>NC_140495.1:48692898-49292898 GCF_964271855.1 Acomys minous
TTTTGTTTTGGTCCTCCTCACCAACCTCTGCCTCTTGCAGTCTTTCCAGCCTGTCTTCCACAGTGGTTCCTGAGCCTTGGAAGGGTGTGATGTCATTGTGGCCGAGCATCCCCCAAATACTTCTTCTTTGTACTTTGACCAGTTGTTAAGTTTCTGCACAACCTCTGTCCACGGTGCAGAGAAACTTTGCTGTTAAAGTCTGCAAGGAGAGGGAGAGGGAGAGGGAGAGGGAGGGGGAGGGGGAGGGGGAGGGGGAGAGGGAGAGGGAGAGGGAGAGAGAGAGAGAGGGAGAGATATGCACCCATCTCTGGTGATTGATATAGGAGTTTAGGGGGTGAGATTTGTCCAGCAGCTGCTTAGCAAAATGATAGTAGTCAGTCTGTCCCTGGGACCTGTGCTCTTCTACTTTTGATAATTGAGATCAATGAGGTAGCTCTGTAGATGGGTTGAGTTGGAGATGGAATTACAATCTGATGAAGTGAAACGAGAGCTCAGAAGTTACACAAGGGTTTTATGTATACTCTTTCCTCATAAATGGTTTTTTTTTTTTTTTTTTGCGGGCTGGAGAGATGGCTCACTGGTTAAGAGCATTAGCTGTTCTTCCAGAGGATCCAGGTTCTATACCCAGCACCCACATGCAGCTCACAAATGCCTGTGACGTCTGTTTCATGAACCTGACACCCTCATTAGACATACACACAGGCAAAACACCAATGGACATAAAAGAAAAAAAATAAATTAAGTAAAGGTTTTTTGTTTGGTTGGTTTTTTTTTTGTTTTGTTTTGTTTTGTTTGTTTGTTTTTTTTTGTGTGTGACCATCTTCAAAGCTTGTTTCAACCAGGGCTCCATTCCCTACTTAAGTTCACCAAATTTTCTCTGTCTTTTTGTCCTGCCTCAGTTTCTCAGGAAGACTGTAGAAGCTTCTAGAGCAGCAAATAAAATTGGGCTGTTCAGTCAGCCAGTGAGTAGGAGTGGGAGTGGCAGGGGAGTGTTCCTTTCCTCAGGAAATTCCAGTGCTGTGGATGGGCCTTTTCCTTGGGGATACAGATGCTGTGCAGAACAGGGCCAAACACACATATTTTTGCCTTTGAACATTTCCCTTTCTTTTGTTTTATTTGGTAAATTTCTGTACATGCTTCTCAAGTGTGTGGTCTAGAGGGAAGGAATCCTGGCTGTGTCAGGACTTAGGGAAACTTTGAGTCCATTTACACTTAGTGGGAGGAAAAGGCCTGGATGTGCTTCAAAGACTCTCTCTCTGCAGAACTCAGTATAAAGAAGTCAAACAAACAAATGGCAAGATTCAGCAAAGGTAGCACTGAAGAGGGTCTGAGCACATCTGGGCAGATGGGATTTGGGAGGACATTAAACTCTGGTCTTTCCCATCCCAAATTGTCCAAGAACCTGTGGACATCTGCTTGAGTGGCCACTCCTGGTGAGATGACGGTGCAGGAAGGCCAAGAGGTGCTGAGTTGAGTCCATTCTTTGTAACAAGAACCAAGGTTCTGGAAGACTGGCAGTGGGTGGATCTAGTAAAGCCCACATAGAGAAATCTTCTGAGGCAGGTAGGTTTATAAAGATGACCCTAAACTTGAGTCTAGCACATGCCTGATTTTAAAGGAATTGTATGCATTAAGCCTTCTCTTGCTCTCCAGTCTTCAGGGAGTCCTACCTGGTCTAGGCCTCTTTCTTCCAGTTCTCTAAGGCCATGACCTTGGGTGAGAGAGTCCCATGCCTCTTTGATACTTGAGTCCGAAGACCCCAGAGCTTTCGAGTTCCTGCCCCATCCTCTGCTCTCTTCTTCCTATAGTGTCATCTGGTGTCCCAGAGGGCCATCTTCACTGCTGTTTCCGGTATCTGTCTTAGTCACTGTGGACCGTGTACCTCCTGGATCAGACAGAAACCAGAGCAGGCAGGTAGGGAGCTTGGTGGCTGAGCCTGGCTCAGTGGAGAATTGGAGTTAATAATTTACTGCCCACTGTGGCCACCGGTAATGACCTTGACAAACACTGGTAAAACTCTGAGAGTCTGGCCTGGTGTTTACCAACATCACACTGGCCCAGAAAGAACTTCCTGTTAATGCTATCTGAATCTATGCGGACATTTTTATATATCTGCCCGGTCCTGTTTGCATCCAGCAGTCAGGATGCTTTCTTCAGTGTGTCTGATATCCAGAGATGCCATAGAAGCTCAGAGCCTAACTCAATGAAGTTGTTGCCCAAGACACTTGGACAGAGGCACAGTGATAAAGACACCCGATATGAAGGGCAGGATAATAGCAGTTGGGACTGGTACCTTCAGGGGACAAGGTTTATTTGTCCCTATGACTCTTTTACTTCTAAATACATCTCTCTTTCCATTTCATTTCCTTTTCTCTCTTCCTTCCACCTCAGTCTCTCTGTCTGTCTGTCTGTCTGTCTGTCTGTCTGTCTCTCTCTCTCTCTCTCTCTCTCTCTCTCTCTCTCTCTCTCTCTCTCTCTCTGTATCTCTGTGTCTGTCTGTCTCTGTCTCTCTGTCTCTCTCTGTGTCTTTCTTGGTCTCTCTCTCTCTCTCTCTCTCTGTCTCTCTCTCTCTCTGGCTTCACACTCACCATGTAGCCGAGTATAACCTTGAACTTCTGATTTTCCTGCCTTTACTTCCCATGTGCTGTGATCATAGACATACACCACCATATCTGATTTATGCCGAACCCAGGACACACATGTGTATGGTGTATGTAGTATATGGGTGCAGATGCGGGTATGGGTGCACATGCATGTGAACGCCTAAGGCTCATGTCTGAAGTCATCCTCTGTCATTATTCTATCTTATTTGTTGAAACAGGGTATCTCAATCAAACTCAGAGCTAATCTCACTAGACAGCTTGTTCCCGGGATGCCCTGTCTCTTGCTTTCTGAAGCTAGAATTACAGTGTTTTAGTTAGGATTTCTACTGCTGTGAAGAGACACCATGAAATCATATAATTGGGGCTTGCTTACCATTTCAGAGCTTTGGTCTATTATCATCATGGCAGGAGACATGGCGGCAAGCAGGCAGACATGATGCTGGAGAAGGAGCTGAGAGTTCTACATCTTGAAGCACAAGGAGACTATTTGCCACGCTGGGCATAGCTTGAGCACAGGAGGCCTCATAGCCCTCCTCCACAGGGACACTCTTCTCCAACAAGGCCACACCTACTGTAACACGGCCACATCCCCTAATAGTGCCAGTCCCTATGGGCCATGCATTCAAACGCAAGAGTCTATGGGGGCCATTCCTATCCAAACCACCACATAAGGGCAGCCTGCCTGATTTGCCAGGTGCCTGTGCGGGTTCTAGGGGAACGTGTGGCAAGCACTCTGTCGACTGAGCCACATTCCCTGTGCACTGAATCCTTTATTTTTTGAGTAGTTCTGAATGTTTGCTGGAGTTCAAGATGATAACCCTTCTTCGGGTAATGTCCACACAGCGCTAATGCTTCTAGAAGCAACGTTAGTCACAAGTGGCCCCTTCACGATAGACATTGCCCACCTCTTTCTCTGAAATACCTTCAGCTGCAGTTCTATCTCTGCCTGTGGTGTGATGTGGAAAGCCAGGCCAGCTAAAGGACCTTACCTTATAATGAAGTCACCTGAAGTAGCCCGTTGGGGTTACTTACACTTACTTATCTCAGAAATAGGAGCAGTGGTGCCCTGTGAGAGCCTCCAAACATGCATTCTGTTGCTTTTTCTAGTATGCCAACTTACACTTTCCTCTAGCTAGCGTGTACATACTCCATAAACACAACTGTGCTTTGGCAGAATGCCGTCAGCCCAAAGTGAGAGGCTGCAGTGGAAGGTAGGGGGTAAAACAAGCTGAGAGAGGGGGATGTGGAGGAGAAAGATGGAGCTGGAGGGGAGATGGCTGCAGCCAAACAGCCCTCGGTGGCGGAAACAGCATCAGAAAGAAGTGGAAGGTGCCTGGGGGGCTGCCACATAGCACTCGGCCCAGTGTACAGATCCCCAGGACCCATGTAGATTCTGGGTGACAGTGAAAGTCCGCATCTAACTCCAGCCTTGAAGGGAGGATGCAGGGAGTTCCCAGAGCAGCAAGCTGGCATCGGCGTGCTCTGTGTTTAAAGTGAGAGACCTGGGAGCCGGGCGTGGTGGTGCACGCCTTTAATCCCAACACTTGGGAGGCAGAGGCAGGCGGATCGCTGCGAGTTCGAGTCCAGGACAGCCAAGGCTACACAGACAGACCCTGTCTCCAAAAAACAAAAACAAAAACAAAAACAAAAAAACCCACCTGGTTTACTGGGTAAGGTGCATATCTATCCAGGAAAATTCTCGACATCCACTTCCTCAGGTGCACATGCATGTGCACCTCCACATATATAGACACAGGGATACACACATGCGTGAAAACGGGACATGAAGAGAGTTGGAGGAAGGGAAACAAGTTGCTCTTGTAGGGGTGATGAGGTAGCTGGAGGAAGGAGGGAGAAGTGGTACAGAGGGGTTGGGAGGTGTCATAGCTGGTCCAAAGCCGCTAGCATAGGCAAGTAAAAGCTTGGGGTTGGAGCCAAATATCTAGAGAGCCAAAAGGAACAAGGAGACAGCAAAGATGGGAAATAAGGCGTGAGCTCATGGCCTGCTGGATGGGACTTCTGCTTCAGAAATGCCAGAGAGCGTTGACAGGCAGGGGTGGCTCTGTTAAGATACTGGAAATGCACTGCTATTGGATAATGGCTTTTAAAGGAAAGCGCCAAATGTGAGGACCTAGAAGAGGACAAATGAACTGTTGCCACCTAAGACAGGTGACCTTTATGCTCCTTGTCTCCAGGGCTCTCTATGTATGGCATTAAGCACTCCAAAGCCCATTATGGAGAAAAGGGCTTTGGTCCAGTGCCTTGTGACTATGTCTACTCCTTTGGGTAGGAGTCTGAGGAGAAACTGCTGGAAAGACATCAAAGAAATTAGGTAGACCAGATCCTGCCCTTGGCTTGCAAAAATTTTTTTCCACCCAATAGTTTGTGCTTTATCTTTTCCCCTGGCTTAAGTGTCTTTTGAAGAGCTAAGTCGTGTAGAGTCTAACTTAGTAATTTGTCTTTTTAGATTGTGATGTTGGTGTCACTTAAGAACTCTCTGCCTACCTATACCCCAAAGGTTTTCTTCTTAAGATGAATCCTGCCTGAGGGGGCTGGAGAGAAGGCTCACCTGGAAGTACTTAATAGCACTTGTTACCCACATCTGCTCACCACTGCCCGCAACTCCAGCTCCAGGAGATCGGATGCCCTCTGGCCTCTGCAGCTACCTGTGTTGACACGACATTACATGCACCATGCACACATACACATAAGAATTAAATGAAAAGTTGTGGTTCATTGTGAGTTGAATTTTATATAAGATAAAGGTTCATGGACTTTGCTTATGGAATTCTAAGTCCTCTGGCACTATTTACTGAAAATCTATTTATTCTTCTGATTCTGAATGCTCTAGAACATTTGCCCCAATGAGCTGGAGGGCATGTTTGTGTAGGTTTGTTTTTGGGTTCTCTGTTCTGTTTACTCACTTGGGAATACCATAGTCTTAATTACTTATCTTCATTCTGGTAGGTGAAGTCCCTCTATTTTATTTTCCTCAAAATTGTCATTACTTTGTCTTGTCTCATAAGTTCTAGAAAGATGTAGTGTGTAGCTATAGGAGTATTACTAAGATCTTTATGGAAATTGTACCACATCTCCATGCCAGCACAGAAAGAATTATTAGCCTGTCTACCCTCTCGATTCTTCCAGCCATCCACCATGGACTACTTTTTCATGTGTTAAGTTCTCCTTTGACTTCTATCTTCTTTCATCATTTGATCTGATATTTTTATATATTAAGAAACGTATTTATTATTATTTAAAAAATTTATTTTGTGTAAATGTATTGTGTGATTCTGAATGAGTATGTGTGTATTGCCTACACCCAGGAGCCCAAGGGGGTGAGAATAGGGCATCCAGTCCCCTGGAACTGGAGTTACAGATGGTAGTTAGCTACCATCAAGGTGCTGAGAATTGAACCAGCGTCGGCTCTAAAAGAGCAGTAAGTGCTCTTAACTGCTGAGCCGTCTCTCCAGCCCTTATTTTTATTTACATATATGTATATGTTTATATGCACACAGAGGCTGGGGGACATCAGAGCCCCTGCAGCCAGGGTTAAGGCAGTTGGAAGCTGTCTGATGTGGGTGCTGGGAGCCGAGCTCAGGTTCTCTGCAAGAGCACCCAGCTCTCGCAACAGCTCAGCTGCCTCTTTATCTCCTCCCATTGATATTTTAAAGCATTATTGTTTTCTTTCATTGATCTCCCCCAGTTGTTTTTCAGTTTCACTGGTTTCTGCATGAACCTTCATTAATTTTTTTTATTTTATTGCTTTGGGTTTGTATCTCCCCTTTTAGGCTGATTAGACTATTAAATTCAAACATTTCCTCTTTGCTAGTAACATTTAGTACTATACATTTTAGTTTTTACTCAGAAAGGTGTATTTAAATGCTTTTCCAAGAAGCATCTCTTGTTTGACCCTTGGATTATTTCAAGAGTTCTCAAAAGAATAAGTAAAAATGGTGAAGAAGTATCTCAAAAGGTGTTCAACATCCTGAGAAATTATGGAGAGGCAAATTAAAACTCCTTTGAGATTTCATCATACTCCAGTTAGAATGGGCACAAAAACAACTGGCAACTAATGCTGGGGAGGATGTGGGGAAAGAGGAAGCCTCATTCATTGTTGATGTCAGTGCAGACTGGAACAGATGCTCTGGAAATCAGTGTGGAGAATTCTACAACAGCTAAAAATAAGCCTAGATATGACCCCACTATACTACTCCTTGGTGTTAGCACAGAGACCTCCACATCCTACTCCATAGGTACTTGCTTAGCTGTATTCATTGCTGCTCTAGTCACAATAGCCAAGAAACAGAAACAGCCTAAGTGCCCTTCAACATGGTATCTACATGCTATGGAATACTATTAAGCTGCAAAGAAAAATAAAGTCATGTCTGGCATGGTGGCACATGCCTTTAATCCCAGCACTCGGGAGACAGAGGACAGGTCTACAAAGTGAGTCCAGGGCAGCTAAGGCTACACAGAAAAACCCCATCTCAAAAAAAAAAAAAAAGTAAAGAAGAAAAATGAAGTAATGAACTTTATATTGAATCAGGTCACCCAGACCCAGAAAGATGTATCACATGCCTTCTTTCATCTGGGACTCTTAGGTCCAAGTCTTTATACATGAGTATATAACCTTGAGCAACTACAGAAACAATTTCTAAATGTCTGGGCATATTTTACTATTTGTAGTCTGGTTATATTTTGACTGTGGAACAGATGGTTTCAATTTTTAAAAAAACATTTGTTGAGATTTGTTTTACTTTTCAGCATTTAGTTTATGTTGGTTAAACTTTTCCTGAGCTCTTGAAAACAATGTTAGATTAAGGTATTTGAAAAACAGTAACTGCAGGTCTACTTTGGCGATACAAATAAGTTGGGGTTTTTTGTTGTTTTTTTTTTTTTCTCCATGAAGCGGAGCTGCTACTGTGTGGACAGATGAGCTTTCACTGTTCCCAACTACAGTTCTCCATATAGAAAGTGGGGCTGTACCCCTTTTATGGCTTATAAATCCAGTTTTAGTTCATGATAAAAGAAATTGGTGGAGATATATGAAGTGTCATATCTGCTGGTAAGACTTTTCTTACTCAACTTGTAATTGTAGACAGTTTTTCTGTCTTATAGTGTTTTATTAAGAACAAAAACAAAACAGTGAGAAGAGAATTACAAAAAGAGCAGGCTTATCGAAAATAAACTGCTCAATGCATGAGCACCTAAGGTAGAAAAAAAAAGTTCATATTTTGGTAATATGCTTTGTCTCTCTCTCCCAGTATAGTTAAAGGACCTTTTTAGATGAACATGTAAAATGTCCCCATGCCCTTCAGCCAGGAAGCGTGGCAAGAGGATAGTTAAGAGGTTAGCCACCTGTGAGCTGCTTCCCAGTTTATTTGCACATCCCTTATAGTCTCAGCTTGCCTTCTGGAGAAGAAAAAAGAAAATTGAAGCTCTGCCAAAGGAAGTTTGCAAACTAGGTCAGAGCCAGGAGGGCTAGGAATTCAGGAATTCACGAGCAGCTGAGTCAGGGGCTGGAAGCCGTAGGGAGTATCGGAACCAGAGCCCTGGCTGAGTCAGACAACTGAGGTGGTGACCTCGTGGGATCAGCCATCTTCCCGCTGCTCTGAGTCCAGCCTGGGATCCTTCAGCGGTCCCAAGGCTCTGCTGATAGATTCAGCCAAAAAAATTGGCCTTATTTTATGTTAGGTTATCTGTCAGGAACAGATAAGACAATTTTGGGGTCCACTGACTTAGTTTCTCTGAATAACCGTGAGAATGACAGCAGTCCAGGAGGCTGGGCAGGATTCTGTAGACCAGAAGGAAGAACAAGCCAACTAATAACTACAGGTGAGAGCCAGCTTGCATAAAACAGACAAGACAGCCTGGCACGGTGGTGCACACCATTAATCCCAGTATTCAGAAGGCAGAGGCAGGAGGATAGCTGTGAATTTGAGGTCAGCCTAGTCTATACAGGGAGTTCCAGGACAGCTAGGGCAATAGAGAGAGACCTGTATTTAAAAAAAAAAAAACCAACAAAAACAAAACAAAAAAAACAAGGACTTGGACTCGTCAGCAAGGAATGAGTTGTTCTTATCAGAAGTCTAATTGCTTTTGTCTCTCTAGTGTATCTGTCTGCTCTTTCCTGTTTCATTTCTCACCATTGTTGTCTTTTAGCTGAAGTTCCTGTGATGCCACAGGTGTGACCTTTGGCTACGGATGGAGCAGTAGGGTGACAGTGTCTACCATTTTGAGTCTGTGTTGGTTTGAGAGGACACTAAGTATGGGCACCTGGAGTCAGAGAGGTCTGGCATGGAGCTTCAGAGTTTGGCCAGCCCCAGTGGGATGATCCTAAAGAAGAGCCAGGTCCCTCCCAAGTCTCTGTGGCTTTCCATCTCACTTGCATATAATTCTTCCACATGATCCCGTCTTCAGTGAGGCCTCATCAGAAGCCAGTGCTGGCAAGGCATCCTTGGATGCTGACAGGACAACTGTGAGCTAAGCAGCCTTTTCCTTTAAAACAGAGGTCCTCAACCTTCCTAATGCTGTGACCCTCTAGTACAGAGGTTCTCAACCTTCCTAATGCTGTGACCCTCTAGTACAGTTCCTCATGTTGTGGTGACCCCCCCCCCCCACGATAAAATTATTTTTGTTGCTACTTCATAACTGATTTTGATATTGTTATTAATTGCAATGTAAATATTTGTGTTTTCTGGTGGTCTTAGGTGATCTGTATGAACGGATGCTTTGACTCCCAAAGGAGTTGTGAACCACAGGTTGAGAAATCTCTACTTTAAAAAGTGTCCAACCTAAAGCTGGGCCGAGGTGGCGCACGCCTTTAATCCTAGCACTTGGGAGGCAGAGGCAGGTGGATTGCTGTGAGTTCGAGGCCAGCCTGGTCTAGAAAGCAAGTTCAGGACAGCTAAGGCTACACAGAGAAACCCTGTCTTGAAAAACAAAACAAAACAAAAAACAAGTATCTAGCCTCAAGTTTGTTTGTTTGTTTTTTAATATAGAAACATCAAATTGGCTAAAAGGAATGACATGGTGTAGGGAGATGCCTACTCTGTCTGAATGAAGCCTGCCATGAAAAGATGCCAACAAAAGTGCCATGAAATTGTCTGTTCCCAGTCAGATTTGGGTAGCACTGGTGGGACCAGGTCTCCCCCTCTGGGCTTCCCATTGTCTGCTCACTAATTCCTCTCACCTCATGACAGGCTCCCAGTGTTTGGATTCCTCCCTTAATGGGGACTAATTTAGAGGGTACAGGCCATAATAACCCTTGAGTTCCTTAGAAGGGTAAAGGTGGGCCTGGAGACTTGCGGTAAGCAGAGCATCCTCTCTCTGCCCGGGCGGGGGGGGGGGGGGGGGGGGGAGGGGGGAGGGGGAAGGTGGGAGGATCTGACCTGCCTCATGGCCTCAGAAAAGCGTGAGTGAAGAGAAGAGGTCCTCTCTGACCTGATGGCTCCCTGCAGGTGTCACAGACAGTTCAGAATGGCTCCACAGCCCTATCAGACAGTGCAGTGTAAGACCAACGAATGCCAGTTTCCATTATTAGGATTAGGTTTTATGACTTTGTTTAATACACTGATAGTTTTTAATAGGATGAATCTGAAGCTCCTCACATAAAACCCCCTGTGTTGTAATAAAAATATGTATAATTATGGAAGATCTTGGAAAACAAATTTTAATAGACTCATTTCCTAGTCTAGCAGGGACAAAATATACCACAGTCATTAGTCCAAAGATTCTGGAGGTAACTAAAAATTATCGCTGAAGCTCCTGGCAGCCACAGTGAAACAGAAATCACTCTTCTCTTGTTTATAGAAAAACAACCAAAACAAAAGCCAAACTCAAACCGTTTACTCTAAGAAACAAAAGCTTTGCTTGACATGTAAGGTTGAGGAGTACACCCAGTTCTCCTTCTGGTCTGAGGGTGTAGGTCCCTGTGAATACAGGGAGTGCAGAAAGACACTGGTGTCTCCTGCCTCATCGGCATGTGCTTGGGGCGCACATGTCACCATAGGAGAGCAAATTGTTGTTCCAGAGAGCTGGACACCTCTGTCTGTGTACAGCCACTTCCTGGAGAAGTCTCGGGTGATGTCCTGCCTGCACAGGAATTAGTCTACAGCTCCGAATGTGACTGAAGTCAGACTTGAGATCATTAGCAAGGTGGGGGGGGGTGTTAATATATGAGATCAAAAGTAATGTGTGGGGAGGGCACAGAAAACATGCGCATGAGGAGGCCAGAGGATGACGTCAAGTGTCCTCTTCAATCTCTATCCATTTTATTTTATTAAAAATAGGATTTTAAAGTGTGTGCCTGTGTGAGTTTATGTCTACCACGTGTAGGTGCTCGCCGAGTCTAGAAAGAGTAGGATTTGCTGGAACTGCAGCTAAAGATGGTTGTGAGAGACCTAAATGGTGTGCTCCTCTAGAGGACTGCTTTCAACTGCTGAGCCATCTCTCCAGCCCCTCCACATTATTTTGTGAGGCAGGGTCTCTCATTGAACATGGAGCTTTCTGTGCAGACTAGACTGGCTGGCTGGCTAGGATCCTTCTGTCTCTGTCTCCATAGCCCTGGGATTGCAGAGGTGACCCCATCACTCCTGACTTTCCATGTGGGTGTTTGGGATTTGAACTCAGGTCCTCATGCTTGTGCTCTGCTGACCAGGCCATCTCCCTGGGCCTCAGTCTAATGTGTTTAGTGATAAGTTCACAATTTCGAGTGTAGGGTGATATTAGCAGTGATAACATTCTATCATATTATTCCTTCTTTTAAAATATAAATAATTCAAGTAAGATCCAAAGAACAGATGGCCCATAAAGTCAGCAAAACCTATTGAGAACTGTCAAACTGTGCTCCCTCCCCTCTGACAGAGTCTCTAGGGAAGGAGACAGGGTAATGGACAGATGTGGAAGGAACTTTCTAGTGATATGTGACTGGACATCAGGTCCTGTCCTGTTTTTCATGGCAGAAAGATATAGAAAGCAGACTGCGGATGACCTGAGGCAGGCAGAGACAGACCAAATATGAAATGGTACACCAAGATTCAAAACATCCCAGAGAGTGGAATGTGGATTCTAAAAATCTCTGTTAAACTAAACAAGCTAAGAGACACTTGCTGTTTCCTTTTAACTATTTTTAATTATGTTAAGAGCTTTTGTTTAGTGTTTAGTTGTGTATATGTATATATGTGTGTACACATGCCACAGCACACATGTGGAAATCAGAATGCAAATTAATTTGTAAGAGTTGGTATCTTGTGTCTGGTAATCCCAGCATTTGGGAGGCAGAGGCAGGTGGAGCTCTGTGAGTTCGAGGTCAGCCTGATCCAGGACAGCCAAGGCTACACAGAGAAACCCCGTCTCAGAAAACAAAACAAAACAAACAACAACAAACAAAAAAGTTGGTATCTTCCTTTCCTATGTGGGTCCCAGGAATCAAACTCAGGTCATCAGCCTTGGTGACAAGTGCCTTTACCCACAGAACCATCTTTGTCTTTCTTTTATTTTCAGGGATTAAACGCAGTATGAGGACCATAGTCTTACACAAGTTTGAGGGAATCCTTAAGCCCCACTCTCTGGCACGAGCATTTGTGTGCATAAACAAACATGCTGTCAGGTTTTAGACTTCTCCGAGGTACCATTTAGTGGATTTAATGAGGTGCCATGACTTTAAACTCTACTCTCTGTTCCATGGGCTCTGCTTATGGTGTGCGTGGTAAATTCCCAGGGGCCCCCAGCAGATGGCTGGTATTTACTGAGCCGCAACTATATGCATATGCCCTGTCCAAGTACTGGGGCTAAGAAGCTAAAGGAGACCTAGATTTCTCTCCCCTGAGTCTGGGTAGGGGACAGAATCACAGGCCACTGTTGCAGCCTGCAGCCATGGGGAACCTGGGGTGACTGGCATCCCTTAGAGCTATGTGCAAACACTGAATGGCACTTTGAAAAAACAACTTTCTGAAGCAAAGGCGGAGGTTCCAGAGCCCCCACATGTCTGTGCTCTTTCCATTTCCAAGTTACACTTTTACAGGCTCATCTAGAGACATGCTGTTTGGAAGGCATAGCCATCCAATGAGTCTTTGTAACTGGATAGTGTGTGAGGGCAGTGGAGGCAGTGGAAAGGCAGAATGGGGACCTGAGAAGCCATTTTCATAGTGAACACACAGAGGTGTGGAAATCTTTCTCCCCTCTTCTGGTCTCTAGGCCCTGCTATGCTTCTCTTAAATTCCCCACCTCTGCTGCCACCTTTGCTTGCTCCTTGCCAGCTCTGTTCCTGGAGTCAGCCTCCCCTCCCACTGTGAGTCCCTTAGTATATTATACCACTCCTGTGTCATTAAGCCATTAAAATAGGAACAGGACATTCGAAGGCATGAAGAGGGGCAGATTTTATTTGGGGAAAAGACCTACTCCTATGAACTTTCTGTTCTTTCTCTTTTAGGTTAGGTGGTTCTGTTTCTTCATCGTAGACTAACGGCAAGCGGGTGTCTTGCATTTTCCATTCTATTATAACTGGCCCACGCACCCCTCCTCACTCCTGAACTCCGGCCACGTGCGATGGTGCACAGTGTTCAGCTGGCATCCCGTCCCACGGATCTTGGCCAAGGGTGTTCCCTGGAAACTTGAGTTGTCTAGGCATGAGCTCAGAGCCTGGCGTGTTTGCCACCCCTCAGAATAGCTCCATGTGCTTCCTATAAAGTGCGAAATGTAAAGCCAGAAGGTAGCGCCTCTCCTCTGCGTGCGGCAGCCTTCCCTGGATGCTGCTTTAGAGACTTAGCACCCATTCTTTGCATGGCAACAGCTGCCGTTGCTTCTCAGCACTGCTGGAGGGCAAGTCTTCCTTCCATAGTTTTCATTTCCTTCCAGAGAGGCCCTGGAGGGTGGAGAACCAACCGCATGCTGGTTAGGGGGGGCCTTGTGGGTCCTTAAGCCAGGAATGTTTCTAGTAGTTTCTGTAGGAAGGTTTTCCTGCTCGTGCAGTGTGACTCCCAGATCAGCTGTCAGCACTGAGATGGTTTCTCCCCTTCCCTGCCAACTTGCCACAGGCCTTCTGATGAGGGTTGATTAGTGTTGGTGTCATCACCAGCTTCCACAGGGGTTGTGAGATGCAGTGACTGAGAACCAACCCACTGCCACACCTCCGCCCTCCAGGGTGCTTTGACCTCTCCTTTGGGAAAGGTGTCCCCTCTGGCTTGAATTTCTCTGGCTTGTTTCCTTACAGCCCAACCCCTTGTAAAACCTGAACTTCTGGTTTTTACACATGTGATGACTCTCAAGAAAAGTCAGCCTTCCTTTGCCTGTTTGACCCAGGGAACACCCCAGGAGAAGGAAAGGAAGGGCGGAAGAAGGGAAGCGTCACCCCAGAACTCTGTCTGGGAACATACAATAGCTCAGCCACCCTCCTCTTCTCAGGTTTTGTGAACCACTGAGGGAGGAGTGCAAAATTCAGAGGAATTCCAGGAAATGGCGATTTAGGGCTGTTGTTTGCTTACCTAGCATGTGTGAGGCCCCGAGTTCAAGTCCCTGTCCCACAAAAATAACAGCATGAAACAGACTAAAACCTGAGAAAGCTCTGCACCAGTCTGCTCGCCCTGGGAGGTGTTTGCTAGGATTTGGTAATGACCAGCATACAGTCACAGGATGGAGGAAGATGGCCTGCAGTGAGGTAGCACTGCCTCTGCTGGATAGTTTTGTGTCAGCTTGACACAAGCTACAGTTATCCGAAAGGAGGCAACCTCAACTGTGAGAAACTGAGGAAATGCCTCCATATGATCTGTCTGTAGGGCATGGCAGGTGGTGGTGTCACATGTCTTTAATCCCGGCACTTGAGTGGCAGAGGCAGGCTGATCTCTGAGTTCTAGGACAGGCAGAGCTACACAGAGAAAATGGCCCAGCCTATAGTGGTTGTTCCATCCCTGGGCTGTGGTGGTCCTGGCTTCTCTAGAAAGCAGGCTGAGCAAGCCATGATGAGCAGGCCAGTAAGCAGCACTCCTCCTTAGCCTCTGCATCAGCTCCAGCCTCCGGGATCTTGCCCTGTTTGAATTCCTGTCCTGTCTTGTCTTCAACAACGGACTACCAAATGAACCTTTCTTCTCCTCCCCAACTTGCTTTCAGTCATGGTGTTTCATCACAGCAATAAAAACCCTAACTGAGACACTGATTGTCCTAGATCCATTGTAACCTTGCATGCCATATGGAGGTGGGAGAATTGTGAAGCATCCATTTTCATATTAAAGCATTAACTTTTTGAAAGCACATTAAAGGACTAATTGATGAGGAGAATGAAGGCGTTTCCTCCCCCCCCCCAAAGTCCAGGAATGTCTTAGTGGGGGCAGATAAACCCTGCTTATTAAAGCAGTGCTGATAACCAGGGAGGACTTCAGAGTGCAGCCTCATGAGCTCTGGGGAGCAGCGATAAGATAAACACAGCAAGAGCCCAGGAAGAAAGCTGTCCGAGAGAGAGCAACTGGATGCGCTCAAAATGCAGCATGCACGTTCAATAAAAACAAAACCCGAATAGCCTTCTCTTTTCCTCTTTGTCAAGACTTGAAACCAAACTGTGACTCTTTCCAAAGAAATCCTTACAGTTTCAGCTGAGATTGAGAGCTGTGCTTGGCCTGCCGTTTAGGGGGACAGGACACCATGCTTTAGCCCAAGTCTGTTACAGAAAAGAATTGTTAACAGCCTTCGAGAAAGAGGTCAGTGGTCCTGTGTAGTTGGCATGGAATTTAGTGTCACATTGTATTTGTTGAGTCCCAGTGGATAAGAAGGCTGTGATCTGGGCCAGGACAGGCTCAGCTTGGATCCTGGGGGCTATCTGATTCAAAGCAGATCACTTAGGATTGCCACTTTGCTGATAAGGAATCTAACAGAGCTTCCCTGAGGATAAAAAGCAGGATGATACATCCCAGGTGGTTGGCAAGGGCTGGGGAGATAGGTCAGATGTCAGTCCTGAACGCCCCTCCCAGCAAAAGCATGTAATCCCAGCATCAATCAGGTAGGTGGGGACAGGTGGGGCCCTGGGACTCCCTGGCCAGTCAGCCTCCTACTTCAGGCCAGTAAGAGAGCCTGTCTTTTTTATTTTTTATTTTTATTTTTTAAGGTGGATGATGCCTGAGAAACAACACTGAGCTTAACTTCTGGCCTCCATATGGACATACACCTGTTCACATGTGTGTACACACATGCATTTATTCACACACAGATACATATGCAAACATAAAGGTGTCTGGCAGCATGTGCAGAGGATCATCGGGTTTTGTCCTATGGGTGCCTCTTACACATGGTAATTGAAACACAGGGCACTGGTGACAACAGTCTAACAGGAAAGCATGCCTTTGGCAAGAGGCCCCTCTGTGTGTGTGTGTGTGTGTGTTTTCACCTTGTCTGCCCTGGAAGGCGGAACTGGCTGTTTGCTTTGTGGAACAAAGAACAGGCCTCTTTGGGCTGAAGGGGACCTGCAGGAGGCGGGATGGTGGAGGCTTGACAAGGCTCCTCTTGGTTAAAACACTCTGGGAGAAGCGTCTGGCATGAGTTTGTCTCCCTTTTTTCAGATAAGGAAAAAAAAAGCCACAGTCACAAGCTTGGACTTTGATCCAGCAAAGGAAAGCCCAACACAAAAGGGTCACAAGAGAACTGACCCTCTTAACCCTAGGCTCTTGTGTGTCTTAAATAGAAAAAGGATTGGGGACAGCAGCTAATCAGAGTGAGTTTAAAAAAAAAAGCCTGTAGGTTGTAGAAATGGGGATGTTCTACAGGCATGGCCACCAGGGTGGTTCACACACGGGGAGGGGGAAGAAGACCCTCATAGGGTAGTGTGCAGGCAAAGCCTCACCTAGGCCAGGTTGTCCTAGAATGCCCTGTGTGGGCACACGTGACTTTTACCTTCTGCTTCTCGTGCCTCCGTCTCCCAAGTGCCTTGTGCGTGCACGGCAAGCACTCTACCAGCTGAGCTACCATCCCCACCTCCTCACATGGTGGGTTTAACCTTAGGGCCGTGACCAGCCAAGCATGTGCACCAGGCAGGGAAGGTTTGGGTCAGTGCACAAGTATGCATGGAGATGCTGACCTCCCTTGTCGCCAAGAAGCACATTAGTAAGAAGAAGAGACGTCCGTCTCACACGTGCCATCAGCGCAGTGCCAGAAGGAACACGCATGGATGGCACTGTAGTGATTAGCTTTCTTGTGGTTATGACAAAATACTGACCAAAGCAACTTAAGAAAGGAAGAAGTTCATTTGGGCTCACAGTTTGAGATACCCTATGGCTCCATCACGGCAGGGGAAGACCTGGTGGCAAGAGAGTGAGGCTCACCCTGTGTCTAGTCAGGAGACAGGGAACAATGGATGCTGTGCCTGGTTGGCCCATCTCCCCTCTACAGAGTGTAGGCTCCTCTCCTGCCACCCAGTTCCTCTACGTATCTCTGCTGGGAATACCATGTGAGCTGCTAGACTTTTCCCATCAGTTTCCCAGCTGTCGTAGCTGGCAAAGCAGTTTTGTAGGTGGTTGTTTGCTTGCTTGTTTGTTGTTTTTAAGTATTTATATGGGTCCCGACTAATGAATAAAAATTGACCAGCATTATCCGTTCTCAAAAGGCTAGTGAGGACGCATACGTGGTGGGCACTAAGGGGAGTCAGTAGACCTACAACTGTAACAAGGTTATGGGAAGGGGTGGAGCTGGGGTTTCCTCCAGTCTGGGTGGTCAAGCACTGTCTCCTTGAGATGAAAATGGACTGAACAGAAGTAGTGATGAATGAGGTAGGGAAGGTGGCGGAACCCTCCAGGCAGATATGCAAAGTACCTGTGGTATGGACAAGTGTGATGTAGTGGAGACTTTAAAGGAAAATCCTAGAAGAGTAAAGGAAGGCAGTGAGAGTAGGAGGAAGAGGAAGAGGTGATGTGGAGCTGAAACGGTAAGAGGATCATGGAGCGCCTGTGGACCGGGTGAAGTGAAGGAATGCTTGCCAAGGCCGTTATCCTGGGAGCACGGGGAAGCTGGTGAGGCATCTAAGGATGGAGCCACATGATCTGACTTTTGATTTAAAAGAATCTCTTAGGCTGGGGAGACGGTTCAGCAGGTGAAAATTCTGCACAGGCCTGACGGTTTGAATTTAGTCTCTGGACCCCATGTAAAAGGAGAAGGAGCTGGCTCGGCAAAACCATCCTCTAACTTCTGCACGCTGGGGTTTATGTACCCCCACTTAAGTAACACACACAGATGCACACACACACACACACACACACACACACACACACACACACACACACAGTGAGAGAGAGAGAGAGAGAGAGAGAGAGAGAGAGAGAGAGAGAGAGAGAGAGAGAATATTAGTTATTAGCTACTTTTCTCTGTCATCCCTCCTCACCTCATTTTTGCAATAAAATACTATAACCAAGACAACCTGTAGGAGTTTATTTGGGTTTATGGTGCTAGAGGGAGCATCCATAATGACAGGGTGTGGCAGCCGGCCACTTGAGCAGGAAGCTGAGAGATCACATCTTCAACCACAGATAGAGAGCAGAGAGGGTGAAGCTATGCCCACACTCAGTGGCATGCTTCCTGCAGCGAAGCCAGGCTTCTCCTAACAGCGCCTCAGGTGGCCACCTAGTGTTCAAAGATGTTAGCTAATGGAGGGCATTCTCATTCAAACCACATTAGTAATAATACATAAATAAACAAATGAAATTAAAATCCCTTGCTCTGCTGAATGGGGACGGATTCTAGAGGGCAAACAGGGGTAGGAAGAGAGGCTAGTGAGGAGCTCATGCTTTTGGCAAGGGAGGAAACGTTGGTAGCTGGAACTGGCAAGGAGGAAGTGGAAAGCGATCACTCAGATGATGTTTGGAACTACTGGGATAATGCTAAATAGTTTTTTGTTATTGGACTCTCAAAGCCTTTAATACATGGGCAATGATCAGGTTTTATTCTCCATGGAAGAATTCCAACATGAGAAAACTTCAGAACTATATAAATAGATCACAGACTCCCCCCACCAAACAGGGTTTCTCTGTCTAACCCTGGCAGTCCTGGAACTCGCTTTGTAGACTACTCTGGCCTTAGCGCCCTCTGAGATCCACCTCCTTCTGTCTCCAGAATGCTGGGATTAAAGGTGTACCACCACCACATGGCTTACAAACATTTTTAAGAGAACCATTTACTTTATGTGTAGGAGTGTTTGCTTGCATGTGTGTATGTGCACCACATGCATGCAGTACCCATGGAGGCCAGAAGAGGGCATCAGATTCCCTGGAACTGATGGGGAGCTGTGTGCTGCTATGTGGGTGCTGGAGAGCTGAACTTGGATCCTCTGAAAGAGTACCAAGTGCTCTTACATACTGAGCCCTGGCAAAAAAAATTTTTCCCAAAGAATCTTCCACAGTATCTTGTGGTCTTGTGAAACACTTCTTGGGAAATCTGTTATATAATTCCTGGGTACTTCCCACAGAGATCTATAAAGATCTGCAGTTAACACTGAGCCCAGTATACAGCATAGATAGGCTGCATTTGATACACAGTTTGAACTAAAGACTTGGGCAAGATTAGAGTGAATATGTAGACTGGAATCAATTTAGGAAAGTTTTAGAGGCCAAACTAGCTGGTGTTTCAGTTCTATATGAGATATGCTAAGAGTGACCCTGGGTTCAGAGCAAAGGTTTATCATGGTGGATGATGATGATGATGATGATGATGATGATGACGACGACGACGACGACGACGACGACGACTTTCTTTTTTCCGAGACAGGGTCTCTCTGTCTTGGCTGTCCTGGACTAACTTTGTAGACCAGGCTGGCCTTGAACTCACAGCGATCTTTCTGCCTCTGCCTCCAGAGTGCTGGGATTAAAGGTGTGCGCCACCGCTGCCCGGCTCATGGTGGATGTTTGAGTCCAGCAGGATCATTCTGAAAGATCAGTACCAAGATGTGTGTTAGAATTGGGGAGCTGAGGGCCTAGAGAGATGGCTCAGAGATTAAGGGCACTGAGTTCAATTCTCAGCAACCATGGTGGCTCACAGCCACCTATAATGAGATCTGGTGCCCTCTTCTGGCCTGCAGGTGTACATGCAGGCAAACTGCTGTATACATAATAAATAAATAAATAAATCTTTAAAAAATGAATTGGGAAGCTGAGCTTTTAGAAGTGAGAAAGTAGGGAGCTGGACATGATGACTCTCTCTCTCTCTCTCTCTCTCTCTCTCTCTCTCTCTCTCTCTCTCTCTCTCTGTGTGTGTGTGTGTGTGTGTGTGTGTGTGTGTGTGTATGCATGTGCCTCTTTCAGGCCCAAAAGGAAGCACTGTATATTTTTTTCCACACCATCCCCACTGGCGCTCAGCCTCTGGAACCAGGCTTGGTTGGTAGAGTGCTCACCCTAGAATGTAGGAACCCCTGGGTTCAGTTCCCAGCGCCATACAAACTAGGCATGGTGGTACACACCTGTAATCCCATCACTGGGGAGATGGAGACAGGAGAGTTAGAAGTTCAGGGTCATCCTTGGCTACATAGCAAGTCCTAGGCTAGCCTGGACTACACGTGACCTTGATTCAGAAACAAAACAAAAAATGAAGCATAATTTTGTGTCTCTGGGGTTTGATGAGCTGAGCCCAGGTCCTGAGCAGGGATGGTGGAGAAGGAATTCTTACCATCAAGGAGCAGGACAGAGCTCTCTTGCTCGCTCTCTCGCTCTCTCCCTCTTGCCATCTCCCCCTCCCTTCCTCCCCTTCTCCTTTCCCCTCCCCTCACTTCCTCTCTCTATTCAGAGCCTTCCTGACACAACAGTTACATTGGAGGCAAGGCCTTTAAGATCTCACTGTAGCATACACTCCCCATGTGTCACTCTGAACAAACCCGCGCTGTCTCAGGGAGCTGTGCAGTCATTAACCGGAGTAATCACAATTCATTTAGGTAAGATCTTAAGCCTCCCAGCAAACTACTAACTTGCCCCAAGTCTCTAAGAAAAAAACAAAACAAAACAAAACAAAAAACCCTGGGGAAAAAAGCATGCAGGGTGTTCAATTCACACATTCCTTTGAAATTCAGGCATCCTTCCTGGGGTGACAACACGTCCAGGCAAGGGCCCCCTCAGTGTTTGTAGGGGCTGATTAGCTATGCGAAGGTAAACGGCACCCTAATGAAGGGATCTGCTAATTGAGACCTCCATTTAGGACTGAAGTTTATTTTTATAGAGGGTGTTTAGAAGCTGAAAGAGTTTTCTCACAGAGACAGCATTGTAAATGAAGGTTAGGCTCTCAGCCCAGCCAGCAAATGTAGGTTTAGCCCACGACATAGCCAGAATAGTGTTTCTTAGCCAAGCATGGCGGAGCCCACATGCCTGTCATCCCAGAACCTGGGAGGTAGCGACAAGAGGACCAGGAGTTGGAGGTAGGCCTTGGCTGCATGAGACCCTGTGCTCGATAGTTCAATGTCAGCCTGAAACAAACTAACGTCTTCTGAGAGGAGGGAACCTCAATTAAGAACATGCCTCCTCCATAAGATAGGTTGTAGGCAAGCTTGTAGGGCATTTTCTTAATTAGTGATTGATGTCGGGTGGGGGCAGCCCACCATGGGTGCTGCTATCCCTGGGTTCTATAAACCTGGGTTCTATATCCCTGGGTCCTGGATTCTGTAAAAAAGCAGGTGGAGCAAGCCAGTAAGTAGCAACCCTGTTTTGTTTTGTTTTGCTTTCCCAGTTTGAGTTCCTGTCTTGACTTCCTTCAATGATTGATTACAACGTGGAAATATAGCTAAGTAACCCACCGCCCCACTTGCTTTTGGTCATGTCCTTTTATTGCAGCAATAGAAATTCCAGCTAAGACAGACCCTTTCTCAAAAAACAAAGCAAATGGAAATGGTACAGGGGATCACTTGGCTAATAGAGCATTTACCTGTGGGCATAAGGACTTGCGTTTGATCCCAGCACCCATGTAAAAAGCCAACTGATGTGGCTTTTGCTTAAATTCCAGTGCCATGAAGAAAGAGACAGGAGGGTCCTTGGGCTCTCTGGCCAGCCAGGCCACTAGACTAAGAAATGGAGAAGCCTCCAAAGACGAGGTGAATAGCTCCTGAGAAATGACGTAGTGATGGTCACAGGATCACCCCCCAGATAGCACACCTTCAGTCCCCGCACTCAGGAGGCAGAGGCAGGTAGTCTTCCATGAGTTTGAGGCCAGCCTAGTCTACAGAGCAAGTTCCAGGATAGCCAGGGGCTAGACAGAGAAACCCTGTCTCAAAAAACCAGAAAGAAAAAGCAAAACCCAAAAAATAAAACACAAACAAACAAAAAGAACCAAACAACCAAAATACAAAAGTATTGTTAACCCCCCCCCTCTCTCTCTCTCACACACACACACACACACACACACACACACACACACACACACACACACAATGGGATAAGGGAATGCATATGCTGGGTGAAGATGAAGCATCTAGGCCCTTATAGATGTCAATCATGACAATTACTTCCCTGAGCCTAGACCATAAGAGATCAGTGTGCCAGGCACTGGGCAAGCCTGGGTGTGGCCAGGTCCCAGCCTTGGCCTGGGCTCACAGTGTAGATTCCATTTTGTGGACGGTCAGTCAGGCTGCCTGAGGGTTCATTTCTGTGCCTTTGGTAGCCAGTTTGGCAGCTAAGTTGAGTGATTTGACCTATCATAGCCTCCATTTCCTTTCTCAAAAGTGAAGATTTACTGTACAAGCAGGAAGACCTGAGTTTAACTTCCCGGAATTTACATAAAATCTGAATGTGGCCATGCATGTCCATAACCCAAATGCTGCAGGTGGAGACAGGTGAATCCGGATCCCAGGAGCTCTGGTGTGCCTGCCTAGCCAGAACACAGGGTTTCAAGAGAATGAGCCGAAGAATAATAGAAGGCGACATCTGATAACCTCGCCTGGCTTCCTCATACACACATGTTAGTGTGTGTACCCCTACATACATGTGCACAGACATGCGTATACTACTACACACACTCAAGGGGGAAAGACTAATGATAGTTCATAATATACCTCTCTCAGTGCCCTGAGCATCATGCCCACCTCAGAGCTTTGTCCTTCGGTAGAGCATTCAGCAACTCATCTGGGCCTTGTGGGGCGCTGGGTCTCTCATCCAGATTCCCAGACACTGGGTGGGGGATGGGGGAAGTTGTAGTGGGCTTCTGGTGCAAGGCTGGCTTCTTATCTGTCTCTAGAAGTCGTTTAACTTAACTGCAAAGGGCCTGTGTTGGGACTTCCAGGAGCTGCATGAAGCGTCCACGAGGGCCACAGGGGTCTTAGAGGGGCAGGGAGGGGGAAGGCGAATGGCCTGGGAGTCAGAGGAGGATTGGGTTAGTGGTGAGAGGCCATTACGGCGTCCTGATTGTCCCCACGGATGCTGCAGGATCTCTCTCAGAGGGCACCATGGAACTGGTTTCATAGATGTCCAAGTGACTAGAGGGAGTTGTAGCTTTTAGTTTGGACTTCGGCTCAAGCCCCAACTTTTGATTTTTGGCCTCACTTGTATCTCTGAGAGATTTTTTTTTTTAATTGATGGAAAGATTGTTTCATAAAAGGAGCTAGTTGGCAGCCAGGATGACGAACCAGGCTTTCAACTGTTTTGGTTTGGGGATGGATGGTTGTTGGATTGTCTTTTGTTTGTTTGTTTGTGTATTTGGCAGAGTCTCCCTAGGGTTCCTGGCTGGTCTTGAAGTCACTGTGTAGCTCATGCAGACCTTGAACTTGTGATGCTTCTGCCTCAGCCTCCTAAGTTTTATATGGATTATAGACCTACCGGCTTGAGCTTTACATTTGGATAAATACTTAGTACTGCACACACCCTAGTGAAGGAAAAGGTGCCTGGGAAGGTTTAGCATAAAGAGGTATGATTGATTGGCCCGAGGGGTCTGAGGTGGGCTTCTAATGTGTGGAGGATGGTCAGTCTGAACCGTCTTCCCTGGTTCTCAGTGGTGCAGTAGGGATACAGGCATTTCCATGGCAGAGGGGCAGAAATGAGAAGGTTTGTTAGCAGAGGTTGTCTGTTTGTCCAGCCCCAGCAAGCTGCAGCCAAGAAGCTGCTCATCTGTCAGAGATATGTCGGGGAGATAGGGCGCATATTAGAAATTCCAGTTGTGCTTGAACTTGAGAAATTGGGCAGCTCAGATAACTGGCACTCTCTGACGTGACTCTCTAAGTGTTAACTACAGACATAGACACTTTGGTAGGTGGGAGAGAGGGAGTGATCTTTATCTGCCACATTGGTGCCATCTTCTCTGTCACATAAGCTGTGACCTTGAGACAGAAAGTGGTGACCTGGTTAAATTTTTTTAATGTAGTTTATTCATGTGAGTGTTTGCTTATACTCACCCCACAGCATACACGTGGAGGTAAGAGGAAAACTTTCAGGAGTTGGTTCTCTCCTTCCACCATGTTGTTCCGAGGAACGGCCCTCTGGTTGTCAGGCTTGGCAGGAAGTGCCTTAACCTGATGAGCCATCTTGCTGGTCCGTGTTTAATTTTCTTGTGTGAGTTTGTGGTCTTTAAGAATGGTTCCGTGCGCTATTCCGCCGAGTTTCCAGCATATATAGATAGATATTCAGTGGTGGGCACTGAAGTCTTTGCTTGGAGTCCCTTTTCTCACATTTTATGATTTTTTTTTTTCTGAGACAGGGTTTCTCTGTGTCACCCTGGCTGTTCTGGACTCACTTTGTAGATGAGGCTGGCCTCGAACTCACAGTGATCCCCTGCCTCTGCTTCCTGAGTGCTGGGATTAAAGGCATGTGCCACCACACTTGGCTCACATTTTTGTATAAATGAGGCTTGCTTGCTTCAGGTCAGTCACTCCCAGAGGCCACACAGGACCAGGATAAGGAGTTTTACTGAGCCCCCAGTGTTCCCTGAGACTACCTCCACGGGCATGCTTGGGAGGCCTTAAGGCATAGATAAAGTTGCTACCTCAGGACTCAGCTTGAATTGCGTTTACACCATGACCAGATGTTATGTGGCAAAAGCAGATGCTTCTGCTTGGCCTATTTCTCCTCAAAGCCTCACTGTAACACAGTCATTGTCGTAGCTGGGACGGAGAGGGGTTGCCAGGCTTTTGGGTCCTCCATAGTAAGTCAGTTCAAGCGTACTTGTATGTCCTGTAACTTTTGTGTGGGGTAAGGGTCTATGAGTTTCATGAAGTGAGTTTTTTTTAAAAGATTACTCTCTCTCTCTCTCTCTCTCTCTCTCTCTCTCTCTCTCTCTCCTGCATGCCAGAAGATGGCATTGGATCACATTTATAGATGGTTGTGAGCCACCATGTGGTTGTTGGGAATTGAACTCAGGACCTCTGGAAAAGCAGGCAGTGCTTTTAATGGCTGAGCCTCTTTTCAGCCCCTCAAGCTTATTTGAATAAGGAACATCTCACCCACTGGCCTCAGAGATGGGCTAGGTTTCTGTATATGATGCCTCAAAGGGCTCTTCAAACAGTAGCTTACCTTCTGGGCTACTATGAGGGTCTGAGGTTAGTGCTGATGTTCAGTGTCTCCAGTGGGCAGTGATATGGCATGAGGTATCTCAGAAGACCCCTGGCAGAGGAGCCCAAGACAGAGGGCCATCACAGTCTGCCCCTCAAACCCCCCCATGCTTCATTGGCCCTGAGTGTTCTAGAGCTGACTAAGACAGACTGGACAAAGGGCCTCAAGCAACACAGTGGGGTATTTGCTTACTAAGCAGCCACCTCTGCCCCGGCGGCAGTGTTTTGGGTGCCTCCGGGAGCTATAACATAGAACATTTGAATCCCTTCTGAGAATAGACATTTCTCTCTGTTATATAGAGCAAGGGGGGCTAAGTTGGGGGGGGGAGGCTGGTTTCCTGCAGTTGGCTTGACAAGAGCAGGTCTCTGACAGTTGTGGGGTAATCATTGCTGTTTGCGTGGAATATGCTGCACAGCTGTCCATTGTCCCATCGTTAACACGGACTGCAGCCATCCTCACAGGACTCTCGGCAGGTGACGTCATTGCCACTTCAGAGCAGAGTTGGTGTCTGTACTAGCTGATTAGTACAGAGTCATGTGGCTCTGCTAAGTGGCAGAGGCCCTAGAAGCCTATGTTCTCCCTTGGTTATGTCCCTCCAGCTCTTGGGGATGAAGCTTGTAATGGACTTAAGTTTTATTCTCTCTCAGAAGGTCCTTGCATGACTCAAAAAGCCAGATTACCTTGCAGTAATAAATGGCCCCACATCTTAACGGAGAAACATTTTTGCTCTTGCCACATTTCCAGTGTGTGTTAAAGTGGATGGGGAGGGGCTCTTCTGCTCGTTAGCATTCCTGGGAGACCATGTGTCTGTGGCCTCTGCTGTTGTGGGAGGGAGTTCTGCACTAATGGGTGCTGTGGTGCATGCCCCTTCTCACTTCTTTATGTGTGAGTATATATGTGTGTGTATGTAGTTAAGAATATGGTATACATGTGTGTGTGTGTGTAGGTGCATACGTATGTATGTATGAAGTACAAGTATGGGGATACATGTATGTATGAGAAGTGTACGTGGGATGTGCATAGAGGTACATGTGTGAATGTGATTGTGTGTGTATGCGTGTATGTTGGGAGGATGCTGTGTGTGAGGATTGCTTGTGTGTGTGATTGCATGTGCACGGGTGTGGTCATACATGTGTGGATACAGATGTGTGGAGGCCGGTGGCCAACCTTGCACCCCTCAGGTGCTATCACTGTTTTCTATTTGAGGCTCACTGGCTTGGATCTTACCAGGTAGGTGGGGCTAGCTTGCCAGGGCGCCCCAGGGACCTTCCTGTCTCCATATTCCCAATGCTGGGATTATGGTTATAAGCACTCACATCACATCCAGAGTTAACATCTTTTTATTATGCCAGAATTAGATCAGGCTAAATATGTATCTTACATATTTCTCTTTTGGAGACAATATTGTAAATCTATTGTCATGGAAATTTCCAAAGTACATTGTTATTAAAAGTATAAGTGAGATTTTTGAGTCTTTTGAGCAATAACTCCTGTCACTTGTTTACCATCCTCTTGTAATTGCCAATATTCCTGGTTTATATCACGCATGCTGTTTTAGGTATGAAGATGTTTTCCATCATGTGTTTATGTAATGTCATCTCTATCCATTAGAGTAAAGTTGAATAGATTGACTATGACTTTTATTCATTTTTAAATTAGCATACAAGTCAGATATCATTCTGGCATTTTGAAAGAAAGTATGTTTTCGTGACTCACCTTTTCCTCATTTCCTCACTGCCCTGGTACTCCTAGCTCCCGGGTAACCTCCCTACCAGTCCCTTTCTAATGTTCCATGGGTCCTTTTGCCCATCCTGTCTTGTCTTTCTTCATTACCTATTAGCTTTTAAAACTTTATTATATTTGTTTATTATTTATTTGTGTGTGTGTGTGTGTGTGTGTGTGTGTGTGTGTGTGTGTGTGTGTACTTATGTGTATGAAAGTGCATATAAATGCAGGTGTCCTCAGAGGCCAGAAGATCCTCTGGAGCTAGAGTTACAGGTGGTTGTGAACCACCTGATGTGAGTGCTGGGAACAGAACTCATGTCCCGGGGAAGAGCTGAAAGTGTTCCTTAACCACTGACCCATCTGGCCAGCCTCTGGCTTCTTTTATTTTAACTGTGCTTAGGGGATCAAACTCAGGTCCTCATACCTGGACAACAAGCACTTCACCGGCTGAGCTGTTTCCTCAGGCCCACCTTTTATGTTCTAGGCTAATCTCACAGTCACTCCTGACTTCAAGAGGACAGGGCCAGGATTCTATATGTACCTGGAGGGCGGGAAAGAGCTGCAGATAGTAGTGGGATAACACATTCACTCGCGGGGTCTCTGGTCAGCATTCAAGGCTGCTTGTTTCTGGAAAGTGGTGCAGGGTGTGAGGGGCTGGGGGGTGGGGGGTGGGGGGAGACTGCCCTAGGAAGGACTTGTGGATTCTCTCCAGCGACCCTGTGTGCTTTGCTTGGACTCCGTCAGTCCACCTTTCTGCCCTTTCCAGCTCTTCTGAAAAGGAAGGTGGCATTTTGTTCCCCCATTGAGAAACAAAGAGAGAGGACAAGAATTATGCCTATAGTCTGGCTGGGAACAGTCGGTCCAAGGGGAAGAGGCCAGAGAGTCACCTGCCTCCTTCAAGGCCCTACCCAACAGGAAGTCTGTGATTCATGCTTTGTAGCATTGGGTGTGCACAGTAATTCCTTCCTGGACACTGTGGGTTGTTTACACAGCGACTAGTGATTTGACATTTGCCACTCTTATCTTTCATTTCTCTTGACCTGTGCATGGAATAGAATGCCATCTGTGTTTTTAAGGAAACCAAACTGTGACTCTGTAGCACTGAAACAGACAAAATTTCACAGTGAGCATTGGCCTAACCTGGGCCTGGAGAGTCTTGTTTCCCAGGCTGCTCAGTCAGAGCTGGCTGCTGCCCCCTGCAGGCTGGCTTGCAAGAAGTCCATAGGAGCTGCTTTCTCGGTTCTGTTTTAGGGAACAGCCACTTTAAATTAAAGGAGGAAATACGTAAAGGTCACTCTTGTTATGTGTGCTAAACCCCAGGGGTTGTAGGACTCAGCCTTCAAGCTTGGTCTAGCCTCGATTCTCAAGATGACTTCAGCTATTTCCTCTTTCCAGTCATAGCTTTGGAGGTAAAAAGACAATTTGGTAATTTTCTGAATTGTCATTTGCTGTAATTTGAGAGTGGTAAGAAGCCTTCATACAAAGGTGAGGCTATTGGGCTGAGAGTTCTTTTTTGTTTGTTTGAGACAGGGTTTCTCTGTGTAGCCTTGACTGTCCTGGACTCGCTTTGTAGACCAGGCTGGCCTCGAACTCACAGCGATCCGCCTGCCTCTGCCTCCCAAGTGCTGAGATTAAAGGCGTGTGCTACCACCACCCAGTGGGCTGAGAGTTCTTTATTTTATTTTATTTTTTTAAAATTTTATTTATTTAATTAATTTATTTATTTTAATTTTTTAATTTTTTATTTTTGGGTTGAGAGTTCTTGATGCAAGTATTTTAGTTTAGTGTTTTTTGGGGGTGGATGGTGACCTTGAACCCCTGATCATCTTACCTCCAACCTCCTGAGTGATGGGATCAAAGGCATACACCACTGTACCCAGTTTATGAAGTGCTGGGGAAGAGAGACCAGAGTTCATGCACGTTAGGCAAGCGCCCTACCAGCTGAGCTATATCCCCAGCTCTGCACTGAACACTTTAAAAGTCACATGATTTCTACCACTTTGAGTCAGTCCTCAGCATTTGTGGACATGTGGTAGCAACAGCAGCAGCATGGGAAGGTGGGAGCTATACTTTCCCAGGTAACAAGATCTGTGGGGGAAGGGAGACGTGTAAGGTCGTGGCTTTGAAGACCTGTGTGGTTCCAGGCTGAACCCTCAGTTTATTTTGGAGGGGGGGCACATCAGTACGGGGACACTGCACTCTTCAAAAAATCCTCTTCAACTTGTCCAGCATGGGCAGTGACAGCAAGCTTTGTGACCATCTGTAAGGTCCTGTGGTCTGTCAGTGACCAAGCTAATCTCAACCAGGAGTCTAACCCCTGTTTTGTTCTTAGCTTCCACCCTTAGCTTTTTCCTGGTGATGTGAGCTCAGGAGCATGGTGTTGTCTCTTCTGTAGGCAGCTCCTTGAAGTTAAGGGCAGGGGATGCTGGATTCTATAAACACATGTTTCATATGCTGGTCACAGCGTTAGCTTAGCCCGGCCCTCGTGGGGAGGGAGATGGTGTCTGATAAATACTGCGTAAGGCTCTTTTTATCCCACAAAACTGAGAGAACCCAGAGAAACTGGAGAACATTCAGAAAAGGTTTCTTTTTAAAGAGGTGATGTTAAAAAAAGAAAAAAAAAACTAAACTAAACTAAAGCTGGGAGCAGGAGAGAGCTCAGATGATAAAACACTTGGTCTGCAAGCATAGGGAGGGAGCTGAGTTGGAGCCTGCAGAGGCCACACTAAAAGAGTGGGCGTGGCTCCTTTTGCTTCTATTGAAATGCCTTTCACTCAGCACAGGTCCACCATTTTAACTAATTTAAAATGTATATTTCAGGCTTTTTATGTGCTTACAGTGAGAGAACCCAACGCCATACCACTAGCTTAATGCCAGGCCATCTCTCGCTCTCCGTGTCTTCTCTCCTCATCCTCTGTCAGCCAGCAGCCTTCTGTGTCTGTGAGGCTTTTCTCTTGCGGAAATTTCACATGAACAGAATCACATGTCTAGACACAAACTCCTGAGCGCATGACCTTTGAGGAAAATGACTATTTTTTTTTCTACTTGGTTGAGAGTTTTTAATGGAAGTTTTTCTAATTCTCATCTTGAGTATCTGAATGTGTTTAGTATGTGGTTTAAATGACAGCCTGTGTTGAGCTCACTCTGTGTATTGGGATGTGTGTGTGTGTGTGTGTATGCATGTGTGTGTGCATGTGTATGTGTGGGTGTGTATGTGTTTGCCTCATGAATATGTGCGCATCACATGCAGTTTCTGCAGAAGAGCACATCAGTTGGAACTGGTGCCATAGACAGCTGCAGGCCTCCATGTGTTCTGCGAAGCAAACCCTGACTCCTTGCAAGAGCAGCCAGAGCTTTTAACCACAGAGCCATCTCTCCAGCCCCAAATATTAAGATTTTATTATCATAGTTTTTGTCTGGTTCAGTGTCTGAATTACGGTCTCCTCTGAGAATGAATCTTGTGGTTTTTTTTTTTTTAACCCTGTGGAGCTGGCTCTATCCTTCCCCTTTGTATAGGTTCTGGATTTGAACTCAGCTTGTCAAGGCTTCCACCCACTGAGCCATCCTGCCAGCCCCAGGAGACCATTTCCATTTTTAATCTACATAATTGCTGAGTTACTATAGGGGGGAACCCTGGAATAATTAAGTAGGATAAAGAGGGGGCAGGAAATATCCTTTAGGTGGTTCTGGGTACAGGAAAATGACCACTTTGGCAACAAATACACAGAATGAAAATCTTTCTGGAAGGTTTGTCTGTTTTGCCCAAGATATGGGGGATTAGAAACAGGAAGGAGACAATGAGCTGGTGGCTTTATTCTACTTTAGTGTCAAGAAATTGCCTGCTGCTTTCTGCTCTAAGTATCTGTGGCAAGGACAGGACTCTGAGACCTAGCAGCAGGTAGAACTAACATGTGACCATGGCATGACGAGAGTGAAAGCCCTACAAATTCAAATTCAGCTTCATAGTTGCCTGATACCACCTTCAAGTTTCTTCAAGTTTGTTCCAGGGCCATAGACTATTAGAGCTGGCAGGGTCATAGAAACTAGCTGGACTGGCCTTGTGTGCTGCAGAGCAAGCGGATGTGAGTTCAAGACTCACCCTGAGTCATCATATGAAGACTGGCAGAATCTGGTCTAGAAGCCACATCTAACATAAGGAAACTTAAGAAGAGCCTCAGTCTTCTTGGCTTTCATTTGAAACATCTGGGACTCTGCAAGCATAAAGGACTTGACCAGGCGATCTCAAGCCATAGTGGGACCCACAGATCACCTGGCATGCAGGAGAGGCTATGAGATGGGGTGTCACCAGCTTGACCTGGCGTTTGTTAGAGACAGCATCCTCAGGCCCTGCTCTACATGTTGAGCCAGAATGGGCATTTATTGGGTGACTCCTGTACTCATCCGTGAGAACTCAAACCACCACAAACTAGAGATCTTAGGACAGCAAAATCCACAGAGACCTAGGAAAAGGGGTGGGGAAAGCCTTTGGGATAAAACAAGCTTTTGTTTTGTTTGGTTTTGTTTTGAGACAAGGTGTCTCTGTGTAGCCTTGGCTGTCCTAGAACTCACTCTGTAGCCCAGGCTGGCCTCAAACTCACAGAGATCCACCTGGCTCTGCCTCCTGAGTGCTAGAATTAAAAATGTGTACCATGATTGTCTGGCCTAAAACAAGCTGCTGCTGCTGCTGTTTCTTCTTCCTCCTCCTCCTCTTCTTCTTCTTTTTTAAAATTTTTTTGTTTTTGTTTTTTTTTCTTCTTCTCCTTCTCCTTCTCCTTCTCCTTCTCCTCCTCCTCCTCCTCCTCCTCTTCTTCCTCCTCCTCCTCCTCCTCCTCCTCCTCCTCCTCCTCCTCCTTCTTCTTCTTCTTCTTCTTCTTCTTCTTCTTCTACTATTGAATAGCTCACTGCCACTTGGTGGGGGCACTCCTATATCTGTGACTTCCTATATCTTATAGCGAGCAAGGGATTCATTATTGGCCCAGGCTGTCACTGGGCCAAGCAGAACAAGCATGCAGCTGTGCTGTGGAGATAGAGTGACTGTCCATGCGGTGAGCTGAGCTGGGGGCACACTGGGTAACTCAGCATAGCTCCTGTAGCCTCAACACAGCGGAGTGTGGAGTGGCCAGTGGCACGGAACTGACAAGCCAGCATTCTATCCCTTGGCCTCCTGGCCTCCATGCCTCAGCTGTTTGCCCTTGCTCAGCAGAAAAGGGGCACAGAAAGGAAACAAAAGCTGGCTGCGGAAGAGGCCTTGTTAATTAGTAAAGCCTGAGAGGTCTGTGTGTTGATTCTCACCGGGACAAGCCCGGAGGCCCTGTCTGCCTGTTGGCCACCAGGAGTAAGGCTGACCAAGGTGTCATACCTGAGCTCAGGAAGAAAGGGGCACGCAGCCCCCCTCAGTTAAGCAGCACACTCACGATGTAGCCACTGGGGTGCTGTGCTAGACTCTTGTGCTTGTCATAACTGAATGTGTCCACCTGTTTCAGGGGCCAGTGAGAAGATTCTGGAGTGCAGATTAACTTGTGTGGCACTTGCCAGCCACATTACTTGCAATGCATTGGTGGCATCAAACACAGACTGGGGTTTGGTCTTTCTGTGTCAGAGTAATTGCACACCTTCCCCAACTCTCCACCCCTCACCCCTGCCACCGCCTTTTAAATTAGTAACTAGAGCACGTGGCTGAGAATGAAGGATTCTAAAAGTAGTGTAAATTCAGCAGTTCAGCACATTAAAATATGTTGCTTGCTCCTTAGTCACCATTATTTTTACCAGGCTCACGTATTGGATAATGGGTCTAAGCTTTTAATGAATGAACCAGCCGGGAAACCTGACTCACTGTTTAAACCATACAGGCTCATGTCTATGTAGCACACAGTTGCCCTGGAAAGGTGAGGCAAAGAACCCCATTGTTTTTCCCAAGAAGTGTAGGTTTGGGGGCTGGAGAGATGGTTCAGAGGCTAAGAGTGGTTGCTGCTCTCCCAGAGGACCAGCGTTCTGTTCTTAGCTCTGACACTCATAAATGCTCGTGAATGTAGCTCAAAATTAGTGGCTCTCTCAACCTTCCTAATACTGCAACCTTTTAATACAGTTCCTCATGTTGTGGTGACCCCCCAACCATAAGATGATTTTTTTTTCTACTTTGCTACTTCATAAATGTAATATTTTGCCACTGTTGTGAATCGTGATGAAAATATCTGATATGCAGGATGTCTGGTCTGTGGTTATGGCTTGAAGTTCACGCTGGTAAACCACAGTGGATACCAAGTGGACTTCCTATCTTTGGGAAAACACATGTGGGGATAGTTGGACTGCTAATAACGACTGCGTCCGCTGGAGGAGCCAGGATTCCACTCAGCTAGATGTTTGCCGTGGTACGTGAGCCCCCAAGCTTCGCTCCATTACAGGTGAGGGCATGGAAGCTGTGGGAAGAGTAACCTGGAGCTGAGTCGGCCCTTCTCTCGAGTCCTCTTTCCACCTGTCAGGCTTTCCCCAAGCTAAGGTGGGACTGCCATTCTGCAGGTGCTTTATGCCCATGTGATCCAGCCTGGGCTACGTGCCCCTGTGCTGAGTGAGGAGGAAGAGGGGGCTTGGCACGGATCGTAAGGCTAGAGTTGAACCTTCCTTAGATACCAAACACACATGATCAGTAATATAAGAAGAGACGTGATGGGCTGGGGAGAGCATCCGCCGGGCAAGCACTTGGATGTGAGTTTGATCCACAGTACCAATGGGAAAAATCTGCGTGTGACGTCAGGTGCCTGGGTGATGGAGACAGGCAGATCTCTGGGGACTTGGCTGGCCAGCTACTCTAGCCTACTTGATGAGTTTCAGGGTAGCGTGAGACCTTGTCAGAGGTTAAGAGCATTGGCTGCTCTTCCAAAGGTCCTGAGTTCAGTTCCCAGCAACCACATGGTGGCTCACAAGCATCTACAATGAAATCTGGTGCCCTCTTCTGGCATGCAGGCACACATAACGGGCAGAATACTGTATAAATAATAAATAAATAAATAAATTTGGAAAGAGTGCCCAGGAATGACAACAAGGTTGATCCCTGGCTTCTGCATACACACACACACACACACACACACACGTGCACTTGCGTTTTCCATATCCCACCCCAAAATGCCATGGCACAGAGTGAAAATGCTACAGCGAGAAAGGGGAATCCTGAGCCTGAAGTGCTATTGTCCACCGCCCCTGACTGGGCTTTCTTTTCTCACTCCACAATGGGCTTCTCTATCTAAGTTGGTTGGTATAAACCCTGGGGAACACTCATGCAGTTGCAGGGTGCGGGGCTGCCTGTGCCGAGCCATTGGTGAGAAAGAATCGCTTCACAGGTAAACCAGTGTGAGAGAGCTGCTACGCGTTGTTTGTACAGCTGTTGCTGGGCTCCGGCTCAGCTCCCCTATCTCTTATGGAGCAGAAAGGCCTGTGAACTGCCTGGGGACAGGTTTCCAGAGCTGAAGGAGGCAAGTACATGCCCGATTGTCCTCCAGGTGCCAAAACCATTTTGCACATTTTTTTTTTTTAAATGTGAATCCATGTTGAATTTCTGTGGCTCAGAATTCAAATGTCAAAAGAGCATTTGCAGTGGATGAGCTGGCCTCCACGTTTCTTGCAGCCCCACTTCCCATCCTCACGGTCAGTAGAGACCAACAGTTCAGAGTTAAGCCAAGTAAACAGGTAGCCACTTCATCCACAGAAAGGCCCAGCCAACTATCCTGACCCTTTTTTTGTTCCTCTCTCTCACTCCATCATTCTCCAGCTGCATAGCACCCTGGAACTGAGAAAGTACCGAGTGACGTTTAGTATGTCTGCAGGTTTTTGTGGTAGAGCACCTCATTTTTTTTTTTTTTTGTCCAACTTTGTAGCCCTGGCTGACCTGGAACTCACTATATAGACCAGGATGGCCTTGAACTTACAGAGATTAGAGGTGCACACCACCATCCCTGGCCCTTAGCCTCATTGCTGTACCACTTTGCATGTGTGTAGGCAGTGGTCCTAAGAGAGAAGTTGCTGTGCAAAAGGAATGTCTCCTGTAACTTCAGGAGCTACCAACACGTTGCCTTCTAGTTTTTAAACCCCACCTGCCATGTTTTCTGACTCTTCCACACACTGTTACCAATGCTACCAAAATTTTTGACCTTGCCTGACTCTTAATGCAGCATTTAGTCATGGCCCAGGCTTGGGAAACAACAGTAGAATAAAAGCCTATTTGCTTTGTGGTCGTGGTAAAGCATAGGGATTTCAAGTTGCTGGAGTGGCAGGGAATTGGAGTTGATTTTTGTTAACTGTGACTGCCAAGGTGAGTGAAAGGTAAACAGAGCCCTGTGAGTCAGAAGCACGTGTCTTCGGTGTTCTTTCTGATGATACGGTCTCTCTAAGCTTGCTGCGACATCTGGGACATAAGATCAGCGAGTCGTGGAAATAGCCCCAGCACTATAAATGTGGCTCCTATGTCTGCGCAGTGGCCTTCTGGGTGGGTAGAGCTGTGCCAGCCCCAACATCTCTGCCATGTGAACCAGACCAGGACATCACTAGGAATCTGGAATCGGGCCATTTGAGAGCTGGGAGGCCTTGCATAGCTTTTCTATAGCAGGCAACTTTCTTTGCTTGGACCTCTCTTAGGACTTTTCATGTGGCTCTTGCCTTGAACAGAAGGGTGTGGACGTTATTTGTTCTTAGATGCCAAGGCTGTTGTTGAATTAGGTATGGCTCCAGGAAAGGGGAAGTTTGTTTTATGGTCTTTTTATAAAATAGTGAGCCGGGGGGTGGGGTGGAGGTGGGGCCAGGGGTTTCTGGACAGATTTACCAACAAAGGCTTATGTTAAATGTTAAGCTATTTGTAAACACAATGTGGCTTACCACACTGTGAACACAGAGAAAGCAAATTAGCACTTCGTAAATAATCAAAAGAGCACTAAGTGTTGGGATATACACATGCTGGCCTAGAGCCAAGCAAGGCCTGTGCCATTGTGCAGCTCAGGCTGGGGTGACCATGCCAGCTTGGAAGTTATAGGCTAAGTGTCCTTCTCTAGCAAGTCAGGCTGAGTTAGGCCCAAAGCAAGGTTAAATTAGGTGTGGTTTTCAGCATCCTTCCTTTTCCTGAGAAGAGTGAGAGCCTGCTAGCCACATATGTAAGTGTTCTTTCTTTTACTGAAAGGTTTGGGGTAGGCATCAGGGATCCCCTTTCTCCCACTAACACTTCTGCTACCCTCTGTCCCTTGGAGAAGAGATGGCTCAGAAGTTCAGCACACTTGCTGTTTTGCAGAGGACCAGCTTTGGCTCTCAGCACCCACGTGGAGGAGCACAGCCACCTGTAACTCAAGGAGATTCAACGCCCTCTTCTGGCCTCTTCAAGTATTGCATATGTGTGGTACACAGACAGCAAACACTTGTGCACATTAAATAAAAATAAATCTTTAAAAACAACGAGGCTGAGATCAGCACTTGGGAGGCAGAGACAGGTGGATCTCTCTGAATTCAAGGCCAGCCTGGTCTACAGAGTGAGTGAGTTCCAGGACAGCCAGGGCTATACAGAGAAACCCTGTCTCAAAAAACAAAAAACAAAAACAAAAACAAAACAAAACAAAAAACAAAGCAAAACAAAAAACCAAAACCCAAGCCAAACCAAAACAACAACAACAGAAACAACTAGGCCTGTGCTCAGGGCTAAACAAACTATCTTTGCCCATCATCCCCTCTCCTGCCCTTTAGGACTTCCCCTGTGGGGGCTAATCAATCTAAAAAACAAAAAGAAGAAAGAAAAGGAAAGAAAGCTACATCAATCTAGAATTCACATAATACATAACTTCACAATTTATAGTGTATTTACAGGGTTGTGTGGTCACTATAGTAGTCAGCACTAGAACGTTTTCATCATGTCTCATATGGAAATGCATGCCCATTAGCAGACCCTCCCGCCTCTTCCCATATCCCTTCCTCTAGCCCTGGCCAACCATTAAGCTAGTTTCTATATCTTAAATTCTACACTTTTCCTTCAACATTAATATAGCATTTTTTAGGACATGCCTCTTTCACTTAGCATCATATTTTCTGTTGTATTTTATTTCCTTTTCATGGGCAGAACATACATGGTTCATTGTATGGATGTAGCACATTTTATTTGCCCATTCATTCATTGATGAGAATATGTTGTTTCCACTTTTAGGATGCTATGAATAATACCTTGAACATGTATATACATAATTTTATGTAAGTGGAAGTTTTTATTTTTATTAGGTATGTAGATAAGAATGAAGTTGCTGGTTATAGGGAAACTTGGTTGAACATTGCTTTGAAGAGCTGACAACTTTCCTGTGTGGCTACACGATTTTCTGTTTTCTCAGCAATGTATGAGGGTTTTAGTTCTCTGTATCTTTTCTAGCACTAAGCACGTGGGAATAGTGGCTTTAATTTTCCTTCCCTGGAAACAATAACATTAGCAGTTTTTTGTGTGCTCATTTCTCTGTCTTCATTGGAGACAAATCTATTCCTATCCTTTGCCCTCATCAAGAGTGGATGACTTGCTGGGCAGCAAGGTGCACGCCTTGAATTTTAGCACCTGGAAGGCAGAGGCAGATGGGTCTCTATGAGTTCGAGGCCAGTCTGGTCTACATAGTGAGTTCCAGGACACCCAGAACTATTTGAGAGACTTTTTGTTTCATTTTGTTTTTGTTTTTAAGGTGGTTTATCTTTTTATTATGAAGGTGAAGGATTCCTTATTTTATTATGAACTGATTTGTAAATATTTCCTGGTTCTGTGGGCCATCTCGTTATCCTGATGGTAGTCCCAGCATTGTCAAAATTTGTTACTTCTCTCACAGTTAATTACAGGCTCCCAACCACCTCCAGAGGGATATAATACCCTCTTCTAGATGCCTTGGGTGCTTTACACACATCGTGCACATAATATATGCGGGCATACACTCACTCACACACTCAGAAGCCTGTCTGTTCTTTTGTCATCTGTGCTTTTGCTTTTGTGATTGAGGGACCTTTGGATCAACCGAGATCACAGACATGCACTCCTGTGTCTTCTCAGAGTTTTAGTAGTTTTAAGTTCTAGAATTCAGGTCTATGATTCCTTTTGTGAAAGGATCCTGTCTTCATTCATTTGTTTGGTTGTTTTGTTTGTGACTAGGCCCAGGCTCGCCTCAAATTCATTATGTAGCTGAGGATGGTCTTGACCTCCTCTTCCTCCTGCTGGTACCACCTTCGTGCTGGAGAATGCCACCACACCCAGTGTATGTGATGCTAGGGGTTATACGCAGGGCTTCATGGATGCTAGGCAAGCATTTTACTAATGGAGCTGCTATGCCCCCAGTCTCCCCAGTTCTCCATCTTTAAGGTGGGATGAAACTAGCTCCTAGGGTCCTTATAAGGTGGAGAGCACGACTACATAGCACTACCCTAGCCCACACCTTATTTAAGAGCAGGTGACAGGCAGCAAGTGGCCTTCCGGTTGTCATTCACCCTATCTCCTTCCTCTGATATTTAGCTTTATTATTGTTATTTTAATACTGGGTGCTGACTCCCTCAGCTGGGTGGTGGTAGCACATGGCTTTAATTCTAGCACTTAGGAGGCAGAGGCAGAGGCAGGAGGATCTCTCTGAGTTCAAGGCCAGGCTGGTCTACAAATCTAGTTCCAGGGCAGCCAATGCTCTGTTACACAGTGAAAAATGTCTTTTAGAGAAAAGAATAAGGAGGAGAAGGAATACTTCTTCTTCTTCTTCTTCTTCTTCTTCTTCTTCTTCTTCTTCTTCTTCTTCTTCTTCTTCTTTTCCTTCTTCTTCTCCTTCTACTACTACTAAATAATTGAGTCCCATAAACATGCTAGGCAAGTCTACTGCCATAAAACTACATCTCCAGCTTTTAAAAAAATCTTTAGTTTCCCCAAGTTGCCTAGGCTAGCCTCAAACTCATCAAGTATTCCAGGCTGGCCCAGACTTTCAATCATCCTGCCTTATTCTCCTATTGCTGGGATGGCGTACATTTGCCAGGAGGTTCCAGCTGCAGTATACTTTCCGGAAGCCAGCTTCCTTCATGAGTTAGGGACCACCTATAAACACTTGTGCCTTTGTTCTCTCTGTTCTTAGAATGTTGAGGTCCTGGCCAGCCGGAGCCGCTCGTCGGAGCAGAGCCAAGCAGAGGCCGACGTGCGTGAGAGAGTTCTGAAGGAGGAGAACGAGAGGCTGAAGGGAAGAGCTGCGGAGCTGGAGCGCAGGGTGGCCCAGCTGCAGAGGCAGATCGAGGACGTGAGAGGTGATGAGGCCCAAGCAAAGGAGACGCTCCACAAGTGTGAGGTGAGGCTCCCTGTGCCTCGCATAGGGTTTGGCAGCTTGCAGCCCCCTCTCCTGAAAGTGACTTCAGAGGTGGGGAAGGGACTGTCGGGATTTATTTAAGATGCCACTGCAAGCATCCTTAGGAGTGGCAGGAACAGGAAGCCTGTGAGCAGGGAGGGATGATGAAGCCCGGGTGAGAAACACAGGCCTGGGTAGCACAGTGAGGCAAGCATCAGAGACATGCTCATCTTTCTGAGGGTCCATGAGGGGGAATCTTCAAACACCTGCAGAGGCCGTCTTCACACTGCCATTAGGCTGGGTCCCTAAAGACCTTGTTTCTTTAACACATAGCTGATATTTTTGGAGATTTTAGCAAACCAGTTATCTGGTGTGCCAGAGCTTTAGAAGTAGAAAGCAGTTAGGGAAAAAGGTGGTAAGAAACAGCAGATCACCTGCACACCTTCTACAGCAATACCTTGCCCCACGCTAGCCCACCTGCAGTTTATGAATAGCTAGGGGTAAAGCTTGGGAAATTTGTATTAAAGTAAAAAAAAAACAAAAAAAAACAAAAAAAACCAAAACACCAAAATCCCCCAAACCCACCAAGGTAATCCAGAAGGTCACCTGTGGATGAAAGCGGGACCCCAGAGGGGCATGCACCCGAGAACCTGTGACAGGCAGTCTACTATCATGGCCATCTTTTGTCCGTGACACAGAAGGCATCAGAGCACATCAGAATGTCCTTGTGTCTTTAAACCTGTTTTACTGTAGAGTGAAGTGCAGCAGCTAGAGGAAGCCCTTGTGCATGCCAGAGAGGAAGAACAGGAAGCTACGTGTGCCAGAAGGGCGCTGGAGGAGGAGCTGGAGCAAGCTCGGGTAAGCCCTCAGCATCCTCCTTCCTCATTTGTGTGGGTAGATACGGCCACTGGGCCTGTCCTCCCAGGGACTGCCTTTCACCTGTGTAGCCACCCTGGGCTTCAGACTATCCATCTAGACCGGTGACGTGGAAGTAGGGGACAGTTGGTAACATCTGGAGCAGTTTTAATTGTCACGGTGGCAAGGTACTGCGGACCTCTGGTGAGCGGAGGCTAGGACTGCTGTGAGAATCCTAGAAAACACAGGCGGACCCTACAACCAAGAGCTTTCTGGCCTAGGACACTGTGCCAGCACAGAGAAGCCCTTGATGTGAAAATTCTCAACAGTTTTGCAGAGATAAAATAAAAATTGTATGTGGAGGCAGGCAGGTCCTGGCCCCAAGGCCGCATGGGGCCTCTCTGCAGAAGCCAATTTCCCTTCTCCTCTGGGCAAACACACTCCATACTGTGCGGTCTTTCAAGGCAGCTATTAAAAGGAACAGGAAGAAGTCATTTCCTTGAGACCAGATAGTTATCTCCCTTCAAAACCAGAAGGTTCATAGAAAATGAGATTTCCCCATTTGGATGGCAGGAAGATTATTTGAAGCCATCTGTAGTCAAAGCCAGATCTAAAGCCATAAATTGACTTCTGTACAGCAGCCTCAGTGTGATCCAGGTGTGTCCTCTTCCTATGCCCAACTCTTAGGTTTTAAAATGCCACCCAAATATCTGTGGGGTGAGTTTTGGGGAAGGTGAGGGCTGAAGGGCTCAACAGCTCAAGTAGGCTGTTGAAATTTCACAGTGGGGACCCCACTGGTCTGCAGGGTCAGGAAATGAGTCCAATTTGGAGCTGTGGTTCAGAGCTCTAAGTGCACAATGTTAATTCTTTCAAGTTATCTCCTGTGGTGTTGAGTGGGATTTCACACTCAGACTCCAGGCTTTTACTAGGGTGCTAGGGACCTGAGTTCAAGCCCTCTTGCTTGTGCAGCAAGTGAGCCAGCTCCCCAGGCCCCCTTTGCAGCTTTAAGCCTCTGGGGCCCGTGTTGAGTGAGGTACTTTGTAGCTACAGAGATGATGTTTCTGAGGCCAACAATACATGCCCACTGACTAATAGTGGTACCAAGTTTGCACACGTGAGGTGGGGATGGGGAGCCACCAGGTAAGTGATTCTAAGACCCAGAGTTGGTGGGTGTACAATGGCGCCCTTGAGTTTGGGAACCATTACCTGTTACTGGGTGCAGAGCCTTTGACTATAGGACTAAGGTCTGTAACCAAAGTTCACTGAGCCCCCCCAGGGATAACAGACAGGAGGGAGGTGGCTTCTGAGAGCCCTCGGAGCACAGTAACTATGGACCAGCCATTGGAAGCAACAAAGCCTTCGCCTTCTGCTGTCTCAGTACACAAAAGCCCACAGGGAGGCGGGGGATGGGGGTGGGGATAAGCATCGAGAGCCTTCTTTTAAGGATTAAAAAGAATTATTAAAAAAAAAATCATACCTATCTGACTACCTTTTATGTCAGAGTCAATAAACATCAGTGGGTGGCCCTTACATAGAATTCACATTCTAGCCCTTTGTAGTAGAGTCACAGTTTTTTGAACAGATTGGAATCCGTAAACTTGAATTTGAGAGTTATCCCAGATAATCTTAAAATGTCCCACAATTTAGAAATGCCACCCAGAAAAATGTTCTGTGCCCTCAGTTATCTTAGAAACATGTTCTAGAGTCCGAGGGTGTAGCTTAGGGGATAGAAACTTGCTTATCATGCACAGAAGCCTGGATTTGATCCCCAGAAGAAACATCCACATACAGGAGGGAGGGAGGGAGGGAGAGAGAGAGAGAGAGACAGAGAGAGAGAGAGAGAGAGAGAGAGAGAGAGAGAGAGAGAGAGAGAGATTTTCTAAAAGTTACAGCTATAAAAACATGTTTTAAGTACCTAAAAAGGAGCAAACTTGGGACCTTTGGAAGGTATGTATGTGTGCATGCCCATTTGGTCCCAGGGTCACACCATCACGGAAGATCAAGAGTTGACTTATGTGCACAGGACTACACAGGCATCTGTGGAAGCCAGCTGTTAACATAGTGATATCATCTTTCATTGCTTTCCACCTCTTTGTTGTTTTGTTTTGTTTTTTCTAGACAGGGTTTCTCTTTGTGGCCTTGGCTGTCTTGGACTCACTTTGTAGACCAGGCTGTCCTGGAACACACAGCGATCCGCCTGCCTCTGCCTCCCAACTGCTGGGATTAAAGGCGTGCGCCACCGCACATTCACATTTTTGAGATCTAGTTCTTTAGAGTCGTCCCATTCCTACTCCCCCCCACCCCCCTCCCCACACAATGGAATCAACCTCACTGGGTGGTGACAACTCCTCCTCCCTCTTCTTCCTCCCAACACCAGAAAATAAACTCCAAACAGAAATCCCAGGGGTTGATCCTGCTTTTGGTGTGCACCCAACTATAGCTGTAGCAGGCTGATTGCTCCCACACTGGCCTTCTGTTTTAGTTAGGGTTTTATTGCTGTGTAGAGACACCATGGCCATGGAAGTGCTTATAAAGGAAAACATAATTAGGGCTGGCTTACAGCTGTAGAGGTTTAGTCCACTCTCATCATGGTGAGAGACATGGCAACGTGCAGGCAGACACGGTGCTGGAGGAGCCAAGAGTTTGACATCTTGATCTGCAGGCAGCAGCAGGAGACTATGTGCCACACTGGCCAGAGCTTGGGCATAGGAGACCTCAAAGCCTGCGCCCACAGCAACACACACCCTCCAGCAAGGCCACGCCTCCTAATAGTTACACTCCCTATGAGTCAAGAATTCAAACACATGGGTCCAAGGGGGGGGTGGGGGGAGCAAACCTGTTCAAACCTTCTGAGTATCTTTCTTTGCTCTTTCCCCCAACAGCTTTTGTTGACCTTGCTTCCCTGTAGAGGTGAACTTTAACAGCCTGGCAATATTTGCTGCTTCCCAACTCTCTCTCTCCTCTCTCTCTCTCTCTCTCTCTCTTTCTCTCTCTCTCTCTCTCTCTCTCTCTCACACACACACACACACACACACACACACACACACACACACACACACACACATCAGAGTTCAGGAAACCCCAGGAGGTTTTAATTCCCATGCTGTATGCTCAGCAAGCATACCTATAGTACTCTGTATATAGTACTCTATATATTTTCCCAGGAGAGCCTGAGATGACTTAGGAGTAGCTTCAAGATACATGAGTAGCTGGGCGTGGGCATGGTGGTGCATGCCTTTTGTCCCAGCCCTCAGAGGCAGAGGTAGGTGGATTTCTGAGTTCAAAGCCAGCCTGGTCTACAGAGTGAGTTCCAGGACAGCCAGGGCTACTGAGAAACCATGTCTTGAAAAACTAAATATAATAATAATAATAATAATAATAATAATAATAATAATAATAATAATAATAATAATAATAATAATAATAAAAAAAACTAAATATAATAATAATAATAATAATGATGATGATGATGATGATGTAACACAAGTTACTGCATGTGATGTCAGATTATAAACTGTTAAGCACTGTCCAAACCATTGTTCTATGCAGCCTCTTACAAGGACACAAGACTAGGCAGGCCTGAACAGTTCATGTGCTGGGTGGTGGTGGTGCACTCCTTTAATCCCTGCACTCAGGAGGCAGAGGCAGGCAGATCTCTGTGAGTTCTAGGACAGCCTTGGCTATACAGATGAACTCCGTTTCAACAAACCAAAAATAAACAAATAAATGAATGAATTAGGCTGGAGATTGAGTTCGGCTGGTAGGGTGCTTGTTGAGTTCATTTAGGTTGGTCTACAATATCATTGTTTTATTTTCAGAACAAACATTTGGGCATAGGAGTCCAGCCAACACACCACCAGCCACTGTGGCTGCTTGGTGTACCATACTCCCATAATGCATCTTTCCACCTCTGCTCCTATGGAGGCTGCTGGTGAAGTCAGTTTGCCTTTTTGGTTCCTGATTCCCTTGACTCTTTCCCCTTTCATAGAGGTGGTGGGTTTCATTGCTCTTGTGGAATGGCTGTAAAATTCCCCTTGCTGTCTGTGGCAGAGGGCGACTAGATGAGTGACACTGCTGTATTTCTCCTGCTCTCTGCAGAGAGAGCTGAGCCAGACCTCCCAGGAGCAGAAGCAGCTATTAGAGAGACTCCGGGATGAGGCTGAGCAGAAGGAGCAGCTGAGAAAGTTGAAGAACGAGATGGAGAGTGAGCGATGGCACCTGGACAAGAACATTGAGAAGCTGCAGAAGGAGGTGAGGGGGCAGGAGGCAGGAGCAGGTGGGCCTGGGAGAGCCCAGCACCTTCTCCCACAGTTCCCGGCAAGCACAGATGCACCCGGACATTGCAGATCCCTTGCGGTCATTCTTTGGACTTGTTGAAAGTTCCAAATGGGAGAAACTTATCTAAAAAGTAAACACCAAAGCTCTCAGGGCTCTGGGCGCCTGGTTTACTTGCTAACGATAAACAGAGGTGGCCTGGTGTGGGCACATCTGACAAATATTCCTTGAACTGGAGTTTAGGCCTCTGGGCAGAAGTCTGTATAATCATGTCTTTGACATATCCAGGCGTGGCAAAGGCAGTTTCAAAACCCCAAAACTTCTGTCCCTCAGCTCACCTCTGCCCCAGGGCACTCATAGGGAAAGGCACACACTGCCGGCACCCCCTGCCTTCTAAAAGTGCACACAGGAGGCTGCCACTTTTCTGATACCTACCTACCCTGTGCCAGGCATTTTGCTAGGGACTTCTTTAGTTCTAACTAGAATTCCACCTGGGTATTGTCTTAACTCTGGCACTTTCTCTGGAAGGTAAATATGACTTCAGTGTTTCCAAAAAGGACAGTGCTGAGGCCCTTAGGTGGCTAAGGATAAGCCCCAATCATACACTGGTTAGTGAAAAAGCAAAGTTCTGACCTCAGGACTGTGTGTGTCCAGCCCTTCTTCGTTTATGCCTCCATGTTGTCCCCAAGGCAGGGCTAGCCAGACCTGGCAGCCCAGGGACTGGTGCTTGGCAGCCTCAGAAGAGGCTTCAAAGGTAGTGATCAGAGGTGACGCTGTACTTGTTGGAATGGTCTCCAGTTGGAGTGTGGCAGGGCCAGCTCACAGCATGCCACTTCTCTAGATGGCGGACATTGCCGAGGCCTCCCGCACGTCCTCGCTGGAGCTGCAGAAGCAGCTGGCTGAGTATAAGGAGAAGAACCGCCGGGAGCTTGCCGAAATGCAGACACAACTGAAAGAGAAAAGCCTGGAGGCGGAAAAGGCCCGATTGGCAGCTGCGAAAATGCAAGATGAGGTAAAGTCTGCAGGGCAACCTGCTCTCCTTTGTTGCCTAGGAGAGTATGCGTCAGCTTGCTTTGGAAGGCTTCTGGTGAGGGGGCACGGTGCGGGGGATGCTTAGGGAGGCTTTGGGGCTTGCTTATTACTCCAGTCTCTGGTGATTATATGCACGTGGCATCCTAAGACACAAAACTCCCACACACAGAGGTGAAATGGGGACACCTTTAATTTGGGCCACATTCTGGTTTGGTCCGAAGTTTTCTGCCTGAAAAGTTGAGCCACTTTTTCATGTAGCAAGATTGTTGTGTCCACCTGTGCCCAAACATGTCACCCACATCCACGCCTTCCATTGACCCTAGAACAAGATGGCAGGCAACAACTAGGTTCTTTGAACAACCTTTTTTTTTTTTTTTAAGATTTTATTTATTTATTATTATATATACAGTGCTCTACCTGAATGTACACCTGCGGGCCAGAAGAGGGCATCAGATCACATTATAGATGGTTGTAAGCCACCATGTGGTTGCTGGGAATTGAACTCATGACCTCTGGAAGAACAGTCAGTGCTCTTAACCACTGAGCCATCTCTCCAGCCACCCCCTATTTTTTTTTTAAGATTTATTTTGTTTATGTGTGCATGCATGTTTCTATGTGTATGTGTCTGAGTGTTTGCACACATATATATGCTGGTGCCCATGGAGGCCAGAAGAGGTTGCTGGATCTTTTGGAGCTGGAGTTGCAGGCGTTTGTGAGCTGCCTGGTGTGGATGCTGCGGTCCCAGCTCTGCTCCTCACGCTTGAGCAGCAAGTGCACTTAACTACTGAGCTCCAGGCTCCAGGCCTGGCCATTATCTTCTGTTGGGGTAGATAAGAATTTGATAGCCACAGTAAAATAGACTAAAAGATGTCCTTAGGGACTAGGCAGGTGGCTTAGTGGTGGAGTGCTTGCCTAGACTTGGTCCTATCTCCAAGCCTTAGGAATTCATGAATGCTGAAATAATTAAAACATATTACTTTTGTTATTTCATTATTTATCATTGCGAGTGTCTGGCGTGTGTATGTGAAGGTGCAAGTGCCAGAAAAGTTAATGGGGGTGTTAGGTGTTGGAGGCTCGGTGCCAAGACCACTCATTTCTATCTCTGTGTCTCTGTCTCTATTGCTCTGTCTGTCTCTCTGTCTTTCTCTGTCTCTGTCTCTCTCTGTCTCTGTCTCTTTCTGTGTCTGACTGTCTCTGTCTGTCTGTCTGTCTGTCTCTCTCTCATCAGTTCTGCCCCCACACTCCTGAGTGCTAGGATTACAGATGTGAGCCACCACACCTGACTGTGATTCTAGCCTGTGCCAACTGAATGACCAGGAACAGTCTGGCTCAGTTTTCTCAGCATCTCTTTCAAAGCATTAGTAGCTTAATGATAAATGAGATGGTGTATGATATCACATAGAGGAAGCATGTAGGTTCTGGACATTTGATCACGTTTCTTTCTCTTTCCCACCATGGGAAGAGTCACAGATTTCACAGGAAAACAAGCTTTCTTAAAAAACAAAAATCCTTTCAATTTCTTTGATGATCAAAAGAAGGTTTCCCCTGAGTCAGTGTTAGACTCATCAAAGAACAATGGATATTTATTACAGATTTCCAGAACACGTCTCAAAGGGCCCTGATAATGGATTCCCTCTGCCTCAGGGTCACATGATACAGGACTTCAAGAAAAAACTGAAATTGACACGATGACATCCCAGCTCTCTTTGCTCCAAACAAAAATATTATTTTCATTTTTATAGCAGATGGGTGGAAGGGCTCAGACATTTGCCAGGACACAACAAATACCTGCTGTTTTAACTTCAAAAGACCACAGTGTCACTGTGACCCTGCACAGGGATCCACATGACTGTTTGTATAAAGGTTTTTTGGGCTAGACTCTTTAGGGGAAAGGAAACATGAAGATCTGCTACACAGACAAAGACGCAGAATGCCACAGAGACTGGGTAAGGCCAAGTGGCTGCCATTCTGCCTATGATGGGAGACTCCGAGGGTCTGATGAGGGTGATCTTTAGGAAGCAAGGCTGAGAGTTCATCTTGGGTTCATTTTCTAAATTCTGCTGAACGACTTAAAGGCAGCACTGGCAAGTTAGGAAGCCATTTGCTTACTTTCATTATGAGCAGATATTAATTATGCATACCAATGGGTCTTGTTATGACATTTCAGCGTCTTGTGCCTCTTGATCCTCTGCACCCCACCACCCTCTCTTGTCTGCTTACTCCCGCTGATCCTCATCTTTCCCACCTGGCCCTCCTGCTGCTTTCCTGGCTGTGTGTGTCCCTATCAGTCTAGGGAGTGCTCATAGAACAGTGGGGAAGGGGTTACTTACAGGAGCATAGACAACAGGCTACACCACTGAAGAAAATGTCTTTCTCTCCATGAGTAACAGTTAACTGACTATACGTCGTCAGGGAGAGGTGCGGCTGCATGAGCCCCTTCCAGCTCAGTGATGGAAGGTTGGTGGGCTCAGTCTTGTGCAGGTTGGTTCCAGCTGCTGAGGCACATGACATGACATGACACATGTCATACCTGTGACAACGTTCCACGGCACTTCACCTGTTCCTCTGGCTCATCCATGTTTTCTGTCTCCTCTTCAGTGATGCCCCTGATCCTGGGAGGGGGTGACACAGATGTCCCATTTACAGCTGTCTTGCTTACTTTTGGTTTGGGACAAGAATTTCTTAGGCATTCAGTGGGGTGGGTATCCCTTATCTCACATGCTTGGTACCAGAAGTGTTTCCGATTTCAGAGCTCTTGGAATATTTGTGGAGATTTTACTTGTTTGTCATTAAAAAAAAAAAATCTACCACAATCTAAAACATCTTTTAGTTTTGGATATTTTGGAGTTTGAGTTTTGTCTTTTTTTTTTTTTTAAGGATTTATGTTATATATATAATTATTTTTGCCTACATGTATATAGGTGCGCCACATGTGAAGGTGGTGACCAGGGATGCCAGAAGAGGGCATCAGATCCCCTGGAACTGGAGTCACAGATGATTTGAGCTGCCATGTGGGTGCTGGGAGCAGCTGGTGCTCTTAACTGCCCCTGAGCGATCTCCTCTGCCCTGCATTTTGGGCTTTAGAATTGGGGATGCTTAGCCTGTACTAGCTGTTTTCTCCTCTTGTACGTTCTGCCTGAGAACTCTCAGGAGAACATTACTGGAGTTAGGAGATGGAACCCCGCTAGGTGGGGGGTGGAGGGTGGCAGCCGCGGTGGCGGTGGGACAGCGTGTTAGGTATTAGGAGAGGCCTGTATGGTGTTGGGGAGGATGCCGAGAAGGAAACTTGGTGCTGTGTATTTGACTGGCATTCTTTGTGATCATTATTTTTGGGCATCATCTGATTCTCAGATAAAGTACGTTTGAACATTTTCCCTATGTCGTAATGGGGAAATTTAGCCCTGGAGAAGTTTAGTGTGCCCCTCTACAGTGTATCAAATCTCTACATCCCATTCTGCACCCTCTGTGGGTGATTGCACCCAACCCAGACCAGGGCCTGTGCCTAGCGTTGTCTTCTTCCAAGTGGGGCTGTGCGAGAAATGGCTGGGGTTCTTTGCTATCTCCAGAAGAGTACAGTGCTGGATTCCTCCCTCCCCGGGTCTTCCTACGCTGGCTTGATCCTTCTGAGCTTCTCAGCTTTTTGTGGACTCCCTGAAGGAACAAAGCTCTGTGGTATTCTGTTCTTAGCTCTGTGCCTTCTCCATCTCCAGGAGGATTTGACATTGACGACACAGAGCCGGGGCCCTGAATCAGCCAACCCATTCTGTTGTTCTTGAGACTAAAACTTTTGTATACTCTTCAAAATCAGTAGACGAGTGCCACCTTGTGGACTAAAAGAGAACTGTAGCTATGACTGATCATTTTCTTCTACATAGCAATGGCGATGGCTAATGAGTGTGATTATGTTCTTGGATTCTGTGCCTGCTGGTTGCTTAGAGATCGTTAATTTAGTTTTTATTTGAAGCCTTTAAACCTCTTTTGAAATGATGCTGATAGATGATGGCCATATAGTTAAGGCCACAGTAATAAAGGTATCAATCATTCTTGTAACCTAATGACATAGCCATCCATACAAATATGTAAGTATCTAATACAAAAGCATCACAGTACTTGCTCATACTTTGATTTTTGTGTATGTGTATGTTCTGTGTTGTTAAAATACTAGTCCATGTCCAACCAGCCGACTTTATAACCTAATTTTTTACTGCTTACCGACCCTCTTGTTTGATAAAATTGGAAGCTGAAGCCCAGAGAGAGGTTTGTTTCTCTTGGCTTTGGGATGGGCCAGGTGTTCACATGGCACGCAGACCTGCGTTATGTATCTCTGCAGAGCTTTCAGCCATCGGTTCAGTTTGTTGCCATTTTCACTGCCCAAGCGACCTCCTAACACCCTCTCCTTCTAGTTGCGCCTCAAGGAGGATGAGTTGCGGGACTACCAGCGAGCTGAGGAGGCAGCCCTCGCAAAAAGGCAGCTTCTGGAGCGGTCACTGAAGGATCTGGAGTACGAGCTGGAGGCCAAGAGTCACCTCAAGGATGACCGCAGCCGACTGGTCAAGCAGATGGAGGTGTGTGGCTCATGGCAGGAGGCAGGAGGCAGGAGGCAGGAGGCAGGAGGCAGGGGGCAGGGGGCAGGGGGCAGGAGGCAGGGGGCAGGGGGCAGGGGGCAGGAGGCAGGAGGCAGGAGGCAGGGGGCAGGCAGAGGCAGGAGGCAGGAGGCAGGAGGCAGGGGGCAGGAGGCAGGAGGCAGGGGGCAGCAGGCAGGAGGCAGCAGGCAGGAGGCAGGAGGCAGGAGGCAGGGGGCAGGAGGCAGGGGGCAGGAGGCAGGGGGCAGGGGGCAGGGGGCAGGAGGCAGGAGGCAGGAGGCAGGGGGCAGGGGGCAGGGGGCAGGGGGCAGGAGGCAGGAGGCAGGGGGCAGGGGGCAGGGGGCAGGAGGCAGGGGGCAGGGGGCAGGGGGCAGAGGGCAGGGGGCAGGAGGCAGGAGGCAGAGGCAGGGGGCAGGGGGCAGGGGGCAGGGGGCAGGGGGCAGGAGGCAGAGGCAGGGGGCAGGGGGCAGGGGGCAGGGGGCAGAGGCAGGGGGCAGGGGGCAGGAGGCAGGAGGCAGGAGGCAGGAGGCAGGCAGGAGGCAGGGGGCAGGGGGCAGGAGGCAGGAGGCAGGAGGCAGGCAGGGGGCAGGGGGCAGGGGGCAGGAGGCAGGGGGCAGGAGGCAGAGGCAGGGGGCAGGAGGCAGGAGGCAGGAGGCAGGGGGCAGGAGGCAGGGGGCAGGGGGCAGGGGGCAGGGGGCAGGGGGCAGGAGGCAGGGGGCAGGGGGCAGGGGGCAGGGGGCAGGGGGCAGAGGCAGGAGGCCGGAGGCCGGAGGCCGGGGGCCGGGGGCCGGGGGCCGGGGGCCGGGGGCAGGGGGCAGGGGGCAGGGGGCAGGGGGCAGGGGGCAGGAGGCAGGAGGCAGGAGTCAGGAGGCGGAGGCAGGAGGCAGGGTTTGGAGAACACATCGGGGCCACCAGCGCAACGTAGGAAGTCTTAGGTCTTTACTCCGTCTACCTTGGTGTTATGAATAACCTTTCTTTTGTTGGGGAGGGGCAATCATGCTGTAGTGTGTCAAAGCTGGAAAGAATGAATAATGGCTTCATTGCTTTGAAGAGGATATTAAATTGAACACCAAGGAGCTTAGCTGACGGTGCTGCGTCCCTTCGGCAATGTTTCCCCTACAAAGGCTGTGACACTGCTGACTGTCCAGTCAGGAGCCACACGTTGCCTTAGACCCCAAACCTCCCCATCCCCTCCACATGAGGGGCCACTGACTAAACCACACAGCCCGTTCTTATTCCTGGCCCATCTTCCTGAGTGTGTATGTATCATTGCCGGAGCTACCATCAAACTGTGGTCCAATTCATTGCCTTTCCACTTCCCAAGATAGTCTGACTGCAACCACACAAAGAAGTCACCAGCTGGGGATGAGTATCCAGAAGCCTAATATATAACATTTGAGAAAAAACTCACATAAAGAAAATATCCAAGCCTCCGAGATGAGGGAAAGCCCTGAATTACTAAAAGGGAGTAATTTGGAAGAGTGAAATTGATGCTAGACCAGAAACACATGTTTGCCCCCCTCTCCAGTGGAATTTAGAGAGTAAGAAAGAGTCTGAGGAAAGAGTCTTGTCCAGCTTTTGATAAAAGACAGGCTTGGCGCTCAAGGCCAACAGGAGATGGCTTAAACTCAGAATCAATGAATTTCTCATTCAGCCTTGCAAATAAACAGAAATAGCTTTTTAAAACCTCCGGGGTGCTTCACAGCTTGTATCTAGGAGTGAAGTTTGGACCAGTGGAGATTTTATTAGATGGGCCTCTCTCAGAGACCCACATAGCCTGAGGGCAACTTTATTGCTTTGCTTATGGAGTTGCTGCATTTTTTCCTAATATCTTATTTCTGATCTCTTTAGGGAGCCATTTTTGAATACGCTAAGGTCAACCTAGCTAACTAGATATGGATCATTCTAGGGCCTAGAGAACCTGGAGAAAGGCAATGCGATGGGTAGGCAGACAGCTTATTTGGTAAAGTATATGCCACGTAAGCATGAAGGCCTCTGCTCAGCTCCTTAGCACACATGGAAAAGGTTGGTCATGGCACTGCACATCTGTAATTCCAGTGCTGGAGAGGCAGAAACAGGAGGATCCCTGGGGCTGGCCAGGCGGTCCAGCCTACTTGGTGAGCCCCAGGCCAATGAGAGACCCCTGTCTCAAAAAATAACATGGAGGAGAGTGATTGAGAAAGACACCTGACACTCTACACACGCGCGCGCGCACACACACACACACACACACACACACATACACTCGAAACCTATCAAATAATGAACAAGGAGCCTTGTATGATGAACCCTGGCATAGACCTCATATGTTGTGTGGACAGTATGCGTTGGGGGCAGGGAAGGAGCCTGACCAAGAAGTGATTTTGGGCTCTACAGATGGATCAGCAGTTAAGAGCACACACAACTCTTACAGAGGGCTCAAGTTCAGTTCCCACCACCCATGTTGGGCAGCTCACAGCTTCTTGAGACTCCATCTCCAGGAAATCTGAGGAGAGAGCTTTTTGGCTATTTTATAGGATTTTTTAAAAGTTATTTCACTTCATTTATTATTTTGTGTACATGCACACTAGTGCATCCCACGGTATGAGTGTGAAGGAGAAGGGCAGCTTTGTAGGGTCTCTACCGTTCTCCCTACTTTTGGGTGGGTCCTGGGGTCTGAGCCTTATCCTCAGTCTTTACAGTAAGCTGGGCCTCCCTGGAGGTTTTGAATAGTACATGACAAGGCCGTTCATTTGCAGACAGTTTATCATTCACATTAGTTCTGAGAGTTTCATTTCTGTTGTGGTTGTCAAGTCAACTCTGGCAGTTCCATAGACCATAGTTAAACACATAAGCCTTTGAAATCCTCAAAGTATTGGTTTTAAAAAGCATCTGCTGGGGCTAGAGAGATGGTTCAGGGCTTCAGAGTGACTGACTGCTCTTCCAGAGGACTCACTCACATGGTGGCACACAACCCTGCCTTTAACTCCAAACCAAGGAAAACTGATGCCCTCTTCTGGCATCCACAGGCACTGCACACAGGTGGTGGAGAGGCATTCATGTGGGCAAAACACTCATATACATAACATGAAAAGAATGAGTACAATGTCTTAGAAATACACATTTTAAAAAGCACCTGTGGATCCAAGTTTACCCAGACCTATGACAAATCTACTGGAGACAGAAGAAACACAGGTTCAAATCCCCCAGCCCCAGGGTTGGAGCACTTCAAGTGGGAAAACTCCTTTTTTTCCCCCCATACATAAATCTAGTTTGAATGCTTCTCTCTTAAGACCAGAGGGACAGCTTTTCATTATTATGTGACGGTGAATTTACTAGAATTGGCCATCACTCTCCTGTGCAGGTTTGGGACTATCCACTGCCAAGTTCATGGGTACTGTAGAGAAGAGGCAGGTCAGATGCTTGTGCCTGCACTGAGACGAGCGAGCCTCTTGAACATGAAGCATTTACAAGAATGTCCCAGGATGCCTTTTCATGCTGTCAGCTGACTTGAATAGGGACTGGTTTAAGATACACACTAACATATCCTTGGTGGTTTGGTTTTGTTCATAGGGGCTTAGGGTAAGCCTTTTTTTCATTTTATGTATTTTCTACATGGCCAGTGATATCACAAAAGCTACAAAACACATGTTTTTCAAATACCTGCTCTTGACAGCACAAGAAATGATACGTATAAGGGCTGGGAGTGTCGCTCAACTGGTCAAACACTTGCCTAGCAAACATGAAGCTCTGGGTTCAGTTTCTAGCACTGACTGCACAGGCTGGATCTTGTAATGGCAGCACTTGGGAGGTGGATGCAGGAAGCTTAGGAGTTCAAGGTCATCCTAGACTACATAGGAAGTCTGAGCCTACCCTGGAATACATGAGACCATTTAGGAAGGAATAAAGGGACGGAGAGGGGAAAAGAAACAGATGCCTTATGTTCCCAAGCCCTAACAGTACCCAGCTCTCATTTGCCCTTGGGGCTTCCTTCCATGGGCACCCTTGCTCCTAACCCAGGTCAGTGTAACTAAGTAACCTGTTTGTTTTCCTTTCTCAGGACAAGGTGTCCCAACTGGAGATTGAATTGGAAGAAGAACGAACCAACGCTGATTTGTTGTCTGAGAGGATCACTTGGAGCAGGGAACAGGTACAAGGGAGTTGTCGAAGGGTGAATGCGTGGTCCTACAGAGAAAGGATGCAAGAGTCGCCAAACGTGAGGGTTCAGTTAGAGCAAGGAGGGCACCTTCTTGCTGTGCAGACCTTTACCATCTCAAGCCCTTAGGAGGGAAGGCTTAGCATTGTCTGCTTAACTCGGAGTGAGTAGGCTGGAGGTCTGGGGGTGAAGGGCTGTCATCCCCAGGCTGGCAATCTCTGATAAGAGCTGAAGATGAAATACTGGCTCCTTTGCCACCCACCCTTGTGATGTGCGCAGGTTTCCTTGGGAAGCGTGGCCTTCAGGGGCTATGGGATGGGTGGGTGCAGAGGCTACAGGCTACAGGTTACAGGGCTCTAGTTTTCTGTCATTCCCCATGCCGTGTCCTGATGGTGGCACAGCATTCAGGAGCCCAAGCAGCAGAGGTTTAGAGAAGGGCTTTCTGGACCGCCAGGACACAGATGGACAGCTCAGCATTGACATTGGCGCCCCAAAGTTCTGTGTTTTTTTTTTTTTTTTAAGTTCTCTTACTGGACTCAGCTGTTTCGTTAGGCACTCCTGCCAGTTTGGCTAAGCAGCTGTGTTACCCCCAGGGCATTCCAAGACCTGCTAAGCGTGCATAATGACAGAAGTGCCTGTGGATTTGTTTTCTCCACTTTTCTTGTGCTATAAGCACAGTGGGAGGAATGGTAAGAGCTATGTCACCTTATTCCAGGCAGTTAAAACCAGTTTCCCAGCTTCATGGCTTACACCCAAAACAAAACACAGGCACGCTGAGCCAGGACATAGTTCCTCACTTGGTTCAGCTACTGACCTAAGGGCCATGAGGTAGCTGGTCCCAGCATGCCTTTGGCCTTTTCCTTTTCCTCTCACTGAGCATTAGAGTCATGGGGTACAACTGCTCACCTCAACAGTCACTGTTGAAAATTTTCCACTGAGCCAAGAACCTGTGGTCCATGCAGGAGGAAGGTAAGGGCACTAGCCTGGGAGCTGCTGTGAGGGAGGCCATGGGCAGCCCCAGGTCTGTTCCTGTGCTGCCTCCCATGGAGCTTTGGGAAATTCCCAGATTACAAAGGTGGGGCTAGAGATGTAGCTCAGTGGGTAGGGTACTTGTCCATCGTGCACAAAGCCCTGGGTTCAATCCCTAGCACTGCATCAACTGGCATACTATGATCCTAGGAACTGAAGGCAAGAGGATCAGAAGTTCATGGTCATCCATCATTGGCTACATATTGAGTTTTAGACTAGCCTGGGCTACATGAGCCCTGTTTCCACAAATAAAAGCAAAACGAAGCTATTTATGTAGAAGGTTCTGAAGGCTTCCCCTGTCCCTACCTGCCACCACTAGCTCTATTGTTCTTTTCCAGTGTCTGTCTTCGCTGTTTCTGGGAGGTAGAGAGGGTAAGGCCCAAGTTTTTGGTACATCAAGAAACTGAAAATCAAGTTCAAATGGATATAGAAAGTGATGAAAAACAAAACGAGAATTCCAAGATAGACTGACACTTCTCTTTCCTTCCTTTCATGGCTTTTGGTGATAGAGTCTTGTGAGGAAGCCCAGGCTACCCTCAAACTCTCTGTTCCCCTGCCTCAGCTTCTGAGTGCTGGGGTCACAGGTGTGTGCCACCATGGTGTTGAATGACCCCTGTTGATGGAAGTCTCTGACATCTTCTGGCCCTTTGATGCCTCCTGTTGAGAGGGACACTTGAAAGGAATGCCCCTGCCTCATGAGCAGTCCTTTATCTCAAAGTAGAGGTTGATCCAAGGCTGATTTTCTGCCTTTAAAATTAAAGGGCATGTGGAGAGGGCTTTGGGTGCCAGTGGGGACCCTCCAGGGCCATGCACTGTAGCTGCCTCCCATATCACAGCAAGAAGAGGGACACTTAACAACTTAACAACTGAGCCCCTTCCTCCTCTCATCACCTCTAACCTTCTGATACTCCTAACAAAGGCTTGGTGACCAAAGGACAGAAAGTGTCGCCTGTCACCTTGAATCCCATGAATGGTGTTGACCCTGGGCTCTCAGCAAACTGCCACTAGACCTTAAAAAGAGAAAGCATGGGAAAGGATTTAAAAGAAATGAAAAACTTGTGCTTTCTTTTAAAAGTTAAGGTTTTTCTGTTCCCTATGTAAAACTCAGTATTTCTAAGTTTTTCTGAATCCTTGCTTCCTCCCAATGTATCTAGTTCTTTTCCTTAGTCCCAGTGATAGGTCTTAGGTAAACAGGCCAGATAAAAGGGTTCCAGTAATTGGGGAAGGCTAGTCCTCTGACAGGACCTAGGGCCTGGCAAGGATGTCAGAGGTCAAATCTCCAGAATTGTGTAATGGATGAAAGATTTGAGGCCCAGAGCCACAAAGGACTTTGGCCCGAGTCATGTGGCAGCTAGTCTGTAGAGGCCGTTTAAACATCCTTTCCCCAAGGATGGCGTTTTAATTACCAGAGCCTGCAAAGACAGCGAACATGACTGCACACATGGCAGAGTGGTAAGGCTACAGAATGTCCAGCAAGATGCTAGGCCTGTCTAAGGGGAGGAAGTAGCTTTAACAAGTGTAAATCTTAACAGTAAAATAGGCTAAGTACCAGACGGTAAGGGAAAGACCTCGGTGGCAAGGGTGGCCAGGGAAGGGTTCTTAGAGGAATCTTGGCCAGAGTCAGCCTTGAAGAAATGAAATGGCTGAGAGCCGCTCAGCAGAGTGGGTGTGGCACTGACAGAGGGGGCACATTTGGAGAGGCGGACTGAGGCTTCTGAGTAGCTGTATGCTGAAGGGCTGGGGAGCCATGGAGGGCTGTTTGGCAGAACAATGAAGCACATACAGAGTTCTAGAAGGTCAGTGTAAGAGCTGGGGAGGGAACTGCGCCCCCCCCCCCCCAGAAGCCCTTCACTGAGCTGCCCTGGGGCAGAGAAGGCGGTTGTGAGAGCATCCTGGTGTACGTCTCTCTGGCTTCGCTCATTATCCTTGTGTTTATTCGATACTTGCTGGCCCTGTTGTTTACCTTTTGAGTCTCAGGGCCTCTTCCCTAAAGGATCCACATTCTCAGGGCAGTAGATACATTCAGAGAATCCTAATCAATATAAATGTTTTCCACACCCTTTGAGGCTTGGCTGCCTTTCAAACATGGCTGATGTGGAGCGGGAATAGATTTGCTTTGGCAGAATGCTGTATTTATGAAAGGTGAGGAGTGGCTATTTTCTCATACACAGAACAGAATGGCTCCTGCCTGACTTGAAAGCTGAAGGAAGATTCACTAAGGTACTAACTGTTTCCCTGGCTTTGGGTCTGTTTCAATCCCAGGAAAGCCTTTTTACTTTCCCTTCTCCAAAAGCTATTTCTCTGCCAATCCCAGTAGGCTAGACCTATAAGCCTAGCTGCTTGGGAGGCTGAGGCAGGAGAATTGTCATTCCTGAGCTACAGGGTAAGCACAAGACCAGCCGGGGCAGATTACTAGTGAAACTTTTTTTATCATAAGAGGGCTGGAGACACAGCCCAGTGGTGCTACATTTTCTTAGCGTGTGGGGAGGCCCCAGATTCCATTCCCACCGCCATGAAAACCAGCTAAGCATTTGTGTACATGACTCCTGTCAGCCGCACTGAGGAGTTTTAAGTGCTGCCTCCTTGCATACTTCTTGGCTGTTTGGGGGGAGGGGGAGCCTGGAAGGTATTGTCATGATCTACCGCTTCTAAGAGGTAGGGCCACATTTTGACTCCATCCTTGGGTCAGATTCTGAAATTCTTCAAGTCAAGAATAATTGCTGCGTGGGTTGGGGGTGTTGCTCAGCTGGCAGGTTCATTCCCCAGCACCTCATAAACTGCATATGGTGGCATACACTTGTCATCCCTGCATGGATGGGAGGTGAAGGCAAGAGGAGTTCATGGTCATACATAGTGAGTGAGTTTGCGGCCAGCAGAGCTACATGCGACTTTATTAATAATAATAATAATAATAATAATAATAATAATAATAATAATTTTATTATTATCAGCACTTAAAATACACAGGGTTACATTTATCTTTGCAACCTCTGATCATCATTGTGTGTAAAGGACTCAGCTGGGCAGAAAGGTCTAGCCTGTTTTAAATGTGCTGGGTAGGCTAGTATCCTGGCTCAGTGGACACTGCTTTGTGTACTACTGCTGGTAGCTGAATGCACATAGCAGGGCTGGGCTTTCCCCAAAGGCGTCCCCTGGCCTTGAAAGCCAGCATGACTCAGCACAGTGGTAGGTTGACTCATCCCACCCAGACAGCTGGCAGGTAGGGGAAAATACCAGCTTCAACCTTTGGGAAGTTTCCCCATCTTCACAGGAGCTAGCAAGGATTCCTCGTTGCCTTGGAAACTGCCAGGCAAATCCCAGTGGGTAAAGCTTGAGGTGTCAACAGTCACTTTCGGAAGCTACTCCTTTGTGGTTGGCTCACACCTGCTCCTCAGTACCTGGAGACATAGGAACCAGTAACTGAGACTCCAAATCGTCCCTTGTTAGTAGGAAAGTGACGGATCAATGCGGAATTTCCTCTTTTAGTTAAAGTGACTCCAGGCTCAGAACTGCCCCTTACTGTATAAGCTACTCAAAACCCCACTGTGTAAGTTGGCTAATAATAATTCTTAGGATATAACTTTTATTATTTTAATTTTTTATTTATTTTTATTTTTTTTTTGAGACAGGGTTTCTCTGTGTAGCCTTGGCTGTCTTGGACTCGCTTTGCAGACCAGGCTGGACTCGAACTCACAGCGATCCGTCTGCTTCTCCTCTGCCTCATGAGTGCTGGGATTAAAGGCGTGTGCCATTTTAATACCAGCCCAGGAGTATAGGCTTGCCAACCTCTTCACAGCCCACTGATGAACCCAGGCCAGGAGGTTATTATGATTATTAACAGTCATAAATATCTTTGGCTTTTCATTAACCCTAAAGGCTGCAGCTTCTGATCGGGTCATGGGTATCTTGCTGTTACAGGCTGCTAGAGTGGGATCTGCTATTTCCTAGCAGAATGCTCTGTGCTTAGCATCCACTCAGTCCAGCTGCGATAGGCTGTTGTTGCCTTCCCATTTCTGATCATTTTAATTTCGTTATGGAATTTTGATCCCACCTATTTAATAGGGTTGAAGGGTCAACAGCATGCGAAACACTAAGCTTACATGAAGTATTTCTCTGGCCTCACACTTAACTTCCCTGGGCCCAAACAAGGATAGGACTGTGATCTTAGGCCTTGGGCCCGGTTCTGGAGTTCTGGGTGTTGAGCTGAGCCTCAGAAGCAATGGTTCCTGGCACTTGCCTGGGTTTGCCGTGAGAGAGTTCTCCTTCGGACCTTGTCTGGAACGCCATGCAGAATTCCTCCAGGCTCCACAAGGCAGATTTATTTTAGAGTGTAGTGTCCGGCTGTTTCTTGGAAGCGTGGAGGGGAATCTATTGTGTTTTTGAAAAGACTCAGGAAACATGGCCTGCCTGGCTCCTGTCACTGTTGGGCTTTTTATGGCTTTATTCTATTCCTTCCGGTTCTGATTTATTTTACACTTCCATTTTAATAGCCCCCTTTTCAGGGGTCGAGGTGGGGCATGAAGAATTACTGTTTTGTTTTTGTCTTTCCACTTGCCTGGAGCTCTCCAGGGAGGGTTTGGACTTACAGACACCCTTGGAGATGTCCCATACTTGGAGCTCTGCCTCCAGGAAGGTTTGCTTTCTGGTAGATGCGCTGCCTGAGACCAGTGACTGCTGCTGTAGGCTGCAAGGTCTTAGCTCACAGCTGGGGCCCAGCACTGTGATGGCAGACCTCCATGCCCCAGGGCTCTCTCCACTTACTCCTTGCAGACTTTTCCTTTGGAGCTCTACAGAATTCCCCATTGACACCTGCTTCTTGTAGTCCCCTGTCCGTGTCCCCCTCCCCCCGCCCCCCCTCCACATCAACCATCCTGAGTCTACCATTCTGCTGAGAAACAATGGCCGGGGATGGGGGTGGGGGTGAGTGGGGGTGGGGGTGGTGGAGAGCATGGGGTGGATAACTGGGGGAATTTTCTCAGAAGCCCTGGGGTAAAATACCCAAACCGCTTCCATCCAGATTGATTCAGGTCCGATTCTGACCCTCCCAACAGAAAAGCAGCGCGATGGCACCTGCCTGGGAGTTTCCAGAAGGATTAACAGGTTCAGACATGATACATGGCTGGAGCAGGGCCTTCTCATCTGGCTCGCTACACAGCTGCTGGGAGGGGCTGTCCTCTATCTTGTTGTATTTTATTACTTCTGCTGCCAGCAACTTCGTATCCCACAGCAACTTGATTTCTGTACTAGCATCTGAATCTTGATTTCTGTACTAGCATCTGAATCTTTTGCGTCCTTTTCATTTTCCTCCTCTGCAGGGTAGGGCAGGGTGCTCTGGCTTCCTTGGAGGGCTCCCTGAACAGCATCTTCAAGGATAGCGCAGTCACCAAAAAATCCTGTCTCAGGCAACTGAAAGGGTCCCATGGGCTGCTTAGCTCAGGGGACACATGGACCTGTAGGCCCTGTTCTGTGAGCGAGGTCCCATGGGGAGGAGAGGCTGGGCCAGGCTGCTTGTCTGTGCAGTTCCTTCCCACCATAGAAGGTGCACACAGTGTCCCTCATGTGCAGGTGTGTGCCCCAGGGTGTGAGCGGTATGGCTTCTCCTATGCAGCATGCCCGTCGTCCTGTATGCAGAGCAGGCTGTGAGCTTGCATTCATTACCAAGCTCTTGCAGGGGTAAGTCCATGGCCCTTTTGGCAGCATGTGATTCTCGAGGTCTCTGGGGCAGGTGGCGGGAAGTGGCTGGGCGGAGTGGCCCATGTTCTTTGCTTGCCCCTTGCATCATTGGCATTTCGTCTTGCTCTGTACAAGGATGGCCTAAGGGAACTAGGCTTGGGTGTTTTGTTTTTGTGTCTTAATATTTGAATACCTTTATAGGGTACACTGTGGTCACTGAACATGTGGTCAATGCGTAATTTCCTAATTAGGGCAATAAGTAGCTTCATCTCTTCAACAGCTAATAATTTTTAATGTAATACTATTTATTCTTTGAGAATTTCATACATGTGTACAATGCATTTCACCATCACAGCTCCTGCTATTGTCATAGTTTCCCCTTTTAGTTTTGTTCTTTTCTGAGAAGATTTCAGATAGTACATTTGGATCATACTCAAGCCCTTCTTCAACTCTTCCGCCGTCTCTAACCCACTCAACTTAACATTCTTTTGTTTAAAAAGAAAACCAGAACAAAACTCAAGAGTCCTGTTTCTGTTGGCCAACCACACCTGGGCACTGGGCCTCCTTTGGTGTGTGGTCAGTATACCAGTTACCACACCGCTGAAGAAAATGGATTTCCCCTCACCCAGCAGCAATTATGTGCCAACAGCTCTTCGCCACAGCTAGGATCTCATGCCCGCCTCCCCTCCTGTATGCTGGGATTTTATCTGAGCTTGTGCAGGTCTCGTAGACGCTGTCACAGTCTCTGCATTCACATGTGTGTCTGTCCCATTGTGTCTGGATGACACAATTTCCTTGAAGTCATCTGCTACCCTGGTTCTCATAATCTTTCCACCTTCCTCGTCCGCTCAGATCCTTGGGCCTTAAGGGGAGGGGTGTGATTTATCTTATCTAGGGCTGAGCATTTCCAAGTCTCTTATTCTGTGCATGGTGACAGTTGTGGCTTTCTGTGTTAACTGCTGTCTACTGCAGGTAGCAGCTAACCCTCTCCCTTTTATCAATAACCCACCCCTGGGTCAAAACAAAAACAAAAACAAAACAAAACAAAACCATGAGTCCTTGGAGCTAGAGTTACAAGGAGTTGTGAGCCACCCAACATGGGTGCTCCAGAGTCTCAATACTGAGTTACTTCTCCAGCCCCACTGTTTATTTGGTTTTTCAGACAGGATCTTATATAGCTCAGGCTGACAGTGGCCTCTGTCTCCCAGCGCTGGCCAGCCTGTGTCACCCCACCCAGCTTATGGTCTGTCAGGGAGGCTGAAACCCTATGTGGCTGACATTCCTATAAATCTATGGGGAAGAGACCTTTTACAGCAATGGGGTACTCAGATTACTATTCCTGCAAATACCGAGATAAACAAGGTTGAAATTATGGGTGAATTGGTATGTGCTTCTAGGGAAGAGATTAACGTAAGTGATCAGAGGCGACCACAAGCTATGCCCATTGTCCAACCTCAGAACTCTTCAGGTTTAGAGTGTCAAAATTTATAAGAGGGGCCACTGCTGAGATACCAACCGCCTTGCCCCTAAAATGGATTTCAAACAGACCTGTATGGCAGGAGCAGTGGCCCTTAACAAAAAAAAAGTTACAGGCACTTCAAGGTTTAGTGAGAGAGTGGCAACGAGGCCGGACCAGCACGTGAGCCAGAGAGACACCTAAGGATCCGTCCCGTGGAACAGATACCGGAAGGTTCACTCTTTTGTCCCTTTAACCTTTTTTTCCTTCTTGTGTAAGCTAGTTGGGTTGTATAATAAAGTTTAATTGTTAAGAAACAGAGCCAACAGTCTGTTTTAATGAATACATTGATTACTATGAGCTTACACTTCAGAACTGATTTTGCACTAGTCCACAGATTATGGTTGGCTTTCATTTGTAAAGCTTTTTAAATTTTCCTTTTCATCTTTTTCAGTTACCATGGGTTCTTTAGGAGTGCATATTTAATTTGTGTTTGCATTCATTCCATTCTCTTTATTGATTTGTAGTTTTATTCTATTACCATCTCTTAGCTTAGGGCTTTTACCATGGCTATAGTAACTCTTATAAAGGAAAACGTTTGTCTGGAGCTGGCTTACAGTTTAGTCTGTTATTGTCATGGCGGGAAAAATGGTGGCATGCAGGCAGACATGGTGCTGGAGAGGTAGCTGAGCATGTTACTAGGCCTGGTCTGGGTTTCTGGAACCCCAAATCCCACCCCCAGTGACACATTTCCTCTAATAAGGCCACACCTCCCAATAGTGATACCATAGGTTCTATGAGCCTATAGGGACATTTTAATTCAAATCACATCACCTAAGAAGACACACGCTATAGTTTCAAAACTCTGAGTCTCTTGATACCTGATAGGTGGGCTAATGTGTGTTACCCTAGAGCAGCAGGTCTCAACCTGTGAGTCAAGACCTCTTTGCAGTTGCTTATCAGATAGATAAGCTGCATATTGGGCGTTTGCATGATGATTCTTAACAGTAGCAAAATTACAGTTATGAAGTAGCAACGAAATAATTGTATGGTTGGTGGTCCCCACAACATGAGGAGCTGTATTAAAAGGTCACAGCATTAGGAAGGTTGAGAACCACTGACCTAGAGGATGTCCTACATGGTGATACAAATATGCATTCTGTGGCTGCTGGTGAGATGCTCAGTAAGTGTTTGTTGGGTCCCTTCTCTATCTGGATGATCTGTGGAATTCCCACTGATTTTGTCTGAGAGAGCACTTTAGCTCTAATATTGAGTCTACATGTTAGGTGCATATATATTTACAGTGGTTAGATCTTGTTAAACTGAGCCTTTTATAACATTTCATTTAAAAATCTTCATTTTTTATCACTTATTAAATGTACAAGCTAATGGGTTTCATGACATTTCATACATGTATATAACATGCATTGATCATCTTCAACCCCCATTATCATATCCTGTTCCCCACTGTTCCCCTTCCTCTCCCCTCAAATCCTCCTCCTGCTTTCATGTTTTATCTCTATATTTCTCTAATTATTAAGTGTATATACACATAAGTTCATTTAATGTTGTACATATATGTATGTTTTTAGAGCTGTTTGGTTCTTCATGTTTGTTTCTTAATAGCGTGATAAATCTTATCTCAGCTCTTTTATTCACTATGTCTCTACCAGTAAAGTTAGTTTCTTGTAGGCAGCAGTCAGTTGGGATTTTATTTCTCTCTCCATTTGGTTAATTTGTCTTTTGATTGATGAATTTATCATGCACACATTTGAGGTTATTGGAAAATACATATTCCCATCTGTCAACTACATTCTGTTTATTTTATATGTATTTGTTCTTTCCTACTTCTTTTATTGTGATTTATTTTCCCTCACCTGTGTATGTTTGATTCCCTTTTGCAGATCTGTTCTACTGGGTTTTATAGATGTATATTTTCAGGATGGTAGTTATCCTTTCATTTCTAGTGTCCGCCTCCTTGAATATTTCTTGCAGGGCTTATCTGGTGTTGCTTACCCAGGAGAGAATTTATTCTTTCAGTTATTAGGATAATTTAAGGGTATAGTATTGGCTGTCTAAGTGTTATTTCCTTCATATTTTGAATATAGTTTCTAGCCTGTAATGTTTCTGTTGAAAACTCTGCTTTAAGGTTAGTGGACCCTCACTTACAGATGACTTGACATGTTCTTCTGGCTAATGTTATGGTTATATTTTTGTCTTATACTTGTGAATGATGATTAAAATAACCCTGGGGATGATCTGTTCTGAGTGAATCTAATTGGGATACTTTGTATATCTTGAATCTCTTTGGATTGGGAAGTTGGGGCTATATTCTGTGAAATGGGTTTGCTTATGGTGGGTCTAGCCTGTGGTGATGTCTTCATCTTTAGTGTCAGAGTTTCTCTGTGCTGTGGTAGACTTTGGTAGTTCCTGAATGTAGCTGCAAGATTGTGCAGCACATGTGGGCTTGCAGAGCTGTGTAGAGGCAATCCCTCATGGAGCTGGGGTGTGAGAGGCTGCCAATCTGTGGTGCAGATACAGAAAGAATTGTTCCCTGATGAGGCACAGGTGACCATAAATCTTGTAGCACCAGGAACCTATGGTCCCTGAACCATAGGACATGGGACTCAATAGGTCTTCATCCCTGGGATCTACAAGATGAATATGGAAAGAGAGCAAGTCAACATATAATAGCAGGGTTAGCTATAGTGACTACTGTTATTTTTAGTTAATTATCGTTATAATCATCAAATGATCAAGAGCGTCTAAGAAAAAGATTGTATACTCAAGAGCAAGCAATATGATGGATACCCCTGTGTCGGTCTCCTACATGAAAACCTAATTTGGTTGTTGGAACCATGTCAGTATGAAGATTATGAGGACCGAGGTTTAACCCCTTTTCCTCTGCTTGTTGTAGATGGAGCAGATGAGGAGCGAGTTACTTCAGGAGAAAGCTGCCAAGCAAGACTTAGAGTGTGACAAGATTTCCCTAGAGAGACAGGTAAGGGCAGCCAGTTCCATGAGTTCCTGCCTCCACTCCCTCATGTTGGGCTCCCTAGTACTCACCTATGGGAATGTGGTAGGGGCTTTGCCTACCCCAGGGGCAGTATGTGGGGCATTGAGGCTGCCTCTGCTGATGGCTCAGTTTGTTCTCATTGAGTGGTCAGAAGCCTCCAGTTCAATGAGATGCTTGACAAGGTGATTCACTGAGAAAGTGACCCCAAATGTCTGAAATATGGAGCAATATTTATGATGGACTCATCAGTCAAAGAAGATTTTAACACAATATTTAAAAATAACTGACTGTAATCAGTGATAAGAAAGCCACCAACGTGGGAGGGCGTAACTCCAGCATAAAGAGGATGGAACATAATCACGTCATTAAAGTCAGGGACCGAGAAGGATCAGTCAGCTCAGTTCTTTCTGTCAGTTTGTCATTGAAAAAACTGGTAAAGGGCCTGCTGCCCCTTCACTCTGTGCTCAGCAGCCTTTCATCTAGGCTCATAAGGCAACATCTTTTGACTTGCTAGGACCTGAGGTCAAAGGGGTTCCTTGGAACAGTCTCTGGGATCCCCTTGTGCCTAGGCACTGACGAAATTCTTGACTTGACTTAGTATGCTTCTGCTCAAAGAGCATGCCCAGCCGAGTCTCTAACAGGCTCCGTCTCCAATTCCAGAACAAAGACTTAAAGAGCCGGATTATCCACCTGGAAGGGTCCTATAGGTCCAGTAAAGAGGGCCTGGTGGTGCAGATGGAGGCCAGGATTGCAGAGCTGGAGGAGCGACTGGAGAATGAAGAGAGGTGAGCCTGGAGTCGGGCAGAGGGCCAGACGGGTGCTGGTCGTTCGTTAGGGCTGGTGGGTCAGGAGCTCTTCTCCTGTCCTTATCGGCCTGCGAGAAATGTGGAGCCTTGCAGTCATTTCCATTTCTCAGATTAAAAACAGTGAGCTCACCAAGGTAAGCGATGATAAGGTGGCCTGGCTGTGCGCTGTGCCTGGACTGACTGACACTTAGGAGTGGATTGCAGCTGGCTACTCTCTTCATCCCATTATAAAGCAGGCTGCTTTGTAAACTGTTGAGTTTGAGTCAGATTAGAAGCAGGGGACTGTTGTGGCCCTGAGGGCAGATATATCCAAACAGAACTACCAGCTCTGGTGCCAACTACCTACCAGCAATGGGGCAGGTCCTTCCACAGTAGGTAGGAAAGCTACGGGACCCCTTCTCAACAAAATGATATTTGAGCTAACCACATAGTCGCCGTCTGAGGATCAGCACCACAGTGAACTTGACCACTCCCCCCTGAAGGTTCCTGCCATGTATGTACATGATTTCAGTAAGATTTCCACATCTGCTGGCATAGACCCCAATGGCCAGTAGTGTGTGATTCTTTGCTTCAAAAGCTAAGCTCAACTGTGGAAGATCTCAGGACCCTTCTGAGCTCTGGCTCAGCAGCCTTGGTAGAGTCTTGTCCTCCTTGGGGCTCCATTCCTCCTCTGGTGATACCAGCAGCCCTTTCTTCCTGTGCTTTTCTCTGACCCTGAGCTGACCAGGTAACTTGTGGGGAGTTCCATCTCCTCTTTCCAGCCTGGGGCTTCCTGCAAGGCTGAGAATTAGAGGTTGTGTTCTGTGCTGCTTTCGCTACTCCTAGGGATCGGGCCAACTTGCAGCTCAATAACCGAAGGCTGGAGAGGAAGGTGAAGGAGCTGGTGATGCAGGTGGATGACGAGCACCTGTCGCTGACTGACCAGAAGGACCAGGTGAGAGCCCCTCTGCCTTTGCCCTCAGATGAGATTCTGCATCCGAGGCTGGGTGGACTGCTGCACTCTCCACGCAGATGCTCCAGCTTCCGTGGGGAATAGCTGGGTCCCTGGTGTCACCTGCTCTGGCTTTCCCAGCCCAGCTGGACATCCAGCTAACACAAGCAACCCCCATCTCTCCTCGTGCAGCTAAGCTTGCGCCTGAAAGCCATGAAGCGCCAGGTGGAGGAGGCTGAAGAGGAGATCGACAGACTGGAAAGTTCTAAGAAGAAGCTGCAGAGGGAGCTGGAGGAGCAGATAGGGGTGAATGAGCAGCTGCAGGGGCAGCTCAACTCCATGAAGAAGGGCTTCAGGTGAGCAGAGGTGGTGGCCCACCGAGGCCCATAGCCTCGCCCGTGGTCATTCCATTCCTGAGGCGAAAGTGGCTGCGTCTACTTGAGTCACCCTATATGTTTCTCACATCAGCCACCCTCACAGCAGTGTTAGGCAGAACCTGACGCACAGTGAGGGTCAGGGTATCCCCACCACCAGCGAGGGGATATGAAGTTCTCATTTAGGCCCCTGTAAGGAGGAGGACCGTCCAGGCTGCTCTGAGGGAAGCTGAAGGATGGGGCTAGAGGAGTGTTCTCCCCACCCCGGGACCAGTGTGAGGGGTATTGGGGTGAGGGGACAGCACCAGCCTTTTGCAGAGGCTGTCTGCACCTGGGGGTCTGTGCTGCTGATCCAGGTAGCTCTCACAAGCTGACTGGTGTCTCCAGATGGTTGAGGATCCTATCACACATGACTGTGTGGTACCCCCAAGGTCAGCGGTAGTCTGCAACAGTTAAGGACACAGTGGCAGAAGATAATGTTTTGATAAACTGTTAAGACATTATTGTAAGACGATGTGGCTCAGTTGGTAGAGGGAATGTCTCACGTACAGAAGATCCTGGGTACCATCCCTAGGAGCCTATAAACTATGTGCACTGACACATGCCTGTGAACTCAGCACTTAAGAGGATCCAGACTTCAAGGCCATGCCAGGCTGCATATTTGGCCTGAGGCCAGCATGGGCTACATGAGACCCTGTCTGGGGAGGGGGCAGGGGAATACATCTACCTATCTATCTATCTATCTATCTATCTATCTATCTATCTATCTATGATTTATAGTGAAAAAGAAGTACACTGACCAGAAATATTAGAGTTAGGCAAAAGGAGAAATCAGTTAACTGTTTGTGGCTTACCCCGTTAACATTGATCAGGAGTAATAGGCAGTTTGCACCTGTTGTTAAGAAAAACATCTCAGCTGGACGTGGTGGCACACACCTTTAATCCCAGCACTAGGGAGGCAGAGACAGGCAGATCTTTGTGAGCTCAAGGCCAGCCTGGTCTACAAATTGAGTCCAGGACAGCAAGGCTACACAGAGAAACCCTGTCTCAAAAAACCAAAAACCAAAACCAAACAAACAAACAAACAAAAAAAAAAAAAAAAAAAAAAAGGGAGGGGGAAAGAAAGAAAGAAAGAAAAGAAAAACATCTGTGCTAGCAAATTCATGCATATTCATGCAGCAGGGAGGAGGTCAGAAGCCAACACCTTTCCTTCATCTCCAAATTAGAAACGAGCCCTCACCAGGGCTAAGAAACATCTCCTTTGTGCTTCCGCAGGCTGAAGACACTGCCTACTAAAGTCCTGGATGACTCGGATGACGATGACCTCAGCAGTGATGGGGGAAGCCTCTACGAAGCCCCACTGAGCTATTCCTTTCCCAAAGACAGTCCTCTCACCAGCCAGATCTGAGCCCGCTTCCAGACCTGTTGATCCTGACAGGACACTGCAGCCATCCAGAGTAGGCAGCACTAAGCAAATGGAGTCAGACGCACAGCTACCACCTTGCATTCCTCCCAGGGCCTCTAGGTGGTTGAGTGACCTTAGATCTTAGGGAGCTACTGACATTTAAAATGACCCAACTGGGACATTTTTGGGTAAGACGAAGCCCTGGTGTGCACCTGCTGTCTGTCATCACTGTTTCTCCTGCCCCAAGGAAGGTCCAATATGCCAGCTGTAATGACATTGCCACACGTGGTGGTGGAATGAAGTATAGACTGTACATATTTTAAACCAGACCTATTCAAGGACTGCTGCGGGTCCACTTTTGAATGTTCCACAGCCTTTGGCGCATGGCATCTTGGTAACATTCACATGTTGATCTTATCTCTTAAAATATGAAGCTACCAGATCTCAAGTATTAAAAAAGCAGAGGCAGAGAAGGAAGAGTAAAGAAGGCTACTCTGGAAACGAGGTGGGGGGGGGGTCAGATAGTGGGAAATGAGCACTGGGAATTGATACTTGGGCCATATGGGGAGACAGTTCAAGGACACTTGTCCCTAGGGCTGAGTCTGTGGCCTTGGTCTTACTTTGTCTGAACCATGCTAAGCATAGCTTCCACTCCCCAGCGTCTCTCGAGCAAGTGGAATAGGGAGACAGATGACAATTTTAACAAGTGCCGTGCTTCTCCAAGGACAAGAGGTCTGTCGTTGTGTCTCCTTGGCTCTTTCCCTCCATGGTAGACCTCCAGGTGATGCTTGCTGAGGGTTATGGGCTGGGATGTGAGAGTGAGGAAGGAGGTGTCCAAAGGGAGAAGTGGGTGTAAGCTGGGGTACAAAAGATACAGAGAAGGTCGTGAAAGCTGGGGGATGTGCAAGAAGGGTAGGTGTATGTGGAGGGGGGCGTTGAGCTGGAGCTTGGAGTGATGGGAAGAAGAAAAAGATTTGGGGGTGGTAGCCATCTGAAGGGCTTTTCCAGGAGTGAGGTGACAGGAATGGGTAAGGTCCAAGGGCAAACATGTGATGCCAAATGGCCTTGAGAGGATGCTGGGCATCCCTGCATATCTCCGGGCCTAGCTGGGTCACCTCACACTGTGATGATCATCAATGAAAGAACCTTGTGAGTTGGCTTTGTGTATAAGGCAGAGGTGACAGGACGCTGAAGCAGGGTCCCCAAGAGTCCTGATATGGGGACTTCTGGGGACCAGGTTACCATGAGGTCCCTGTCCACTGCAGGTCACAGAGTTCAGATTTAAAGTGAAGGGATCTGAAGGATGAGCATTTGCTACCAGAGAACCAAGCCCTATTACACCTCACCAAGGTCGCTGTGTCCCTTAACCCTGGCTGTGGCCCTTGCCTCTGTTTCCTCACTGGGTGTGGAGAGATTCCTCTTTTCAGCCAGTCCTTCATTTGACAAATTTGTACATACTATCCATCAAAATGTGTCAGGCACAGACTTTGGCACTGGAAACACAGTGAATAGAAGTAAAAATGTCTGTTGGGCTAGGGGTGCAGCTCATCTGGGACAGTGCAGGGAACCCTGTGTTTAATCCCTAACTCCATACATCAGATATGGGGTTACATCCCTGTGATACCAACACTCAGGAAATGGAGGCAGGAGAATCAAGAGTTCAAGGTCATCCTTGGATACATATTCAGTTCCAAGCCCAACCTAGGATATAGGAGACCCTGTCTCAAAAATCCCAAATCAACCCCTGTCTTCCTGTAGTGATCTGGGAAAGTGTGGGTGCCATGCAGGCTGAGCCTCTCTCTACCCAACACCTGAACCCTCTGACCTCTGGGGAACTTGATAGCCTGTGGTTGGTTGGCTGGCCCCGCAGAACTCACAGGAATGTTTTGGCTCATAGAACTCTCTCATGTCATCATTAGATACTTGCAATAAGCTTGCTTACCTCAGAGAGTCAGGTGAGAAAAATCAAGACATTGAGGAAGGGGCATGTACTTGGGGCAGGGGTTGACAAAATCAGCCAGCCCTCATTTCAGTTATTTCTGGTAGCCATGGGGCTAGCTACATGAAGGAAAACAGCTTCTGAAAGAGAACAGCAGTTGGCACTTGCCAGCACTGGAAAGACTTGTAGAGTCTCTCCCTCCCCAAAACAGGGAGGCTACACAGGGTGAGGGCCATATCTCCTGTGGTATAATGGAGTGGGCAGCGAGCGTGGTGTGTACTGCAGGGCACTTGGGACTGAGGTTTACAGAGATGTTTGCAAACTCCAGGCTCAGCTCTTTCCTGGGACCTTGGCAGGGATCAGGGGCCCCAGGTCTTCCTTAGTTTGAGCCTGTGACCATTCCTTGGCTTTCTTACTCTACATGTCCGTCTGTTTATCGCCTTAAGAACTGACGCTGCTCTAGAGCATTTTCTTTAGCTAGCTTAAAAAAATATTTTGTGTAACAACAAACATGTTGCCAAATGTAATGCTGAGAAGACAATCACTGTATGGCTTTAAAAAAAATTTCCCCGTGCTTCAGAGTCATTCCACCCTGATGATTGGTAGACTCTGATGGGTGTTTGTTTCCAGTGGGGATTGGCTACTCTGCATTGTTTTGGGGAAGAGACAATTTTATCACAGCTACCTCCATGAGAGCGACTTCATGGATTAAAGCAAGATTTCCTTTCAATAAACTGTCGCCTGACAGGAATCTTGGCTCTTGTATTATTTTCTTTCCTTCGATTTTTGTGGAGTTTGCATGTTATACAAGCATGAGGTCCTGAGTCTGACCCCCAGAACCCCAAATAAGAAAGGCACACCTGTAATCCCTGGGGACGTGCAGACAGGTGGACCTGGGGGGCTTGTTGGGCAGCCAGCTAAGCGGAATTAGTGGATTATGAGACAGAAAGAAAGTGCCGATGTACGTGCTGGGAGCTCCAGTGGTAGTCCAGCCCCAGGGCCACTCTGTGAAATAGAAGGATGTGGGTGGTCAGCAAGGAATGCTGACAGAACATTAGCCATGGATGACAGTGACGCCCTGAGATCTCCAGATGCTTCATTCCAGAAAAATCACAAAGGGAAATCACTCAAGCTTGACAACTGAGAATCAAGTGCTCCCTTTCCTAAAGTTGGGGTTCCCCCCTGCAACTACAGTTGTTCTCATAGCAGGCTCCCCATGGTCTCCGCTACACAGAACTGGAGCCACATCTCCCTAGAAGGGGTCTCTGGGAAGGGCTCATACCTATCACCATGTCAGCTGTCGCCATCCTGACCTCAGGGCGCTGATGTCTAGACGCCAGCTTCCTTTCCTGGTTTGGCCTAGCTTCGGGTGGAACTCTGGGTGTTTCTGTATGCAGCAGTCTTAGGTGTGCTGCCCGGGACGTGAGTGACCCTCGTGACCATTGTACCTTTCTTTCTAAAGGTAGCTGTGGCTCTCTCTGGATCCCTCAGGGTCCTTCCTGAATTTCCCAGTACTCCCTGCACCCTGCAGCTGCCCCTCGCTGAGCCCTTTGAGTCACACCTGTCCCCCACGTATGCAAACGTGTCCTTGCAGCTACTCTGCAGCTACCGATTCTGCTCATTTGAAGCAGGAAGCAACCCCATGTGTGAGATGCTGGAATTTTCAAGTTCCCAAAGACTTTCCATAAATCACATCTGTTTTTTGAAGAGTCAGATATGGAGGCATAATTTTATAATTTGTAAATAAAATCTTCCTGCCCAGCATCTAACTTTCAGACTAGTTATAGACCCCTGTATCTACCTCCTGTCAGCATTTGCTGGGTGAGTATGATTCTGTGTGGCTCCTGTTCTTGAGCTGTCAGGAAGCCCAGAGTGAAGGGAAAACAAAACAAAACAAAAACCAACCAACCAAACAAAAAACCCCCAAACAAATCCAGGACCAACTGCCCTGCCTTCCCATCACATACTTGGCCTTCCACCTTTGACCTTATGGATATTATCAGTAATCCTGTCTCTCTTAGACAACTCATGAGAATTTTTTTCTTCTAATTAAAACAAAACAATCCCCCCAACTTAATAGCAAGTTCATTTTAGGGGCTTAAGAGTTCCCAATGCAGAAATGCCTGGCCTTCCATAAGACTTAACACACCTGGCTCCTGCTCTCCACCAACTAAACACTAGCTTTCTTATTTGTTTACCCAAGACCTACCTGGTTTAAGTCTCCATCAAACAACAATAATTAGAGGGAGGGAGGGGAATGGGGGGGGTGGAGAAAGAGGGAGAGGCAGGGTGGAGGGGGGGGGGGAGACTGCAGGAGGGTACAGGTTTCCCAGAGACAGTCCCTGTTGACTAGGTCTATGGTAGAGACTTTGGCAAGGCAGGAATCCTGATCTTGGGCGAGTTGCACATTTTGCTGATGAGCACACTTGGAAGCAGCAGCTAGTGCACCTATAGAACCTGCCAGCAGGGGGCAGGCATGAGCCTTAAACTATCAGTCTGGGACCCCTGGGGAGCTCAGTGTAGTTAAAAGTGGTGGAGATAGAAGTTAGACACTGAGTTTGTTACAGCTATGCCATGCTGCTTGCCTGTTTTTCCTTCTGCTTTGCTAAGCCCTCTGCTCAGCGCCCGGTTTTACCCTAGTCTGTGTGCTATGCAGGAACCAGTGTCTCCCCGGCTCACTTGCCTTGCACCACACACATCATGTGTCAACTGATGACCACCTTGGAGTGTGTCCTGGTGGGGCAAGTGAGATGCCCTAGAGGCACACATAACCTTGCCAAAAGGCACAGGGCAGGATATGAACCCTTAGGACTAAACCTGGGTGAGGCTCTGGAGTACAATCTGCTCATCTCACCAACCTCACATGCCTGAGAGGCTGTTCATGTCTCTCCTGAGGTACGGGCTCCCATGTCATGTCCTTCTATCACCCTGCACCTGTAGGTTCATGCCTCTTGGCCACCTGCTGCCTGCTTCCACTTAGTGCTGCTACCAAAGGCTGCCAGAGATCACAGTGAACCTTTGACCTCCCCCTGTCTCCCTCCCCCCCTACTTTAACCGGGGATCTGGGGGTGTTTGGCAGCTATGATCTTTAGAGCTCTCCTTTTATTGGGATAGTCCCTGCTGACACCCTAATCTGGCTTCTCTGCCTGGTCCTGGTGACCAGGCCACACTTGGTGGTCACTGGACCCCTTTTATTGTCTCACTGGTGGTCTTTAGGCAACATCAGCAAGTCCCTGACTGTGGGTGGGTCTTGCAGAACTTACCCACTCCCTCTATCTCAAAAAATGTTTTGTGGCAAAAACCTACCAGTGTGTCACTAGTGTAGCTGTCACAGCTGCCTGATATCCACAACTGCCTTTGCAAATTGAACCCAGCGCACAGCCCTCACAGACCACTCTGAAGTCAGAGGCGAACCTTTCCCTTCACGGAGTGGGCTGCAGGGTCTCTGCTAAGCTGGGGGAGGGGGAGAAGCCCCAGTTCTCTGAGTGGGCCGGGACTGACCTGTGCCTAGGGTGGCTGAATCCTGCAGGGCACTGAGCAAGCCTGAGGACTTCCGGAGTGCCTGTGACAGCTCATCTTGGGAGCAGTTGCCTCCGCCCCCAGCCTTTCCCTGGTAGTGAGACTCCGCCTGTGGAAACAGTGTTCTGCCTTAGTATAGTGTGCTGTGGAGTAGGAAGTGTGCTTTTGAGTGCACAGTTTGGGGAATCCTCCCATGACTCACAAGGCAGGAGGTGCCACTTCAGAATCCCAAAATCTGATCTGCTTTGCCCCTGTAGTATTTGGGGACAGTGAGAATAATTAAAAAAAAAAAAAAAAAAGTCTTTGCTCAGTCAGAGTCTCATGCAGCCGAGGCTGGTCTTGAAGTTGCAATTTAGCCAAGGATGACCTTGAATTTCTGATCCTCCTGCCTCCACCTCCCAAGTTCTAGGATTATAGATACGTGACGGCACTGGATCAAAGGCAGGCTCTCATGCATGGCAGGCTCACGTGGCCTCGTTCCCAGTTGGGGATGAGCCTTTACTAGCAACCCTTCTTCATGGAGAGGAAGCTGCCATCAGGCAAAGCCTAGATCCCCCTTCTCATGTCTGGGAGCAGGTACAGTGAGAAAATCTGCCCAAGGTCATCAACAATTTGGACCAGGTGAAATCACAGCTCCTGTTGTTCTTACCAGTCAGCTCTGTTTCTAGGCTTTTACACAATTCAGGACCCCCTGCCTAGGGAATGGTGCCACGCACACTGGCCTGGGTCTTACCACATCAATGAAGATAGTCCCTAACAGACATCCTCATAGATGGCAAACCAGTGTAGAAAAATCCTCATTTGAGAGACTTCCTGCGTGATTCCAGGCTGCATCAAGTTGACTAGGAAAGCCACCCATCACACGGCGTAGTCCCTTTTATATGCTGTTGCAGAGGTATGTTTCATAAAGTGTATGATTTGTCTATTCTTTGCCTTTTAATTTTATGCATTAATTCTGTGCTATCTTTAGGTGACATCTCATAGTACATGCAAATAGCACAATAGGATAAATGTGAAAAGTAAGTCCCCAGTCCTTTGGCCCAAATGCTTTTAGTTTCTTTGTCTTCCAAGCTAACTTCTTCATATCCCTGGAGTTTTTAGGTGGACCATAGGTGGAGAGATGGCTTGGGAAGGTTTAAGAGCACCAGCTGCTCTTCCAGAGGAACCAGGCTCAGTTCTCAGCATGGCAGCTCACAACTGCCTCGAACTCTAGTTCAAGGGGTTCCATCCACTTCTGGCTGCCACAGGCACTGCCCACACCGTGCACAAACATACATGCAGGCAAAACACCCATGCATAGAAAACAACAAAACAAAAACAACCGCTTCCCCCAAAACACCCAACCCAAACAAACAAATAAACAAGAAGAAACAAAGAAAGAGCTAGATGTTGGTAGGGCATGACTTTAATTCTAGCAATTGGGAGGCAGAGACAGATGGATTTCTGAGTTCAAACCCAGCCTGGTCTACAGAGGAAGTTCCAGGATAGCCAGGGCCACATAGAGAAACCTTGTTTTGACCACCACCCCCACCACCCCCCCCAAAAAAAAGAAAAAGAAAGAAAAAAGAAAAGGAAGTCAATTTGAAGTTAGCTAGTAGCATACTCTTGTAATGTGAGTACCTGGGAGGTTGAGGCAGGAGGATCAGGTTTTCAAAGTCATCTTGGGTACATAGTGAGTCCCAGGCCATCCTGAGCTCCATGAGACCCTGTCTCAGAACCATCACCAGCAACAAAAAGGAATTGAGAAGATTTTCACAAGTTAAGAGAGAAAGTGTGAGTTCTGGGACTGGGAGCCCCCTGGCTGACTCCTGCCCCTGGACCTCTCACAAAGCTTGCTAGATGTCCTACCTGCCTTGGGACTGCTCATCAAAAGATGGGTAACTAGACCCTAGTCCTAAGGCGCCAGGAAGGTGGTCTGGAAACAAGCAGCATCAGCAACACAAAGAAGGCTCCTCTAAGAGGGGTAGGAGACTTGTGGAGCTCCAGTCCTGCAAAGGCCAAATTCCCCCTAAGTGAACCCAAGACACCGGGGGAGCTATCTTTTCCATTTACCTTTCCCTCCCCCTCTTTTGACAAATGTCTTCTGTCTCTCTCTGGGAGCTCTGGACCTCTTGCTAACCCTCTGCCCCTTACCCTCTTTCTTATGTTACTAGGACCAAAAGCAACTCCAGGGAGGAGAGGAAGTCAGGGGCAGGAGGAACCCAAACAGGGCAGGAACCTGGAGGTAGGAGCAGATGTAGAGATGACGAAAGAGCATCCATCACTGGCTGGCTTCTGCTGTCTTGCTCAGCCTGCTTTCTTTTAGAACCCAGGACCACCTTCCACATCAACCACTAAGAAACATTCCCTGTAGGCTTGCCTACAACCCGATCTTATGAAGACGATCCCTCAATTAAGGTTCCCTCCTCTCAGATGACTCTAGTTTGCATCAAGTTGGCATGAAACACAGTCTCTCACATTCTATTTCAAGTCCTCATCTTGTCCTGGATCTCACACAAGACCTGGGGTAGGTACTCCAACAGTTGACAGTGGGTTGGCACTACAGAGACTCTAGTCAGGAAATGCAGTGAGGATGGAGACTAGTAGCTGGGACAATAGTTATTATAGAGTGCTGGCCTCGTTTTCTTGAAGTGACCACAGGTTTGAACCAAAGCCGTGTAGTCTATGGGAGACAGCATCCATAACCATGAAGTATCAATGTCAGCAGTGGCACTCAAGGTTTCTACAGGCTACAGGGTTCCCCGTGGGTTCTTTAAGAAGCAAGTGAAGGTGGAAGGCTTTCCCAGGCTCGCTGTAGAGTCTTGATGCATATGCAGTAACCAGCAGAGGGCGATGCTGGGCCAGATGGAGCTAGAGCAGATCTTCAGTGTTGTGAAAGCAGACCCACCTGTTAAGTGGCAGGTGGGAGGGCTGTAGCTCACACCAAGCTTTGTTTTGCCCAGCTCGCCTCAAGCTCCTCTGTTCGCTTCTATTCTAATAATTCTGGTCCTGGCATTTACCATGAACCCCTGTTTTGATAGAGTTCTTTCAAAGAAAATTTGCTATGTGCTTGCTTAGCACCAGCCAATGCTGAAAGGAAGAGGATTCAGTTGCAGGGCTCTGATGGGTCAGAACTGTTCACTAAGAACTAATTATTAAGTAAGAATTAAAATTTGAGGCACGGAAAAATGAAGTGCGAGGTGCAGAACAGGGATGACCAAAGTCTGTCAGAGCAATCAGAGGCGGCTTCCTGAAGGACACGGTGTCTAAGAGGGCCAGAAAATAGATGACAGCTTGGAATTTTTATTTCAATATAAACATCTTTCCAATGAAAGTATCTTTATAAACAGGGAACAGAGGGGTGAAGCTTGGACCCTGAGTAGTTCCAATTGCATTAGAGCCCAGGATAAATGAAAAATTGTTGAAGATATGGTTGGAAACCAGACTTGGAGCCACACTCTGTGTGTGTACATGTGTGTGGATGGTATGCATGCCGGTGGAGGCCAGAGGTACAAATATGTGCTGCAGTGCCTAGCTTTTATGTGGGCTTTGGGGATGAGGACTCTGGGTCCTATGCTTCCCCCAAGGACTTGACTGATGGAGCCATCTCCCCAGCTCCTGGCACCATAATTTTTGAGATGCTTAAATCCCATTTCCAGGTTTTGTCTTCCCTAAGGAGATGAGTTAGAGAGTTTTAGTTATTTTTATATTTTTAATTTACTTATTGTATATGTGTGGATGCATGTGCCTGAGTTGTTATGCGGAAGTCTGAGGAAACTTGTAGAAATGAGCTCTCTCCTTCCACTATGTGGGTACTGAGGATCGAACCCAGATCATGATGCTCGACAGAAAGGCCCTTTGCCTGCCCATAAAACTTAAATGTACATCAGAATAACTTTGAGGATTTAAGACAGCCTGTGGCCCCAGGGGCACCTCTGCATTATATTTCACATCTGGCATTGTCTATATAGCCACTGGGTGGCAGCAGAGAGCAAGCAGGTACCACAGGCTAGACAGCTCAGAGACAGGCCAAGAGCGAGGCTGTTTCCACTTTAAGTCTTTAATATCAATCCAGGCTAATCAACCATAACATTAGGCTTCCCAGAATCCAAGGGGCAGTATGGGTGGAAGCCATTGGTGACTTGTCTCTTGTGCTTTCTCTAGATATTGTCACTCTCATTTCCAATCCAAACACCCTCTACCAGGAGGAATGGGAGGGTACAAAGGATGGGATAACAATTGAGATGTAGTATGAATGAATTAATTAAAAAAGAAAAAGAAAGGTCATGGCTGTAAAGCTGGCATGATACTTTACTACAGACAGATTGATTGGAACAAACATGGAAGTGACAGGCAAGTTTGCATATCAACAGACAGGAATCCCAAGGAGGACAGGCTATTCATACAAGTAGAAAGAGGGGGTAGGAAGAATTGCCCAGGCCTACTTCCTTAAAGAAGGGAAGGGGAACAGAAGGCACAATGTGAGAAATGTTGATTTCACTAAGCACAGTCAATTACACAGAACTTGTACAAGTGCATTTGTTGGCAAAAGCTGTGCACTCTAACACTGTATTCCTTATGGGAAAACCCATTTCTAATGAAATTGAACACTTGCAATACTCACATAAGGTGCTTCTCTACTTCCGTTTGTTTCAGAAACGAACACACAGTAACATATCTTTTTAAAGCAGAGAAAGCGTTTCTAAGGAAAACTGAATACATTAACAAAGAAACACTTGTGTAAGCATTTCTCTCTAAATCTAAGCTTGCTTTTCTCTGAAAAGTGTGAGAAACATTGATTTCATTAAGCTCAGTCAATCAAACATAAATTATATAAATGTTTGTTAGCAAAAGCCATGCTCTCTAAGACTTGACTCCTTAGGGGAAAAAAACTGTTTCTAATGAAATTGAACACATGCAACACTTATGTTAGTAAGATGCTACTCTACTTCCCTTTAGTTTGAAACTTGTAGAAACACTCATTTCTGCAAGAAGAGTGCTTGTAATCCCAATACTCAGGAAGCAGAGGCAGGTGGATCCCTGTGAGTTCGAGGCTAGCCTGGACTACAATGCGAGTCCAGGACAGCCAAGCCTACACAGAGAAACCCTGTCTTGAAAAACCAAACCAAACCAAACCAAACCAAAAAACCCAAAAAACAAAAAAAGAGTACATGTACAAAAGTTTTTGTTTTAGAAAGAAACACACACACACTATATATATGTGTATATATATATATATATATATATATATATATATATATATATTTAAATTAAATTATTCTTGTAACATCTCAATGGTTATCCCATCCCTTGTATTCTCCCCTTCTTCCCTCCCTCCCATTTTCCCCTTATTCCCCTGCCCTATGACTGTTCCTGAGGGGGATTACCTTCCCCTGTATATGCTCATAGGGTATCAAGTCTCTTCTCGGTAACCTGCTGTCCTTCCTCTGAGTGCCACCAGGTCCCCCCTCCAGGGAAAATGGTCAAATGTGAGGCACCACAGTTGTGGAGACTGTTCTGACCATTGGCTAGATCTGAGTAGGGGTTTAAAGTTTACAGCCTGTATTGTCCTTGGCTGGTGCCTTAGTTTGAGCAGGACCCCTAGGCCCAAATCTGCCTACCATAATGTTCTACTTGTAGGTTTCTAGGACCCTTTGCATCCTTCTACTTTGCTATTCTCTCATGCTTCTCTCATCCAGAGTCTCAATGGGATGTCCTCCCCTCTGTCCCAGTTTCCTGGTAAGTGAAGGCTTTCATGGGATATGCCCCTTTGACTAGTATGCAGATATAAGTGAGTATATACCATTTGTGTCTTTCTGCTTCTGGCTTAACTCACTCATTATGATCATTTCTAGCTCAATCCATTTGTCCACAAATTTCGGGAATTTCTTGTTTTTAATAGCTGAGTAGTATTTCATAGTGTATATGTACCACAGTTTCTTTATCCATTCTTCTACTGAGGGACACTTAGGCTGTTTCCATGATCTGGCTAATATGAATAAGGCTGCTATGAACATGGTTGAGCAAATTTTCTTGCTGTGTGCTGGAGCATCTTCTGGGTATATTCCAAGGAGTGGAATAGCTGGGTCTTGAGGAAGCCCTATTCCCAGTTTTCTGAGATAGCACCAGATAGATTTCCAAAGTGGCTGTACTAGTTTGCATTCCCACCAGCAATGAAGGAGTGTTCCTCTCTCCCCACATCCTCACCAGCATGTGGTGTTGCTTGAATTTTTTATCTTAGCCATTCTGATGGGTGTAAGATGGAATCTCAGAGTTGTTTTGATTTGCATTTCCCTGATGACTAAGGAGGTTGAGCATTTCTTTAAGTGTTTCTCAGCCATTTGATATTCCTCCGTTGAGAATTCTCTGTTTAGTTCCAAGCCCCATTTCTCAATTGGGTTATTTGGTTTGGTGGTGTTTAATTTCTTGAGTTCTTTATATATTTTGGATATTAGACCTTTGTCAGATGTAGGGTTGGTGAAGATCTTTTCCCAGTCTGTAGGCTGTCGCTTTGTTCTCTTGACAGTATCTCCTGCGTTACAGAAGCTTCTCAGCCTCATGAGGTCCCATTTATTAATTATTGACATTAATGCCTGGGCTGTTGGTGTTCTGTTCAGGAAGTTGTCTCCTGTGCCAACATGTTCCAGGCTCTTCCCCACTTTTTCATCTAAGTGACTTAGTGTCTCTGGTTTTATGTTGAGGTCTTTAATCCACTTGGATTTGAGTTTTGTGCAAGGTGACAAATATGGGTCTAGTTGCATTTTTTACACATAGACATCCAGTTAGACCAGCACCATTTGTTGAAGATGCTATCCTTTTTCCATTGAATGGATTTGGCTTCTTTGGCAAAAATCAAGTGACCATATGTGTGTGGGTTCATATCTGGGTCTTCGATTCGATTCCACTGATCAACCAGCCTGTTGCTGTGCCAGTACCATGCTGTTTTAATTACTATTGCTTTATAGTACAGTTTGAGATCAGGCATGGAGATTCCTCCAGAGCACCTTTTATTGTACAAGATTGTTTTCGCTATTCTGGGTTTTTTCTTTTTCCATTTGAAGTTCAGAATTGAACTTTCAATGTCTTTAAAAAATTGTGTAGGTATTTTGATAGGAATTGCATTGAATCTGTAGATTGCTCTTGGTAGGATGGCCATTTTTACTATGTTAATTCTCCCAATCCATGAGCAAGGAAGAGCATTCCATCCTCTCATGTCATTTTCAATCTCTGTCTTCAGAGTTTTGAAATTTTTTTCAAACAAGTCCTTCACTGGCTTAGTTAGAGTAACTCCTAAAAATTTTATATTGCTTGTGGCTAGTGTGAAGGGTGTGGTTTTCCTAATTTCTTCCTCTGCAAGCTTTTCATTTGTGTATAGGAAGGCTACAGACTTTTTTGAGTTAATTTTGTATCCAGCCAATTTGCTGAAGGTGTTTATCAGCTGTAGGAGTTCTCTGGTGGAATTTTGAGGGTCACTTATGTACACTATCATATCATCTGCAAGTAGGGATAATTTGACTTCCTCCTTCCCCATTTGGATACCCTTGATCTCCTTTTGTTGTCTTATTACTCTGGCTAGAACTTCAAGTACTATATTGAAGAGATATGGAGAGAGTGGGCAGCCTTGCCTTGTTCCCGATTTTAGAGAATTTCCTTGAGTATCTCACCATTTACTTTGATTTTGGCTATTGGCTTGCTGTATATAGCCTTTATTATGTTGAGGAAAGTGCCTTGTATTCCCGATCTCTCTAAAACTTTAAACATGAATGGGTGTTGGATTTTATCAAATGCTTTCTCTGAATCTAAAGAGATGATCATGGGGTTTTTTATTTTCAGTTTGTTTATATGGTGGATTACATTGATGGATTTCTGTATATTAAACCATACCTGCATGCCTGGAATGAAGCCTACTTGGTCATGATGAATGATATCTTTGATGTGTTCTTGTATTCGTTTTGCAAGTATTTTATTTAGTATTTTTGCATCGATGTTCATAAGAGAAATTGGTCTGAAATTCTCTTTCTTTGTTGAGTCTTTGTGAGGTTTAGGTATCAATAAGACTATGGCCTCATAGAATGAATTTGGTAATGTTCCATCCCTTTCTACCTTTTGGTGTAGCTTGAAGAGTATCGGTATTAGCTCGCCCTTGAAGGTCTGGTAGAATTCTGCACTGAAACCATCTGGCCCTGGGCTTTTTTTGGTTGGGAGACTATCAATGATTGCTTCCATTTCTGTAGGGGAAATGGGACTATTTAGCTTGTTTATCTGTTCTTCACTTAACTTTAGCAAGTGAAATTGATCAAGAAAATCGTCCATTTCCCTTAGATTTTCAAATTTTGTGGCATATATGCCTTCAAAGTAGGATCTTATGATTCTTTGTATTTCTTCAGTGTCTGTTGTTATGTCTCCCTTTCATTTCTGATTTTGTTGATTTCAATACTGTCTCTCTGCCTTTTAGTTAGTTTGGCTAATGGCCTGTTTATCTTGTTGATTTTCTCAAAGAACCAGCTCTTGGTTTTGTTGATTCTTTGGACTGTTTTCTTAGTTTCTAACTTGTTAATTTCAGCCCTGAGTTTGATTATTTCCAGATGTCTACTCCTTTTGGGTGTTTCTGCTTCTTTTTTTTCTAGGGCTTCCAGTTGTGTCATTAAGATGCTTATGTGCAATATTTGCAATTTCTTTTTAAAGGCACTTAGTGCTATGAATTTTCCTCTTAGCACTGCTTTCAATGTATCCTACAAATTTGGGTACGTTGTTCCTTCATTTTCACTGAATTTCAGAAACTCTTTGGTTTCTTTATTTCTTCCCTGACCCAGGTGTCATTTAGCAGAGAGTTGTTTAGTTTCAACATACATGTAGGCTCTTTGTTATTTCTGTTGTTGTTGAATTGCAGCCTAAGAGCATGGTGATCTGATAGGATACAAGGTATTATTTCAATTCTCTTGTATCTGTTGAGGCTTGCTTTGTGACCTACAATGTGATCAATTTTGGAGAAGGTTCAATGGGGTGCAGAGAAGAAAGTATATTCTTTCTTGTTTGGGTGAAAGGTTCTATAGATATCTGTTAGATCCATTTGACCCATGGCGTTGGTTACTGATGTTATTTCTCGGTTTAGTTTCTGTTTCAATGACTTATCCTTCAATGAGAGTGGGGTGTTGAAGTCTCCCACTATTATTGTGTGGAGATCAATGTGTGGTTTAAGTTTTTTTAGAAGATCTTTTACAAATGTGGGTGAGTATGAAGTATCCTTCCGCATCCCCTTTGATTAATTTTGGTTGAAAGTCTATTTTGTTCGATATTAAAATGGCTATGCCTGCTTGCTTCTTGTGACCATTTGCTTGGAATATTTTTTTCCAACCTTTTATCCTGAGGTAATGCCTATCGTTATGGGTGAGATGTGTTTCTTGAATGCAGAAGAATCTTGGATCTTGTTTATGCACCCATTCAGTTAGTCTGTGTCTTTTTATTGGAGAATTGAGACCACTGATGCTGAGAGATATTAATGACCAGTGACTATTAAGTCTTAATTTTGATGTTGTTTCCAGTTGAGCGTTTGTGTAGTTGTGTTTTTGCCATGGTATAGTTATCTATTTCCTGAGTAGTTTTGGTTGTAGCTTGACCCTTTGGGATGGAGTTTTCCTTCTAGTACCTTCTGTAAAGCTGTATTTGTGGATAGGTACTGTTTGAATTTGTTTTTGTCATGGAATATTTTGTTTTCTCCATCAATGGTTATTGATAGTTTTGCTGGGCAAAGTAGTCTGGCCAGGCATCTGTGGTCTCTTAGGGTTTGCAGGACCTCTGTCCAGGCCCTTCTGGCTTTTATGGTCTCTGTTGAGAAGTCGGGTGTAATTCTGATAGGTTTGCCATTAAATGTTATTTGGCCCTTTTCCCTTGCAGCTTTTAATATTTTTTCTTTGTTCTGTATGTTTTGTGTTTTGATTATTATGTGACGGGCAATTTTTCTTTTCTGGTCAATTCTATTTGGTGTCCTGTAGACCTCTTTTTGTTTATAGGCATCTCTTTCTTTAGATTGGGGAAATTTTCTTCTCTGATTTTGTTGAGAATAGTTTCTGGGCCTTGCAGACTGATATCTTCCCTTTCTTCAATGCCTATTATCCTGAGATTTCTTCTTTTCATGGTATCCTTAATTTCTTGGATGTTCTGTGTCAGGAGTTTTCCAGATTTGGCATTTTCTTTAATGGTTGCTTCAAGATCTGTGATTGTATATTCTAGCCCTGAGATTCGTTCTTCCATCTCTTGGATTCTGTTAGAAAAGCTCACTTCTGTGTTGCTCGCCTTCTTCTCTGAGGTCTCACATTCTCATTTTTCTTCTGTCTGTGTGTTTAACATTGAATCCATTTTCGTCTTCAGATCTTGAACTGATTTTTTGATTTCTTTCATCTGATTGTTTGTATATTCCTGAGTTTCTTCCATTGCCTCTTTATAGGTCTTCAGAGCTTGAACTGTTTTATTTCTTTCTTTCATCTGATTGTTTGCATTTTCCTGAAATTTTTCCAATTCCACTCTATGTGCTTCTTTTATGTCTCTCACCTGTTTGTCTGCATCCTCCTGTATTTGATTATGAATTTTATTTGTTTCCTCCATTAATATCCTCATTACTAAGGATTTGAGGTCATTTTCTTGTATTTCTGTTGTATTTGCGTTCTCTGGGTTGTTTTCTATGGGATAGCTGGAGACCGGAGACACCATGTTTTGTGTGTGTGTGTGTGTGTGTGTGTGTGTGTGTGTGTGTGTGTGTGTGTGTGTATGCTTTTACGCTGTTCTTTAGACATCTTGCCATCTTTGTTTTTGTTGGGTAGCTTCCATAGTTGGATGGAGGGAATCTGATGATAGATTCACTTGTTTTCTCATGATTTTCGTAGGCTGCAAGCTCTGATACTTCACTGGTGTGGATGGCAGGAGACTAGCCCTGTCATTTTGGACTTTCATAGCCAGTGATCCTCAGCTCCCCTGTACTGTGGGTCCTGCAATCGTCCTGGGTCTCTGAGTGAGCATTGGGTCAGGCCAAGGTATCCACAGCCTTCTGGGTTCCCTGTCAAGTCCAGCCAGGGACACTGGGCCTGAAGCACATGCGGAGCTCAGCTAGATTCTCAGGGCCTGAACCGTCTGCCGAGCTCAGCTAGGGATTCTGGGCCCAAAATGCACACAGGGGCCAGCCAGAATTTTTGGGCTGAGACTGTGCACTGAGCTCTGCTAGGGGCTTTTGGCCCAAAGTGCATCCTATGGTCAGCTATTGACTCAGGGCCCGAACCATGTGCCCAGCTCAGCCAGGAATTCTGGATTCAAACTGCCCACTGTGTCCAACCAGAGTCTTAGAGCCGGGACTGTGCCAAAGGCTCCCCTAGAGTCTTTGGGCCCAATCTGTCTGCCAAGCACAGTTAGGGACTCTGGCCCCAAACTGCACGCCGAGCTCCCTCAGAGTCTCCGGGGCAGAATTGTGCACTGAGCTCAGCCAGGGACTCTGGACTCACTGCACGGTGAATTCAGCCTGGGACTCCAGGCCTATACTCCGTGGATAGTCCAGCCAGAGTCTTGGGGTCCCCGAGCCTGTATGCACAGCTCAACTCGAGTCTCTGGGCCCAAACTGCCCAGCATATCCAGCTAGGGCCTCTGGGCTGAATCTGCGTGCTGACCTCAGCCTGCATCAGCGCCCCAGAACTGCCCGCTGAGCTGAGCTAGTGTCTTGGGCAGAACTGCTCATTGAGGAGAGCTAGTTCCTCTGGTGAAACTGAGTGCTCCACCCAACCTGTGTCCCAGCAGGAGAACTGCGGCTGCACTGAGATATTTCCTCCGGTGAAACTGAGCACTCTGCCCAGCCTGCGACACAGCAGGAGAACTGCGGCTGTGCTGAGATGCCGCCTCCGGTGAAACTGAGAGCTGCGCCCAGCCTGCGTCACAGCCAGAGAACTGCGGCTGCACTGAGGTGGCACCTCCTGTGAAACTGAGTGCTCTGCCCAGCCTGTGTCACAGCCGGACAACTGCGGCTGCACTGAGCTGGTGCCTAGGGTGAAAGTGAGTGCTCTGCCCAGCCTGCGTCACAGCAGGAGAACTGTGTCTGTGCTGAGCTGGTGCCTAGGGTAAAACTGAGCACTCTGCCCAGCCTGCGTCACAGCAGGAGAACTGTGTCTGCGCTGAGCTGGTGCCTAGGGTGAAACTAAGCACTCCGCCCAGCCTGCATCACAGCAGGAGAACTGCCACTGAGATGAGCTGGTGCCTAGGGTTGAACTGAGTGCTCTGTCCAGCCTATGTCACAGCAGGGGATCTGTGGTTGTGTTGAGCTAGTGCCTGGGGCAGAATTTCTTGCTGCACTGAGCCAGCGTCTCCGGCACTATGCACTGAGCTGAACCTGGGACTCTGGGGCTGAACTGTCTGCTGAGTCCAGTTTGGGTCACAAGGCACCACGAGACCCAAATCCTGTCCAGAGTCCCCTCTCCTGCAGCAACTCCCCCAGCCACCACACTAATCACCTCCACCGGAAGGCTCAGAGCTGCAAACCTCAGCCACTGCCGCTGGTGCCGCTGGTGCCGCCGCCGCTGCCTCTGCCACTGCTGCGCCAATCCGAGAAAATCTACGATCCTCCCCTGTGCAGGGGCATGCAGGTCCTCCGCACCCTGGTCCCTCCGAACCGTGGAGCATTCCTGCTGCCGTGGTATGGGGACCTTGGTGTTCCTGGCTCAGAAATCTGTGCAGTTTCCTGAATTGTTCACTGGAGCTTCCAAACACGGTCCACACTCCTCACCGCCATCTTGGATCTCTTTATTATGCTGCTCATGTTCTTTATCTGGGCCAGATTTTCCATCCATGCCAGCCATGTGCTTCTCCTCCATCTAATCCATGGTTGCCTTCCTCTCTTCACTTCAGGTCTCCTTCTTCATTTTTCTTGGGGCGGTCTTTCTTCTTCCTCAAGAAACACACTATAACACATATTTCTTAAAGCAGATAGTGTTTCTAATGAAATCTGAGTACACCAAACAAACACATGTGTAAGTTTCTCTCTCTAAATATAAGCTTGCTTTTCTCAGAAAAGTGTGAGAAATGTTGATTTCACTAAGCTCAGCCAATTTCATCGAACTTGTGCTAGTGCATTTGTTCTCAAAAGTGTGCATATTTAGACATCATTCCTTAGGGGGAAAAGCCATTTCTAATGAAATTGAACACATGCAACACTCACATTAGAGAGATGATTTTCTACTTCACTTTTGCTTGAAAACTATACAAACACTCATTCCTGTAAGCACACTACTTGCACAAATTTGTTTTTTTCAGAACCAAACACAATGTAACACGTCTTTCTGAAATCAAAGTCCTTGTTTCTAAGGAAAAGTGAATACACTAAGAAAATATGCTTGTTTCTCTAAATCTAAGCTTGCTTTGCTCAGAAAAGTGTGAGAAACATTGATTTCACTAAGTACAGTCAATAACACAGACCTTGTACAAGTGTGTTTGTTGGCAAAACTGTGCACTCTAAGATATCTTTCCTTAGGGTAAAATCCCAGTTCTGTCGAAAGTGAAATTGTACAACACTCACATTAGTAAGGTTCTTCTCTACTTCCCTTCAGTTTGAAAACTCATAGAAGCACTCATTTCTGCAAGCACAGTGGTGTACAAAAGTATTTTTTCAGAAACAAACACAGGGAAAAGCATCTTTGTTAAAGAAAAGAATACATTTCTAAAGAAAACTGAGTACACCAAACAAACTCATTGCCATGGGCTATTTCTGTCAGGTATAGGTCCTTGGGAATGGGAGTTCTCGAAGTATCAGTGGACACAGATTAGGTGAGTGACAAACAGACCAATCCAGGGGTGAGTTTAGATCTGAGTGTATTTTGCAGGCAAGTTATCTAAATTTTTATACATACATTTTCAAATGGGTGGGGAGGTGTTATGGTTACATTTCCCACTGAGTAGATTTATGGAAGTCAGTGGGAAATCAGGCATAGACAGTATAAAGTACACAATGCAAAGTAATAGTGTTGTCATATTTTGAATTACAAGTTTAAGTGAAACAATACAGGGTATAGAATGCACAGTAAGGATGTCATCACTTTTAAGTTATTGGCTTGGTATCAGTATACATGTGCCCTCTTTGTCAAGGGTCAGTGTTTTCTCATTAACGGAACTTACGCCCAACGCCTGTGTGCCAAGGTAGTTTTTCCTTTAGTTCTCCTTTTTAATATCTGAGTGCCACTATCTGGAGCTTTTTGAAACACTTTATTTCTTTGTAGGCCATAATATAAGTTATTAACCAATAATTAATTCTTAGCCATGTTTCTTTTAATAAGTGGAGCAGAACTTGGTGGTAAACTCTGGGCAAGAATGGTCTCTGACAGCAGTCCCATGTTAGGATGTCTCATAGCAATGTTGTCATTCCTTGCCTCCTCCAGTAGACTTCGACTAAAGCTCAGGAGGGGATTCACCAGAATTAGGGACAAAACACAAGGCACAAAGAAGGAGAGCAAGTCTGAATATGATTGAGCTCTCAAACTTTTATTTTTCAGGCAGTGGTTTTTATAAGGCAGGAGACATGGAAGCATATTCCTATGGCAACCCAGCCACAGGCTATCTAAAACACAGGGAATTCCAGGCAGGGTCATAATGTTCTGCCACAAAGAATATCTTGCTCTATCTTTGTCTAGCTAACTGCTAAACAACAACAGGGTCAGCTAGCTTCTGGTAAAAGGCAAGCTCTAGGAAAAACAGAAACTTAAAGGTACAGACTTGGATAAGATGGCTGAACACTGGCCATATGGCCTACTGTCCTCAACATCACTCATTTTAGGAAGTTGATTCTTTTGGTCAGAAAACCTGTAAAAGCAGTGAGCATTTGAACGCACAGTACTTCTAACTCATGGGTATGTTTCTAGAAGAAAAAAACTGTAATGTTTGTTTTTCAAGGCAAAACACTATTTCTGTGAAAAACTGAATAAACTAAAAAAACACTCATGTGAACTTCTCTCACTAAACTAAGCTCCCTGACCACTGAGAAGCGAGAGAAACAGTGATTTCACTAAGTGCATTACAACTGTGTAGATAGGCAAACGTAGTGTACTCTAAGGCATTACACTTTAGTCAAAAATCTTTTTGAAATGAAAATGAACAAATGCATTGCTCAAGTTAGGATGTTGCTTCTTTGGTCAGAAAACCTGGAAAAATAGTCAGGTTTTGAAGGCACAGTACTATTATGCATGGGTGTGTTTCAGGAAGAAACACACAGTAATGCATGTTTTTCAAGGCAAAGGCACTATTTCTGTGAAAAACTGAATAAATCAAAACACAACCATGTGACCTTCTCTCACTAAAACTATGATCCCTGACCACTGAAAAGTGAGAGAAGCAATGATTTCATGAAGTCCTGTACAACTGCGTGGTTAGGAAAAAGTAATGCACTCTAGGGCATCCCCCAGAGGCAAAAACATCATTTCTAATGAAAATGAAGGAATTCATTGCTCATATCAGGAAGTTGCTTCTTTGGACAGAAAACATGTAAAAATCTGTCTGTGTTGGAAGGCACTGTACCTCTTCGCTTGGGTGCGTTTCAGGAAGAAACACACTGTAATACATGTTTTTCAAGGCAAAGCCACTATTTCTCTGAAAAACTGAATACACTCAAAACATACACTTGTGACCTTCTCTCACTGTACTTAAGCTCCTTGACCACTAAAAAGTGAGAAAAACAATGATTTCACTAAGTCCAGTAGAACTGCCTAGACAGGAAAAAGGAGTGTACTATAAGGCATTTGCCTTGAGGCCAAAATCCTGTTTCTAATGAAATGGAACAAATGCATCACTCCTATTGGGAAGTTGCTTCTTTGGTCAGAAATCCTGTAAGAACAGTCATTTTTTGAGAGCACAGTATTTCTACAAATGGGAGTGTTACCGTAAGAAACACATTGTAATGTGTGGTTTTCGTGGAAAGGTTCCAATGCCTGTGAAAACTGAATACACTCAAAACACACCTGTGTGATCTTCTCTCACTAAAACTAAGCCCCCTAAGCACAAAAAATTAGAGAAACTTTGATTTCAGTAAGTCCAGTACATTGTGTGGATGGGCAAAAGTTGTGTATTCTAAGGCATCCCGCAAGGCAAAAATCCCGTGTCTAAGGAAATTGAACTAATGCATCACTCATGTGAGGAAGTTGCTTTTTTGGTAAAAAAAACATGTAAGAACAGTTTTTGAAGGCACAGTACTTCTATGCATGGGTGTGTTTCTGGAAGAAACACATAGTAACACAAGTTTTTTAAGGCAAAGGCACTAATGCTTGAAAAACTGGATATGCTCAAAACACACCCATGTGAGCTTCTCTTACTAAAACTAAGCTCCCTTACTTCTAAAAAGAGAGACAAAGAGTGATGTCGCTAAGTCCAGTACAACTACGTGGATAGGAAAAAGTAGTGTACTCTAAGGCATCCCCCTTGAGGCAAAAAGCCCGTGTCTAACAAAACTGAACATAAACATCGCACACATTAGGAAATTGCTTCTTTGTTCAGAAAACCTGTAAAAACTGTGAGTTTTTTAAGGCACTGTACTTTTATGCATGGGTGTGTTTCCAGAAGGAACACACTATAACACATGTTTCTCAAGGCAAAGTGACTATTTCTGTGAAAAATTAAATACACCCAAAACACCCATGTGAGATTCTCTCACTGAAACTAAGCTCCCTGACCACTGAAAAGTGAGAGAAACAGTGATTTCACTAAGCCCTGTACTGCTGCAGGATCAGCAATAGCAGGGTACTCTAAGGCATCTCCCCAGAGGCAAAAATCTTGTTCTAATGAAAATGACACAATTCATCACTCATATGAGGAAATTGCTTCTTTGGTCAGAAAATCTGTAAAAGCATTCAGGTTTTGAAGGCACAGCACTTCTATGCATGGGTGTGTTTATGGAAGGAACACAGTATAATGCATGTTTTTCAAAGCAAAGTCACTATTTTATTAAATACAGAATACATTCAAAACACACCCATGTGACCTTGTCTCACTAAAACTAAGCTCTCTGTCCACTGAAAAGTGAGAGAAACAGTGATTTCTTGAGGTCCTGTACAACTGCGTGGTTAGGAATATGTAGTGTACTCTTGGGCTCCCCCAGAAGCAAAAATCCCATTTCTAATGAAAATGAAGGAATTCATCGCTCACATTAGGAAGTTGCTTGTTTGGACAGAAAACGAGTAAAAAGCTGACCACTAAGAAGTGAGAGAATCCCTGATTTCACTAAGCATGTTCACTTACTCAGAACAATCCAACTTCATTGATAAACAAAAGTAGTGTAATCTTTGGCATCACTCCTGAGGCCAAAAACCCATTTCTAACTAAATTGCACAAATGCATCGCTCATGTTAGGAAGTTGCTTCTTTGGTTAGAAAATGTATATAAACAGTTTTTTAAGGCACAGTACTTTTACATATGAGTGTGTTTTGGGAACAAACACACTGTAATGCATGCTTTTCAAAAAGAATTCAGTGTTTCATATACTCAAAACACACCAGTGTGAACCTCTCTCACTATAATGATGCTCCATGACCACTAAAAAGTAAGAGAATCACTGATTTCACTAAGCACACTCACTTACCCAGAACCAGTCCAAATGTGTGGATAAACAAAAGTGGCATACTTTTAAATATGATGCCTGAAGCAAAAAAAAAAAAGTTTTTAATGGAATTGAATAAATGCATTGCTCACATTAGAAGTTGCTTCTTTGGTCAGAGAATGTATAAAAACAGTCAGTTTTGAAGGTACAGTACTGGTACACATGAGTGTGTTTCAGGAAGAAAAATAATGTCATGTATGTTTTTCAAAGCAAAGTCACTGTTTCTATAAAAAACTGAATACACTTAAAACACACCTGTGTGAGCTTCTCTCACTAATACTAAACTACTGACCACTAAAAAGTGAGGGAAACAGTGATTTCACTAAGTCCAGTACAACTGTGTTGATAGGCAATACTCCAGAGGCAAACAAAACAAAACAAAACAAAATTCTGATGAAATTGAATAAGTGTTAGGAAGCTCATGTTAGGAAGTTGCTTCTTTGGTCAGAAAACATGTAAATACAGGCAGTATTGGAAGTCACTGTTTCTATGGAAAATTTAATACACCCAAAACACACCTTTGTGAATTTCTCTCACTAACACTAAGGTCCCTGACCACTAAAAAGTGAGAGAAACAGTGATTTCACCAAGTCCAGTCCAACTGTATGCATAGGCAAAGTTAGTATACTCTAAGTATATCTCCTGAGGCCAAAAACCGATTCTAATGAAATTGAACAAATGCATCACTCATGTGAGGAAGTTAATTCTTTGGTCTGAAAACGTGTAAAAACAGCCAGTTCTGAAGGCACAGTACATCTACACATGGGTGTATTTCAGGAAGAAACACACTGTAACGTGTGTTTTTCAAAGCAAAGTCACTGTTTTATGAAAAACTGAATACACTCAAAACACATTTGTGTGAGTTTCCTCTCACTAAAACTAAGCTCCATGACTGCTAAGAAGTGAGAGAAACGAGCCGGACATGGTGGCACACGCCTTTAATCCCAGCACTTGGGAGGCAGAGGCAGGCGGATCGCTGTGAGTTCAAGGCCAGCCTGGTCTACAGAATGAGTCCAGGACAGCCAAGGCTACACAGAGAAACCCTGTCTCAAAAGACCAAAAAAAAAAAAAAAAAAAAAAAAAAAAAAAAAAAAAAAAAAAAAGAAGTGAGAGAAACAATGATTTCACTATGCACATTCACTTATTCATAACCAGTCCAACTGTGTGGATAAACAAAAGTAGTGTACTCTAAGGCATCACAAACAAACAAACAAACAAACAAAACATTTCTAACGAAATTGAACAAAATGCTCATGTTATGAAGTTTCTTCTTTGGTCAGAAAACACGTAAAAACAGTCAGTTTTTGATGGCACAGTACTTCTACACATGGGTGTGTTTCAGGAAGAAACACATTGTCACTGTTTTTATGAAAAACTGAGTACACTCAAAACACACCTGTGTCAGTCTCTGACTAAAACTAAGCCCTCAGATGCTAAAATTGAGAGAAACAGTGATTTTATTAAGTACAGTACAACTGGGTTGATAGGCAAAAATACTGTACTCTAAGGCATCACTCCTGATGCTAAACACCTGTTTCTAACAAAATTGAACAAATGCACTGCTCATGATAGGAAGTTGCTTCTTTGGCCAGAATATGTCTAATAACAGTTTTTGAAGGCACAGTACTTCTAAACATGGGTTTGTTTTAAGGGGAAACACACTGTAACACATGTTTTTCAAATCAAAGTCACTGTTTCTATGAAAAACTGAATACACTCATAACACACTTGTGTGAGCTTCTCTTACTAAACCTGTGCTCCCTGACCACTAAAAAGTGAGAAAAACAGCGATTTCACTAAGTCCAGTACAACTCTGTGGATAGGCAAATGTAGAGTACTCTAAGGCATCACTCGTGGAGCAAAAAACCTATTTCTTATGAAATTGAACAAAAGCAACACTCATGTTAGGAAGTTGTACTTCCACATACAGGTGTGTTTCAGGAAGAAAAACACTGTAACTCACATTTTTCAAAGCAAAGTCACTGTTTCTATGAGAAACTGAACACTCAAAACACACAGCTTTGAGCTTCTCTCACTAAAACTAAACTCCCTGATGACTAAAAAAAAGAGAGAAACAATGATTTCACTAAGCACATTCACTTACTCAGAACCAGTCCAACTGCATGGATAAACAAAAGTAGTGTACTCTAAGGTATGACTCCTGAAGCAAAAAACAAACAAACAAACAAAACAAAACAAAAAAACCCCACATTTTTAATGGCATTGAAGAAATGCATCGCTCACATTAGGAAATTGCTTCTCTGGTCCGAAAATGCATATAAACAGTCAGTTTTTGAAGGCACACTAGTTCTATACATGACTGTGTTTCAGGAAGAAACATAGTGTAATGCATGCTTTTCAAAGCAAAGTCACTGTTTTTATGAAAACCTGAGTACACTTAAAACACACCTGTGTGAGTTTCTCTCACTAAACCTAAGTTCCCTGACCACTAAAAAGTGAGAGAAACAGTGATTTCACTAAGTCTAGTCCAACTGCATGGATAGGCAACAGTAGTGTACTCTAAGGCATCGCTCCTGAGGCAAAAAAAACCTATTTCTTATGAAATTGGACAAATGCATTGCTCACATTAAGAAGTTGCATCTTTGTTCAGATAATGTGTAAAACAAGTCAGTTTTTGAAGGCACAGTACTTCTACACATGGGTGTTTCAGGAGGAAACACACTGTAACTCATGTTTCCAAAGCAAAGTCGCTATATCTAGGAAAAACTGAATACACTCAAAAGACACTTCTATGAGCTTCTTTTACTAAAACTAAATTCCCTGACCACTAAAAAGTGAGAGAAAAAGTGATTTCACTAAGCATAGTCACTTACTTTGCACCAGTACAACTAGGTTAATAGGCAAAAGTACTGCACTCTAAGACATCAGTCCTGAGGCAAAAAACCAGTTTCTAACAAAATTGAACAAATGCATCACTAACATTAGTAAGTTGCTATTTTGGTCAGAAAACATATAAAAACAGTCAGTTTTGAAGACACAGTACTTCTATACTTCTATTCTGAACTCATGTTTTTCAAAGCAAAGTCACTGTTTCTATGAAAAACTGAACATACTCAAAATACACATTTGCGAGTTTCTCTCACTAAAACTGAGCTCTTTGACCACTACAAAGTGAGAGAAACAGTGATTTTACTAAGCACAGGCACATACTCAAAACCAGTACTACAGCATCGATAGGCAAAAGTATTGTACTCTAAGGCATCACTCCTGAGACAAAAAACAAAACAAAACAAAACGACAACAACAACAAAAACTCATTCATAATGAAAGTGAACAAATACATAGCTAACATTAGAAAGTTCCTTCTTTGTTCAGAAAATGTGTAAAAACAGTCAGTTTTTGAAGGCACACTACTTCTACACATGAGTGTGTTTCAGGAAGAAACACACTGTAAAGCATGTTTTTCAAACCAAAGTCACTGTTTCTATGAGAAACTGAAAACTCTCAAAACACATATGTGTGTGTTTCTCTCACTAAAACTAAGCTCCCTGACTGGTGTGTCGCAGCCTGCCATACAAATCAAACCAGGGTTCACCTGAAAGTGGGAGTGGGGATTGAAAATAGGGTACAGAGATGCTAGAAGTAATGAGTCAAGTCTGGAAATTTCTGATCAAGACTCTCTTTAATGCAGGTGAGTAAAACTATACATAGCAAGTTCAATAAGATCTATCCTAAACCCACTCTCCCCAGCCCCCAGGAAAGAACACATTGGCCTGAGTTGCTCTCTGTAAGAACTTCCTATTTCTCTGAGTAGTTATCTGTAAGAACTTCCTTAATTCTCTGTGTGGTCCTCTGTAGGGACTTCCCTATTTCTTTCTAAAGTAAATAGTCCAATGATAGCCTAGAACATGAAACCTTCTCTGGCAAAGGTTGGCAACTAGAAGGTCACAGCGTGCAGTCTAAGCATGAGATTTCTGACATAGTAAAATGTAGCACAGCTCCCCACATCTGCCCCTTCTAAAATAAAATTATGAAAAGCCTGTCTTAGGTCAGTGTGTAGAATACTTATCTTTACCCATCATTGGCATATGAATTCCCTCATTCATAGCATGTCTTTAGTCTGATAAGGCTCACACTCACTCTTACCCATCTCTGGCTTGCCTCCATATCAACACATGAAGAAGGGTAGTGTCTCTGAGCATTATGCAACATGCTTGTGCTTGTATTGGCTGCAGTTGCTGAGACATGAGTTGTGTTAGGCAAGGAAGGCCCAGGCTATAATTTTGAGCCCTGCCATCCCTGCCAAGGATAATCCATGCTGTAGAATACTGTTAATTCTAAAGATATTATAAATTATAAATGTTGAGAATAAGCAAAAGGAACTTGCCTTAAGTACTGCCTTTTGTTATCAGCCTCCATTTAACTGCAGGGCAAAACTAAGTTCAAGTTATGAGGCCCTAGAGGAGCTGGGGACTTCCCAATAGCTGGCCAGCTTTCATTATTCATCTTCTGTTCCACAAAATATAGTGATTGTTCCTAACCAGGGCTTCTGTTATTGATGTTTTATTTTGCAAAACATTAGACCTATTCTTAACCATAAAATAACAAATGGCTATGATTGGTTATACTGTAAAACCTACATTCTTTATTAGTTTATACAAATCAACTACATAAGGAAAGCCCCTACCCCTAAATCCTGATTGGTGGACAAATGGAGCTGTGACTTGGCACAGATGTTTGTGGCTTTCTATCCTAAAGGCTCCATAGCATTCTGGTTGTGGGCTTGAGGCAGGGGTAAAGTGTTGCAGCTTAGCTTTCAGCTATGTTTTGTGGCCCAGACTGATCAATAGTAGCTTGATTACAATAAATTCTTGTCATTTGCATTGACTCAGTGTTTGGGTTGTGTTTGAACACAGTGGAACCCGTAACATAAAAGTTTTAACACATTGCTTACATTCATAAGATTTTTCTCTAGTATCAAGACTCTCATAATGATGAAAACTATAGAAATGTCATAAGGGCCATGCATGGGACAGCTAAACAACTTCAGGACTCATGGAATATGGCTGACTGGTTAGCAAAAGCATAATAGGTGTGCCTCAGGGAGGCAGAGCACTAGGGTCTACATGACAACAGCTTCCAAGGTACCTCAGGAGCTCAAAACTCAAAGAGTTCCAGAATGTACCTGAGAATTTAAAGCAGACCTGCGTGTTGGCCATGGGTCTCATACTTGGAGAAACTGTAGACTAAAATACATGTTTACTATAAAACATAGCTGCCCATTCCTAACAATCTCCTCCTTGATAGTATTTATGGGAGAGAGGGTATATATATATATTGAAGATATGAAATATAAAACTAAACAAAAATAAAAGACAAAGAAAGAGATACACAAAATCATCTGTAAATTAATTGTTACTCATATGAGAAGTATGTTTCCATTTCTTCATGTCATAAAATATGCTGTGAATTTTCATTGTTAATTGAAAATGCAGTGACTTCATAAAAACTTATACTAATATTATAAATATATATATATATACATACAGCAGACATGCCTCTAGCCACCTCCTTCCACACTGCCTCTGTGTGGGTTTAAAGTCTTAATCCACTTATAGTCACTCTAAGTTAACAGGACAGTTGCAACTTCACACACATGCCTTAAATAGAGGTTAGTGTCAGATGTTCTATTTCTATGACAAGCCACACGGAAAGCAAGTTATTTGCAAAATCCAACAATGCCAAAATCCTCAGTGGTAAGACCCTCAAATATTAACCTAAAGCAAAATTTCTGAAAAAAAATCCCTTTGAAACCATACTCCATCCAATCTTGGCTATCATGTGTATGCCATAACTACTATGAAATATCTTGTTCTTTAATCCAGAAGCTAGGGGATAAGGAGTTGGGGAAAGCTATGTACATTAGCCTCATGAATCTGATGCTCTTTAGTCAGCCTGACTGTGGGTCTTCTGTGTCTCACTAAAGTTAACAGTAAGCATGAAATTATACACACTGTGGGAACAAGTGCAGACTGCCCTCAACAGCAACCATGACTGCTTCCTGGAGGCACAGTGCATTTACAATCCTTCTTCAAGGATGCTCATGACTGAAAGTCTAATCCTGTTACTCTACATAGCCCCTTAGAAAACTGCTGAAGCTTTCTGTCTACAGTTTTGTCCGTGATATTTTTCCCTGGAGTAAAACTTTTACAAATATATTAGCTTATAACTATGTCTGTGCTCATGCTCCTTGCTGTGCTAAATCTCCACAAGTGTTCTCCTCCCGTGACAGTTTCTCTCCTGACAGATCTCAGACACAATCGAGGGAGATACGTGTAATGAGATTGATATTGAGTAATGAGTGTGTGTGCGTCTGTGTGCTCATGTGTTTGTAATATTATACATTGAGTGTGTGTGTGTAATATTATACATTGAGTGTGTGTGTCTGTGTGCTCATGTGTTTGTAATATTATACATTGAGTGTGTGTGTGTAATATTATACATTGAGTGTGTGTGTAATATTATACACTGAGTGTGTGTCTGTGTGCTCATGTGTTTGTAATATTATACATTGAAAATGGCAGGGAGCAAAGAGTTAAGATAGCTGGAAGTTGCTATTTTCACCTTGAAGATTATATATAAAATATTATATATGTGTATATATTACCTGTATTTATATATTACCCACTTGTATGGAAAGGTATTCAAGAGAACATATGCATAAATAGAGATGGTAAATAATTTGCTTTTACATGGAGGAAGGAAATAGTCTATGTAGAAGTGTTATTTGCCCAACAAACCAGAGGGTAAGATAGGGAACAAGGCTTTAAACACCAACCTGAAAGTCTAATGCACTAAGATAACCCCTGTGTATGGGAGGGAAAGCAGACTTCTGCTCAGGAAAGGAGATGGGAATAAAATTGTTGAAGTCTTTTCCTAACTGGCTAAGGATTTTGAAAATGACATTTTGCCTTGAATGAATACTAGGCTTGCTTTTCTCGAGATCAGTGGAGACACTTGAAATAGCTAAATAGTCTAGTCATGTCTGGGGCATGCTTATCACGTTCAACTATTAGTACATGGTAGACTGTTCACAAGAATGTCAGCAAGAACATTTACAATACTGCTAAGCTAAAAGCTTCAATTTTTATTTTATTTTTAAATTTTTACTGATCCTTTGTGTGTTTCACACCAGGCACCTAATCCTACTCACTTCTATATGCCTTCATATATGCCTTCTGCATTTGCAACCTCTCCCACAAAGAAAATTGAAAACATCTTTTCTTGGAAGCTGTATTTTGTCACAACGTGACCCACATTATACACTTTTTCCTCACACATATGATTGTAAATGTTCATTGCAATGGGTCATTGGTCTGGTTTGAGGCCTCTGGCTTCTGCTACAGTATAATGCTAGATCTTCACTGGGAGTCCTCTCAGATATCCTGTTGTTGCCTTATGTCACTGAGATGCAGCAACTTTGGATCTGTAAGACAGGCCCCTTCATGTGCTCAAGCAGTTTATACATGGTGTAAATGTTGAGGTGGGATCAGGGGACTGCGTTGTAGCTGACTTAGACAACCTCCCAGCTCTCCTGCACAAACACAACCACAGCAGGCTCTCCAGCACTGCTGCAGATAGCCCACCCAATTATGGGTATGTGGTGTGTGTGTGTGTGTGTGTGTGTGTGTGTGTGTGTGTGTGTGTGTAGTGGGGAGATGTGCACATGTGAGTGCAGCCCTGAAGGGAAGGCAGAGGAGGAGGATCCCCTGGAGAAAGGATTACAGGCAGGCATGGACCACCCAGAGCAGTGCTGGGAATCTACTCAGTTCCTCTGAAAGGACAGCAGTATCTGTTCTTAACTGCTGAGTCATTGCTCCAGCCCAAATTTCAATTCTCCTCATGAATTTTTAAAGGAATATAGCGAGCAGATAAGGAATATAAGAGGCCTACTCCAGACTGCTAATATATAACAGAATTCTAAAAATTATCCTCTGAATTAAAATATTCGCCTATATGTTGATAAAATTAATTACTTCCTTAGTCACTTTAGTATCCACTGGTGGTGAGGCTAATCGTTAACAGGAATTTAGAACTTTACTGGATGCTGACATACAGAGCTAATGCTGAGCTCATCCAATCTGCCACATGTGACAATGGCCTGAATAAAGATAGCGTTAAACAGAATACATAAGCACAGAGGAAAACATGCTAATTTTGACTTTTGTTCATATTTTCTGACTGAAGAAACAGCCCAGGAGTAGAAGGAACTCGAATTTGAAAGGAAGCCTGCAGTTTTCAAACATATCTTAACTTTCTGTCTATATTAACAAACATTGAGCCCTCACCTTTTCCATGCCCTGGCTGTAAGGAAGTCACAGCCTCTGCTCCTCACATAAAGAGAAGGGGTTTTCATGTATGCATGCCTATTTATTTATGTTTTGCCTACCTCTAAGAACAAACGTTGTCCTAATGCAGGTACTCATGCCTCTGGGCCTAGAAATGTCTAAATGAACAAATAGATTCTGGTCCTTGTGTTGACATTAAAAACAATTTAAAATTTACATTTGTATAAATGAATGAAAATATCTTTAATTCTACCTTTATCCACTTAACATACTGTCAGTCTTTATGCTATTCATGCTGTCAAATATCAAATCAAAGCAAAAGTATCTGAGAGAGAATATGGAATTAGCATTGAAACTTGCATATTTTAGCCTCATGCATTTTACTGAGTGGTCTTTGTGTTACAGAAACTTATTATATCTAATTCATTTTCATTATGGTTGTTTAGCCAAATTTTGATAAAACAAAAGTCAAACTGAAAAAAAAAATCCCACACAACAACAATAATATGCCATGACTTACGAAATAATCTAAACTTTGTTTCCCTTAATGGTCCTGTTTAAATAGGTATGGCCCTTTTAGTCTCATGTGTTTGAATGAGTGGCCCATAAGGTGTGGCGCTGTTATTGTGGCCTTGGTGTAAGTATGGCCTTGTTGGAGGAGGCGTGTCTTTGTGGGGGCAGGATCTGAAGTCTCCTGTGCTCAAGCTATAACCAGTGTGGTACACAGTCTCCTGCTGCTGCCTCCAGATCAAGATGTAGAACTCGCAGGTCCTCCAGCACCATGTCTGCCAGCATGCTGCCATGCTTCACCATGGTGATGGACTAAAACGCTGAAACTGTGACTCAGCCCCAGTTAATGTCTTCCCAATTAACTGTCCCAATTAAATGGTTGTTGTGGTCACAGGGTCTCTTTACAGCAATGGAAACCCTAGCTAAGACAGGTCCTTTACAGAAACACTAAGTTTTTGGTGATTCCATGGGTTACAAAACCTGTTCTTTTGGAAAATGCCCAACAGCTAAATACAAGCTTTATCTTACATCTCCAGGTTCTGGAGTTATGAATAGGTGTAAAAAATATGTGAGTGCTGAAACTGAGCCTGAGTCCTCTGTAAGATAAACAAGTGATCATATCCACTGAGAGAAACCCTGTCCCGAAAAAACAAAAACAAAACAAACAAACAAAAAAGAGACTAACCTTGGAATATAATTCCATGTTGTGAAATGATAAAATCATAAATATACAAAAAATTATTTTTTTTGCAAGGTCAAGGCAGTCAGTCAACTAAGATATCCTTCATTCTCACCATCCAGTATAGCCATTGTGACCATGAAATAGAATCCAGCCTGAGTTCTAATCCTCAACTTCTACAGAATTTTCTAAATAAATATTTATCTTGTCAGTACTGTTTGGAATCATCATAACTCTACAAAAATAAATACCCTGTAACTTTTACTGTAAGTTCTCTGACGATATGGCGCAAATGAAAGTCACTCTGTCAGTCTGGGGATCCGTTGGTGAAGAGAGAACTCAGATTCGGTATTTTCTATCTGCAGCTTTGGACTCCTGGCCTGTCAGGTGTCTGGCCTAGAGGGTTACAAGTATTTTAATCCATATGGTGACATGATTGCTGCTTCCTGCCTGGGCAGTGGTAACATTCTGATTATCTAAAGAGTATCAGGTGACTTAGTGATTGCCCCTTTCTATTGGTTCTAAAACATTCATGGTTACTTCTTATCTATTTTGTGTTTAATAATTTTCTTTCTCCCCTCTTCTCTCCTTTACTCCTAGCTTCTTTGTTTCTTTGCTTCCCTCCTTCCTGTCTTTCTTCTTTTTTCCTTCCTCCCTTTGTCACACCAGTTTTATGTGGATAAAAAGCTTTCTCTGATGTATATAAATTAAGGACATTTTATCAAAAGACAGCACTGAAATTCTACCTTCTCTGCTTTTTGTATTATTCAAAGGAATGCGATTTGAAATTATCTCATTCTATCAGCCTCAATTTCATTAACATATGAAATGGGAAAACATGCCACACTTGTACTATAGGTGTTAAAGTTGACGAGAAAAGCATGTACCATTTAATGACAATTTTGAAATACTTGTATATGATAAAAAGAAGTTTAAAAATATTCCAGTGCCATGGCCAGAGTATTGGTTCTAGGAGCAAAGGTGCTGGTGCAATCTTGGCAACTCATGGTCAAGCCAATAGCAGAAGTCAATGAAGAAGAATAAGTTGTCCTCTGATCTCCACATATGTTCTATGGAATACATAGTGCCCCCCCATGCACACACACACACACACACACACACACACACACACACACACACACACACACACACTATTGTCTTAAATAGCATATCCTTAATTTCCAGAAAGCTGCTATCACAGTTTTTACGTTCTTTATAATATGTCTTATTGATACCAGCACTCTTATTCTCTGCAATTGCAGAATCACAACTGGTCCCCATAGCTACACACTCAATGCTTGTCAAAAACAACAGCATCCATCGTAGAAGACCAACACTATTAATAGATGTGGTGGCCACTGTCCCTTCTCTTTGACCCTAATGCAGCAGTCTCTAATAATAACAGCACTTTCATGTTCTGTCTTTACTGTGAGAAGTGCAAAGGGAGGATAATCACCCAGACTGTGTAGTGAAGGCTCGCACATGGTAGTTTTCATAGCAACAGCCACCATGTAATTGCTATAGTTTTCTCTAATTAACAAAGGAGGGCAGCAACTTTAATTAATAACCAATAGCAAGTAATTCAGTTTTAGAGTTTGTGTTGGGGATGGTAGGCCATATGGCCAATGTTCAGCCATCTTGTCAGATCCTACACTTTTAGGCTCCTATTTCTCCAGCAGTCTGTCATTTACCAGAAGCCAGCTGACCCTGTCATGGTTCGGCAGTTAGACACCTGTGTGGTTTATTGTGGGGGACAGTCATTCTAAGACCCCTGAGCTCATAGTAAGAGCTACTCCTTTCTGGCTATAAACTAGCTTTTCCAGTAAGACTACTGGTAAAATCAGATTAAAGGCCAGCTGCCTGCGAGCAGCAGTTCCAGGAACTTTTTCCTGACTAACCAGATCTTTTACAACTTCTCTTTCTCTCTGGAATTTCTCCCTCTTCTGTGATTATAGCAGCTGTAAGGGTAGACACCTGCTGGAGCATTCCAGAGTTAGGTATCCATAGCAACCCTCACTTATGCAAACACCCATGTCCCCGTGCCTATAAAAACTCTGAAATTTTTCAATAAAGGGGTCTTGATCAGAATCCAGACTTGCCCTCATTTCTTTGTGTCTCCTGTCCCCCCACTTGTCTGCCCCCTCCACAGGTACCCATTGAAGAATCCACAGGCCAGGACAAGTTTGCTTGCTTTGTGAGCATTAACATAAAAATTTGCTTTCCTCACCATGGGTTTCCATTGCCTTGGGCAGAAAGGGCTTTGGAAGTTCTTGTCAAAAAAAGGTTTTCACTGCATTAGTGGTATGCTTTATTTTATGTTCATATATGGGAGACTGTAGAGAAATTATCTAGGTCAGTGCCTGTTATCTTCCAGCTCTGACAGTCAACAGGTGCTGTTCTAAAGTTTAGCCCTCATCTCCTAAGATCTTTTCCTTCAGCACTTCCCCATATCCAAAGTGCTGTTTATCAATAGAAAAAAGTCTACAGATGAGAAAAGGACACATACAGGCCAAATGTCAGCATGCTGGGCAGCATGGATCCTCTCTAAATGACATAACAGTGTATGGCAACTTTGAGACAGCATCTTTTTTCAGGCCAGAATCAGTCTCTACATGCCAAATTTAATGTCTATGATAAGAATTTCTCTACACTTTACTTCAAGATTTCTCATGAAGAGCACTCAAAATATCAACCCAGAGACATATTAAATGTCCTGGACAGTGTTGATGACATTGTAAATGTCTAGTCTGAAAGAAGTTTTGGTTTTGTAAATTATAGTTAAACATAATATAAAAGATATCCTGGGTATAAGATTTCCCTGTGTCTAGGAGGAGAAGGATTATTTTGGCAGGGTTACACGGTAAGAAATATGATTCATCTCATGGGCCAGGAAAATGAGTGAAAGGCTGGGGTCCCACAAGTATCTCTGAAATAAGATCTTGAGCCCTAATGGCCTAAGGTTCTCCACTAAAGCCTCAGCTCCTCAAGCCCCATTGCAACATCTGAGAGCATCACCCAGCAGTCAGAACCTGTGATGCCTCTGCCCTGAGGACATTACACCTATTATCTGTAGCAGACAATTAATGAGTTATTGCACAAATTTATTATTTATTTGGATTTTCTGTTTCTTTGTTTATGAATATAGAGACATTATCCATTTCTTCTAAGCTTTCCAGTTTGATTTGTTTGTGTGTTAACAATAATGTCTCTTGAACCTTTGAATTTCTGTGGTATCATTTGTCTTCATTAATATTTTTACTTGTTATTTCTTCTCTTTTTTATTTCAAAAATCATTTGCAACTTTGTTTAGTTTTTCAAAAGATAAAAATAAAACTCTGTTTTATTAATATATTCAACTGTTTTCCATGACCTTACTTTATTTCTTTTGTCATCGACATTTTCTCTTTGAAGTTTTTGCTTTAGATAAGCTGGAGGTAAATGCATGCCTGCTCTTCTCTGGTGACAATCTAAATGAGTCTCTTTACCCATCATTCATTTTTTTTGCATATGTTGGATATTACCATTGGTCTCTTGAATGCAGTACAGGATTATATCTTATATTTTATCCATTTACTAAACTACATCTTTATATTTGACAATTCATTCTCATCTATAGGCTGGAGAGATGGGTACTGAGTTAAGATCACTCATTGCTCTTGTGGTAGACCTGGGCTGGTTTCTCAGTGCCCATTGTGTCACTCACAACGATCTGTAAATCTAGCCTCCCTAGTTACTGTACACAGCTGGTACAAAGACATACATGCAACCAAGAAACACACAAAAAGAACCATACTACAACTCACATAACAAATGGTCCTGGCATAACTGGATATCTACTTGCAGAAAATTCAAATAGATCCTTACTTATCAGCTTGAGCAAAACTATAGTCTAAGTGTATTAAAAATCTCAACATAAAACCAAACACACTAAATCTAAGTGTAGAAAAGGTGGGGTAGAGCCTTGAGCTCATGGGCATAGGAGCCATATCCCAAAACAGAACACCAACAGTTCAGGCTCTAAGATCAGTAATTAATACATGAGACCTTGTGAAACTGAAAAGCTTCTGTAAGGCAAAGGACACTGTCAACAAAACAGCACCATACAGTCTGGGACAAGAGCTTCACCATCCCTACATCTGATTTGAGGGCTAATATCCAACATATATAAAGAACTCAAGAAATTAAGCACCACCAAGCCAATTAAAAAAAATAGGGTATAGAACTAAACAGCGAATTTTTAACAGAGGAGTATCAAATGGCCAAGAAACAGTTAAAGAAATGTTCGAAGCGCCTAGTCATCAGTGAAATGCAAATAGAAATGACTGAGAATTCACCTTATACCTTTCAGAATGGCAAAAATCAAAAACTAAAGTGACAGCACATGCTGGCAATGATGTGGAGAAAGAAGAATACTCCTCTGTTGCTGGTGGGAGTACAAATTTGTACAATAACTTTGGAAATCAATCTGGCACTCTCCCAGAAAATTGGAACTATTTCAACCTCAAGAACTAGCTATAACACTCCTGGGCATACTCCTGAAAGACACTCCACCACATAACAAGGACATTTGCTAAACTATGTTCATAGGAGCCTTATTTGTAATAGCTAGAATCTAGAAACAACCTAGATGTCCTGCAACCAAAGAATGTATAAAGAAACTATGGTACATTTACACACTGGAATAGTACTTAGCTATTAAAAATAAGGAAATCTTAAAATTTGCAGCCAAATGGATGGAACTAGAAAATATCATCCTGTGTGAGGTAATCCAGACCCAGAAAGACCTGAATTGTATATACTCACCTATAGGCAGATAGTAGTCACATAATACAGGATAACCATGCTATAATACATGCCTAAAGACACATAATAACAAGAAGGATCCTAGGGAGGATGCTTATTTCTCATTCTGAGGAGCAAACAGAATAGTCACCTGAAGCAGCTGAAGAGAAGGAAGACGACAGGGGCCTGCCATAGATGTCCTCTAAAAGACTCTACCCAGCAAGGAATCAAAGCAGATGCTGAGAATAACAGCCAAATGTTGGAATGGAGAACAGGGAGTATTAGGAAGAGTTTGGGGATAAAAGAACCTAGAGGGGAAAAGAGCTCCACAAGGAGCCCAAATGGAACCTACAAATCTGGTCCTGGGGGAAGGGGTGGGCTGCAGAGACCAATGCACCAACCTAGGACCATGTGTGGTGAGGACTTGGACTCCCTGTTCAGATGTTGTCAACAGGCAGCAAAGTCTCCTTGTGGGTCCCCTAATATGGGGAGCAGTGACTACTTCTGGTGTGGACTCTGCTGCCCACTTGTTGATAAATTCCCCGTGCATAGTCAGTCTCACCAGGCCACAGAGGAAGATGATTCATGCAGCCTAGATTAGACTTGATAGGGTGGGGTCATATGATAGGGGAGGAGGGCTCCCCCTTTCTGGGGACCAGGGAATGGAGGAAGGGTGAATAAAGGAGGAGAGGTGGAACCCTGGAGGCAAGAAAGGATGGGGCTGCAATAGGGATGTTAAGTGAATAAATAAAAAGTAAAAAATAAATTTAAAAATTTTAGAGTATGGGGCCTGGGGAGATGGTTCAGCCATCAAGAAAATTTGTTGCTTTTCCAGAGATTACACAACTCTCCCTCTCTTTCTGTCTGTGTCTCTTTCCCATCCTTTCTCTCTCTCTCTTTCTTTCTCTCTCAAATTTTTAATATATTTTTAAACATATAGGTTATTGCAGGTGGAGAAGTCTCAGCCATTAAGAGTGTGGTGACTCTTCCAGAAGACACATATTCATTGTTCATCACCCACACAGGTGGTCACAAAGTAGCTTAATCACCTCAAAGTCTCACTTCTGGAAGCTACACCATAAAGTCCTAATTTCAGTTAACCTTCCACTTCCATGTAATACAGCATCTCTAAGAGCACTGGTAGTTAGAGTAGAAGGTCAGAGGAGAGTAATGACTCTAATTCCAGGTGAAAGTCACATAATCTTCTGTTCCTTCTACTACACAGCGTTACCAATTCCATTACCTTTACCATAGGGCTAGAGATTGTTATGCTGGTCTGTTCCAATAGTTGCCATAGCTCCCAGAACAAAGTAATCTGTTTTCAAAAATGGCAATAAGATAATCGTGTTAAGCCATACTATAGACTGATGGGCCAGACAGACCCAACCTACTGAATTGACACTGGGCATTAAATAAAGGAGGAATCGATTTGAAGATGGGAGAATGGAATGAGAATATGGACTCTCACTTGCTGTTTGTTTGTTGCAGCCTAGATGTCCTTCTCAAACTCCCAGGTACCTTTCACACTCCTGAGTAGCCCTTTGTGAGGCCAAATCATATGTGCTGCTCCAGTCAGCTGGTGGTCCTGGAGTGGCTGCATTGAAAATGCCTTTCCTGTTTATAGTAGCTCTGTGTGGGGTTCAGGTCACATCCTAAACACTTGTCCCATTGTTGAACAGTCCTCCATGTGTTAGGTCATAGATACTAATGTCATCACTAGATAATGCTTCATGATTCTGGCTGTGAAGGGAGGCCCTACCTCTTAGTCATCCTTTCCAAGTCACTGAGAACCTGAGTATATGTTTCCTTGAAGACTCTGTTGCTGACCAGATTTCTAACACACTGAACACCACAGGATTGTGAGGCAGAGCTTCTTTCCTGTACTCTGTTCTGTTGAGAAGGTCCCAAACCACAATCACAAGACTTATTGCTCTGATTTACACAAGAGTATAGTTCATGGAGAGTGTGGAGCTGGAACACCTCTAACTCAGTGGGAGATTTTTCTAATTGAGTGTCTTGAGAGGCAAGCGAGATGCTCTGTGATTAAGAATGCTTGCTTCTAGACCTAAAAACATCTTAGCCCCTAAAAATCTAAGCTTAATAGATTGTTCTATGGTTCTCCTTGCTGTATGTAGTTTATTTTATACATTTGTAATAATATAAATGTATTGTAAAAATAATAATTAAAAAACTGCAAATTAAAAAAATGTTTCACTATCACAAGGACCAAACATCTGACAAAGACAGTTGTATCCTGATTCAAAAACCAAATGGCATTGTATAGTGTCCCCTGTTATCACACCAGTTAGGAAGTTACCTGAGCATAGGCCAGCTGCTTAGTCATTGATGCCTGAGCCTTGCCTTTTCCTGATTCAGCTGTGTGAGCCCTGACTTCCTACTCCACCCCAGGCATTAGTGACGTCTCACAAGTTCTTGCCTCCCAGAGTGATAAAGACAAAATATTTAAATACCAGAATAGATTGCACAAACAAATATTCCCATACACATATTAAGTGCCAAATAGATAAATATTATGAATTGGTAACAATTTCCCTAAGTGACTTCCACTTCCTCCATCTATTTCTACCTATTATAGGTAAATGTTCTGTTCAATTTAAACTGACTCAGTAGTCATTTTAACAATAATATTTCTTGTCATCATGGACATGGCATGGTTTTAATCTTCTAGTATCTTCTACAGTTAGTTTAGTGGCCATAATTGAATTTTGTTGGTTTCTGTTAAGGAAATTTTAATTTTCTACTTCAATTATGGCAGGGGTCTTGTTATCTACAGTTGAATAGGTTGCAAGTTGTCTTTAAGAGCATGAAATATATTATTCCAAACCCTCCTGATTTTCAATAGATGTTATTCTGATGGTTCTCCATTTGTATCTCACTATGTATTTCTCTCTCTTGCATCTTTCAATATCATATTTGTTTTATGTAGTTAGTGACTGTATGGTTATATGGGAGTGGGGCTTTCTTTGAAACTTTCTCCTTGGTGTTCAAAATAATAAATATCCTCTGGCCCATAAAGAGGAATCTACCCCAATATTTGAAACAGTTTATTAAGATTTTATTGAAAATGCCTTAAGCATGGAATTCTTGTCCCTTTTCCATGCTCACAATTCATGGAGTTGGTGTCTAGATTTGGCTTCTATTTCTGTGAGAAAGACCATGAGTGTACTGGTTAGTTTATGTCAGCTTTACACAAGCTAAAGTCATCTGGGGGACTTTAATTAAGAAAATGGTTCCCTAAGATCAGGTTGTAGGTAGGCTGTAGGGCATGTTCTTAGTGGGTGATTGATAAGAGTACCCAGCCACTGTGGGTAGGATCATGCCTGAACTAATGGGTCTTGGTTTTATTAGAAATCAGGTTGAGCAAGCCATGAAGAATATACCAGATAGCAGCATGCCTCCAATGCCTCTGCATTAGCTACTGCCTCCAGGTACCTGCCATAACTTCCTTCAGTGATGGAGTATGATGTGGAAGTGTGAGCTAAATAAACCCTTTTTACCCCAACTTGCTCTTGGTCATGCTGTTTCAGCATAGCAATAGTCACCCTAACTAAGAAAGAAGTTGGTAATAGGGTGACATGGTATTCCTGAGGGAGATCTAGCCATGTTGTTTTCGGGAGGACTGTGAAAGGTCTTTAGAACTTTGGGATAGAAAAACTATTGAGTGTTGAGAGCTCAACTGGCTGTTCTATGGCAGCTTGGAAAATAAGAATGCATAGTAAATGGAGGCCTGGTTTGTGAAGTTTCATTTGCATGAATAATCTGTGATGTCTTGTCAGCTAGAACTGAAGAATCACCTACTACCCTTAACAAGAGACCTGAACCACTAATGTAAAACCTTCATTGTACTGGACCAGTAGATGCTGGAACTCAAGAATCAGCTATGATTAACAAAAGACATTAACCACCTTTGTTCTACCTGGGCAATTGACGCAGGTTATCTGGAGCTGAGAAATTAGAATTAAATTAATCAGAGACTAGCATTGTTTTTTGTTTTGTTTTGTTTTGCTTCTTAGAATTAGTATGCATAGTAATATAGAGCCCACAAAAATAGAATTCTAATGTGACAGAAGATGCTCATATGAATTTAGAATGGGGTCAAGGTGATGTTAAGGGTTTGCCTCTAAAACTCTCAATCTCAGTCTGGTCCTTCTTGTTCCCTCTCCTGCTCAATCACACTCTGCCCTCCCCCCACCCCCGGCTCCCAATTTCCCAGAGTAGTGCAGCTTCACTAGAGGAGAATGAACCCTCCCCATGGGAGGCTGTGATCATGCAGAGGAAGTCAGGGAATCTTTGGCCCAAATCAGTCAGCTGGAATCCCTCACCCGAGCCCCTGGATGGATCCCTTGCAGGCCCTGCTTTCAGGGTGACAGCCCTGATTGTGCTTTGCAATTTACAAGGGCGAAGTCATACCTCTCTAACCTACTAAAATTCCAGGACAAAGTGGATGGATCACTGTTCACTGGTTCTCAGTGGTGCCACTGGCATCCACAGCTTAGCCTCTGCATGCAGGATCAGCTCCAGCTTCTGATGTGGCTGCTTGTTTTCAGGCAGGATGCAGAAGCACAACAGCTTCAGTGAAAGTGCCACCTTCATCTTTCTCATGGCTGAAGTCTGTCCTATGCAGTTCCTGGGTACCACAGAGAGAGGAATAAAGGCCAGAGGAACCTATCCTGGATGCTCTCTGGATCAAAATGGAAAGGGTCATTGACCTCAAGGTCTCACCACACACTTGACTTGTGATAGGTTCCAAAAATATTGATGATGCAAATGTCTTGGGTGCAGTAGCAGAAGACCATTATGACTGGGAAAGGCAGCCACAGACTCTCCTTGATGCACATAGTCAGAAACAGCAGCTGGGCTAGGTCATCTCCCAACTATCTGGCCACAGCCTATTAGTTCTCATCAGGATAGCCTGCATCCCCTTCCTCTGTGTGTTCACTAGGCCATTTTGCCAAGGGGCAGTGACAAAACTGTGGGCACCAGAGAGCATGTCAGAGGTTCAGCAGCAGTCCTCCCCCCAACACATGGAGTATCCATAGTCCATCAATTAACTTGAACAGGGTGTCATGGTTCTCTGCATGGTTCTCTTGGCTGGTGCATCCATTTGTGCCTGTCCCCCTGTGCCCAGATCCGCAGGCCTTGATGATCTCCCTGTGGAGCTCCTGTTCCCTCCTAGACCTTCCATTCTCTCCACTTTCCCTACAACTTTCAGCACTCCACCCAGAGTCCAGCTTTGAGTCCTAGAATCTGTCCCAGACCCAGACCCAGAAAGACACACACGGTATATACTCACGTATAAGTGGGTATTAGTTGCATATAGATGTCCTCTGAGAGACTCCACCCATTGGGGGATGGGGACAGATACTGAGGCTAGCATTCCTGAGGTGAAATCTCAGAGGTACCTCAGAGTCCTCACACAGAATCTGTCTTCAGTAGGCAACCAAGACTGGCCCATATGCTGGCAGGTCAACTTAATAGTGTCAGAGTCTCCCGAGGTACTGCTTTTCAAGGTATGACATGGTCATGGAGAAACACTGGGGTTTTGCACTATGAAGACACGCCAGGAGAAACTATTAATGAAAGTGCAGCCCCTTGCAGCAGAAGAACCCAGCATTTTAGACCAGCACCATGAGACCACCACCAAGAACAGCAGCAGCAGAGCAGAGCCTTAGCTTAGAAGACAGAAAAGGTAAAGGGCTCATATAGTACATCTGGGCTCACTTTCTACCTCATGGTTCTGAAGGTTCTCATTCCAGGTCAAGTGGGCCCACTGCTCTGGGTTTATGTCATGTACACTGACTGGCAGAGACAGAAAGCATTGCTCATATCTAAGCTGCAAAGTGAGGAAGACCAAGAAGGGACCAGGGTCTCACATTCCTCTTTATAACCTAACTTCTCCCATGTCCCCACATCCTAAATGTTGCATTACCTCCCAGAAGTGTCCTTCCCAGATGATCAAACTTTTCAGACATGAGCCTTAGAGGGACAGTAAAGACCCAAATCATTGCACCTGAGTGTTCAGCCTTCCTCAAGGATCAAGCCTTTAAGACATGGCCTTTAAAGGGACATTCAAGACCTAGATCGTTACACCTGAGTGTTCAGCCTTCCCCATCCATGTCTTGACCTGCTGGCAAAAAATTTCCTAATCTATCCTCAGCCCTTAAATATTTCTCTTGAAAGTGACAGTTACACAAGCCTCCCTTACCAACAACCACACACATAGACACATAGACACACATACACACACACACACACACACACACACACACATTTCTATATTTGATACTTCAATAGTCATATCTCAACTTAAAATTTCCCTTTATTCCCCTCCCCTATGACAGTTCCTGAGGGGGATTTCCTCCCCCTGTATATGCTCATAGGGTATCAAGTCTCTTCTTGGTAACCTGCTGTCCTTCCTCTGAGTGCCACCAGGTCTCCCCCTCCAGGGAAAATGGTCAAATATGAGGCACCAGAGTACGTGAGAAAGTCATATCCAACTCTCCACTCTACTATGGAGAATGTTCTGACCATTGGCTAGATCTGGGTAGAGGTTTAAAGTTTACAGCCTGTATTGTCCTTGGCTGGTGCCTTAGTTTGAGCGGGACACCTGAACCCAAATCTGCCTATCATAATGTTCTACTTGTAGGTTTCACTGTTCACTGGCTCTCAGTGGTGCCACTGGCATCCACAGCTTAGCCTCTGCATGCAGGATCAGCTCTGGCTTCTGATGTGGCTGCTTGTTTTCAGGCAGGATGCAGAAGCACAGCACATGCAGAACTCAGCACATCTGCCTCACCCAGGCAAATCACTGAGGGTATTTCAAGGAAGTGCCAAGCAGGGGTGAGATCCCCCCACACACTGCATCTCCTCACATGCTGCCTTCTTCCAATCCTTTATGGACATCTTGGTTAGTAGGGTCCAGACCAATTGGGCCATTCCCAAAATGAAAGGAAACAAACCACTTGTCCCTACATCCAACAGAGACAAGGCAGGCTTCCAGAAGCTCTGTCCTACTCAGATGGATTTATAACTTATCTATAGTTGGGAGGGAAAAGTTGATGTACTTTGTCTACTCTTCAACCCAACCCACCTGAAAACTTGATCTCTACCTAATTCCCTGTTCCCCTCCTATCCTGACTGTTTTGGTGACACAGGCTAGAGATTTACCTTGTGACATGGTTTACTCATTGCCCTCTCCAGACACATCTGCATTTCAGAAGATGACCCTGAAGAAAGCCTTCTGGTAACTCTGCCTGAAGCAAGGGCACTCCTCTCTGCTCTTGGCATCTTGCCTGCTGCAGTTCCCTGGAACCACAGCTTGCTTCTCACCACACTGATGAGGACATGGAATCTGGCATGTTGTGGTGTTCCCTAGAACCACACCACTTTGAAATCTACCTGAGCATAGGCCAGCAGCTCAGTCACTGATACCTGAAGCCCACGTCCCACTTCAGTACAGTGGGGCCATGCCATCATCTCTGCTATGATGTCCCTTAATACGAACTTGTCTCCTATGGTGATCAGGAGAAAAATTAAAATCCCAGCATAGACTGCACAAATAACTGCCATCACACACACACTAAGTGCCAAACTAGATAAATAATATCAGTTGGTAACAGTTTCCCTAAGTGACTTGCACTCCCTCTGTCTAATTTCAACCTATTACAGGAAAATGACATTTGTACTTTACATTCATGAGCTCATGGTCATACACAGTACTCAATGGTGAACACATATGCTGTTCAGTGCAGACACAGCTGCAGATATGATTATCTCTCCATGGCCATAACACAGTTATTGGATAGAAACTTCTCTCATAGAAAAGGGGGGAAGATACCTTCAAAATATAAAACAAAAATGAACATAAGATAAAATTAGAGTGGCAAGTCAACTACCTTGTATTCATTGGAGGAACCTCATGTTGGACTCACTACAATCTACCTCTGCATCTTGTCCTCTGAGATGGATGACCTCCTGCCCATCCACTGCCTTGAACAACCACCAAGTGATGAATGTCACCTGTAACTACACCTCTTTTCCTATTTTCTTTCTCCTTTTAATCTTGGTTTCACTTCAGAAGCCACCTGGCCTTGCTGAGGTGTTATGTCAAAATCCACTTGCAGTGTTACAGAGAAAGAAATTGGATTCTTCAGTCCCCAGTTCCTCCTCATAAAAGCCAGTTGTGACCCTCAGAAGTACTGGGTAACCCTGATTTTTAATTAATTATTATTATTATTTTTTACTTTATTAATTTATTCTTGTTACATCTCAATGGTTATCCCATCCCTTGTATCCTCCCATTCTTCCCTCCCTCCCATTTTCCCCTTATTCCCCTCCCCTATGACTGTTCCTGAGTGGGATTACCTCCCCCTGTATATGTTCATAGGGTATCAAGTCTCTTCTTGGTACCTGCTGTCCTTCCTCTGAGTGCCACCAGGTCTCCCCCTCCAGGGGACATGGTCAAAGGTGAGGCACCAGAGTATGTGAGAAAGTAATATCCCACTCTCCACTCTACTGTGGAGAGTGTTCTGTCCATTGTATAGATCTGGGTAGGGGTTTAAGGTTTACCGCCTGTATTGTCCTTGGCTGGTGCCTTAGTTTGAGCGGGACCCCTGAACCCAAATCTGCCTATCATAATGTTCTACTCGTAGGCTTCTAGGACCCTCTGGATCCTTCTACTTTGCCATTCTCCCATGCTTCTCTCATCTAGAGTCCCACTAGAATGTCCTCCCCTCTGTCTCAGTTTCCTGGTAAGTGAAGGCTTTCGTGGGACATGCCCCTTAGGCTAATATGCAGATATAAGTGAGTATATACCATTTGAGTCTTTCTGCTTCTTGCTTAACTCACTCATTATGATCATTTCTAGCTCAATCCATTTGTCCACAAATTTCAGGAATTCCTTGTTTTTAATAGCTGAATAGTATTCCATAGTGTATATGTACCACAGTTTCTTTATCCATTCTTCTATTGAGGGACACTTAGGCTGTTTCCATGTTCTGGCTATTATGAATAAGGCTGCTATGAACATGGTTGAGAAAATTTTCTTGTTGTGTGTTGGAGCATCTTCTGGGTATATTCCAAGGAGTGGAACAGCTCGGTCTTGAGGAAGCCCTATTCCCAGTTTTCTGAGATAGCACCAGATAGATTTCCAAAGTGGTTGTACTAGTTTGCATTCCAACCAGCAATGAAGGAGTGTTCCTCTCTCCCCACATCCTTGCCAGCATGTGGTGTCGCTTGAATTTTTGATATTAGCCATTCTGATGGGTATAAGATGGAATCTCAGAGTTGTTTTGATTTGCATTTCCCTGATGATTAAGGATGTTGAGCATTTCTTTAAGTGTTTCTCAGCCATTTGATATTCCTCTGTTGAGAATTCTCTGTTTAGTTCCAAGCCCCATGTTTTCGACAAAGAAGCCAAATCCATTCGATGGAAAAGGGATAGCATCTTCAACAAATGGTGCTGGTCTAACTGGATGTCTATGTGTAAAAAAATGCAACTGGACCCATATTTGTCACCTTGTACAAAACTCAAATCCAAATGGATTAAAGACCTCAACATAAAACCAGAGACACTAAGTCACTTAGATGAAAAAGTGGGGAAGAGCCTGGAACATATTGGCACAGGAGACAACTTCCTGAACAGAACACCAACAGCCCAGGCATTAATGTCAACAATTAATAAATGGGACCTCATGAGGCTGAGAAGCTTCTGTAAGGCAGGAAACACTGTCAAGAGAACAAAGCGACAGCCTACAAACTGGGAAAAGATCTTCACCAACCCTACATCTGACAAAGGTCAAATATCCAAAATATATAAAGAACTCAAGAAATTAAACACCACCAAACCTGATTTTTTTTTAACAGGCATGGATGGAAATCACTCCCTTACTCTGGAAAAAGGCAGCAGTCCTGTTTCATTGAGGATGCTGCACTGACACCTGGTGGTCAACTAAATAATCATTCTGAGCACCCTTGCAGCATTGCTGGCTAGCATTTCTCCAAACTGGCCATTTTCAAGTCCAAGAAATCCAGACAGAGAAATCAGGGCTGGCGGAAGATAATTGAGAGGATGAGGCAGGGAGATCACATTTCAAGGCTAGTCTGGACAACCTACCCTAGGATAACAATAAAACACAAAAAGAAAGGTAGCCTTTGAGTTCATTGGCAGAACACTTGCCTAGTACATGTAAGCCACTAGGGTCATTCTCACATTTAACTGGATATCAGACAACTAAGCAGGAACTGTGCCTGTGATCTTGGGTGGAGTTTTGCTTAGCAATTATTACTGTGCTACCTTTATACATGGAGATACTACCAGGGAGAACAATGGGGATAGTCTTTAGTTCTTTTTTCATCTACTGAGTGCATTTGATGTGTTTGGCATAGCATCTTATGGCTATTTTCTCCCACTTCAGGAGTCTGTGGTGTGCACAGCCCTGACATCTCCTGCTCTAAACTGCACTTTCCTATTTAGGATGGTTCTCTTGTCTCCTCATGAACTCTACAGCTTCTGATAGCATTGTTCACTCTTGGTCTACCATGCAGTTTTAAGCACTTGTTTCCTAGCTGGTTGTGCTTTTTGGGAAGGCTATGAAACATTCCAGAAGCCCAGCCTTCCAGGCAGAAGTGGAGAATTAGGAGTGGCCTTTAAAGGTATAGCCCAGACATGCTTCTGGCCACTCTTTCTTCCCTGGTCAGCCACGGCATGAGGAGCCATGGCCACACACTCCTGCTGCCACAGAAGAAACACTCCGCCATGCGTGGCCTGCTGTGATACACTTCAGATCTCTGAACATGAGCTAAGATAAACCTCTTTTCCTATATTCCTGTCAGGGATTGTGTCACAGAACCAAGAAAGAAACTAAGGGGCTGGTGAAATGGGTCAGTGAATGTGCTGGCTAGTTTTGTGTTAACTTGAAAAGTCTTCTGAAGTCCAAGAGTCTCAATTGAGAAAATGCGTCCTGAAGATCGAGATTAAGGAAAAACTGCAGGATATTTTCTTAATTAGTGATTGATGTGGGAGGGTGCAGTCTATTGTAAGTGGTTCCACCCCAGGGAGGTTGGACTATAAGAAAATAGGCTGTTCTGTCCCATTGACATTTTTTCCCTTTCAGAAGCTTTTCATTTCACGAGATTCTATTTATTCATTGTTGGTCTTACTGCCTGAGCTGTTGGCATTCTGTTCAGGGTATTGTCTCCTGCAAAAATATCTTTACTTTCTCTTCCATTATATTTGGTATATTTGGTTTCATGTTGAGATCTTTGATCCACTTGTATTTGATATTTGTATATTTCTCTTCATGTAACTTGATGTTGGTTACTAGCATGCTATATATCATCTTTATGATAGTTTGGTATGGGCCTTGTATGCCTAATCCCTCAAAGACTTTTATCATGAAAGGGAGTTGGATTTTGTCAAAGGCATTTTCAGCATCGAATGAGATGATCATGTTTTTCTCTCAGTTGGTTTATATGGTGGATTTCATTGATGGGTTTTCTATGGTGAAACATGCTTCCAACCGTAGGATGAAGCCTGGTTGGTCAAAGTGGACGATGTGTTTTATATTCTTGGACTTCATTTGCAAGTATAATATTGAATATTTTTGCTCCGATTTTTGTGAGAGTTATGGTGTGAAATTCTCCTTCTTGGTAGAATCACTGTGTGGTTTAGGTTTTAGCATGACTATAGCTTTATAGAATGAGTTTGGCAATGTTCCTTCTGTTTCTATTTTGTGGAACAGTTTGACCAGTATTGGCATTAGCTCTTCTATGAAGATCTGGTAGAATTCTGTGCTAAAACCATCTGGCCCTGGGCTTTATTTTGGTTGGAGATATTTGATTACTGCTTCTAATTCTTTAGGAGATATAGGACTATTTAGATAATGTTAATATTATCTTTTTTTTTGGTTTCTTGAGACAGGGTTTCTCTGTGTAGCTTTGCCTATCCTGAACTCACTTTGTAGACCAGGCTGGCCTCGAACTCACAACGATCCACCTGCCTCTGCCTCCCGAGTGCTGGGATTAAAGGCGTGCGCCACCACGCCAGGCTAACATTATCTTGATCTAATTTCAGTTAGTGGAATATATCAAGAAATCAATTTCATTGAAATTTCTGCTTTTGTAGACTATAGGCTTCTGAAATAAGACCTAATAATTCTTTGGACCTCATCAGTGTCTTTCGTTATGTCCCCCTTTTCATTTCTGATTGTGTTAATTTGAGTATTATCTCTCTGCGTTTTAGGTAGTTTGGCTAAAGGTTTGTCTATCTTATTCATTTTTCTCAAAGAAGCAGCTTTTAAATTCATGATTTTTTGAATTGTTCTCTTTGTTTCTAACTCATTTATTTCACTGTTGACTTTCATTCTTCCTTTCCATCTAGTCTTCTTTGGTGTGTTTGCCTCTTATTTTTTCTAGAGGTTTAAGGTGTGCTATTAAGTTGTTAATAATACATCTCTCCAATTTCTTTATGTAGGCACTTCCACTTAGCAATGCTTTTATTGTATCCAATAAGATTGGGTATGTTGTACCTTCATTTTCATTGAATTCTAGAAAGAATTTAACTTCTTTCTTTTTTGTTAATTTTTTTATTTCTTCCTTGACCCAGTGGTCAATGAGACCTCATGAAATTGAAAAGCTTCTGCATGTCAAAGGACACTGTCAGTAAGGCAAAACACAGCCTAGAGATTGGGAAATGGTCTTTACCAGCTCTATATCCAACAGAGAACTAAAATCCAAAACATATACAGAACTCAAGAAATTAAACACCAACAAACCAAATAATTATAAATGTGTACAGAGTGTAACAGAGAGTTTTCAACACAGGAAGAAAACCATAATACAATTCATAGACCCAAAGAAGCAAGGTAACAAGACGGGCCCAAGAGAGGATGGATGAATATCTCTGAGAAGGGGAAATATATTAGACAGAGGAAGTGTCTATTGAAGAGCAGGCACAGATAGGAGAAGGAGCACTGAAGGAAGTCAGGGTTGGGACCTAATATGGGAACAACAGTGAGGGGTGCAGGGCCAGAGGATAGGAACCTTGAGGAGAGAAGAGAAACCTTGGTCTGGGGCATCTCTGAGACAGGCTGGAGACCTACAACATGGTAGGTTCCTGGGAGGATATGGGGGTGACTCTAGCTGAGACCTTTACTATGAGCAGATATGGAGATTGAAGAGGTCACCCTATAACAAGACAGGAATCCTAATAGAGGTAAGGGGACACATCATCACACCCACAAACACTTTGACCCAAAGTTTAACCTGCCTACAAGATGTGAAGGGATAATGATAGAGCAGAGATGGAAGGACTGTCTAAACAATGTCTGGCACAACCTGAAACACATCCCACGGGAGAGAGACAACCCCTAACACTATTAATAATACTCTGCTCTGATCACAGACAGGAGGCTAGCATAGCTTTTCTCTGAGTGGCTACATCTATCAGTGGGTTGAAACAGATACTGAGACTCACAACCCAACATTGGGTGAAGTGTAGGTAGTCTTGTGGAAAAGTGGGGGTAGGAGAAGGAACTGGAGGTGACAGCAGTCCACAAAACCAACAGAGCCAACTATCAAGGGCTCAGGGAGGCTTCTGAAGATGGAAGCACCCAAACAGGGGCCATGCATGGGCTGGACCTAGGTCTTCTACACAGAAGTAGATTATGGGAAGCTCAAGCTTCAAGTGGGTCCCACAGTAGAGGAAGTGGGGGCTGTCTCTGACATGGAATCTATTGGCTGTGTTTTGCTCACTCTCCTGGGTGGGGCTGCCTCAGCAGCCATTGCGTAAGAGGATGCTCAGTCCTGATGCAACTGCATGGGTAGGGGGTGGTGGCAGTGAGTCTCCCTTTGTTCTGAGGAATAGGGGACATAGACAGGGGAACACAGAGAGATGGTGAGACTGGGAGGAGAAGAATACGGGTGTTATGAACAGGATTAAAGTGAATAAATAAATTAATTTAAATAAATTTTATGGAAAGAACATACAAAATGACATTAATGCTACATGGCAATATTCATAAATATGTGCTTCATGCTGACATCATCAGAGGCTTCCTCTAAAAACAGTTGAGAACAGATACAGAGAACCACATGCACACATTATAGAGAGAAAGTGTCTAAATTAGTAAGTCTCCATCAAATGCCTGCTCTCACAATTGAGGGAATTGCAGAGAAGAGGACATGGAAAAGCCTGTAGGAGCCAAAGGGCATGGAGGATAACAAGAAAACAAGGCCCTCTCAGTCAACTAAGTTAAGCTCATATGCACTCCGAGAGACTGAGGCAGAAAGCCCAGGACCTACATATGTCTGGGTCAGGTCCCCTCATATATATTAAATATTTATATGTTATTTGAGTATAAAAATAAACAATTTGTGGGATTCTTAACTGTAAGGAGAAGAGAGTCTCTAACACTAGTGCCTCTGCTTGGGATACTTTTTTCCCCATGAGTTAATCATGTTCAATTTCTTCTCATTCCATTTTATTTGGTTCTATGAAAGTTGCCACTTAGAAGCCTATTATATTATAATGAATGACAGAACTAGATTGGAGACCGAGGGGAGGGGATTGGGGATCTAGATATAGTAGAGGGAGGGAAAACTAAAATCAGAATATATTCTATGAGAAAATAAGCTGATTTCAAGAAAAGGAAATGGAATTAAATAAATATGCAAAACAAAAACAGAAATAATGAGATTATAAAACAAGATGCAAATCATGTTCTATCAATCTCTCTTTCTGAATCTCTCTCTCTCTGCCTCATTCCCTCCATCTCCCTCTCTGTCTGTCACTCTGTCTTCTGGTCTCCCTCTTACTCCCTATCACTGTCTCTCTCCCTGTCTGCCTCTCTCTCATCTCATAGTCCTGGTAACTTTCTACTCAACTTGGCTCTACAGTTGTACAGTAGGACAGTATGTTGTTTGTTGGGGACGGTAGGCCATATGGCCAATGTTCAGCCATCTTGTGAGAGCCTTCTTCTGTGATTATAGCAGCTGTAAAGGTAGACACCTGCTGGAGCATTCCAGAGTTAGGTATCCATAGCAACCCTCGCTTATGCAAAAACCCATGCCCCCATGCCTATAACAACTTTGTGAAATTTTCCAATAAAGGAGGCTTGATCAGAATCCAGACTTGCCTTCATTTCTTTGTGTCTCCTGTCCCCCCACTTGTCTGCCCCCTCCACAGGTACCCATTGAAGACCCCACGGGCCGGGACAGTTGTTCTAAAACTACTATAACCGTGAGCCGGAATGAACTTTCTGCCGTTCCAGCTTTGCCTTGGAAAATATGTCACATTATCTGAAATGTGATGAGTCATGAAGAAATATAGTGTCATTTCAGGTGTCATGTGAAAAAGGACACTCTTACTGCAGAGACTGTCAAGCACTACGCAGCAACATTAAAAGATCTGCATGGAAGAATAGTTCTACTGAGCTGGACTTGAAGTCCCAGGCCACAGCTCTTGTTCATTGTGAAAGCTCCTGGTGAAAACTCTAACACCACTGGAGAACAGCTTAAGTGGTTCTAGGGCCATTTGTAATAAAGACTAATGAACACTGTCATAATAGTTAATGCTTTGTGTGGCAGATAGAATAAGAGAAGTATATGAATTCATGCTATGCCCATGTCATATACCACAGTCTATGACCTGCCAGTGAGTTATGAAGCACAGAGATACAACACAAATTAAAATGACAAAAGACACAAAATTTCTCTACATTCTACAAAATGCCATACTCAATCCTGTCAGAGAAGGTACATTGAGATAAGAGAAGTGTTGGACTTTTCTTCAGAAACAAAACAAAGTAACATTGCTTTTTAATGTAACACAACAACCTATACCAAGAAATATCTTCTTTCTTTCTGGAGCTAATGTGCTCAATGTTTAGTTATCATGGTGTCAGACCCAAGCATGGCATAGAATTCTGTAATCACAAGTGTTGGGGGGCCTGCATGTGGGACAGCAAAACAGCTCTAGAACTCATGGAATATAGCACACTGGTTAGCATACCCATGATTGGTGTGTCTCGGCAAGGTATAACCCCAAGAACTGTGTGTCCTGAGGACTTCATGCTGTTATGGAGCATAGTTCTGCTTGTTACCTTACTTGTCCTCATAATCCTCCTAATACATGAATTGTGTGAGTACTATAAAGGGGGCCTCCAGCCCCTCACTTGGGCAATATCATTGGCTTACACAAGAATAATGCTTTGTTTCTTTCAGGCACTGCTGCTGGAGCAGATGAATGACACAGAGAGCATCGAGCACCCTTGAAAAGAACCTGCAGATGTACATTGCTAATAATGACCCTTAGAAAGAATTAGGAAAAAAAATACATTGTTCAACAAAGTGTGATAAAGATGTTTTCGCTAGTTGCTCTGACATAGAAAGTCTTAGGGAAAAAGAGATTGTTTAGTAAAAAAAGGTAAAGATGGTTTTGCTATTGGCCCTGATGCAGACAATCTTAGGGAAGAATTTGAAGTTAAGAAAAAGTACACACTTAATAACAAAGGTAGGGAATTTTTAAGGTTGGTGAGCAAAGACAATACCCCCAATTAGGCCAAAATAGATGTTCTCTGAGAGACTCGCCTAACAGGAGATCTGGACAGATACTAGGACTTGCAGCTAGGGGACGGGGTTTGTCAGGAGCCCCACAAAGAGACTATCAAGGCTGGCAGACCTGGACCAAGCAGGCGGTGGGGGGTGAGGGGGCGGGGGGGGCGCTGTACAAACTGATGGTTGTACATAACAAGGACATGACAAGCAGCGAACGTAGACCCCTGTTCAGATGAAGCCATTGGACAGCTCATTCTCCACATGGGGAAGTGGGAGAGAGCCTCTGACATGAACTCTGGTGCTGTGACTTGATCACTGCCCCTTGGTGGAGAGACCCTGTGAGAACTAAGAGGAAGGGGATGCAGGCTAGACAGAAGAGACCTGAGAGGCTGAGGTCAGAAGGTTGGGAAGAAGGACTCCATAGCTGTCAGAGGTCTAGAAGAGAGCACTAGGGTGGAAGAGGGAGTGGGGGAAGGAACAGGGGCATGAGAGCAAAGGGGTTACAATCCGGATGCAATATGAATAAATTATAATAAAATAAAAATTTAAAAACAGATAAAATAAATAAAATAAAGTTGGGGACCTCTTGATGTTGGTAAAAAAAAACAATATCACAATTAACACTAGCTGATGTGACTTTCTAACTGAAGCTGAATGTCAAAGTAAATAATTACTTATACTTATTTTTGCCCTCAGCTTCCTGATATGATTGAATAGAAATTATTGATGAGTAGATGCACACCTTTAGGTTTTAGAGTAGAAATGCCTGATTTTTTTTGTATAGAATTTTGTATTTGTGATTATTTTAAGATTTTTAAAAAGATAACGTTGTAAGATAATTGATTCTTTTTTGTAACTATAAATTGCAGCCCGCCAGTAAAGAAAAGATGGCTGAGAAATTACCTTGCTTGATTATACTCTGTTAATATATAGCAAGTTGCTTAGTTACAAATGTTGCTGCATTCTTGTAAATAACTTGTTTTTCATGTTTGTTTCTCACCCATAATATGTAAAACATTTAATCATGTGAAGGTATTGAGGAAGATGTTATTCTTTTGTATATTCTGTCAATTTTGCATTTTGGAAGCTGTTAACCTGCACTTCCAGTTTACTCAGGTAATTAAGTTTTATTCCTTCTCAAGTTAAAGGAATAATTGAAGACCATAATTTAGTCTCACAATTAATATTATTTGTTTAGGAGTTAAGATGTTTTTAGGTCTAGATAGATGTTTTAAGATGATAAAGATGAGATATGACAGATATTGATTTACATTCAGAATTTTAGACTCACCAAGATAGGAAAGATATTTTCCTCAAGACAGCCAAATACAACTAGCCAAAAACACTATTAATATAACATTTATATCATTCCTGACTGTTTCATGATTCTTCATGCTGTATGTAGTTTATTTTATTTATGTGTAATAATACAAATGTATATGTAAGAAAAATATAATAAAAAAGAAAAAGAGAATGTAAATATGTTGTGATTTTATAATGCTTGAAAGACCTTGGTGGGATTTATAAGCTGTGGGAAAAATAATAAAGTGGTTGGAATATTTTTTCATTCACAAAGATATGTGTATGTGTATACAGTTGTTGAAACCTTCTCCAATCCACAAAGATGTGTGCATGTGCTTATGTATGTGTATAGGGTTGTTGGAACTCTCTTTGGAGTTTGTTCCATCCACAAAATATATATGCATATGTATAATAGCTGGTTGGGTTTGAACTCACTCTTCAGAATTTGTTCCATCCACCAAGATGTGTGTGTGTGTGTGTGTGTGTATGTATGTATGTATGTATATGAATGTGTAAAGTAAGAGAAACCTACTTGCTGGCATCTGTCTTGCTTCGTGATTATTTCCCAGTTCTTCCTGCTGTATGTAGTTTATTTTATTTGTGTGTAATAATTTAAATATATACAAAAATAAATATAATAAAACTGAAAAGTTTCTGTAAGGCAAAGGGCACTTTCCATTGGATAAAGCTGCAATTAGCAGAATAGGAAAAGGTTTTAACTGATTCCACATCCAATAGAGGACTAACTTCCAAAATATATAAAGAATACCAGAAAGTAGATATCAAAAGGCCACACCATCCCATTTAAAATGAAGGATACATCTGAACAGAGTTGCCAATAGAGGAAACACAAAATGCTGAGAAACAAAGAAATGTTCGAATTCCTGAACCATCAGAGAAATGAAAATCAAAATGGAACTGAGACTCCATTGTCCACCAGTCAAAGTACCTAAGATCAATAGTAATAGTTACAAACCATGCTGGTGAGGATATAGAGCAAGGGAAAACACTCTCCAATAATAGTTGTATTGCAAACTTATACAGCCAATGTTGAAATCAATATGGCAGTTGCACAAAAACCTGGATTTGTCTAACTCTAGATGCTCATATAGTGCTGTTGGGAATATACCCAAAGGATGCTCCTTCCTGCAACAAGTAGACTCGCTCAACTATGTTCAATTGGGCTTCATTCAAAACAGCAAGAAACTATATAGAACCTAGATGTTCCTCAACAGAAAATGGATATACAAAGTATGGAGCATTTACACATTTGAGTCATACTCATCTATTACAAAAAGTAGCATTATAAAATTTGCAGGAAATGGGTGGAACTGAAAAAGATCATCCTGAGTGGGGTAACCAAAACTCAGAAAGACACCTATGGAATGCATTTACTTAAATGTGCACATTAGATGTTAATCAAATTATTACCAAGCTTCATTCCATATATCCAGAAAGGCTGGGTAGAGAAGAGGGTTAGGAAAGGGAGAAACACACGTGTCTCTTGAGGAGATGATTGTAGACTACATTCTAAAGTCATTCTGGGGGTTGGGATGGCAGTGGGGCTGCTAGGGGAGATGGAGTAAAGGAAGAAAGTACAGGAAGTGGCCACTGGAATTGGGAGGCTTTTGTGGTGAGTGCTGTGGAAACCTAGTGCACTGGAAACTTCCTTAACTCTATGAACAGGATTCAAGTGAGGCATTCTAGAAACAAGGGAAATGAAGTATCAATGGAGCATCTCTTGTCACAAGATAAGTCTTCCAGTATTAGGAATTGATAGCATTCAACTGAGGTTTTGGCCACAAGCCGCATGGAAATCAATAGAACAAGGTTGTTCCTAAGACAAAGGTATGTTGTCTTCAACCTGACAGTGAACTGTTGAATAGAACAACAGCAATATACTCATTGTACATGGAGAAGTCTAAATGGTGTCTACATGAAGACTTCAAGCCTATATTCTACTGTCCTTGCAGTAGGAAGTTATTCTATAGACTACTGAAAGAGAAATGTAAAAACCAATTCACCTACAAGACCTTTGACCTGTAAGGCAGCCCGTAAAATAAAAATAAGCTAGAGCTATGGGAAAACTGAATTTGTGAGAGTAGAAAAACAATGTCTGATTTCACTTTAGCATCACTCCACAAGAAAAAGCCTTTTTCTGACACTTCTTGGGTAGCCAAGAGGAGACTTGATAGCTCAGAGAATGTGTGTGTGTATCAATAAAATGACACTAATGTTATTTGGCTATGCTCGTATATCAGTGTCATGTCCTATCATCATCAGAGGCGGCTTCTGAAAGATGTTGAGAAAAAAGCAGAGAAGCACACATTATGGAGAGGGGGGACTCATTCAGAAAGCACATGGCCTATACATGTTTGAACTAGGTCCTCTACATATATACTAAGCATGGTCTTATATTTTTGGGACTCTTAACTGTGAGGACAAGTGAGTCACCAACCCTGGTGCCTTTAGTTGTAACACTTTTCCTGCCATCAGTTAATAGTGTTCTATTTGAATATGATAGTTTAGGCTTCATCTCATTCTCTTTCATGTGGTTTTATTTGGCAGTTGTCTCTTAGAAGCCTGTTCATTTCTAATGAAAAAAAAAAACCAGAAATGGATGGGATATTTAGGGGAGGGGAACTGAGTATGAGCTAGATGCAGGTGATGGAGGGAAAACTAAAATCTGGATATATTCTATTAGAAAAAGACATTTCAATAAAAGGAAAAGTAATTAAACAAAGAAATATGCAAAATAAAAACACAGAAATCATGAGATTATAATGCAAAATGTAGATCACATCCACCAACCTAACTCTTTCTGCATCTCTCTTTCTGCCTGTCACTTTCTGCCTCCCTTTTCCTCTCCATCTTCCCCTACTCCTCTCCTTCCGTTTCCCCTCTCTGTCATTTGCTCATCTGGTATCCCTCTTACTACCTCTTCCTGTCCCTTTTCTTCTCCACCTCTCTCTCATCTCATACTGAACCATCACACACTCCTGATGATTGTCTATTCATCTTCTCTTAACATTGCTATAGTAGGACAATACTTTGTACTAAAACTTCTATAATGAGAAGCCTAAATGAATCTTTCACCTTTCAGGCATTGCCTTGGCAAATGTGTCAACTTTTTTGGAAAAGTGAATAGTCAAGGAGGAATCTGGTATCATTTCAGGTGTCATGTGACAAAGGACATTCTTATTGCAGAGATCTGTCCAGCACTACACAACATTCAACAATTGCATGGCAGAATACTTCTAATGAGCTGGCTATGCAATCCAATGCCACAGCACTAGCTCATTGTGAAAGCTTCTGTTGAAAGCTCTAATACCTCATGTGATTGCAGGAGGACAGCTTGAGTGTTGCTACAGCCTTTTGTAATAAAGACTAATGAACACTGTCATATTAGTGCTTTGTGTGGCAGACAAAATAAGAAATAAAACTCGTGCCATTTACCACAGTCAATGAACCTCCCATGAATGATAGAATGAGGAGATACAACACAAAAGAAAATGAGAAAAAAACCCATAAGATTTGCCTAATTTCATCAAAATCAAAACTTATTCCTGTCTGTGAAGATAAATTGAGATGATGAAATGGTTTGTCTTTTTTCACAAATAAATCAAAATAACATTAGTTTCATGTAACCCAGCCACCTGTATCGCCACAGACCTTCCTTCTTTCTCTAGATATTCCACTCACCCTCTACTTAGCCAGGACTCAGACCCAAGCACTGTACACAATGTGGCAATCTCAAGAGTCTACAAAAGCTATTGCAGAAAGGAAGAAGCTAAAATAATTACCAGACACCTTAGAAACAAAGAGAGAACACAGCTAGCCTCAGTGGCTCACAACCATGATTCTAGAAGAAAATCGGAGGGAGCAGCAAAAATAATGTCCAGGTGTCTGAAGCCAGAAGAAATCCACACTGTGTTCAAGAACAACATGAGCACAAAAAAACCTATCTAAGGAAAAAGTATCAGAGTAGAGACAACATCCAGAGGAAGCAGGGTCCAGGCAGAAGAACAGCAACAACAACAACAAAAAAAAATCAAAGAGAGAATGTATACAGCCAGTCTACCACTCATTTGCTCTGCTCTTTGCTTCTAAGGGCAGAAACTACTTTACAAACATGTGCAAGATGAAGGGAAGACCCCTTATTCTTGATGTTCACAGTAATACTACCCACTAGTGCAAAGATTCAAGGTCAATCTGGTCAAAGAATCAAAGCCTACAAAGGAGCAATGGAAGCACAGAAAAAAAGATGTGACCCCAACCTGGGCCTTGTCACCAGGTGAGACTTCCAGTGATGTCATTCTCTAGCATTCAGTTGAGGTTTTGGCCATTGGCTAATCAGAAATCATCAGAAGGAGGCAGTTACTAAGACAAGTAATGTTCTCCACAACCTGACACAGAGGGCTCCACTGTGTAGGACAACATTCATACACTCACTGAATGTAGAAAATTGAGCTGTTGTCTCTATAGAGCCTCCACCCCTAAATTCTAGAGCCTTTGCAGTGGGAGGTATTCTACAGACTACTAAAATTGAAAACTACAAACCAACCAAGATACAAGATACAAGATCTATGACTTACAATCAGTCCTGAATTTGTGGGGAGTAAAGTCTTATTGGATCAGGGCCACTCCATAGGAAACAACCCATACCCAACATTGCTTGGATTAACCAAAAACCAGAGACTAGATAGCCCTGAGACCTAAGGTAAGACCAACCATTACTGGTCTTTAAAAAAAGAGTTTCAATTAAATTATGATTAATACTATTCTTCTATACTCATAGATCAGTGAATTGTCCTCTCATCATCAAAGGCTTCCTCTGAAAGTAACAGAAAACAAATGCAGAGACCCATAGCCAGACATCATGGACATAGTTGAAATGGTAAGACTCCACTAAATACCTCCCCTCAGAACTTGGGGGAATCTCACAAAACGGGGAGGTGGAAAGACTGTCAGAGCCAGAGGGTATGGAAGACAATAAGACACAAGGCCCTCTGAATCAACGGTGCCAGGCTCATATAATCTGAGGAAGAAAGCACGGGGTCTGCATATGTCTGAACCAGGTCCTCTATTTTCCATAAAACAAAAGGTAAATAAACAAATAAATTTGCACAATTTAAAACTACAGAAATAATAAGATTACAAAACAAAATGCAGATTACATTCTGTCTCACGCTTTCTGTCTCTCTCTTTTTGATTCTGTCTCTTGCTGTCACTCCATTTCCCTCTTTCTCCTCTGTCTGTCTTTCTCTTTTGTGTTCTCCCTCTCGCTCCCTCTTCCTGTCCCTCTCCCTGTCCTCCTCTCTCTCCTCACAGAGTCCTGGTAACTGTCTACTTATCTTGACTCTACAGTGCTACAGTATGAAACATCTACAACCTGGAGACTGAAGGAATATGGTGGGGTGAAAGACAGGGACACTTCCAGTGCCATGTGAAAAAGTACACTCTTACTGCACACATTTGTCCAAACACTAAGCCACATTAAATGATCTGCATGGGGGGTAGTGTCATTTCTACTGAGATTGACATGCAGTCCCATGCTACAGTGCTAGTTCATTTTGAAAGATCCTCTTGTAAACTCTAACACCTCATGTAATTGCTGGAGGACAGATTAAGTAGTTCTAGGGACATTTGTAATAAAGACTAATGGACACTGTCATATTAGTGCTTTGTGTGACAGATACAAGAGAAAATGTATATGAATGAATATTAGACTTATGCCGTATACCACAGTCATGAACATATCAGTGAGTGACAGAATGGAGTTACAACACAAATCAAAATGAAGAAAAACCCAAGATTTCTCTATATATCTAAAAAATGCCAAACATTTTCTATAAGTGCAAATACATTGAGGTGAGGAATGGGTTGGTCTTTTCTTCACAAATAAATCAACATAACATTGCTTTTCATGTAACTCTGCAACATGTACCAACAAAAGCCTTTTTACTTTCTCAAATTGTTTCATGTACCCTCTATTAGCCTGATCTCAAACCCAAGCATGATAGAGAATGCTGTAGTCCCAAGATTCTACAGAGGCTGTTGCACCAAGAAAGAAGCTACAATGACCGCCACACTCTTTTCACTTGGGGAACAAGTGACAAGGCACCCAGACTTATTGACTCACAAGAATGCTTCTATAAAGAGAGGCAGAGACAAAAAATGTCCATGTGTTTGAAACAGGAGGGAAATATATAGTGAGTTCCAGAAAAATATGAACTACAGAGACAAATGGACATCAGGAAAACAATAGATGAGGAGAGAAAACATCCAGAGGTAGCAGAGTATGGGAAGGAGAACAGCATTAAATGAAAGTCAGAAGGAATGTGTGCAGCCAGCATGCCTTTCATTCATTCTGCTATTTGCTTCTAAGGGCAGAAGCCTGCATGTGAAAGGTTAAATGAAGACCACTTGGTCTGGTTGTTCACAGTCAGAGCACATACTCATGTAAAGATACAGGGTCACATTGGTCCAAGAATCAAAGTGTACAAAAGACAGACAAAAACAGAGAAGAGAAACGAGTCCAACCTGAGCCATCACAGCCTAAAGAAGGACTCCTGAGTGAGAAACCCAAAGAGAAGAGTCTTGGAGATCATCATCCCCTACAAGGTACTTTCAATGCCCTCAGCCCTGGCTTTCAACAATCAGGAAGAAGCCATTTGCCCTCTTCCTTTGATCATCGACAAATGCTTACAGCTCACAACTCAGATCAACTGAAAAGGCTTCTTGACTGAGTTGCCTAAAACTAGATGTCTCTATCCTGCCCAAGGCCACTCTCTGTAGATACAGCATGTACATACACTGTAACCTGAGCATATATGTTCTGTGGGAATGTTACACTTCATGTGCACATTATAAACAGCTTCATCAAGGAACCTTATAAGTAGCACTGCCACGATATCCTGAGTAAAAGTCGTGGGAAGAGGGTCTGCTATGACAAGATTTCACCAGCTCATACCTCTGCCTTCATGGCTGCTGTTGGTCTCCTAGCATCTTGTCCACCTATTCCTGTCTTTTAGCTCAGAATTGGACCTTCTGATTGGCTACGGCCTGAACTGTGATGTCATTCTCGGCCCCAACCTACTAGCACCTGGTAGAATCATGAGGCTACCTTGGGGTTACCATGGTGCTGCCTGTAAACAAATTTGGATCATCACAGGTCACCTGTGACTAGTGACCAGTGACCAGTGAGCACTCTCTGTGACTGGCCACACAGCTGGTATTGGTCTGCTGATCAGACAAAGACAACTATTTATCCTGCTCCATTGTAACCTAGATTACTGTTGCTACACCTCAGATCCACCCCAACAATGTCAGGTAATGAAAAATTTTTGAAAAGTGTTTGTGTGGTCATATCTTCCCTTATTTTTAGTATTTACTGTAATCTTTAGAATATTGTGGATTCTAGGGATATTACTTGAGTTCAGTGTGACATTTCCCTTTGGTTCTTAATAATGAGTTGACTTAGTACAGAGAGCTTACTTTCAAGTGTAATATCATCCACATCAGTTAAATTTCAGTTTCACTATGCTCTGGACTCTGCACTGTTGAGTCTTAAGTGGCAAGTGATCAGGGAAGAGAATCAGGCCCTTCTTCATGGTACTAAATTCAACACAAATAAAAAACGAACAAGGTGTGCAGAGATCTAGCACTCTACACCATGACTGTGATGGTCTCCTTCCACTACTGCTTCCTTGTTACTGTTTCAAGTTCAGCTCTGTTCTAAATGTATCATTCACACCAGGTGTGTTGGCACACCAGTAAACACAATATGTAGGGCTGGAGGCATGAAGATCAGATCAAGTCCACCCTGGGCTACAGTGTTCTATACAACACACACTGACACAGGGATTTCCTTCTAGAAGGGTTACAGACAATTAAGAGTAACAGAGGAAAAAAAATCAATCTTATTCAGGGAGGACCCCTCTAATAGGCTAGCAAATCCCAAATGGTCAGCTCTAAACAAATGCAAGCACCATGAAAAGCTATCAACAGTCTTTATGAAGTCATATATAAACATGTGTGTAAGAGCTATACTTAAATAACAAGAGGTCATGAATTATAGAATGAGTAGGTAGTACACAGGAGGAGTTAGAAGGGGGAGTAAACAGATAAATAAAGTATTCATATACCAAATACCCTATACATCATTTTCTAAAGGAGAAGAACAGTAAAGAGTGTGGACAAGCCTGGTGGTGCTGGGACTCACCTATGGCAACAGCATCCCAGAGGCAGAGGCAGGCTGGCACCTGTAGTTTCAAGGCCAGGTTACCTTCTTAGAGAGACCCTAAGTGTTGTTTTCTAATGTTATTTTTAAATAATTTATTCAGATTACATCCCATTTTTTTTTATCTCCTCACTTGTATCTTCCTGTTACCCCTCCTCCCTCTTTCACCCTATTCCCCTCCCCTAGACATCTGACAGGAGGGGCTCTCTTCCCCCACCATATGATCACAGCCTAACTGGTCTCATCCAGATATCCTACTTCCCCTTCCACTGTGTCCTGCTAAGCCTCTCCACAGGGGGGAAGTGGTCAATTTGGGGGCACCAAAGTTCATGTCAGAGGCATTCCTCTCTCTCTCCACAACTGTGGAGAATGAGCTATCTAGAGGGTCTAGGTTTACTGTGTGTATGGTCCTTGGTTGGTACAACAGTTTGTGCAGGCCCCCTGGGTCCAAATACGCCAGTCTTGTTGGTCTTCTTGTGGGGCTCCTGGAGCCTGTGGGTCCTTCTATTTCCCCATTCTTATATACCACTCTCACCTGGGGTTCCACCATATGCCAATCCATCCCTACCTGGAGTGTCTCAGAGGGCATCCATGGTCAGGTAATGTCTACTTGGAAGTGAGCATGTACCATGCATGTCTTTTTCGGTCAGAATATCTCACTCAGCATGATCATTTCTAGTTCTATCCATTTGCCTGCAATTTTCAAATTTTCCTTGTTTTTAATAGCTGAGTAGTAGTCCATGGTGTAAATGTACCACAGTTTCTTTATCCATTCTTTGACGGACTTCCAGGTTTTTTCCCAGATTCTGGCTATTATGAATAGGGATGCTATGAACATATTTGAGCAAATGTCCTTGTTGTATGGTGGAACATCCTTAGGTAATATGCCAAGGAGTGGAACAGCTGAGATAGCCCTATTCTCAATTTTCTGAGAAAGCACCATATTGATTTCTAAAGTGGTTGTACAAGTTTACACTCCCACCAGCAATGGAAGATGGTTCCCTTTTCTCCACATCCTCACCAGCATGTACTGTCACTTGAGTTTGTGATCTTAGGCATTGTGATGGTTTAAGATGGTATCTGAGTTATTTTGATTTGCATTTTTCTGATGACTAAGGGCACCGATCATTTCTTTAAGTGTTTCTCAGCCATTCAATATTCCTCTGTTGAGAATTCTTTGTTTAAGTCTGAACCCCATATTTTAATTAGGTTATTAGTTTTTGTGGTGTTTAACTTCTTGAGTTCTTTATATATTATGAATATTAGCCCTTTTCCAAATATAGGATTGATGAAGATTTTTCCGCAGTCTGTAGCCTGTTGTTTTATTCTGTTGATAGTGACCTCTGCTTTACAGAAGATTCAATCTCATGAGGTCCCATTTATCAGTTGTTGACCTTACAACCTGAGCTATTGGTGTTCTGTTCTGGAAGTTGTCTACTGTGGCAATGAGTTCAAGGCTTTTCCCTACTTTTTCTTCTAACAGACTTAGTATATCTGGTTTTATGTAGAGGTTTTTTAATCTACTTGGTTAAATATTCACTTTACTTCCCAGTCACAGGGCCCTCCCACCTCTCCTAGCAATCTTATGCTCCCTCACTGTTTCTCCTAACCCCTGGATAGAGTGCCCCCACCCACCCACACCAACATATAAAGTTGCATCATGACTGAGAGGATCCTCTTCCTATGTGGCTTGGAAAGGTAGCCCCACCACGGGAAAATGATCAACATCAGAAATCAGAGCCCATGTCAGAGACAGCATCACTTACTAGAGGACCCAGAGAAGTACTGAGCTTCCCATCGGTTACATCTATGTAGGGGGCCGAGGTCCATTCCATGCATGGTACTTGGTTGGGGCTTCACTCTCTACAGGCTCCTCTGGGCCCTGGTGATTTGCTTCTGTGGAAACCATGTTTTCCTACATAGGGACATATCTGCATAGGACAGAGAAAAGGAAGAAACATGGGAAGCTCTCTAAGGCTCTCCTACCTCGAAATATTTCTGTTCTGGGTTATAGATCTCAAAGTGTGTGTATAGGAGCTATGAGAGCAAGACAAAGCATGGCAAAGAAGGATGGTTTTGAAACTGGAGCAAAAGGTGGACCAGATCTACTAGGAAGCTGATATCCACACAAGAAGAACAGAAACTTCATCAAATTAGTGTCATCCTATCCAGTACCAAAAATCAATCTGAAAACTTAGAATTGAGATATGTGAGGAAACATCCCCAAGACAGTACAAAGCGGAGATGGAACTACTACAGACAGAAAGATAGAAAGCATCAATCTCATCAATTACACACTGTCCTCTTGTTCCTACAGAAAATTTCCAAGGCGCACATTTCTTTGGGACAGAAAATGTCCTGCATCCCTCCTTGCCTGTGCTGAGCAACTCCACATCCTCAACAGGAATCGTGAGCAAATTCTCCAAGGTCTCCACCACAGCTGTGATTTCAGCATGGCTTCTGCCATCAGTCTACAGCACTTCTCAACACATGTTCATGGATAGTGTCTACTTTTACCAATATGCTTGAAGGACCACAGTGACAGTGAAGACCAGCCAGGGAAAGATCTCCACCTCAGCACTGTCCTATCCAGGTGCTCTCAAGTGGGATCTCACAGGAAGTACAGATGGGAGGGCAGATGCACTACAGCTCTTCACTGTGACCATCATGGAACAGGACACCACACTCTCTACACTGTCTGTGACCTCTCTAACATTGTAGAGCCCAAAGCCATAGTCCCTATCTATCCAACTCGGTCTGGTCTGCCAGCTTTCTCCATACCACAGCACCACAGGGGCCAAATCAAGGATACAGCCTGGCATCTTCTTACCAGGGGGAAGCAACATGTATTATTATGACCACAATAGCCTTGGCCCTCTATTAATACATGGAGAACTTGGGCACAGCCTGCATGCCTATATCTTAGTGTCTTACTCTGTGAGTCTGCCAAAAAAGTTGGCAGAGTCAGGTAAGTTCTTGAAACTAATGGGCCAGATAACCTGCCTAATAGCAAAGTTCCAGGGAAATGGGAGTAACTGTCTCAAAGAGAAAGGGGAAGGCAACAGAGGAGAGCACATCAAGGGGATTGGGTACCAGACCCATGGTGGCTATGCACACAGCACCCAAACACAAAGTAACACCAAAACATGTGAGAAAACACACCAGGGCCTCGTAAGCAGAAATGGAGCATTCATCATCTGCCTGTGGACAGAAGTGCTGTCAGTCCTGCTCAAGCACAGCACATATGAATGCCTTCCACACAGCTAAAAGGGCCTGAGTGCTGTGGTGCTATGAAAAGAGGGTGCAGGAGTATCTTACTTACTAGGCCCTAACTTCTTCCTTGACTCTTTCTCAGTGGAAAAGGAGATGTCCCTGTGATTGCCACTTTCAGATCAGACACTCTGTCTACTGCAGAGTCCAGAACTATACAACACCTGCACCCAGGTTTCCAAAATGAGGACACCAGCTGTGGATAGAGCCAGCTCCTCACCAGCCACCATCCACAATTCTTCAGATTTCCTAGCCTGGGCTCCATCTCCAAGCCTGGACCAAATAGAGAAGAAAAGATTGAATGAGACTAAAGCTGAGCTTCCAATGCCTCCAGATGTGGATGAGAGCATGAAAGAGAACCAGGAAATATCACTCCTCCCTTTAGCACACCCTCACATACAGCAGCATCTGCACTGCACTGATGCTGGGAGCTTAGCACAGCATCCTGCTTCTGACAATAACAGCATGGGAGGCAGCATCCTTGGTCTAGAAGAGCAATGGAAGTGGGGCAGTTTGAGGATGGCCACCGTCGACTTTGCAGACATCAAAACACTGGCGGCAGATATTCACCTTCCACGATTCATGAACTCCCTCACAGACGTAGAAGAAGTACAAGATCCCACAGCAACCAAATCTAAAGTCTCCACAGTTATCTGGAGGGATCAGGCCAAGGACATCTCCAGAGTTATTAGGGGACCATCAGAGCAAGTGAGGACAAAAGACCATGAAGTCTCTGAGCCGCTTGATGGAGCTCCTCAGGCCAAAATCCAGTGCTGGGAGCTGGTGGATGGAGAGGGATCTGTGGGCAGTGCTGGAGTCATTGACAGGACTATGGACAACAGGGCCAAGGACTTGGAGGGGAAAGCTCAGAAAGGGGCACCTAGGCTCAACACAGCTAGAGCACAGGATCATGACATGACCAAGTGGACCAGAGAAAACAACTCCAAGAAAACAAAGGAGCTAAAGCAGTCAAGTAACAGAATCAAGGCAGAAGGGAAGCCCACCATCCTCAAGGCCAAGAGGAAGAGGAATCCTCCTGAGCTCAGCCACAACAGCTTTAAAAAGCCTAGAACCCACCTCAGCAGGCACTTGCTGGAGTCCATGCAGGTCTTCACCCACTGGGGAAAAAAGAGTGAGAAGAAAACAAGCACATGCTTCTCCCAGGCTCTGGGAACCTCCAGAAGCAACAAAGATCCCAGGCCAGGCCCACCTACGCCAGCCATGCTGGATTTGACACTTGAGGGCCAAGGCACAGAGATCAGAGAGCAGTGTACACATAAGGTATTCAAACTCATCCTACTATGAGTTGCTCCCACCTGGGAAAGTCAAGTTAGTACGTCTGCTTTTCCCAACCCTGGAAAAGCCTCAAGCCAGAAGTATTTCATTCCCACTCAGCTCAGCTTACCCTACTCAGACAACCCAGTAGCCTTCTGCCAATGCATCTTTGATGGCCTCTGCCAAGCCAACTCTGCCCATTTCCACCAGTGCCTCATGACCTAATGTACCCAACCCTATCCAGTCTAGCACTGTGGCTCAGTCTGCTGCATCAAGGCCAGCAGCCTACAGAGAATCATCTTACACTTCACTGCAGAGGGAGCTTGTTACTGCTGCCAGGAACAAGACACCATCACCTGCCAAACCTCAAACCCAGCATCTGCTGCAAGACTTCAGCCACCAACCATTTCCATGGAGGAAAGTTGACATTCAGGGCCAGTTATCTCACAGCCCACTACAAAAGGCCAGAGAAAGAGGCTGTGAAGAGGAGGGCTCAACAGGAGCAAGAGAATGCTGCCAAGTACCCCTCCCCTGGGAAACTGCAGCTTTTCCTTCACAGGGAAAGTGATATGGAAATTTCTCAATATTATGGCTATGCAATATAACAGCAGGTCAGATCTTTGTAACAAGTTGCTTTTCAGCATGGATAAGGATTGCAGAGTTAAGTTTATGATTATGAATAAAAAGTAAATAGGAAAAAAAGCATATTTAACCTTATAAATGTGATGTGATTATTCATACAAGAAACTGTTCTACTCTCTTTTTATGGACCATGTTTAAGTTTTTAAAAATAATTTATTTTATTTTATTTTATTTTATGTGCATTGGTCCGAGTGTGTCAGAGCCATTGGAACAGGAATTACAGACAGTTGTGAGCTGCCATGTCGTGGCTGAGAATTGAACCCAGGTCTTTTGGAAGAGCAGACAGTCCTCTTAACCATTGAGCCATTTTTCCAGCCCCCTATGTTTATGGTTTTAAGGCTCCATCTTAATATGAATAAAACCTAAAATCCTAGTCTTTAATTATTAAGGTCTTATAAATGATGAAGTCCTTTAACATATTCAAAATGTATTTTTAGTCATGCTAAGAACCAATGAGATTAATTTTATTTTCAAGGTCAAACATATAATGAGATCATAAAATTCTATTTTATGTTTACAAAGTATAGTTTAGAGCAGATAACTAGACACAAAGCTCATGTAACTCAAATATGCTAACCCTGAAACTTGTCAGAGATCTGCTGAATACGGCATTTAACATGTGTAAACTTATTATGAAAAACAGAGATTCTCAGATCATACCAGCACTTTCCCAAAGTTCCAGAAGATTTGGGCACAATGGCAGGTGACTTCAACCCTGGATTGTGGTATACTGACCAGTGAGCAAAACTGCTCCTAGTGTTTCACCTTCTCTTAGGGCTCAAACTGGATACCCGGACAGTCATTGTCTCACATTGCTGAAACATGGTGAGGTCAGTCTCTTACATGTTCGTCTTCCACAGAAACATCCTCTTGTCCTCTGTGCCTGATACCAGACTGTCTCTACCTATGGTGCCATGCTGCCAGAGAGGACAACTGGGACAAATGTGTATTTACTGATGACTATGACTAACTAGTCATCTCTGTCATTTTTATTAATACTCAGATTCCTTTAGATTACAAAGTTCTCAGGACTCTGATCACATTGAGCAAAGATGATATTAGCTTGATAGCAAAAAAACATAGAATTGTCTGCTTATCCCAAAGTAATCTACCATGTTAGTTCATTGGTCAACTTACTAGCTAGTTAAAACTACTGGATACTAGATCTCTTATTTAAAAGGGCAAACAGTGGAAAGAATGGCACAACACCAGGCAAATAAGTGCATGCCTTTAAAAAGACTTTGTTCAATCCTGACCCTCCTCTCTGGTTGAGTAAAGAAAGCTCCATTTCATGTTTTTCCATTATTAAACTTCTATTGTGTTTATATAAAAAAACAAAAGGGCAAACATATTTGCTTTACTCACAGACCTCAGCTTGAAGACAAACAGGCTTCAGCTAACTTCCCAGCCCTCTTCATATGCAGGAGACCAAGCTTTAACTGTCAGGTCTAGATAAAGTTCAACTTGTTACCAGACTTCTTTTTACCATGCTTTTAGCCAAAGGACAGTGATGACTTACAGCAATTTCATCTATGTCTTAAGTCTCCCATAAAGGTGTTTTATGAATCTTAGGAGGCCTAAAGTGTTTTATGAATATTGGATGGACAAGAAGATGTTTTAAGGTTGATACGTGCAAGTTAAGAAAGTTAGAAGGTCTAAGAAAGTGTTTTAAGATGATAAATGCAAGTTATGAAGGTTTATATGTCTAAAAAGATGTTTTATTTCTTCCTGTTGCTATGCTATTATTCTGTTAACTGTTGAGAGTGTTGACACTGGTCAATGGAGCTCTAATTTATTATTCTAACTGTGTTAAAATATTCCACTGTATCCTATCATAGTTCCAAGGTCAAAAATTTAAATTTCCTTTGATTACCTTCTGCTTAAAATGTCTCTCATTGTACTAAAATAATATACTTCCAGTCTTCTGAGTAGAGGGAAGAAGCCCCTGTGTCACACTGTGTCCTGATGCTGAAGATCTCAGTAAAAAAGTTCCACTAGCTGAGGAAGAGGCTTCACCACATCCTGGTCAGGGAACCAAATGTCAGGGTCCGAACGCGCTGAAGAAAAGACCCCAGACTCAAATAGTATGCAAACAACAAACAACGTTTATTCTGTAGGATCCAACAAGCTGGGGTCACTGTTCATACAGGAGGGATCCCCCCACCCCGTGAACTTGTAGGCTGTTTTTAAAGGCTTTTAGGGGTGTTCCTGAGGGGTGGTGTTAGGTAATCATTAGGCTAGAGAGCCTGTGCTACATCATCTCTGGTTGGCTGCCCCAGAAAATGGTGCCCTGGGCCTGCTCTGAACTAATAGAAACGGAAGCCTGTTGCTAGACTTATTTAACCAGATGTCGTGAGTCAAGGGAAGGAAGAACCTCAAGGAAATGAGTATTGAGATTTTCCAGATGCTTTATTTGTCACTCACTCATCGCACTTCACGCAGACATCCCAATACCTCTCCTGGTCGGCTGAGTACAGCTGTCGCCTGATGGATGGCTTCACAGGTCAGGCTCGTCATCTGTCCCGGTGCGCTGAGTGGTTCACGGTGTGCTTCCTCTTCTCGGTCAGGGCCCCAGTCTAGTCTGGTCTCTGATGGGTCTTTGGATTTGGGGTCAGCACAGTGGAGTGGTCTTAGTTTGTAAACATCACGGCCAGCCGGAAGTGGCCTTGTTCTCCGCTTATATACCCTATCTATGTGGGGAGGAATCATGGCTCCTTTTAGCCAATGAGGTATTGGATTATGTCACTCATTTTGTATTATGCTTATTGTTATGCTCAGGTGGACAACTTAACGTCATTTCTTATCACAGCAAGTGCACTGTTGCACTTACCGCTACCAACATACATGTTTTTGTTTGCTTTACTACATTTTCACCTCTTTGTTTTACTTGTTCTCTACACCAGGGCTCCCACTGACCTTTCTAATTGGTAACAGACCAGCATGGCCAATCCCTGAAGACATGGGAATCATGGAAAGGGGCTTCTATTCTGATCACAGCCCACTAAACAATTTAAAGGGAGAGACCCTGTCCTATTTCTAGCTAGGGTTAAAGATCTTCCAGCCTAGAGACCCCAGATACAGGCACTGAGCACTAAATTAGCCTGAGACCTTGCACCAGAGAATGTCAAAGCCGCATCTCTTCCAACACCTGCTGGGTACCTGGGAATTACATGATACAAACACAGCAGGTGGTCATTGAGCCTCATCTCCAGCTTTTCTCCCCTGCTGGCCTCTACTCCTTTAACCAGCTACACTTCTCAGTTAGCATTCCTGTCCTGGGAGTGAGGGTCTCACCGCAGGTCAAGGTAGGTTTTCATGGTGGCTTAGCTTCTCCATCCCGCTTTGTTTTGCCTTTGCTGGAGAGATGGGGAGCAAAACAAAAGGCAGTGTTGACAGAGGCATGGTCTCCAGCAGGTGTGTGTTTCCTTTCTCCCAAGACAAAAGACAATTGACAAATGCTTCTGCAGCCTTTTCTGTGCTCCTTGAGTGTTTGAGGGACTGTTCTTCAACCTGAACACTCTGAAGAACACATTGCCTTATGCAGCCTCTTCCCTTTGCTGTGCTGCAGGCATCTCAGAACTGAGGAGAAAAATCCCTCCAGGCAACTGCACATGAGGAGAAAATGACTCAGAAAAAAAGATCCCCTTGTCCCTAACCGATGATTTCCTTTGACCTGGTGTATGTCAGAAAAGCAGTGAGACTTTAGAAAACAGCGAGCACACAGATATCCTGATTGTGCACTCAACATTAGTTCCTGAAGAGATCAGAGTTCAGAACTGTGAAGTTTCTTCAATGTTTTAAATATGGACTGTAAGCCACACAACAGATATGACATGGAGAAGCTTATCATAGGGGAAGGGTACCCCAGAGAGAAAGAGAGAGACAGGAAGAGAGATAGAGAAATAAAGACAGCAAGAGAGGAGAAAGGAACAAAAGAGGGAGGTAAGAGGTTTGTACTTTTATATAATCCTGAGCAGGGGCATACCTATTGGCAGGCAGGTAATGACATCATAGGTTGCTAGGCAGACTGGGCACAGTATGCTAACACAATGTGCTAGCTATTCCTTTTTTTTTAAATAAAATATCTTGATAGTTGTGAAATGTAAATTGTCATCATTCGTGTACATGTTTTAACTCTTGCAGTTTACCTAGTGATTCATAAAGTTTCTAACTTCAACACCAATTTCTAAGCGACAACAGACAAAAAATGTAGAAAGACCACATTGGGGCTGATGAATAATTTGGATCACAGATGTTGGAATGGAAGAACCACTAGTAAGACAAGAGTAGCATCATTTCTTATTGACCCAAATGGTGAGTATGAACAGGTTCAACATCATGACACATGAGTGATGCTTCCCCAGAGCTGCTGACTGGCTGGGTGTGGTGGCGCATGCCTTTGATCCCAGCACTCGGGATGCAGAGACAGTGTAATAAACATGTAAGGGCTTGATTCAAAGCCCAGTGGAGAGAGCAGCTGACAGTCTAAAAGCTGACGTGTGACCATGTGTGTGAGTGATAGATAAAATCTTAGTAGTAAGTTTTGACCTAAGAGCAGCCACAACTGCAAGTTGGTGATAAGTAATTAGGATGTAAACAAGCAGGATATATAAGCCACAGACTAAAACTACATCCTCGCCTCGCCGTCACCATGACTGCCTGAAACGCTGTCAGACGACGAGGCGCTCTTCCCGGACAGAGCAGACAGACACGCTGTCAGATGACAACACGAGACATCCTGAACGCTCGACGAATAATCTAACACGAGAACTGAATCGAGTCGCAGCAGCGAACCTGTTCGAGGGAACATTGCGGTATCAGGTCGTATACCCTAATGGCATAAGCTCCTAGAACACTGATATTATAAGACGCTAAATGCTACTCCTATTAGAATTAAGATAGTTTTAAGAGTGAGATGGAATGGTATTGGTGGCTCGGCCTTGGAGCCGTAGCCGCCGCCTTTTGCTGTAGTTGTTTTTGTATTGCTAATAAATCTCTCTTGCTAAAACGTACCACTTGCACTTGGCCCGCCTCCTTTGTTCCGGATCCTGAGTATAAACTCTCTGCTCGCGACAGCTGGCATAGTCGGCAGGATCTGGAACAAGGCTGGGGAGAGGATTACTATATGTTGACTTTCCCTGATTTACATAAGGCTTACATGTAATCTGGCTGAAAACTTATATCTAGTTACCAGACGACTACCAGACTCCTCGAAGCCAACCCCAGTTCGCTGGGGGAAGAGCGGGTCAAAGGAGCAGGGAAAACCTGGGTCCGAAAACACCACCCTCCCTAAGGGTGCAGAAGTAGGACGAACTCAGTGCCCTAAGCCAACTCCGGGAAACTGGAGGAAGAGCGAGTAAAGGCACAGAGGAAAGAAACTCAATATAAGGTAACTAAATTCAAACAAATGCTGAAATTTTTCAGTAAACGAATTGAAAGATTGGCCGATCTAAAATTTGAAAAATTAATCAAGAGCACTCAAACGAGTAACCTTCAGTGGTACCTTAGGAAAGAGAGGTTAAACTGCTATACTGGTTAGCAAATAAGCTGTGGAAATGAAGTCTTTAATTAAGAAAGTGAGGGGTTTACATCTAAATCCAGCCACAGGAAGCCCCCCAGAAACTGCAGAGGAACAGAAATGGTTGGGAACAGCCCAGACAGTTAAAAATAGAATTGGCATGAAACCTACTGATGTAAAAATAGACCTTATCGACCCATCAGTAGTGCAACCGCTGGTAGAAAAGGCGCCCAAAAATGAAGTACCAGCAATTTTGGTGAAAACTATACAGGATATAGACAAGGACCAAATTATGGGCAAAAGGCTAGCCATGAACATAGTGAGGAAACAGAGGGACCTGGCCAGTTCATCTGAACCCTCATACTCTTTCCCGGTAGTAACCACAAGTAAAAGGACTCCAATCAGGAACATTACCAGTCGTCTGAATCCCTTCAGCGATGGCAGACAGCCCCACTATAACCCGGGAACAGAGGTCAAAGAGTCCAGACCATACTCCCCACAGGAGATGGCAGATTTAAGACGGGACTATGCCCAAAATGGTCAGAAAGATGCACAATACATGGTCAGATTGTGGGAAAAAGGGGCTGACACAATCATTCTAACAGAACAGGAGATGAGGAAAATTAAGGGAATCATAGAGAACCCGTCTATCTATGAAGCATTGGAACATGTGTTGGACACCGCTAAAGGTGACACACACCCACTCCTGGATTGGATAACTGCAGCCTGGCGCTTAGCTTTCCCCACCCTAGATCTAACACAATTTGAAACAGCAGGCAGATGGACAACTTATGCAGAGGCAATTAACGTTTGCAGAAAACTGGGTATTCTATGGTTCATATACAATGAGGCTAACACACCCCAGGCAGCACCATTTTTGCCATCCTTCAAGCGAATTATAGTTAAAGGAGCTCCACAACATCTGAAAATGAGCTTAACAGGAAGCATTCAGGGCTGCCAAACAGTGGCAGAAGCTATTCATTTCTCTAAAGGCTTCAGAGAATTAGAACAAGAACGAGTGGTATCTTTCCAAGCGAAAGTCAAACCTAGACAGCAAAAACCAAGATTCAGACCATTCCAGAATATCAAATTAAAACCCTTCGGCAGACAAAATCTCCAAATGCCTATAAGACCTAAAAATAAGTCCGGCATGTTCAACAGATTTAGGGGCACGCCAATAAGACCTTTTAACAACAATTCCAACCGCCCAAGAGCAGTGATAAGACCTTTCCTGAGGACAAGACCATTTTTAGGCAACAGGGGCCGCAGGGCCCCCACCCACAAGCACAAGTCAGCCAATGGCAATGGAACCGGAATGGCAGGACCTAGACTCCAGACCATTTGTTAACTTCCCAATACATATAAATGGAAAATTACAACCAGTAAGGTGGCTACTGGATATGGGAAGTCAAATCAGTATTATAAACTGTCACCCAAACCAAAACAAAGGATTCAAAAATATACAGGTACAAGGAGTAAATTCAACTAAAATAGTACCAGTTATCAAGGTAACAGTAGACTTATTTGGTAAAAAATATGAGTTAGACATGGCAAGCTTTACTGCACCCTCAAGTGTTTTAGGAATAGATCATATTAAGATGCTTTTTCCAAAATTTTTGCAAACCAAAAATATTAAAAAATTCTTCACTAATTTAGCAGAAGTAAAAATAGAACCCGTAAGGTTACCAGAAATTAAGCCCTCCTTCACCCCACAATATCCTATAAAAGGGGGAATAGAGGACATTACAAACACCTTAAAGGAACTGCTTAAAGAAGGCATAGTAACACCTACCCAAAGCTTTAATTATAATTCACCCGTTTGGCCAGTATTAAAGCCAAATGGCAAATGGAGATTTACAGTAGATTATAGAAAAATTAATGAATTAAGTCCAAAAATGCCAGGAACCTTACCTGACATTGAGGATATATTTTTAAGAATAAGACAAGCAGCACCAAAGTGGATGGCAACTATAGATCTCTCAGATATGTTCTTTGGAATACCATTACACCCAGCATCACAGGAAATAACAACTTTCACATGGCAATCAAAACAATATAAATTTTTACGATTGCCACAAGGCTATTTAAATAGTCCAATTATAGCACATACAACTCTAATGAAAAGCCTAGAAGATTTTGATTGCCAGAGGGTGGATTTGGTATCTTACATTGATGATTTAATGATTTATGGGCAAGATAAGGATAAAATTCAGAATACAGTAAAAAATTTAATACAGCATTTAAGAGATAAAGGATGGACCATAAATCAGACAAAGGTCCAGGGACCCAGCAAACAAGTAAAATTTTGGGGGATACATTGGTCCACAGAAGGGCCTAAAATACCAGAAGAAGTGATAAATAAGTTGGACAGATTAGAACAGCCTAAAAATAAACAACAAGTACAACATCTGATAGGATTATTTGGCTATTGGGGCCAACACATCCCCCATCAGCAGCTCTTATTGCAACCCCTATACAAAATAATTAAAATAGCCCAAGACTTCGAATGGTCAGAAGCTCAGGAAAAGGCGGTCAGAACCATGATTGACCTGATCAGACAATACCAATCCCTTGGCTACATTAATAATGAACATACAGTAATAATAGAAGTATTGTATACAAAGGGATATGGTAATTGGAATATTTTTGCAAAAGGAAGTAGATTAACACCAATTGGCTTTTATTGCAAAAAGTTCCCATGGTCAGAAAATAAATACTCTCTACTCGAGAGGACCATCTAGGCCACATATGAAGCATGCAGAACCGCCCACTCACTAATAAAGAATAACCCAACCGTGATCCGAACAGAAATGCCCATTATAGATTGGATAAAAGCACCTGGAGAGGCCTGGGCAGGACTACCCATGGAAGGCAAAGTACTTCACTGGAAGTGGTACCTGTCAGACTTTTTCAAACACAGTAAAGTATCAACCCAGGGCCGTATATCCCAAGCCTCAGAAGAAGTTCTGAGATCAGGGAATACTGAAAACCCAACCTGGTTGATACCACCCAGTCTTATACCTAAGGGCACTGAACCTGGCCCAGATCAGACCATTAGTCTGTGGGGCACTAAGGAGTTCAGCAAGAAAATACTGAATGCATGGTTTTCGGAATGGTCATCTATGACAACCAACAACATAGTGAGGTGGAAAGCTGCTGCCTACAGGCCAGAAGATGGTAAAATAGTGACTGACCAGGGAACAGGAAAATCTGCCCAACATGCTGAAGTAATTGCAGCATTATTAGCAGCTAGACAAACAGAGCAGGAGAATAGGAAAATTCTAAATTTGTACACCGATTCATGGTGTATGGCAAATGGGATAGCGGTCTGGGCAGGCAAATGGAGAAGGACCAACTGGAAAATAAATGGTAAACCATTATGGTCAGGGAAAGCATGGAAAGAATTAGCAATATTAGGAGAACAAATAAAAATTACAGTATTTCATGTAGATGCCCATACTAATAAGCAAGATGATATGCATAAAAATAATGATATAGTGGACAAATTAGCAGCCATTGTGGCCAATGTTAAAATTATGAAAACTTATAAAATCCAGGATATTAATCCGACTAAAAAGATTATTAGGACCAATTATGAATTGGTCAAACCAAATGTAGAACCCATCGAGGTAACAAAAATGAAATTATTGCACTACATAAGGAAATGGGACACATTGGTGCACATGCACTCAAACATTGGTTTGACAAAAGGAATATTGGTATTTCTTGGCACGCAATAAGACAAACATTAAGGAATTGCTCCCAATGCCCAAATGAAAAATTATGATTTAAACATAATTACCATGGTGTCATTGGACATCGAATGGGATTTAATTATTTGGTGCAAATTGACTTCATTGGACCACTTAAAAACTTTAGAAACCAGTATGCATGCACTATGGTGGATGCAACCACGGGACTAGGACTAGCCAAAGCTGGCAGTAAGCCAGATCAACAAACATGTGTTTTAACCCGTTTACAGTGGTGTGCACAGTATGGCACTCCACAAACAATACAGTCAGACCAAGGCTCACACTTTACGGGAAAAATAACACAAAAAACAGCAAAGCTTTTAGGCATAATGTGGGATTTTCATCAGCCATACAACCCTACCGCAGCTGGAGCAATAGAAAGATTTAATGGGTTACTAAAAACACAATTGATCCATAGAAATGGAGAACCCTTACAGAAGGCATTAAACTGGTCTATTATAGAACTAAATTCTAGACCTAGACTAAATAGAGATAGCCCTTTACAAGAAGTAATTAAACTAAATTTAGATATAAATTACCCACAGGAGGAAGATAGAGACACAACCAGACCACACATCTGCATCAATAAAAACAGCAAAGACAATTCCATCACCAGAGCAGAAATAGTGGCCTCAGGACCGGGAAACAACCTCTGGATTAGCCAAGATAAGGGAGACTTACGCTCGGCAAAACTTGAAAATATCTCATGAACCATATGGTCATGGAACAAAATGCTAAAAATAATCGCAATAACCATCCTAGTGATTGCTGCATTTATATGGATTGTTTTCCCGATACTAGATGCCACAACAGGAGTCTGCACACTAATATGGCAGGCAAACAACTACACATTCAAGGATCATGGAGCCTCAAAAGCCTTAAAATATTCTACTTGTTGGTTGCACTTTTTGGGCAAATGCAAGCGGCACCTCCACACCCACCCCAATTAAATTCAAAACATACCCTATATATAATATAACCAATAGATTCCCAGATTATTGGAAAGATTTCAGAGATTGGGTTCAGGTTGTTAACAAGTTTAACAGCTTTTGGCAAAAATATTCTTACTGCATAGAATACCAATGGTATAAAGGTTGCGACCAATACTCTATGGCAATGGGCGCATCCTACCATCACAAAACATTCATGCTAGACATGACCATGAATGCAACAGGCTTAGATGAACAAAACCCATTAAAATGTCATTGGATAGAATTATGGGCAAATAAAACTAGTCATATGGCCATATATTCAACAGCCTGGAAAACTTGGCATGACTTAAAAACCATGACACTCAAGGTTAACAACAAATATAAAACTATGGCAGTAGAATATTATGATTTTTATGCCAGTGACAAATTATTTGAAACTTTCACATGTGGAATGGCCATGAATACAACATATGTGAGAACGTGGTTCGCCCCAATGTTCTCTAGTACCTGGAATAACCTACCAGGCATATACTATAACAAAACATCACAAAAGTGGAGGAATATAATTATGAGTATTATGAAAATATTGAAGATTATGAGAATGAGGGGGAAGAAAATAGCACAACTACAGAGCAGGACATAACTGCAGCTACACCAACCACAGGACCACGTAGTTGTGAAACCTCAAATGCACTAATAAGGGGCTGTGAGCAAGTAGAAGACAAACTTAACCCAAATTTTGTTAAATCAGGAATTCCTGCACTTCCCAAGCCATGGGGAAATAGATGCCCAAATTCCTTCATAAGTAAACTCAATATTACAGGGGACTATAACATTTTATGTGTTGCAGACTTTCTAAACCTACCATTCTATGGAAACTTATATCCAGTAGATTATACAGGCAAAGAATATGCCAAAAATCAACACAATGGTAGATGGAATTATACTGTTAATCTGCCATCAGTCAAAGGAGGCAAACGGACCACAGATATGTTAGAAAAAATCTTATCTCTGGGCGTAGAACACTGGAGAATGCCAAAAGTACTCACAGAAATTATCCCACAACCATGGACAGTGGCTAGACAATCAACATATAGATATGAATGCACCGCGCCAACACATTTATGCGGATAAACAATTCAAGCTTACAATAACACAGGCAATACTGCTATATGGGTATGCATACCCCATTTAGGACATGCAAACGTACCCATCCCACATTTACCCATGATAAAAGCCGCAAACATAGCATATACAAAAGATTCAAACAATACAGTTTTATTTCTTAAAAACACAACCAACTTATACAATATGACTAAATATTGGTATTACAATGGTACGGAGCTACCTTACAAAATCACCTTTAACATTACAGCAGTAAACGTTCATGAAATTAGATGTAACATTCAACACGAACCAATCACTTTTTCAGTATGTGCACATTATGCTTCAGATTTGGATGAATATCCAATACCATATAATATAGAAATTAAACAAGGTACAATTTATAGACCAAGAAAAGTAGTCGGGACCTTACATCATAAACACAACACCTCAATAATCAATATAACTAAAGCATATGAAAATATCACATATAAACTCCCGTTAATGCAAGATTTAGAACCAATATATGTAGCACCCGTTAAAAACTGCTTTTACATTACGGGAGGTAACAAATATTTAAATATGGAAAACATCCACCCAATTTATAGCACAGGACTAAACGAATCATTATGGTTCTGGAAATCCTTGAATATGGAATTTGAAAATGAAATTACATATGAACACACAGGCTTTCCATATTACTTTTCCACCTGGTCAATAAACGAGCAATACCAGGAATGGGAACAAGCGGAATGGATAGCACATAAACCAAAAGGAATGAACCATACAGGCCTCATTGACTGGGATAGAGTAAGATACTTGCATTATACCCACTCATCTTGGCCGAACATTAAATCACATGAAGGCAAATTATTATATAGAGGCACAATTGAAGGCAAAGGCCATAACTATACATTATATTCTGCACACTTCCCACAAGGATATTTATATCCACCACCAGGACCAGTAAAAGTGGTAGACGCACCCATGATAATCCCGGACATGAGCAGCCCAGCAAAATTGATACTTTTCCCAAAAGTAAGGAAAATATCTCTAAAAGTAGACCTAACTATCTTTGACCCACCTAGGCATTATTGCACATCAATGGATGTAATACAATTTCCAGTGCTACATTATACTACACCAGTAAAATCAGGGAGAAAACCCTTACAGCTAGGTATACTCTTGGGCGCAGCCGTGGCAGGTGCCATCATGGGAGGCATAATGGGAGGTGGAATTACAGCAGCCATGCTGGAACCAATCAAAGCAGAATTAATGCATATAGAAAATACAAACAGGCAAACATCTGAAGCTCTAGCAGCAATCTCTAACTCTATAGATGCACTTAATATTTTAAACCAACAAATGAGAGCAGAAATGGCACTTTTAAAACAAGAATGGAATGTCAAAGAACAATGGCTAACAGACCAAGTCAAAAATAATCACAATGCACTTATGTGCTTACAATACAAACTCACAGCAGAAAAAGCCACCAGAGAATTAGATACACTCTTCACAGCAGGAATAGGAAGAAAATCTACATTATTCCAAACATTATTAAACCCACATGAGGAATCATCATGCGAAGAAGGAATTTGTACAATACATGTAATCCAGGTATTCTAGGATAACGCTTTTAATGCGTACCACACCAAACCCATACCCATGAGATGGGAACATAAATTAGACCCCTGGGAATCAGTCACTAGTAAATGGATAACACCGGTGGACCACTTTTTATTCCTAAACCTAAATGGTACACCGGCATACGTACCACAAGAAGAATGTTACCAATTGGGGGCAAATACATTTGTGTATCCACACCTCCTACTAAGTAAGCTAACTGAGACCAGGCTAACAGCAACAATCATGACAGATACTATCCAAGACATGGGAGATTGGACCCATTTGGTGTGTACAAACTCAATAATGAATATTAGCTGTACCAACCTAAATGAAAGAATGACACAAACACAGCCTTTACCCTACAGGCAGGCTGTTGGTTGGTTCATAATTGCTCTATATTACATGCCATGAACAAGACACAGGTAACCAGTATTTCTTTGCAAATGGCACACTTATACACATCACCAACAATGTTTATAGAAGAATTAGAAAAGCAACATTACAATGAATTTGTACAGAAAAATGAGGAATTACAAAGATTAGCAGAATTTAATCAAAAACAGCTGGAAAGCATACACACCAAAATTAAAACAGCCCAAACTAGCCTAACTAGAAATATGCAAGAAACACATAAACTAGCTGGAATACTAAGAACTAACTCATTGATTCATAAAGATTGGCATAGCAAAATTGGAAAATGTAGCTTTTTTGACTATGTAGCAAGAATAATACAGCTTGATTTTATATGTTCCCCACTATATGGATGGTGGGAATGGTTTAAAGAAATGGTAATGGCAGCAGGCATTGCTATGGTTGTCATTATTCTTGCAAAATTTGCTGTGTCATGCAGAAATAGAGGAAAATATGCCAAACTTCGGAAAAGGACCCAGTGGAAGACGGTGTGACCTATTACAGCGCAACGGATCCCGCATTTTCATCTCACACTTCTACCACAGGCCTAAGACATGGGAGGGCGTCCATCCTTAATGAGAGTGTGCTGAAGTGGCAGGTGACTACACTTCAAACTCTGTGTCTAGTGTACGGTGTCAGTGTGTTATGACAGAAACATCTTTTACTTTTGAAGAGACTGGAACTGAAACTTTTGCTGGACCTCACAGCCAAAGCTAATAAAGTGCACTGATGTCATCTAAGACTGCTATTCTACTGGGTACTCAGCCTATTTATTTAATCTGCCTTTAAGAAAACAATGTAGGGACTGGGTAGATGGCTCAGCAGTTGAGAGCACTGTCTGCTCTTCCAGAGGTTCTGAGTTAGTTCCCCAGCAACATGGTGGCTCACAACCATCTATACTGGGATCTGATTCCCTTTTCTGGCCTACAGGTGTATATGCAGACAGAGCACTCTTATACATAAAAGAATAAATCATTTAAAATGAGAGAAAGAGAGCTGTGTAACAAACAAACTTACTTGCCCTGGCCTTTCCATGTAATAAACATCTGTGACCCTAACACATGGCTATAATATTAGATCATGTGCTTGATTTAGCTACTCTTCTCCTGCTGTGAAAAAGCACCCTGACCAAGGCAGCTTAGAGAAGAGAGCGTGTAATGGAGGCTTCTTACAGTTTCAGGGGTTGAGCTCAAGTCATCTGAAAGCAGGTGATTAATTGGTGACTGATGAGGAGGGCCCAGCCCATTTAGATGGTGTCATGCCTGGGCTGGTTCTGGGTTCTATAAGAAGCAGGCAGTGCAAGCCATGAGGGAGAAGTCAGTAAGCAGCACCCTCCATGGGCTCTGTACCAGCTCCTGCCTCAGGATTCCAGCCCTGCTAGAGTTCCTGCCCTGACTTCCTTTGATGATGAACAGTGATGTGGAAGTGTACGCCAAATAAACCCTTCCCTCGCCAACTTTCTTTTTGATCATGGTGTTTCATTAGAAATAACAGAAACCCTAAAACAACCCTCCTGGCATGGAGCACAGCTGCAGTCAGGTAGGCATGATGCTGGAGCAGTAGCTGAGAGCACATGGTGGCTGGGGGGGGGGGCGTGGGGCGGTGTGCAATGGTGTGGCCTTCTGAAACCTTAAAGCTTACCCATGGTGGTGACACACCTCCTGGGTGGAGGAGACCACATCTACAAGTCTTTTCCCAATAGTTCCACCAACCAGACACCAAACATTCAATTATATGAGCATTTAGGATCCCAACTTTATTCAAACCACAGTACTTTTGCATGTCCTGACAAAGGATAATGCATGTGTTTTAATAATAATTTGCTAGGTTGAAAATTTTATAAATGAATATTCACCATAAATACTGAATACAGCATTCAGGTATTACTTGATAAACAATGCTGTTTTAAGTAATTTTTGGCCTCTGAGTCAGTTGGAATCAATTGGTGTCAGTGACTTAATATCTTCTAAAACTCTGTTAAAGATTTCATTAAAGTATTGCTCAGTCCTTGCCCATGTGATGCTTTCTGTGATGGTCAATAAATACAGAGCAAAGCCCTTTGTTAGGTACACAGACACACACACACACACACACACACACACACACACACACACACACACAGCAATTTTTCTGTTGCTGCACAAGTGTGTGTGTGTGTGTGTGTGTGTGTGTGTGTGTGTGTGTGTAACTTTATGTAAGTATGTACTATATGTTCGGCATGTTCCCAACCCACCCACACAATGCTGTTATTCTCCCTTTTCTCTTCTCCTCTATTATTTCTTTTTATCCCTCAGGACATTTTTACTTTGTTCACGTCATACAGGCATTCATACTTTTACATATATGTAAAAAATGTAGAAACACACACACACAGAATATAATGAAAATAAAATTTAAAAATCAAGAGTACTTGCAGTCTTTTTGTTCAATACTCATTAGTATATGCTTTTGCTTTGATTTTTTTTAAAAAAAATTTATGTATAGTTATTAATGGTCAGTCAGCTTGAAATTTTTTATTTATGTTGATAATGTCATTTTCATTGATCTTGGTACTTTCATAAATATTATACTATCTGCACATAAAAATGATTTGCCTCTGGCTCTTTTAGTCTCATACTCTTATATTAGTAAGTAACAACAAAAACCTTCAATATAATATTATATGATAGAACAAGACTCCTTGCCAACTCGTAATTCACACTAGTGACAGGAAATAAAACACTACTTTTCTCCATCTAACCAGAACACTTCACTTTGTAAGGTGTGGTAGTAGAAACCAAAAAGTGGTGTTGCTGCGACCTCTTCTGGCCAAAGGTGGTCACACGTGTCTCCTGAAGAAATGAGGATGTGTATTACCTGGTGTGTGGCGCCACCTTGTGGAAAGAAGAATTTAGTGCATCTGATCTGCGTCTTCTCCCACAGTTGTCTTGCTCTGCAGCTACTTCATGACGTCAGTCATCCTCACCACAAGCACCTCTTCTCTCTCAAAAACAAACCTAACCTTAGTCATAAAGGAAAGGCACAGGCTGGAGAGAAGGCTCAGAGGTTGAGAACATCGGCTGCTCTCCCAGAAGTCCTGAGTTCAATTCCCAACAAACACATGGTGGCTCAAAACCATCGACAGTGTGGTCTAACGCCCTCTACTGGCTGGCATGCATATATGCAGATAGAGCCCCTATGTACACAATAAATAAATCTTAAAAAAAAAAAAAAGGAAAGGCACATTTGATCTCCTATACTTAAATATATTTTATAATGAGCTAATAGTTCATTGTTTGTGGACATCAGGAAGAAACTGCCCCAGATGCGGGGCATGGTGGCACATGTCTGTAATCCCAGCACCTGGGAGGCATAGGCACATAGATCTTTGTGAGTTTGAGGCCAGCCAGGTCTACAAAGTGAATCCCGGAGAGCTACGGCTACAAAAGAAATCATCTCAAAAAAAAAAAAAAAAAAAAAAAAAAAAAAAAAGAACAAGAAAAGAAAGAAAGAGAGAAGCTGCCCATCAAGGTGCTGGCTCACTATTACTCCCAGCACTGCAGGCAGAGGGCAGAGGTGGGTAGATATCAGGGAGGAGAACATCCTGCTCCACATGAATAGCTCCAGGCTAAATCTAAAGAGAAATAAACCTGTTCCAAAATAAGATTTTCAGTAACTGACAACCAAGGTCCACAGGTCTCTGCAGATGTGTGTGTGTCCCTTCTGGGTGTGCACAGTACAAGACCAAGCTTTATTATGCCAGGAGAACATTCATGAGAAGTTAAAACGGATTACCCAGGCAGATTAAAAACAGAGGGACTAAAACTAATATAAAAACATAAGTATTGCCGGGCGTGGTGGCACACGCCTTTAATCCCAGCACTCAGGAAGCAGAGGCAGGCAGAGCTCTGTAAGTTTAAGGCTAGGCCTGTCTACAAAGTGAGTACAAGAGTAGAGCAATGGCTCAGAGAGTACAGGCTAAGTCCAAGGACCTGAGTTTAATCCTAGGACAGCCAAGGCTACACAGAGAAACCCTGTCTCAAAAACAAAACAAAAAAGCTGGAGATTCAACCATCTTACATAAACATTTTGGATCTTAAATCATTAACATCCTATCATTTCCATATTTTTAAGACCAAAGCCGGGCGTGGTGGCGCACGCAGGCGGATTGCTGTGAGTTCGACGCCAGCCTGGTCTACAAAGCGAGTCCAGGACAGCCAAGGCTAACACAGAGAGACCTTGTCTCTGTCTCGGAAAAACCAAAACAAACAAACAAACAAACAAAAAAACCCAGTGACACTTGTGAAACAACATTGAGTCATGTCTGCATTTGATTGATGGTCTCTGGGTAGCCATCCTGAAAGAGTCCTTGTTTGGTTGTGGTGAGCAAATTTGCTTGCCATTTCCCATCATGCAATTTTAACTATGTAAATGAGAGGATGAATTATCAGGCTGCAGGTAATTCTGATTGGTTGCACTTTTGTGGCTCCAGGTGAGTAAAGAGAAACCCAGGGTTTTCTGCCCAAAGAATTCTTTTTCTTTCCTTCCTTCCTTCCTTCTTTCTTTCTTTCTTTCTTTCTTTCTTTCTTTCTTTCTAAAGATGTATCTATTTTTTATACAGTTTTCTGCCTGCATTCTGTTAGGTGGCCAGAAGATGACACCAGATCTCATTTTAGAGTGTTAGGGACACTCTAAGAACAGCCAGTGCTCTTCTGAGCCATTTTTTTTAAAGTTAATTTATTATTTTTCCCCCCAAGGTATTCTTTTTGTAATGTGATTGAAACTTGGACCTGTTAGTCCTACCCTTTTCTTCTCTTTCTCTGGCTCTTATTTTATGTCTGTAAGTGTTTCACCTGTTTTTTGACTCCACCTTCCTTAACAAACTGATTTCCAGGGTTACAACATCTGTTTAAAAGAAGACAAAGGGCTGGAGAGAGTGCTTGGCAGTGTGACTGCTCTTCCAAAGACCAGGGTTCAAGTCTCAGCACCACATGAAGGTGGTGTCAGCTGCAGTGCATACATTTAATCCCAGCATTTCCAGGTATGACTAAAGGCCATTTGCTTAAGGCTAGCACCTTAGCCTAGGTCCTCAGCATGCTGGTTACCTCCAGGAATCTCTGGATTCCTGCTGAATAGGTTTCTTATCAGTAAAGGGTTGGGCTTGTGATTTTCCCTGAGGGCTATATGAGGCTCCTTAGAGGATCTTGTGGTTCCAGATCAGGGGAAGAGATCTGTGTATGTGAAGGTCAGAGGATAAATGCAGGTGCCCATTTCTTGTTTTCTTTTTGACACAGCTTCTCTGTGTAGTTCTGGCAATCCAGGAACTCAGTAAGTACAGCAGGCTGGCCAACAAATCAGAGATTACCCTTTTCCAGCCTCCTCAGTGATTGTATTAAAGGTGTGCAAAACGTCCCCAGCCCAGGAGACAAGTTAAAGCACTGTCAGTAAACTCAGAAAGGCCCCTCCCACCTGGCTTGGGGTGGAACTAAGCAATCCTAGTGAGAGCTGCTTTGCCTTTCAGGTCAATGTTATCAACAGATGTTATCAAAGGACATCGCCAGTCATGCATGCACTTGGAAGAGGAGTCCAGCAACATGTGGCTCCATCTAGACCTTCATGGTCAACTGAAGGTTCATGGAGAGGAGTGGGCACAATCCTCAGGGAGCATACAGCACCCACGAAATACTTTCAAGGAAGCAATCCTCCAGAACAGTCTACAAGGTAAGATGTACATAGATTTTACCGACCTGCCTGTGTGTCTGTGAACCCTGTGCATGCCTGGTATTTCAGAAGTCAGACAAAGAGGTCAAATCTGTTGAAACTAGAGTGGTGGTAAGCTGCTTGCTGGACTCAAATTCAGAGAGTCACTTGCTTTTGACTTCCAGATGGTGAACTGTTTTGTCTTGGTTTTGGTTTATCTCAGCAAGGGATTTGGTTTGGTGTGTGTGTGTGTGTGTGTGTGTGTGTGTGTGTGTGTGTGTAGTCATTAGTTTATCTGCATGGTTTGATTCTGTATTTGGTTATTTGTTGTGTATACTCAAGGATTTCACTGCGTAGTTGTGACTGTCCCAAAACGGACTCTGTAGAACTTGCTTGATGCAAACCAAGTGCTGGAATTTGGTTTTGTTTTGCTTTGTTTTCTATATTTTAGAGAGGGTTTGTTTTAACAGTTCAAACTGTCCCGGGACTTACTCTGTAGAAACAAACCTTCTCAGAGGCCTGGTGTTGGCTCAGAGTCAATAGTTTGAGGCTTATGAGCAAAAGCAATGACTAATGTAATTTTTTATAAAGTATATTCTTTTCTTTGTGACAGTGCCTCAGAATTTAAACAAAAGAGAGCATTAAGAAAAATAAAATGGGGGTTGGAGCAATGGCTCAGGGGTTAAGAGCACTGGCTGCTCATCCAAAGGTCCTGAGTTCAATTCCCAGCAACAACATGGTGGCTCACAGCCATCTGTAACAAGATCTGATGCCCTCTTCAATTATATTCATGCTTATATTTATTCATTTATGTGTATTATGTATTTGTCTATTCAGTTACTTATCTGAGTCAGCATATATTTCTATATAGTGCTAGGTACTAGGTTGTCATACTGTTTTCGTGGTTTGGCTAAAGAGCAATTGATGTATTAAAACATCTGGCATTGGTGTGAACTGCTACTTTCTGGGTACTGACCAGCTATGACTGAACAAATTTCCTACAGGATCTTGTTGAAGATGCACTGTTTGTTATTCAGATGAATTAATCCCTGAATATGGAAATCCTAATTTGCTTCAAATAGTTTTAAAGGTTAAAGTTAGTTTATGGCTGCAATGAATACCTTTGTGGACCTCCAGATGCCTCACTAAGAATAGCCTTGTAGCAGATTTGTGGCTTCTGATAAGCCCTGACTCCAGATGGCACCACGAATCCTGGTATTTCACCATAAATATAGGCAAGTTTGTTTAAACTTCGCATGAACCTAAGTGGAATGAAGCTACCTAGAGAGGTCTGAATTTACTCTGTGTCTTAGAATGAAAGACATAAAATTATTGTCCTGAGCACATAATGTACTAAGAGATAGCTGGATAATGTATAGTTAGTCTGTCCTAATTGATAAGTCATATACTCTTGTAAGTTTCAGACACTATTAACCTTAGGCCCTGGCAACCTTCGTCATTCTGAACTCACTATGAACTTATGTAATGGATACATAGATAGGATATGCATAGCTCGGGCTGGAGAGATGGCTCAGTGGGTAAGAGTGCTGCCTGCTCTTCCAAAGGTTCCGAGTTCAATCCTCAGCAACCACAATGAGATGGCTCACAGCCATCTATAATGTAATGTGATGTGATGCCCTCTTCTGTCCTGAAGGTGTACATGCAGGCAAACACTGTATACATAATAAATAAATAAATAAATAAATCTTTAAGATATGCTTAGCTCTAAAACATGTAACCTGTTATATTTTAGAATTCATCTGGTTTTGTGATTAATTGTACTCTTTTGACTATGAGGTAATTAATTATGTTTTCTCAGAAGTATAAGTATGGTCTTCTACAATGAATGCTACTGAAAGTGGGAAGCTTAACTTCAGTTGAAGTTAAGATGCCTGACTTCATCTGCCTCTTCTATTGAACCTTTTCTCTTGACTATTCGCAAATAAGTTAGCCAACTCAAGGCATCAGCCTTCTATGGCTAAAACCCTAAGTTTACATTGGCTTATTGGAGAGCTCTGCAAGGAGGCCCATCTACAGGTCAAAGAGCCTCCTTTTATGACCCCTATGCAGTCTGTAATATCGTGGGCAGTTTAAGTTCTCCTCCTAGACCCAGGAAAGCCAGTCCCTAGAGAAGAGACCTTGGGTTCTTTTCCCCTTTCCTCCTTTCTTTTTCAGTCCTGATCGGTTGGTTGCCTGAGCTATCAGCTCTGGCCACCCAAGAGATGAGGCACTCTGGAAGGTCATCCACATCCAGCACCAGAGACCCCGCCCTGGACCTCTCCAGAGCCACAGCCGGGCATTAACACTTATATTTATTCATTTCATGTGTATTATGTATTCTTGTTTTGTCTTTGCATGCAAGCATGTCTGTGGGAGAGTGTCAGATTTCCCCGGAACTGGAGTTACAGGCAGTCGTGAGCTGCCATGTGGATGCAGGAATTGAACCTGCCTCTCCTGGAGGAGCTGGCAGTGCATCATCCTGGAGAGATGTTGGGTCATCTCTCCAGATATTCGTTTCTTGGTCTTTAAAAAGTAAAAGCTATGTCATTATTTTTATCTAAAACACTTTTTTTCCCTTTTGTTTTTTAAAAGACAGGGAGCTAAAAGTTTTAGTTGTTTTTCTTTTCATGGAGAGAGAGAGAGAGAGAGAGAGAGAGAGAGAGAGAGAGAGAGAGAGAGAGAGAGGTACTTTCTCAGAATTGAAAATTCTGAAAAGTCTGTCCTCTAGAGCGGCTGGTGAGATGGCTCAGTGGTTAAGAGTACTGAGTGGTCTTCCAGAGGACACAGGTTCAAATCTCAGCACCCAAATTGCAGCTCACAACTTTCTGTAACTGCATGATCTGATACTCATAAACACACATGCAGGCCAAATACCAATGCACATAAAATAAAGATTTAAAAAAAGGGGGGGCCTTGAAAAGTATGTCACATAGCTTCTTCCATATTGTTGAGATCAGGCACCATGATGGCTACCATCCACATGGGGGCTTCATTATGGCGTGGTCAAGAGCCAAGCACTACATCAACTAGTCACAGGCTCCCTGGCACTGGGGGGTGTGGGAGGAGGGTGGTGTGTGGGGATATATTTGTATATAGTGCTAAGTACTATGTTGTCATACTGTTTTTGTGGATTGGCTAAACAGTAATTGATGACTTACTACTAAAAAGAAGCAACATAAATTTTAAGGAAGTATTCAAGAGAGCACTACTTAGACCAGGTTGGTCTTGCAAAAACAAATTAAAATGGACAGACAAGCAAGCTTTGGGTTTTGGTTCTGCATAGGTTGTTATCTATCTTTCTTTCTTTCCTCTGACATCTATTAGCCCTATTGATATCTGTTGCTGAGATGCTTAATTCTTTCTTTCTTTCTTTCTTTCTTTCTTTCTTTCTTTCTTTCTTTCTTTCTTTCTTTCATCCCAGCATTCAGGAGGCAGAGGCAGGCAGATCGTTATAAGTTTGAGGTGGGCCCGGTCTATAGAGCGAGTCCAGGACAGGACAGCCAAGGCTACACAGAGAAATCCTGTTTTGAAAAAAAAAAGACACACACACAGACAGACTTATAGGCCAGAACAATGCCTAATCCTTTCACACACGTGCTGGGATTAAAGGCGTGCACCACCATACCATACCTGGCAGATGCGTGTGGGATTCTTTTAAGATTTTTTTATGTTTGTTTGTTTTTCGGTTGTTGTTTTTCGAGACAGGGTTTCTCTGTGTAGCCTTTGCCATCCTGGACTCACTTTGTAGACCAGGCTGGCCCTTGAACTCATAGCACCCCTTTCTTTCCTCTTCCAGAAATGGACTGCTTCCTGATTTCAGCTTAAGACAGTCACACTTCTAGGTCATGGTAGAGGGGACTAGGAAGGACTCCAACCCATTTCACATAAATAGTACCCTGAACGAAGAGAACAGGCATCAGCTGCTCTGCCTTTTGGTCTCTCCAGTCTCTTGTGTATGTTTGGGCTTGTATGCGAACCCACACATTTCTTTCTACCATAAATTATATTCCAAAATAATTGTGTGTTTGTAGTATTGTTGTTATTTTTTTTTTACACTTTTAATTTAAAGGGTACTTTCTAGGTCAGGGGTGAGAGGCTCCTCACAATGCCCCCCCCCCCCCGCCCCCGGCGCGCCTGCAAGCGCCCCCCCCCGTTCCCCGCCCCAGGCCCTCCGCTCCGCCCCCCTGCCCCCCACCCCGTGTGAATTGGATTTAAGTCCCTGCCATCTAGAGGGATGGTAAACACAGAACAGAGAAGATCACTTCGGAAGATTTTTTTTCCCCCTGTGTGGCAGTGCCTCAGAATTCAAACGAAAGAGAGCATGAAGACAAAGCAAATGGGACTAGAGAGATGGATCGGTGGTGAGGAGCACTGTCGGCTCTTACAAAGGACCTGGGCTGGATTCCCAACACCGACACGGCAGCTCACAACTGTGTGTAACGCCACTACCAAGGGATCTGACACATTCATACCGACTGATGCACAGAAAAAAATTAAAATAAGGCCGGGCGGTGGTGGCGCACGCCAATAATCCCAGCACTCGGGAGGCAGAGGCAGTCGGATTGCTGTAAATTTTAGGACAGCCTGGTCTACAAAAGCAAGTAAGTCCAGGACAGTCAAGGCTACACAGAGAAACCCTAACGTGAAAAACGAATCCCTTGCCCCCATCCAAAAAGAAATAGAAAAAAAAATAATGAAATGAAATAAAGGCAAATAAAATGAAAGGAACCGTCTCAGAGGTCTGGTGTAGCTCCTTGGTCTAATTTTTTTGTTTCTTTTGGTTTGGTTTTGGTTTTGGTTCCTGAAGACAGCGTTTCTTTATGGAACCTTGGCTGTCCTGGACCTGCTGTGTAGACGAGGCTGGCCTCAAACTCACAACAATCCACCTGTCTCTGCCTCCCGAGTGCTGGGATTAAAGAAAGGTGTGTGCCACCACCGCCTGGCTACTGAAAGATTCTGAACTAGTTTTTTCCCCCCTGTCATTATGGTTAATTTAAAAGTTTATTTTCAATTAAAAATATTTATTCATTATTATGTGTACAGTGCTCCATCTGCCTGCGTGTATGCCTGCACACCAGAGGAGGACGTTAGATCAAATTATAGATGGCTGTGAGCCACCGTGTGCTCGCTGGGAACGCAACTCAGGACCTCTGGAGGGGCAGTCAGTGCTCTTAACCTCTGAGCCACCTCTCCATCCAGCTCTTAATTTTTGTTTTTCGTTTTCAGAGAGCGAGTTAAGCCTTTATGTGGTTTGTCTTTTCATGGAGCAGGGAGGGAACTGTGTAGATCAGAAGAGGCTTCCCTATAATTCTGTACATGCACATTGGGGTTAAGTTCTGAAACCAGAACTTAAAGAAGCCAGCTCTGTGTGGTCCTGTAGGCCTTGAATCCCATAGCTCTGAAGGCAGAGGCAGGTGAAACTCTGTGAGCTGGAGGCAGGCCTCATCTAGTTAGGGATTTCCATGGTTACACGTGGGGTACGGAGACTACACTAAATAAAGGACCAGTTTATCCTTGATAGATAGCTGAATAAAGACTTAAATATGTACTTGGAAAAACCAAACACAGAAGTCCACCTGTCTCTGCTGTGATTACATGAGGAAACTATGATGCTTGGCCTCCATTTGTCTTTCTGTCTGTGTATCATCTATCTATCTACTTATGTACTTACTTATCTAAGGTTTTTGGAGATAGACTCTCTCTCTCTCTCTCTCTCTCTCTCTCTCTCTCTCTCTCTCTCTCTCATTCTCTCTCTCCTCCCCTCTGGCTGTCTTTGAAACTGATGTGTAGATCGACTTAGATTTGAACTCCCAGGACTACCTAGAAACTTTCTTGGAGATAAAGAGCTGAAAGGACCAGCATGGTGGCACACGTCATTCATCCCAGCACTTGGGAGGCAGAGGTAGGTGGATCTCTGTGAGTTTGAGACCAGCCTGGTCTAAAAACAGAGTTCCAGGACACCCAAGGCTACCCAGAGAAACCCTGTCTCGAAAAACCAATATAAATAAGTAAATAAATAAATGAAATTAAAGGAAGCAGGGCCTGGTGGTGCATGCCAGGACAATTAATTATATCTGCTTTATGTTATTTTTTTCTTATGACTAATGCAATGAAAAATTTAAATGATCAGTGCATTGCTGCCACCAGGCCTGGCTTTTTCCTTCCTTCCTTCCTTTCCTCCTCCTCCTCCTCTTCCTTCTCCTCCTCCTAATATATATATATATTTCAAGACAAGGTATTTCCGTGTTAGCCTTGGCTGCCCTGGACTTGTAGAGCAGGCTGGCCTTGCACTCACAGCGATCTGCCTGCCTCTGCCTCCCGAGTGCTGGGATTAAAGGAGTGCTCCACCACTGCCCGGCCAATTCTTTATTGCAATATCGTCCTTTCAAACTGTAATTGAATCGCCCACCCCAACCCCACTTTGTAGACCAGGTTGGCCTCAGAGTTCTGCTTGACTCTGCCAATACTGCCGTGAATTTCCCTACTTTGGAAAACTTTTATCTTATCTGTGAGATCACTCGGCTCACGATAAAAACAAACAATCAAACAAAGAAAAAAAAATCAGCCAAGGCTACACAGAGAGACCCTGTCTCAAAAAAAATTGTCCCTTACAGCTGTGCATGCCTATAATCCCAGGACTCTGGGACGCAGAGGCAGGTGGGTGATTAGATTTTTATTGGTGGGGGTGGGGGTGGGCTCTCTGTGAATTTGAGGTCTGCCAAGGATTTTACACAGAGAAACCCTGTGCGGGGCGGGGGTGAGGGAGGGAGAGGAGAGGAGAATTGTCTCTTGGTTGAGGCCCCTGCAGCCCCACCCTACTAGCTAGCACAGCAACAAAGGGTGTGTCTCTGATCTGCAGAGCCTGGAGGGATGCCTGTCCTGAGGAGTTTATTTCTGCTGTTTTGCAGCATTCCTTGCTCTGCTTGTTGCCCTTGTGGTCTTCACACCCCCTCTTGATCTATGACTTGTACGAAATCTCGAAGGGGGCAGTATCATTGGCACGTATAACAAGAAATAGTGAATGCTTAATCTTTTTCAGGTGTGGCTGCTAGACCACATTCATGATTTGACCACCACCCTTGGAAAGAATTTAGAGATTCCATTGTGGTGGCACACACTTGTCTCTAAAGCAGGTCCAGGAGAGCAAAGGATACACAGAGAAACCTTGTGTCAGAAAACCAAGATAAAAAACCAAAAAACAACAACAAAAAAGGAACAAACAAATAAACACAGGAATAAAACTCAGAGATGTAGCTGAGCATGGTGGCACACGCCTTTAACCCCAGGACTCGGGAGGCAGAGGCAGGTGGATCGCCTACAAAGCAAGCCCGGGACAGCCAAGGATACAAAGTGAAAACCTGTCCCGAAAAATCAAACCAACCAAACAAACAAAAGAACTTAGAGATGTAGATTGTTAGCAATGACGACTGCCCTTACAAAGAATTTGGCTTAGCAAGTTTGAGGTTTAGGAAGGTACACTCTTAACAGCTGAGCTACAGACTTTTTGAGGCTTACAAGCAAAAACAGTGCCCTGACTACCACTAACTGACATGACTCTGTCATGGAAGCTGGACTTCTAGAAGATTGATTTCTTTTTATTTTTTATTTTTTTATTTTTGGTTTTTTAGAGACAGGGTTTCTCTGTGTAGCCTTGGCCATCCTGGACTCACTTTGTAGACTAGGCTGGCCTCGAACTCACAGCGATCCACCTGCCTCTGCCTCCCGATCGCTGGGATGAAAGGCGTGTGCCACCACGCCTGTCTGGGGATTGATTTCTTACTGCTATTTTTTCCCTCAGCTTCCTTGACATGATTTGATAAAAATTGTTAATGAGTAGATGGGCACCTTGGGGATTTAAACTAGAAATGGTTGGTTAAATGCGTGATTCTTTTAGGATTACACACACACCCTTAAAGAGAATTAACACAAAACAATTCATTCAGTCTTTGTAACTGCACTCATTGGAGCTTTTCATGTTTCATCCAAGTGTGTGTGTGTGTGTGTGTGTACAAGGAGAGGGGGAGGGGAGAGAGAGAGAGAGAGAGAGAGAGAGAGAGAGAGAGAGAGAGAGAGAGAGTAGGCTAAATTCTCATTTTTATTTCTTTTTTCTTTTTCTTTTTTGGTTTTTTGAAACCGGTGTGAGCCACCATGCCTGGCTCAGATAATTTTATTAACAATTATATTTTTATTATGAACCACCAGACTAACCCAGACGAGATGAAACAGAGATTGAATGAATGAATGAAACCTTCTGTTTATTAGTTCCCAGGAACGACAATCCCAGTGCTGTCAGCAGGATTTCTTCTGCTGGCACCAGGAGCCCTTGAGCGGTTCTCTCAAGGAACGTTTCCAAGAGGAGCAATGAACAGCCAAAGGACCCCACATCTCCAAAGATGCCCCTGCACACAGGCACAGGGATTTAAGGGAAATGCTGATTTCATCAAATACAGTTACATACTAAGAATCTGTTCTACTGCGCAAATAGGCAAAACTAGTGCGTTCTAAAGCACGTCTCTTTAGGCAAAAAACTCATTTCTGACAAAGTTGCCCAAATACATCTCAGAAGTGTGGAACTTGTTCCCTGAGTTAGAAAACGTCGAGAAACTGTCGTTTCTGCTACCTCTGTGCTTCTACACATGTATTTGCTGAAAAGTGAAAGGGCACAGTAATGCACGTTTCTCCCAGCAAATACACTGTTTCTAAGGAAATGTGAACACACTGAGGAGAAACTTGTGGGACCTACTGTGACTAAAACTGAGTTTCCCTATGTACAGGGAAGCAAGAGATATGCTGATTTCATCAAACACAGTTACATACTCAGAATCTGTACTACTACGCAAATAGGCAAAACTAGTGCCTTCTAAAGCACGTCTCTTTAGGCAAAAAACTCATTTCTAAAAAAGTTGCCCAAATGCATCTCAGAAGTGTGCAACTTGTTCCCTGAGTTAGAAAACATTGAGAAACTGTCGTTTCTGCTAGCTCTGTGCTTCTATGCAAGTATTTGCTGGACGGGGAAAGGGCACAGTAATGCACATTATTCCCAGCACATACACTGTTTCTCAGGAAATGTGAACACACTGAGGAGACACTTGTGGGAGCTACTGTGACTAAAACTGAGCTTCCTAACACACAGGGAAGCAAGAGATGCTGATTTCATCAACCACAGTTACATACTCAGAATCTGTACTACTGCGCAAATAGGCAAAACTAGTGCGTTCTAAAGCACGTCTCTTGAGGTAAAAAACTCATTTCTGACAAAGCTGCCCATATGCATTTCCGAAGTGTGCAACTTGTTCCCTGAGTTAGAAAACGTCGAGAAACTGTCGATTCTGCTAGCACTGTGCTTCTACGCATGTATTTGCTGAACGATGAAAAGGCACAGTAATGCACGTTATTCCCAGCAAATACATTGTTTCTAGGTAATTGTGAACACACTGAGGAGAAGGTGTGGGAGATACTGTGACTAAAACTGAGCTTCCCTATGCACAGGGAAGCAGGACAAATACTGATTTCATCAAACACAGTTACCTACATAGAATCTCTACTACTGCGCAAATAGGCAAAACTAGTGCGTTCTAAAGCACGTCTCTTTAGGCATAAAACTCATTTCTGACAAAGTTGCCCAAATGCATCTCAGAAGTGTGCAACTAGTTACCTGAGTTAGAAAACGTCGAGAAACGGTCATTTCTGCTAGCGCTGTGCTTCTACGCAAGTATTTGCTGGACGGGGAAAGGGCACGGTAATGCACATTATTCCCAGCATATACACTGTTTCTAAGGAAATGTGAACACACTGAGGAGACACTTGTGGGAGCTACTGTGACTACAACTGAGCTTCCCTACGCACAGGGAAGCAAGAGAAATGCTGATTTCATCAAACACAGTCACATTCTCAGAATCTGTAGTACTGCGCAAATAGGCAAAACTAGTGTGTTCTAAAGCATGTCTCTTTAGGCAAAAAACTCATTTCTGACAAAGTTGCCCAAATGCATCTCCGAAGTGTGCAACTTGTTCCCTGAGTTAGAAAACGTTGAGAAACTGTTGTTTCTTCTAGCGCTGTGCTTCTACGCATGTATTTGGTGAACGATGAAAGGCACAGTAATGCACGTTATTCCCAGCAAATACATTGTTTCTACGTGAATGTGAACACACTGAGGAGACAGTTCTGGGAGCTACTGTGACTAAACCTGAGTTTAATATGCACAGGGACACAGGAGAAATGCTGATTTCATCAAACACGGTTACATACATAGAATCTCTATTACTGCGCAAATAGGCAAAACTAGTGCGTTCTAAAGCACGTCTCTTTAGGCAAAAAACTCATTTCTGACAAAGTTGCCCAAATGCACCTCAGAAGTGTGCAACTTGTTCCCTGAGTTAGAAAACGTCGAGAAACTGCGTTTCTGCTAGCATTGTGCTTCTACACATGTATTTGCTGAACGGTGAAAGGGCAGCGTAATGCACGTTTCTCCCAGCAAATACACTGTTTCTAAGTATATGTGAACATACTGAGGAGACACTTGTGGGACCTACTGTGACTAAAACTGAGCTTCCTAACGCACAGGGAAGCAAGAGATATGCTGATTTCATCAAACACAGTTACATACTCAGAATCTGTACTACTGCGCAATTAGGCAAAACTAGTGCTTTCTAAAGCACGTCTCCTTAGGCAAAAAACTCATTTCTGACAAAGTTGCCCTAATGCATCTCAGAAGTGTGGAACTTGTTCCCTGAGTTAGAAAACGTCGAGAAACTGTCGTTTCTGCTAGCTCTGTGCTTCTACGCAAGTATTTGCCACCATGTGTTTGCTGGGAATTGAACTCAGGACCTATGGAAGAGCGGACAGTGCACTTAACCTCTGAGCCATCTCTCCAGCCCTGATTTGTGTTCTTAAGACATTCATCTAAGAACGGAAACAAGGAAACAATGACCTCTTCCATAGGTCCTGAGTTCAATTCCCAGCAAACACATGGTGGCTCACAGCAATCTATAATGCGATCTGGTGCCCTCTTCTGGTGTGCAGATGTGCATGCAGGCAGAGCACTGTATACATAATAAATAAATAAATTGAAGAGAAAAAAAAACACCACAAACCGGATTCCTGACATTGTGGTGCGTGGTTTTATGAGAATATAATAATCATTACTGAACTTAAAGCAGTGGGGTTTTGGTTTATTTCATATGTTTTTGTTCATTTGTTTTTTGATTTTGTTTTTTGTTGTTGTTGTTGTTTTTTGTTTGTTTGTTTTTTGAAGATTCTGAGTTCTATAGCAAACCGTATTGTACAGATTTGGGGGTTTAAGGGTCCAGACCAGCTGGGTCCCACACTTGCCCCTTGCCGGGGTGCTTTCTTCCCTCCCTCAAGTGCTCCCAAGGTCAAGCCTTTCTCCAACCCCAGGCCCACCCCTCCCATCTGCCTTTGGTCTGCCCAGCACCCACCTCCAACCCACGCACCTTCCTGTAAACTGAGGTATGTGGATAGATTCCCCTCCCCCACCCCCATGTGGTACAATCCGGTTCCCCCTGGTCTAAATTGAGTGGGACCTGGACCCAACTCCTCCCTCAGGCTCTTGAAACCCCACACTCACACTGGAAGAAGGAAAGGGGTGGGGAGAGGGGAGAGGGGAGGTGCCAAGAGTCTGTTAACTAAGTTCCCACAGCAACTAAGAGGGACTGTTTCCAGTCTTAGCGCTGATTTCTGGAAGGGTCCATTGGCTGCTATTTCCATGGCAACCAGGAGTGGCAGTTCCCTGGGCAAATGGGACACACGTTTCCATGACAATGAAAGAATGGGATGAGCCAAGCTGGAGTGTGGGAAAGATTAAGCTTTGTCGCAGGTGGAATCAGTCTTGGCGGGCTTTACCCTTGGGGCACACCATGAATATCTTGTGAGAGACTGTTTGGAGCCTTCCTGGGCTTGGAATTCAGGAAGCCTACCTAGGAACCCCACCGTGGCTATTGTTTTCCTAATTGACCCTCGAAGGGAGAAGGGACCGCCCTTTGCATATGACTGGGAAGGTTGGGGGGGATGAGAAAAACAAGAGGTAGAAGGAGAGAAGGAGGAGGCGCGGAGAGAGAGGAAGGGACTGGACCAGCTCGTGGGACAGAGACACCTAAGGACCCATCCTGCCAAAAGATTCCAGGAAGTTTACGCTTCTATCCCTTTAACCTTTTTTTTCTTCTTGTGTGTGTTAGTTGGGTTGTATAATAAAGTTCAATTGTTAATAAACTGAGCCTGAAAGACCCCACTTCTAAATGTTGTTTAGTCAAGGCTTGCTATTTTGTAAATGATTCTATTTTGTAAGGCTTGTACAATGGTTAAGGGAGGTCACCTGAAAGGCTCAGTCAGACTGGAAAAATACCACCATGTCACAAGGCTCGCAGACGTCACAAGGTTCATGGTCACCCACCATTTCACAAGGTCTACACAAGCGGTTCTGGCCAAGTTATTAAAAAAACAGGATGTATGGTCAGTGAATAGGCTAGCCTAAACATTTCCTGATTCCAAAGCCCTAACCAGAGCTAAATCTAGCCGCATTAAGTTAGCCAATCAAGACCCTGTAACTATGCTTCTCGCTTCTGTAACCCCCGCTTCCTGCTTCTCACCCTATAAAAGGGTCTCCTCCCCTTCACTCGGCGCGCCAGTCATCCGATAGACTGTGTCGCCCGGGTACCCGTGTAATCAATAAAGCCTCTTGCATTTGCAACCGGACTTTGGTTTCGCTGGTTCTTGGGGAGGGTCTCCCTGACGAAGGACACTCCGTGAGGAGGGTCTTTCATTTGGGGGCTCGTCCGGGATTGAGACCCCCGCCCAGGGACCACCGACCCAAAATCGGGAGGTAAGTTCTCTGCTGCTGGCATTGTGGGTATTGTGTGTCTTGTTTGTCTCCTGGTTGTCCTCCATCTCTGTGCTACTCTGAGACTCAATTGGGTCATTAGTATCTGGTGGAGGCTAGAAGGAGTTGACAAACTCGGACTTCTCCTCCACACCCCTGGGAGACGTCCCACGGGGGTATCCGGGGTCCTTAGGACCCATCTGAGAGGACGATCCGACTCGGCTTGGTTGGGGCTTCGCCCCTGGTCAACGGATACGCTCCTCATCTGGGAGACGGGGAAACCGGAACCCCAACGCAGTCTCCAATTGGTTTACTTTCATTTTGGTGCCGGCACCGCGCAGCGCGATCCATCTCTTTTGATTTGTTGTTAATCTTTCTTGTCACTCTGTGTACACTCCCTTTCTCTGCAGACATGGGCCAGACAGTTACCACCCCGCTGACCTTAACCCTTAAACATTTCAGGGAAGTCCGGACCATCGCACACAACCAATCTGTGGAGGTCCGTAAGGACCGATGGCAAACGTTCTGTGCCTCCGAATGGCCAACCTTCAATGTTAACTGGCCACCGGAGGGCTCTTTTAACCTGACTCTCATTTTACAGGTTAAGGCAAAGGTGATGGACCCAGGCCCTCATGGCCACCCTGACCAAGTCCCATACATCATTACTTGGGAGACTCTGGTCCGCGACCCACCCCCTTGGGTTAAGCCTTTCCTTTCCTCGCCACCTCCGTCGGCTCCACCGGCCTTACCACCCCCTTTGACTCCCACACCCACTCCCCAGACGGGACTATACCCCGCGGTCCTCAGACCCCCTCCCAAGGTCCTTCCCCCCGAGGACAGGACCCTCCTAGACCTCCTGTCCGAGGAACCACTCCCTCCACCTTACCAGGGCCCTCAGCCCCCGGCGGGTGCTGCACCTCCCGCCGCTCCGGAGGCACCTCCCCAATCCCAAGCAGCCGCTTCCTCCCTGTGGCGGGCCGCTTGCGGAACCGCCGGGAACAAACCCCGGACGCCACCTCCCAGGCTTTTCCCTTGCGAGCAGGCAATGGAGGACAAATTCAATATTGGCCTTTCTCTGCCTCAGACCTCTACAACTGGAAAAATAATAACCCTCCTTTTTCTAAGGATCCCACTAGACTTACTTCCTTGATCGAGTCTATTTTAGTGACTCACCAGCCTACCTGGGACGACTGCCAGCAACTCCTGCAGACGCTCCTGACCACCGAGGAATACCAGCGAGTCATTCAAGAGGCACGGAAAAATGTCCCAGGAGAGAACGGGCGCCCAACCCAGCTGCTCAACGAGATTAATAGCGCTTTTCCCTTAGAACACCTGAATGGGACTTCAATACACAGGAGGGTAAGAATCACCTACGCCTCTATCGCCAGTTGCTTATAGCGGGTCTCCAAAAGGCTGCTAGGCGGCCCACGAATTTGGCACAGGTCAAGATGGTTACACAAAAATCTGATGAAACCCCTTCCGCCTTCTTAGAAAGACTGAAGGAAGCTTATAGGGTCTATACACCATATGACCCTGAGGACCCCCTCCAGGCTACCACTCTGGCCATGTCGTTTGTTTGGCAGTCAGCCCCAGATATAAGGCGGAAGCTAGAGAGATTAAAAGAGTTAAAAGAGAGCACAGTACAGGATTTGCTGAAGGAAGCTGAGAAAGTGTATAATAAGAGAGAGACTCCAGAAGAAAGAGAGGATCGGATCAGGAGAGAGAGTGAGGAAAGGGAAAAAAAACTGAGAAAAGAGGCAGAGGAAAGAAAAAAATATTCGGGACAGAAAAAGGAACAGGGAAATGAGCAGATTGCTGGCCACCGTTGTAACAGGACAGACACAGGGTAGACAGGAACCTGGAGAGCGGAGGGGGCCACGGGTGGATAAAGACCAATGCGCCTATTGTAAGGAAAAAGGCCATTGGGTCCGAGACTGCCCCAGACGGCCAAAGGGAACCAGAAGACCCCGGACCTCTACCACTCTCTTGAACTTGGAAGATTAGGGCCGTCAGGGCCAGGAGCCTCCCCCTGAGCCCAGGTTAACCCTTAATGTGGGGGGGCAACCAGTGACCTTTTTGGTTGACACGGGGGCACAGCACTCGGTCCTTACATCTACACCGGGGCCTTTGACCAACAAAACTGCCTGGGTGCAAGGCGCAACCGGCACAAAGACATACCGATGGACCACCGAAAGAAAGATCCAGCTTGCGACCGGTAAGGTCTTGCATTCTTTCCTACATGTCCCTGACTGCCCCTATCCTCTTCTGGGCAGAGACCTTCTGACTAAGTTAAAAGCGCAAATTTACTTTGAGGATGGGAAGGCCCATGTAACCGGGCCACAAGGGAAACCAATCCATGTCTTGGCCTTGGATGTGGAGGAAGAATATAGGCTCTACGAGGCTGAATCCGAAAAGCAGCCACCCTTAACATGGCTGGAGCATTTTCCCTCGGCCTGGGCTGAAACTGGTGGAATGGGGCTGGCATCTAACCAGCCCCCCCTGATGGTCACTCTAAAAGCTACGGCAACCCCAGTTTCTATAAAGCAGTATCCCATGTCTCAGGAAGCCTACCAAGGCATACGGCCCCATATTCAGAGATTGCTGGACCAAGGGATACTGGTGCCATGCCAATCCCCCTGGAACACCCCCTTACTTCCTGTTAAGAAGCCCGGGACTAATGACTATCGCCCTGTCCAGGACTTAAGGGAAGTTAATAGGCGGGTTGAGGACATCCACCCAACTGTGCCAAATCCCTATAACCTCCTGACCAGCCTGCCCCCATCACACATCTGGTATACAGTCCTAGATTTAAAGGATGCCTTCTTCAGCCTAAGGCTCCACCCGGACAGCCAACCCATCTTTGCCTTCGAATGGAAGGACCCAGAAAAGGGACTGTCCGGGCAGCTAACTTGGACTAGACTACCCCAAGGATTTAAAAACAGCCCTACCCTGTTCGATGAAGCCTTGCATAGAGACCTGGCGGACTTCCGAGTCCAACACCCAACCTTAATCTTGTTGCAATATGTTGATGACCTTTTATTGGCCGCCCAGACTGAGGATGATTGTCGGGCTGGGACAGAGGCCCTCTTGAAGACTCTTGGACACTTGGGATATCGGGCCTCATTTAAAAAGGCCCAAATCTGTCAGCCCCAGGTGACTTATTTGGGATACCAGATCAGAGAGGGGAAAAGGTGGCTAACCCAGGCAAGAAAGCAAGCAATCCTCCAGATCCCCGTGCCCAAGACCCAGAGACAACTCCGGGAATTCCTGGGTACAGCAGGCTTCTGCCGGCTCTGAATCCCAGGATTCGCAGAGATGGCAGCCCCTTTATACACCCTCACCAAGCAAAGTACTCTCTTTACCTGGGAAAAACCCCAGCAGCAGGCATTCGATGCCATCAAAGAAGCCTTACTTTCCTCCCCAGCCCTGGGACTTCCAGACCTGACCAAACCCTTTGAACTGTACGTTGACGAAAGGTCTGGGTATGCAAAAGGAGTGCTCACACAAAAGCTCGGGCCATGGCGGCGTCCCATCGCTTATCTATCCAAAAAGTTAGATCCAGTAGCCTCAGGATGGCCACCATGTCTCCGCATGGTGGCAGCAGTGGCCATCCTGGTCAAAGACTCTGGCAAGTTGACAATGGGACAGCCTCTCACCATCCTGGCTCCTCATGCCATGAAAGCCTTAATCAGGCAGCCGCCTGACAGATGGTTGTCTAATGCCCGGATGACCCATTATCAGACTCTTTTGCTGGACCCTGAAAAAGTCACTTTCGGACCCCCTGTGACTCTGAACCCTGCCTCCCTACTTCCCTCGCCCGAGCCCCCCGATAACCATGATTGTCTGCAGATACTGGCTGAGACTCACGGGACCCGCCCTGATCTAACCGACCAGCCCCTCCGGAATGCTGACTGCACCTGGTTTACGGACGGCAGCAGTTTCCTGGAAAATGGAAAACAGCGAGCAGGAGCCGCCGTAACAACCACCAAGGATGTAATTTGGTCCAGCCCTCTCCCCCCGGGGACATCAGCCCAGCGTGCCGAGCTGATAGCTCTGACCAAAGCACTGCAGCTGGCCAGCGGTAAACGCCTCAACGTATACACCGACAGCAGGTATGCCTTTGCCACAGCCCATATCCATGGAAAAATTTACCGGAGGAGGGGCCTACTGACCTCGGAGGGCAAAGAAATTAAAAATAAGACTGAGATACTGGCCCTGCTAAAAGCCCTACACTTGCCCCGTGAACTCAGCATCATACACTGCCCCGGGCACCAGAAAGGAACTTCCCTGGAGGCAGAGGGAAACAGGATGGCCGATAAAGCCGCTCGCTTGGCAGCACTCTCCGGGAAAAGGGCTAGCAAACTTCTGGTCACCGCCGACCAAACCTCCGAAGGCTCCCAGTCAGATTCCCAAGCCCGCCGAGGCTGGGAATACACGGAAAAAGACATTCACCTGCTACAGAAAATGGGGGCCACCTGTGCTACCCCTGATCAATGGACCTACCAGGGCAAGGTCGTGGCCCCGCTCAAGGCCACTGCCTACTTGATTGACTTTTTCCACAAGCTAACCCATCTGAGTGCACGGAAAATGAGCACACTCCTGAAGAGGGAAGAGACTGGATTATTCCTATTAGGAAAGGAGGAGGCCATCAAACGGGCAACAGACTCCTGCGTGGCCTGTGCCCAGGTCAACGCTAGTAAAAACCCTCTTGCGCAAGGGGCTAGACTGAGAGGGCACCGCCCCGGCACCCATTGGGAGATCGACTTCACTGAGATCAAGCCCGGTATGTATGGCTATAAGTACCTACTAGTTTTTATAGATACCTTCTCCGGATGGATTGAAGCCTTCCCCACCAAGCATGAGACAGCTAAGGTGGTCTTGAAGAAGCTCCTGGATGACATCTTTCCCCGGTACGGAATGCCCCAGGTAATAGGGTCGGACAACGGCCCCGCCTTCATCTCCCAGGTAAGTCAGTTGGTGGTCCAGCTATTGGGGATCGATTAGAAATTACATTGTGCCTACCGCCCCCAGAGTTCAGGTCAGGTAGAACGAGCTAATAGAACCATCAAGGAGACTTTAACTAAATTAACGCTTACAACTGGCACTAGAGACTGGGTGACCCTCCTCCCCTTAGCATTATATCGTGCCCGTAACACCCCAGGGCCACACGGACTCACACCCTTTGAAATCATGTATGGCTCACCCCCTCCTATTGTTAATTTCCTAGATTCTGAAGTTGCCGATTATGCCAACAGTCCCTCCCTATGGGCCCACCTAAAGGCTCTACAGATGGTCCAGAAAGAGGTATGGAAACCTCTAGCAGCAGCATATAGAGAACAGCTTAACAAACCTTTGGTTCCTCACCCCTACCAGGTGGGGGACTCTGTATGGGTCAGACGACACAATTCCAAGACCCTGGAACCACGTTGGAAAGGACCCTACTCGGTTCTCCTGACCACTCCCACCACACTCAAAGTAGACGGGATCGCCGCCTGGATCCACGCTTCCCACGTAAAGGCAGCTCAAACCAGCCCGGACAACCCGGCCCCCGGGGAACCAACTGAAGAGAGATGACATCTCCAGTGGACTCCAAACCCGCTCAAGATAAGACTCACTCGTTCTTAATCCTCCTCTATATTGTCTTGTGGATCCCAGGGGCCTTAGCTGGCCCGCACGTGCCCAAGTCCCAAACCTGGAAAGTTCTAAACAACCAGGGAGATGTCATATGGTCCACTTCTGGAACTCACGCCCTATGGACTTGGTGGCCGGATTTGACCCCAGACCTCTGTAAAATGGCAGGCGAGTCACCTGTCTGGTTCCCTGGCCCTAATCTCCCTGAACTCAGTGAGACTTCATGCTCTAAGGACAGCCCTCCATCAGGCAACCTCCCCATCCGTATACCATCCGATCTGTATGGATGTTCAAATCATTACACCCGGACTAACCTCCGGTCTGCTGAGTTCTATGTATGTCCAGGGCAAGGTCAATCCCGACAGTTTAGACGTCAATGTGGAGGGATTACTAATTTCTATTGTGCTTCATGGGGATGCGAAACTACAGGCGAGGCCTCCTGGAACCCTTCCTCTAGCTGGGACTTAATTGTAGTAAAGAAAAATCACACCAATGACCCTAACTGCCCTCAACCTTGCTGGAATAGCTATTACAACCCTTTGGTCATTAAGTTTACAGACAAAGAAAGACAAAATCGTCACTGGCTCCAGGGAAACAAGTGGGGACTGCGATTATATGCCCCGGGAAAAGACCCTGGATTGACTTTTATAATCAAATTATCCCTAACTACAGCTTCCACTCTGGCTATAGGCCCGAATCCCGTCCTCACTGAGCCGCGTCAGGCCCAGCCAAAACCACAGGTACTACCCCAACCCACACCATCAAGGTCATATTCAGTACCTGATTCCTCTCCTGTACCTAACTCCTCTCCTATGTCCACCCCCTACCCAGGGACAGGGGATCGCCTCCTGCAGGTCTTAGAAGGGGCCTTTTTAACCCTAAACTTTTCTGACCCTCATAGAACCCAAGAATGCTGGCTGTGTTTGAGCTCAGCCCCACCTTATTACGAGAAAATTGCGGTAACAGGAAATTACTCCAATTACACCTCGGCCCCCTCAAGCTGCTCTCAGAACAGCAGACACAAGTTAACCCTACCCGAAGTTACTGGAAAAGGGCTCTGCTTAGGAAAAGTGCCCCACTCCCATCAGGCCCTATACAACAAAACCCTCACGATCTATCCCGGCAAATATTGGCTCACCGGGCCTACTGGGACTCAATGGGCCTGCAACTCGGGACTAACCCCCTGTGTGTCAGCCACAGTGCTTAACCAAACCAGTGACTTCTGTGTTCTGGTCGAAGTCTGGCCCAGGGTTACCTACCATCACCCTAGTTATATATACTCTCATTATAAAGAAATGACCAGACATCCCAGAGAACCTGTCTCCCTCACCCTAGCCTTGTTGTTAGGTGGTCTCACCGTGGGAGGAATAGCTGCAGGAATAGGAACAGGAGCCACCGCCCTAGCTGAAACATACCAGTTCAGACAGCTCCAGCAGGCCATGCACACCGATCTTGTGGCATTAGAAAAATCTATATCGGCCCTAGAAAAATCATTAACCTCACTCTCTGAGGTGGTCCTCCAGAACAGGAGAGGACTGGACATTCTGTTCCTTCAAGAAGGTGGACTCTGTGCAGCTCTGAAGGAGGAATGCTGTTTCTATGCGGATCATACTGGGCTAGTCAGAGATAGTATGAGCAAATTAAGAAAGAGACTAAAGCAGAGACAGCGTCTCTTTGAGTCAGGCCAGTCATGGTACGAGAGATGGTTTAATGGGTCCCCCTGGTTTACCACCCTAATCTCCTCCCTGCTAGGACCAATCATTATTATACTCTTGATTCTCCTATTTGGACCCTGCATCCTCAACAGATTGGTCCAATTCATGAAAGATAGGTTATCCATAATCCAAGCGATGGTCCTCACCCAGCAATACCATCGCCTGAAGCAGGAAATGGAAACTAAAATAGAATAAAAGATTCCATTCTAGTTCATAGAAAAAGAGGGGAATGAAAGACCCCACTTCTAAATGTTGTTTAGTCAAGGCTTGCTATTTTGTAAATGATTCTATTTTGTAAGGCTTGTACAATGGTTAAGGGAGGTCACCTGAAAGGCTCAGTCAGACTGGAAAAATACCACCATGTCACAAGGCTCGCAGACGTCACAAGGTTCATGGTCACCCACCATTTCACAAGGTCTACACAAGCGGTTCTGGCCAAGTTATTAAAAAAACAGGATGTATGGTCAGTGAATAGGCTAGCCTAAACATTTCCTGATTCCAAAGCCCTAACCAGAGCTAAATCTAGCCGCATTAAGTTAGCCAATCAAGACCCTGTAACTATGCTTCTCGCTTCTGTAACCCCCGCTTCCTGCTTCTCACCCTATAAAAGGGTCTCCTCCCCTTCACTCGGCGCGCCAGTCATCCGATAGACTGTGTCGCCCGGGTACCCGTGTAATCAATAAAGCCTCTTGCATTTGCAACCGGACTTTGGTTTCGCTGGTTCTTGGGGAGGGTCTCCCTGACGAAGGACACTCCGTGAGGAGGGTCTTTCAAGCCAACACTGGAGGAGTCCCATCTTGCCCATCTTTAAGCTGAAATCCACCATCAGGTCAGAGTGGTAGAGCTGTTTGGGACAGCAATGCAAGAGAGCTGGGGGTGGGACAGTCCAAATGGAGTGCCCATTAGCCCAGTTTAGGTCAAGCTGGTCCCCTCACATCACAGTCCCCAGATCAGAGATTCCCCTGGTTAAGTACAGATGAATGTTCAAGTACTGTGTAGAGAGCCAAGCAGGGGTCTGGGCTATCCCTCACCACTCCCCTGGGCCACAAGCTGAACAGCAGGTTGACTCGCAGCCCCCACTCCTTGTAATAGCTGCCATTTTCAGTGACGTTCAAGGAGTCAGGGTCAGGGAAAGAACTGAAATCTGGACAGGGGGAAGGGAGAGGAGCAACCCCACAGAGAGGGAACTAGCCCCACATCTGCTCCTCTCCCGGGCCCCAGTCCTGGCATTTCCTGGTTTATAGAGCCCCCTATCTAACTACTGGATCCCCAACTGCTCCTCTGGTTTCCCCTTTTTGGACCCCCATCCCACCCAACTGGTCTTTGTTCCCTGAACCCTGTTGGTCTGCTCTCTGCCCTCCCCACACCCATCCATCACCTCCCACAGCCCCATGGCTCCCAGTATCCTGCCCCCTCACTCTTCTCTACTAAAGACTTGCACCTTCACCACCCCACCATCCCTTTGGCTCAGCACCTCCCCTGTACCTCTTGACCCACGCCCCCAAGGGGATGGACAACGTAGCAGGTGGAAGGCAGAGATGGGAAGCAAAGATCCCCAAAGATATCAGTGCAGGTGGGAAAAGGGAAGGCTGGCTCAAGTCCCGGGGCAGAAATCCCAAGATATTAAACTGAGGAGTGTCAAGTCATGAACAAAATAACCTGGCCTCACGTTAGGCGGTGAAATGAGGGCAAGAGGTCCAGGAACTGGTAGTCTTTTACATCTTTAATCCAATGGAGGTCCAAGAAGCACAGTGCAGGCAGTCGGGTGGAGCCCAGGGCAGAGGTGGAGTGCCAGGACCACCCAGAAAGCACCAACTCCTGCAAGCCTTACAGTCGGTTCAGAAAACACATGAGCTGCTTTTTGTGGAAACACCTGTCCAGCTGAGGTCCAGAGCACATGGCTGGTGGCAAACCACCCCATTAAGCATGGGTGGGGTCAGCGGCTTCCTCCGGCTTAGGTCCATCCGAGGCCACAGACGCTTGTAGCACCAGCAGCTCAAAGTCTGGCAGACTCGCATGCAGACACATTGCTCTCAGGGTCCAAGGTGCTGAAAGACATGGAGCCATGCAGCCCGAGGCAGCAGCAAAGGCAGAGTGTCAGGCTTAGGGCTTGGGGTGGGGAGGCACATAACTGTGGAGGCTATGGTGGTGGGGCAGGGCCCAGGGGTCAACTGAGCAGTGCTTCCCCCACTGCCAGGGCATTTAGCCCACCGCTACCCCATGGTTTTCTTCTCGCCAGAGCTGCCCCAGGCTGGCTGAAGGACATTCCAGGCCTCCCCAGGAGCTTTGTCCTTACTAAGCTATGTGCCCTAGGAGTCTGAGTCTGTGTCTGAGTCCTAGGAGGAAGAAGAGGTATCAGGCACCCGCTCCAGCAGCTGGCACATATGCTTGAAACGCTCGAGTTTCTCCCTTTGTGGTGATAGGAATGGCGCTGCAGGGCCCTCAGCAGAAGCCATAGGTGGCTTGAGTTTCTCCCAGTTCTCGGGAGGGAGCCTAGGGTGGCAGAATGAGAATGCCTGGCTGGGATTCCGAAGCCTGGGGGGTGGGGGGGAGAAGGCCAGGGCTGCCTGGGTCTGCTCCTCAGAGGAGGCAGGCATCTCCACCCACCTTCTTCAAGTGCCTCTCTTGGCCTCCTTTCACCTTTTTCCTTGGGGTCGGGGGTCTCATTCCCTGCCTCCCACTCCTTCTGTTTGGGGGCCCAGACACATGTTCAGGGGGAGGGCCAGCAGGTAAGGTTCCCTTTCTTCTGGGCAGAGGTGGAGGTGGTGGCTCCTCTGTCAGCTTCCATCCACCCCTCACCACTGTCAACCCTGTGGTGCCCTGGACCCTCACCTGCATCCTTGTCCATCCTTCCTGGGTACCTTGGGGGGCACTTCCAGCAGTTGGGGATCTCTGAATTGATAGCACCCTCAGCCTTTCCCATCTTCAGGCAGCCAGGGTGGATGATCCCGTTGCAGACTGTATACTCCATGAGGCTCAAACCAAACTTCTCTTCCTCTCCATGCACCTTCCTCCTTCCCAGCTTCCCCACACAGAAGGAACACAGCTGCGCAGCGCACTGCTGAAGCAGGGAAGACTGCTTCATGCGCCCGCCCCACCGACGTCCCCAGCTTCTTCAGGTCTCCTCAGAAATGGCAGTCCCCACACTCAGCACATGCATACAGCTGTGTGTGGAAGCACGGGCACAGCGCACTGCCGAAGCAGGCAAGACCACTTCATGCGCCCGCCCCGCCAACTCCCCCAGTTTCTTCATGTCTCCTCAGAAATGGCAGTCCCCACACTCAGTTCGCACACAGGCCTGGCAGCGGCGGCAGCAGCAGGTTCCGCGTTGGTGCGCTCCAGCCCCAGGGCCCTGGCTGCTCGAAGACATTGGGAGTGTCAACATCACCGAAGACTCTCACGTGTCCCGGGAGCCATCTCCTGGCGGGTCGGCGGCCAGTGGCAACGCAGGGCAGGAAACTCTCTCGGAACGCCTAGGTCTATGCTTCCAGAGGGCGCTCGGCCCCTCCCTCCAGGGGAGGGTGGGACAACAGCGAGTGGAGGTCGGGAGCGCCGGGCCAGGCCCTCCCACCGGCTGCTGCAAGGCCCTTCCAAGGGAAGGTCCTGCTCTGGGGGGCGGGGGGGGGGGCTCAGTCACTCAGCCACTCAAGGCCAACGGGGGGCTCCTTGGGCACAGGGTGCTCAGCTTCTGCCCAGGCCCCATTTAGTCCCGGTACGAGTCTCAGCTCCCCACCCCCACCTCTCCCCAAAGGCCCCAACCTTTAACTGGCCCCTTCTCAGGTCCAACTGTCTAGACGTCCAGGGAAAATCCAGGGCTCCCCACCATTTCCGGGGTTCAAACCCCTCCCACTGCTGGTTCACGGGGGGGGGGGGGGCGGTCGCTGCAACCTACCACCCTCCCCTGGGTCCGCCTGACCCACAGAGACAGGGCAAAGAGGGGGGTCAGTTTTTTCATTTTTTAACACTGTTGCTTTTCTTTAAAACTTGCAGGGCACATTAAAATTTCTTCTGCAAGACATGTATCAGCTTGCACATGAAAATGACCCTCCATGTCTTCTAGAACTTGACAACGGTCCTCAATATTATGGTCTCCCAGATTGTAGCTTAAAATATAGTATAAGAAATATATTATATATTATTGGAAATTAAGAAAATTTAAGTTATTACATTCAGAGTCTCTAAGAACCATGCCTGATTTATTCACCTCATTCTTCCTCATTCTCATTTGAAATTGCAGAAGAACATCAGTAACAGAGAAACATTTGTCCCCTGACTTTAAAAAGCAAAACATAATTCAGTCCGACCTACAGCAGCTTGGTTCCTGTAGGGCTCCAGCATCACATCCTTGTAGAGACTCTTCTGGGAAGGATCCAGCAAAGCCCACTCTTCCAAGTGAAGTTCACATGCTCATCATCATAGGTCACTGCATCCTAAAGTATGCTGTACATGTGTACACAGAAAGCAGGATACTGACATCACTGTACATGTCTGCACCATTGACAACATAGTTGTGTAACTCTGGTGCTTCCTCCACTCATTTTCAGACACAAAAGTTCTACTGTAACCACCAAGTCATTTTAGAAGGAAACTGAATAACGAGGTTCATCTCCATCAAGGGCCAGCCTTGACACACACATTAGTATTTGCACAGGACACAGTGTTGGCAAATTCCAAAGAACTATCTGATGCTTTATCAATTGAGCTATTTGGTTTTTCTGGCTCTTCTGCTGCCAAAGCCGCTCCTTAGCTAAGGAGTCTATTACCTAAGAGCAGGTGGCTGTGACAGTTTCCTGATGTAAACAGCAGGAGGCTGTAAAAGAAAAACCGTAGTTTGCTTTTAAACTTAGTGACTTACTTAGGCATTCAACAGTGGCTTGAAGGAGAGGGGGGAAAAAAGAGGAAAAAAAAAGACTTTAAACATACACTCATACAAGTAAAATAAACATGGGCTTTGAACAGCAAATTCCCACAAGCTTTCCTGTGGTGATGGCGTTGGTTTTAGCAGTCTCTTTTGCGAAGAATGCAGCAAATCCAGGCCATCCTCAGGGAACCTTCCACTATATCAGCACACGTAAGCAATGAGACATGCAGACAGGTACACATTCATACACACAAGGGAGTTCCCAATTTTACACACACACACACACACACACACACACACACACACACACACACCCCACCAACAACAACATCATGTAGATATTTAAACATGCATACACATATCTATTCACATGTGAACATATATACACAGACACATAATAAATGGGTAGGACAGGCTCTAGCAAGCCCCTCTCTCTTTTATTCTTGTCCTAGGTTTTTATCTTCCCTATACAATCATTACAGAAGAGAATGACAGTAGGACTTTAAGTTATTTCATTAGAACTATATCTAACTGAACATTTTTTGCTCATTAAAGTTTAAATAGTAGTTTTATCTATAAGCTCACTGAGTCCCAAGCAGAAGCTTTATCTTTTTCTTATTTCATATGTACATTATGTATTTAAAACAAGAGTTTTTGGTGCCAAGGTCGTTATCAAGAAACAGGGGTCTGTCCTGTCTTGTACAGAAAACCATTTGTTCTTTGTTTTTATATTCATATGGTCTTTCTTATTGTGGTAAACACCTAGGACTCAGCCTGGACTAAACCTAGAATGAATGCATTCCCTTGATCATTAATGTGGTTTAATCTTGCTTTTCTTACTGGTGTAATTCATGTGGTTCGCAGAACTCCTAGCAGTTTTTTGATAATTTGTAGGAGGGCTAGACGTTACTTGAATCTATTCAGAAATCACTATCAGGAACCTTCATACGATTATGCAGGAGATCTGCATAATGCATTATGCCAGACACAAGAGAGAAGCATGGAAAGACAGTGTAGCAACAGGAAGCAGTTTTGAGGCAAAATAACTTAGGCTTTCCCTAAACCAAGGGATAGAGCTGTGAAAAATGAGTGGGCTGCCTCCAGAGGCTCACAGGCTTGCTTTTGCCAATCCTCCATATCTCTTGGCATTTGTCGTTTCTGTGTCCTTTGAACAGGAAATAGCCTCGCAAGAGAAATGTCAATTAACAGACATAGAGAAAGAACCACACAGATCACACATCAGAGAAATTGTAGGAACAATTACTAACTACAAAAATGATGGGCAAGCTGGGTATACTTGCTCATGCCTTTAATCCCTGCACTCAGGAGGCAGAGGCAGGTGCCAGCCTGTTCTATGCCATGACGTACATATTAAGATCCTGACTCCCTTCAAAAAAAAAAAAATCAATCAAACAAACAAACAAAAAAGACAGAAAGAACTCAGAGGTCTTTACTGAAGTTCCTACAAAGAATTATACATTCACTCCTGTTTGATATTCATCTTCCATAACCCTGAGGTACCCCAGTTTATACTATAACAATAGTAAGATTTTACTAAAAGGGAATGCATGTTTAAACATTTATAAATGAACAGAAGGAAATAATAGCAATATAAATAAACAAAATAGGACAGGAGAGATGGCTCACCAGTTAAAAGCTCTTGCTGGTATTGAAGATAATTGAGGTAAGCTGGGCATTGGTGGTATACGCCTTTAATCTCAGCACTTGGGAGACAGAGGCAGGCAGATCACTATGAGTTCGAGGCCAGCCCAGTCTGCAAAGTGAGTCCATGACAGCCAAGGCTACACAAAGAAATACTGTGTTGAAAAACCAAAAATAAAAATAAGAAATAAAATAAGAAAAAGAAAAGTGAAGGAAAAAATAATTGAGGTCAATTGTCATTATTTACACGGGGCTCACAACTATTCATTATTCCAAGTTCAGGAGTTCTGACAGCAGTGAGGAGGAGGCACACATGATATACATGTTCATGCATACAGGAAAAACACTCATATTCATTCAAAAGATTCGAACAAATCCTTGTAGGAAGAACGTCACACGCCTGCAATGCAATGACTCAGAAGGCACAGGTCATATTAATATCATGAATACATGCCGTTCTAAAAAACAGAATACACTCTCTGCCAAATTTCAAAGTTCAAGATGTGGATGAAGATAAGCACAATAGCATATGCTACCTTGTACAAAAACCTACATTCCAAGAACTTCCGCTAACTTTATTTTAAAAAATAAGAAAAAAAACAATAACAGGGAGCTAGAGAGATGGCTCAGAGGTTAAGAGCACTGACTGCTCTTCCAGAGGTCCTGAGTTCAATTCCCAGTAACCACATGGTGGCTCACAACCATCTGATGCCCTCTTCTGGCCTGCAGATGTACATGAAGGAAGAGCACTATATACATAAGAATAAATAATAAATCTTAAAAAAAAACAGTAAAAAAACAGCCAGACATGTTGGCCCAAACTAATCCCAGCACTCTGGAGCCAGAGTCAGGGGGATCTCCAAGTTTGACAACTATCTGGTCTACATACTTACTTTCAGGAATGCTAGGACTATACAGAGAAACTTTGTTTCCAAAAACAGAAACAAAAACAACAAATTTAAAAATATAAAAACATCAGACTAGCAAATTAGCTTAGCATTGGGTAGCAATTGGTTCTACTGTATCTTATGTGATTTAGGGATAGAGTGTATACTGGTGCAGGCATGACAGCATGAGAAGGAAGCTAACTGATCAGTTTCAACCACAACACAGTAGACACAAAGAACAGGAAATGGATTGAGTCTTTAGACAATCAAATTTCATCCCCAATAAGGAATCTTGTTGAATGGTTATTAATATTTATAATTTTAAGATAATCAGTGCTTATTCCTTAACCAAAACACCACACAGAGAGACTAGAATCTGTTTAATTAGCAGAGAGCATAATACTAAGCCTCCAAGCTAGTTTATCTTCCTCTCATTTTTCTTGTCTCTATGGTCCAATTCTCTTCTCCTAGTGTTTCCTGGTTCTGTCCAAAGGCATCCTTCCTTCCCTTCCTGATCTTTCTCCTCCTCTCACTGGACCAGGATGTCCCACCCTAGTCTCTGTTTTGCTCAGCACTGGCTAGATGACTTTTATTAGCAAAAAAGAGAACAAATGGTGACATGTCAATACAAACTTGTCACCAGAAATACTTGAAATAAACATCGCAATGCAAACTAGATAGTGGGGTAGAGAAATCAGCATTTGAATGAACAAGAGTAAACTGTACACAATACCCTAACAGAATCTAGAAAGGCTCCTCCTACAAAAGCATCCATAAGCTCCCCAAAGAAAGCCACAAAAGCCAGACAAGTGCCCAAAGACAACCTCTAATCTAGGAGCTTTTTGACTCAAACAACTGCATTCTCACCCTGGTCACTATAAGCTTATGGTCACCCTGTGATGCAAATGCATTTAGTTTAATTGTAATGGTCCTAATAATATGCAACATCATGTTCACTGTTCAAACGCCAAAAGCAACAGACTGTACATTGTTCAAATGTCAAAAGCTACAGCCTCTACACTGCTTAAATGTCCAAAGCAACAGCCTCTACACTGTTCAAATGTTCAAAGCAATAGCTTCTACACTGTTCTAATGTCCAAAGTCACTTCTGACAATTATGGACAATCTCTTAATTGACACATCTTATAAAATCATTAAACAAGTTCTATCTTTCCAACATACAATGGCACAGAATAGTCCTTCTCATTCCAGTAAATAGGAATGTGTACACAGTGAGGGGAAATTAGACCAAGGCAAGAAACTCTGCAGGGCAAACACCAAATCCTGCAGCGCTGTCTCACACACATGGACCTTCACATCAAAGGGCTCAGATGACCTATTCCTGTACCTTTTCATACATCCCTCAGTTTGGCTACTTCCACTCCCTATCTGCATCTCTCCATGCAGATTTCGCAAAGGCTTGGGTGTCTCAACATCTTGTTTGTGGTCTCAAAATGCAACTCAGGCTTCATCCTCACAGCTTCAATGCAATGAACTCTCACAGTTTCCTCACTGGGACTATGAAGCTGCCAAACATAAATAGCTGGGACATTGCTGAACTGAAACCACAGAGGAAGAATCTTTGAATTTTGTGTCTTTCTTGTTTCTAGAACCAGCACAATAAGGTGATCCTGTCAAGATTGGCTTCTATGTAGGGATGGACCCTACCACGCTTGGACCACAGTAGCAGCAGGTTTTATATGAAGTTTCTTCCTGGGACTAGGAATCACTTTGCATACTCTTTCCATTAATTTAAGGCTTGGGCAGGAGGAAGTATTGCCCTTAAGGCACCTTGTTAGGCTTCCAATCCAGATCAAGGGCCCTCTTTCTTTTCTCCTTGAAAAGTCCTGCTTTTGTTTCAACATTTGCTGAAAGTTTGAAAAACCAAAAACCAATGTGTTAACCATATCAATCACTTAAGTAACAAAAACCCAAACTGATGATTACAACTGGAAAACACAGAGTTGCCAAGAAATGAGAGGCAAACCTTCAGGATCAAGAAGAGACAACTAACACTGTTTCTCCACAGAAAGTTCACAAAGTAACAAACGCTAAAGGAACTCATAACACACTCAAAATCAAGTAAACAGATACCAAGGAGAAGAATACAAAGAACCAGGGAGCAGCAGCAGCACCTGAGACCGGGCGGGGCATGGTCACGCCCACCGCACTGTGGGAGCCTAGTGGCCGCCAAGCTCCCGAGAGGCTGACAGGGGCATCAGAGGCTCTGAAGCCTGGGGCCTCTGGCCCTTTGCCACTGCTACTGGGGTGGAGAGGCGGCGCTGAGCAATCTTTGGTGCAGTCTTGAGCCCGAGGGTTGCCTCCCTTCCCATTCACACGCCGCGGCTCCATGTTCTATGATAAAGATGGGGATCTGGCTCGTGAGTTCTATGAGGAGACAATTGTCACCAAGAATGGACAGATACATAAGAATCTGATTCCTCAGGACATCGTGAGGCTGGATTCCCCCCCACACCCCGCGCACCGACAGAATCTATGTGGATTTCCCCCATGATGCTCTATGAAGTGTGAGCCTGTGGCATGGCAGACACAAGCACCCACTGCCCCAGCAAGAAACTCCCAGGATCAAGGTGTAGCTTCTGTTCAGGAGTCAGGCTAATGCCACAACCCTGAATAAACTAAACTCCGTTGGACCAAAAAGCAAGCAAACAAACAACCAAAACCAATAAAGATTCAATGAAACAGAGTAGATTCATTGCAAATAACCAAAATAGAATATGCAAATTTTAATAATTGGAAACAAAAAGGACATACAAGCAGACAATGAGGAAATCCTGAGAATAGTTAAGAACACACTTTAAAAACCTGTACCCCAACAAATTGGAAAATCTAAAAGAAATGGATAATTTAATTGATAGGCAAAGTTAAATCAAGATCAGGTAAACAACTTAAGTAGACCTATATCCCCTAGTGAAAAAGAAAAATTCATTAAAGGACTCCCAATCAAATCAAATCAAAACAAAACAAAACAAAACAAAACAAAACAAAACACCAGGACTGGATGGTTTTAATGCAGAAATCAACCAGACACTCAGAGAAGACAACACCAATACTGCTCACCTATTCTACAAAACAGAAACAGAAAGATTATTACCCAATTCATTTTAAGAAGTCACAGTTACCTTGATACCCAAAGCACATAAATACTCAACAAAGAAAGAGTACTGCTGACCAATTTCCATCATGGACATAGATCCAAAATTAATAAAATATTTGCAAACTCAATCAAAGAACAAATCAAAAAGATCACTGTAAGACCCCCGACACGGCGGTCTTAACGCGGAGACCCCCACCAAGAACCAACGAGACCAAGGCTTCGGCTGCAACAAGCAAGAGGCTTTATTATTAAGGGGACGGGTACCCGGGCGTTTCAGTCTCCCAAGAGGCTGGCGCGCCGGGCGAGTCTTTAGGGGGTCCTTTATAGGGAGTTTGGCGGGAAGCTCGGTTACAGAAGCGAAAAGCATAGTTACAGGGCTCTGATTGGTAAATTTAAATGAGGCGAGGTTATAGTCCGGTCATTAGGTGGGCTCTGGGAGCAGGGGAGTTTACCCGTTCTCTGGGCCAGGTGGCCATCCATAAATATCTTGTTTGACATGGAGCGAGGTTATGGCCCGGCCATCGGATGGGAACAGGGGAGTTTGCCCACTCCCTGGGCCAGATGGCCGACCATAAATATTTTGTTTGACAAGGACAAGCACGCTTTTATCTTTCTCCTCTGAGCTCCAGGCCTTATCTTATCTCGGGAACCCATTATTCTAGTCTTGCCTTGCAAGATAACGTTACTGCTGCTATGCTTGCTATGCCGGGTGCACAGGGGAGGGGGTCTTACATTCCCCCCTCTTGTTGTAAATTGAATGAAATCTTTCATTCAATGACCTCTGGTTGTGTCTGTTGGAGCTGTTGGTATTGTCGGGTTAGAACCAAGGCCTGTACAACCGATAGGTGGCCTTGGTTTCGGATGAATTGCATCAGTCTGTTAAGAACGCAGGGCCCAAAAAGTAGGAGCAGAACAATAATTAACAAAGGGCCTGTTATGGTAGATATTAAAGTGGTGAACCAAGGAGCCTTATTAAACCAGTTTTCATACCACGTTCGTCCTGATTCGAATTGTAACTGTCGCTGTTTTAGTCTTTCTCGCAGCTTGGACATACTATCTCTAACTACCCCTGTATGGTCAGCGTAAAAACAACATTCTTCCTTGAGGGCTGCACAGAGTCCACCTTCTTTCAGGAATAAAATGTCTAACCCTCTACGATTTTGGAGTACTACCTCAGAAAGGGAGGTTAGGGACTGTTCTAATGCACTAATAGATTCTTCTAATGCTTGAAGATCTGCGTTCATGGCCTGTTGTAGCTGCTGAAAATGAGCAACCTGAGTGAGAGCAGTAGTCCCGGTTCCGATCCCTGCCGCAACTCCCCCGACTGTTAATCCTCCCAGTAGCAGTGCCAGAGTGATGGATACTGGCTCTCGGGGGTAACGATTAATCCCCTCAAAATAGCGGTATAGGTCGGAGGGGTCATGGTATGTGATCTTGGGGAAGAGCTGGACTAATACACAGAAGTCCGAAGACATTTTAAGGACGGATGTTGTGACACATGGGGTTAACCCAGTGTTACAGGCCCAGTAGGTTCCATTTGGGCCAGTGAGGTACCTGGTTTCCGAAATTTTCAGGGTGCTGGTCAAAGTGGTGTTGCACAGGGATTTATGGGACGAGGGGACGGTCCCTAAGCAAGTTCCCTTACCGGATATTTCAGACAGCGTAAGGCGGTGAGGGGTATTGGAGAGACACCTATTGTCTGGGGTGGAGGAGTTGGTAATGCTGGTCGTAAGGGCAACTCCCTCATAGTAAGGGGGTTGGGAGGTGAGACACATCCAACATTCCTTAGTCTTTTCCGGGGAAGTATAGTTTAGGGCCTGGTATGCCCCCGTTACCAAGTCCAGGAGCTGATTTCTCGTGTTAGGATGTGAATCTAGGGCAGAGGGGGTGCTAGGATTTACCGAAAATGACGTCGTCGGTGGAGCGGGTGGGGGTAGCACCTGGGGTCTAGGCTGGGCTTGAGGTGGCTCAGCCAGGACAGGGTTAGGGCCTATTGCCATGGTGGGAGCGGTAGTCAGGGTTAACTTGACCTTGAAAATTAGCCCATGGTCTTTGTTTGATTTATACAATCGCAACCCCCAAGTGTTCCCCTTAAGCCATCGGCGATCCTGCTTTCCTTTTTCTGTAAACTTGATGACTATGGGGTTGCAGTACTTTTTCTTGCAGGGCCCCTCTGGGCTATTGAAGGGGGCGCATTTAGTCTGGAGGTATTTATACTCATTTCTTTCTCCTTCTCCTGGCCTGTCATAGCTACTGTTTCTCTTTACCGTGATCAGGTCCCAACTGGAAGAGGGGTTCCAGGAAGCCTCGCCCGTGGTTTCACAGCCCCATGCGGCACAAAAGAAATCAGGGGCCCCCCCACATTGGCGCTTGAACTGCCGAGATTGGCCTTGTCCTGGGCAAACATAGAACTGAATGGACCGAAGATTAGCCCGGTAGAACTGTCCGGAGCACCCGAGAGTGCTTCCTATCCCATTTGGCACGCATAGTCTTTCAGCCGGGGGATTAGAGAGGTCAGTGTGGTCGGGAAGGTCCCATGTTAGTGACCCGGCTGCCAACTTACAGAGGTCTGGCGTCAGGTCCGGCCACCAGGTCCATGGAGGATGTAGTGCGGTGACCGACCAGACGGTGTCTCCCTCTTCATTGGTTACCTCCCAGGTTTGTTGTACTGGAGTGTGAGGGCTGGCAGACGGGGCCCAGGGGAGGGATAGTAGGAGAAAAGTAAGGGTCATGGGGCGGATCAGGTTCGGGAAAGTCTTATCTTTAGGGGATTGTCGGTTCGATGGGCCTTCCATGTTGTCTTGTCTGGGTCTGTCTCCCTGGCTGCCTTGACGTGGGCTGCGTGGATCCAGGTGGCAATTCCGTCTACCTTGAGAGCCGTCGGGGTAGTCAGGAGAACAGCGTAAGGTCCTTTCCAGCGGGGTTCAAGGTTCTTGGTCCGGTGGCGTCGGACCCAGACGTAGTCTCCGACCTGGAATGGGTGAGGGGCCAGGGGTTTGTCAAGCTGGTCTTTATAAGCACGGGCTAGGGGCTTCCATACCTCATTTTGCACCTCTTGGAGGGCTCTTAGGTGTGCCTGGAGGGAAGGCCTGGTAGCGAAGGAGCCGATATCTGGGTCAAGGAAGTGAACAATAGGAACATGTGAACCATAGACAATCTCAAAGGGAGTAAGTCCATGTGGGCCAGGGGTGTTCCTAACCCTGTATAGGGCCAGGGGTAGCAGGGCCACCCAGTCCTTAGTGCCAGCTGCAAGCGTTAATTTAGTCAAAGTCTCCTTAATAGATCTATTCATGCGCTCTACCTGTCCTGAACTCTGGGGTCTATAAGAACAATGTAATTTCCAATTAATCCCCAGTAGTTTGGCCACCTGCTGGCTTACCTGGGAGACGAAGGCTGGTCCGTTGTCGGACCCAATTACCTGTGGCATCCCGTAGCGAGGGAAAATATCATCTAAAAGCTTCTTGGAAACCACCTTGGCCGTCTCATGTTTGGTGGGGAAGGCTTCAGTCCATCCTGAAAAAGTATCTACGAAGACCAGCAGGTACCGGTATCCGTATATACCTGGTTTGATCTCCGTGAAGTCAATTTCCCAATGGGTCCCTGGCCGGTGTCCTCGGACCCTAGTTCCTGACAAATTTAAGGACTTGTTGGTATTGACCAGCGTGCAGGGCCGGCAATTGTCAATGGCTCTCTGGAGGGCCTCCTTTTTTCCCAATAGGTAAAAGTCCGTTTCTTCTTTTTCAAGGAGGGTCTTCATCTTCTGGGCGCTTAAATGAGTGAGCTTGTGGAAGTAGTCAATCAAATAGTCAGTTTCTTTTGAGGGGACGACTACCTTGTCCTGGTATCGCCAATGGTCAGGGCCTTCAGGAAGCGCGCCCATCTTTTGAAGTCTTTGTATGTCGTCGTCGGTGAATTTCCAATTCCGGTCCTGCTGTCTTGGCGCTCCGGTGTCTCCTTGTAAGGAGAGCGCCTCGAGAGTGTCGAGGGGTCTTGTAGCGGCTTGGCGGGCTGTCTCGTCAGCCAGCCGATTACCTCGAGCCTCAGGAGAGTCCCCTTTCTGGTGGCCCGGGCAATGGATGATGCTGAGCTGCTGGGGTAAAAAGAGGGCCTTCAGGAGGGCCAGGATTTCAGTCTTATTTTTAATTTCTTTACCTTCTGAGGTGAGGAGTCCTCGGCGCCGATAAATTTCTCCATGTACGTGGGCTGTGGCGAAGGCATACCGGCTGTCTGTATAGACTGTTAGCCTTTTTCCTTTTGCCAGTTCCAGGGCCTTGGTCAGGGCGATCAGTTCAGCACGCTGGGCGGAGGTCCCTGGGGGCAGAGGGCTGGCCCATATTACCTGGTCGGTGGTGGTGATAGCCGCTCCGGCCCGTCGTGTCCCGTTATCCAGGAAGCTGCTCCCATCCGTATACCAAACGAAGTCTGGGTGAGGGAGGGGCTGGTCAGTGAGGTCAGGGCGGGTTCCGTGGATTTCCGCCAGGACTTGCTGACAGTCATGATCCTCGGGCCCATCTGGGAGAGGGAGCAGCGTGGCAGGGTTGAGATTGGTTATTGGCCCAAAGGTGACTCTGTCCGAGTCTAAAAGCATGGCCTGGTAATGTGTAACCCGGGCGTTGGAGAGCCATCTGTCTGGGGGCTGCCGGACCAGGGATTCCATGGCATGGGGCGCTAAGATAGTAATTGGCTGTCCCATGGTGAGTTTATTAGAGTCTTTAAGGAGTAAGGCGGCTGTAGCAACCATCCGTAGGCAAGGGGGCCAGCCTGCTGCCACGGAGTCCAGTTTCTCAGAGAGGTAGGCTATAGGCCTTTTCCAGGGCCCCAGTCTCTGAATTAGAATTCCCTTGGCGTAGCCTTGCTTCTCGTCAATGAACAACTCAAAGGGCTTGGTTAAATCGGGCAGCCCCAGTGCGGGGGCTGAAATTAAGGCAGTCTTAATAGCCTCGAAGGCCTGTTGATGGGTGGGCCCCCAGACAAACATCGTTCCTGGCTTGGTGAGGGGGTACAGGGGAGCTGCCAGTTCCGCGAACCCAGGGATCCAGAGGCGGCAAAAGCCCGCTGTTCCTAAAAATTCTCTGAGCTGACGGGGGGACCGCGGTAGCGGGATTTGGAGGACAGTTTGTTTCCTAGCCGGAGTGAGCCACCTCTGTCCATCCTTGATGGAGTAACCTAGGTAGGTTACTTCAGTCTGGCAAATTTGTGCCTTCTTGAAAGAGGCTCGATACCCCAGCCATCCTAGGACTTGTAGGAGGGCGTGGGTTCCCCGTCGGCAGCTCTCCTTAGAGGGGGCTGCCAGGAGGAGATCGTCCACATATTGGAGCAATATGAGGTCTGGGTATTGTACCCTGAAGTCGGCCAAATCACGGTGTAAGGCCTCATCGAACAGGGTGGGACTATTTTTAAATCCCTGTGGCAGCCGTGTCCATGTTAGTTGCCCCGAAATCCCCAAGTCGGGGTCCTTCCATTCGAATGCAAAGAGAGGCTGGCTGGAGGGATGCAGTCTTAGGCAGAAGAAAGCATCCTTTAAGTCCAGCACAGTGTACCAGACATGGTCTGGGGATAGCCCCGTCAATAGGTTGTAAGGGTTGGGGACAGTAGGATGTATGTCTTCAACCCGTTTGTTGACTTCTCTTAAGTCTTGGACCGGCCGATAATCCCCTGTTCCGGGCTTTTTAACAGGAAGCAAGGGGGTGTTCCAGGGAGACTGACAAGGAGTCAGTATGCCTTGGTCCAGGAGTCTCCGAATATGAGGCCGTATTCCCAGGTAGGCTGCCTGTGACATAGGGTACTGCCGGATAGAGACTGGGGTGGCAGAAGCCTTAAGGTGTACTAATATGGGGGGCTGTTGGTGAGCTAGGCCCATTCCCCCAGTTTCGGCCCATGATGATGGATACAGGGCTTGCCAGTCTGGGCTAGGGGTATCGCTCCCAGGGGGGTCAGTCTCATACAATCTGTATTCATCCTCTAAATTTAATACCAAAGTCTGAATAGGCCGCCCTTGTGGTCCTGTCACACGAGTGTGCCCTTCTTCGAAGTGAATTTGGGCCTTGAGTTTGGTTAATAAGTCTCTTCCCAGGAGGGGATATGGGCAGTCCGGGACGTGAAGAAAGGAATGTGAGACCTTACCGGTGGCAAGATGTACTTTTCTCTCGGTGGTCCAGCGGTAAGGCTTCCCGCCAGTCGCTCCTTGCACCCAGGCAGTCTTTGTTGTCAGGGGCCCCGGTGCGGTGGTAAGGACGGAGTGCTGAGCTCCCGTATCCACCAAGAAGGTGACGGGTTGCCCCCCCACATTTAGAGTTAGCCGGGGTTCAGGGGGAGGCTCCTGACCCTGACTTCTTCAGTCTTCCAGGTTGAGGAGAGCCGCGGAGGGGGGGGTTCTACGGGGCCCTTTGGGACGCCTGGGACAGTCCCGTACCCAGTGACCTCTCTCCTTACAATAGGCACATTGGTCCTTATCCACAGGGGTTTTTCTCCGTTCTCCCTGGCCCTGACTATCCTGGCGTCCTGAAACTACGGTGGCCAAAAGTCTACTCATTTCTCTATGTCTCTTTTTATCTCTAGCATTTTCCCTCTCTTCCGCTTCTTTTCTCAATCTCTCTTCCCTTTCTTCAGACTCTTTCCTAAGCCTTTCTTCTCTCTCTTCCGGCGTCTCTCTCTTATTATAAACTTTCTCTGCCTCCTTTAAAAGATCCTGAACTGTACTCTCTTTAAGTTCCTCCAATTTCTCCAATTTGCGTCTGATATCTGGGGCAGACTGCCAGATAAAAGCCATGGCCAGGGTGGTGGCCAGGAGGGGGTCCTCCGGATCATATGGAGTATAGACCCTATAAGCTTCTTTTAGACGCTCAAGGAAAGCTGACGGCGTCTCATCTGCTTTTTGAGTAACCATCTTAACCTGGGCCAAATTGGTGGGCCGCCTGGCGGCTTTTTGGAGACCCGCTATAAGCAGCTGACGATAAAGGCGTAGGTGGGCCCTACCTTCCTCAGTATTGAAGTCCCAGTCGGGTCGTTCCAAGGGGAAGGCACTGGCTATCTCATTTGGCAGCTGGGTAGGCCGCCCATTAGCTCCTGGGACGCTCTTGCGTGCCTCCAGAAGGACGCGCTGCTTTTCCTCAGAGGTAAGGAGCGTCTGTAGAAGCTGTTGACAATCATCCCAAGTGGGTTGATGGGTGACTAGAATGGACTCAATAAGGGAGGTTAGCCGGGAGGGGTCCTTAGAAAAAGAAGGGTTATTATTTTTCCAGTTATAAAGATCTGAGGCGGAAAACGGCCAATATTGTACCTGGCCACCCGTGCCAGCCCGAAGGGGGAAGGCCTGAGAGGCCTGGGGTGGAACCTCGCGCCGGCTGCGGAGTCGGCCGGCCATTGGTGAGGCCTCGGTTGCTGCGGTGGGAGCAATATCGTCAGGGTGAGGCATGGGTCCGGAGCGCTCAGGCGGCGGCGGCGCAAGATCTTCAGGTGGCCCCGGCAAGGGAGGAGCCGAGGGAGCCTGAAGTCCGGCCGGTGAGGCTGGGCCTGGGGCCCGATAAGGGGGTGGTTCTTCAGTCAGGAGATCCAGGAGGGGTCCCTCATCCGGTGGCAAGACCTTGGGGGGGGGCGCGTACAATGGCGGGGTAGAGACCTGCCCCAGCGGGGGCCGCTGGAGTCTGGGCCGGCGGCTGCGTCAAAGCGGAATGGGGACCGGCCCCAGGGGAAGCCGCTGGAGTCTGGGCCGGCGGCTGCGTCAAAGCGGAATGGGGACCGGCCCCAGGGGAAGCCGCTGGAGTCTGGGCCGGCGGCTGTTCTAAGGTGGGCGTGATAAGAGAGGTGGGGATAGTAGGGGGCTGAATGAGGAAAGGTCTGACCCATGGAGGAGGGTCACGAACGAGAGATTCCCAAGTCATTATGTAAAGGACCTGGTCCGGATGACCGTGTGGTCCAGGGTCTATAATTTTGGACTTGATCTGTAGAATGAGAGAAAGGTTAAAAGTGCCATCTTGTGGCCACCCGGTATAAAGCGTAGGCCATTCAGCGGAACAAAGAGTTTCCCATCTGCCCTTGCGAACTTCTACTGACAAATTGTGCGCTATGGCACGGACCTCTTTGAAGTGCTGCAAAGTAAGGGTTAGTGGGGTGACAAGAGTCTGACCCATGGTGCCGAAAATATAGAACGAAACACAACAGAGAAACACTACACACAGAAGACCAGACACAGCCTGCGCGGGACGCTTGCGCCAAAGCGAAAATAAAGCGGCGGTTGCAGGCGGCGGCTCGGCCGCCGCAGGGGATCCATACCCCCCGCCTTCCAGATGAGGCGAATAGCCTCTCAGATGGGCCGGAGCCCCAAATAACCCTGGAGGAGACAGGGTTCTAGTACAGAATTCCACAGGGACGTCTCCCCGGGCCACAAGGGGGGAGTACAAGCCCGTCAGCTTCCCCCGCCCTTGCCAGATTCAGAGAGTTTGCGCAAACACCGAGACACGTAACGATTAACAACGATCAACAACGACAAAGCCGGCCGGCGCAAAGACAAAGGCTTACCTCCCGAATTTGGGTCGATGGTCCCCAGGCGGGGGTCTCGATCTCGGTGGAACCTCCAAATGTAAGACCCCCGACACGGCGGTCTTAACGCGGAGACCCCCACCAAGAACCAACGAGACCAAGGCTTCGGCTGCAACAAGCAAGAGGCTTTATTATTAAGGGGACGGGTACCCGGGCGTTTCAGTCTCCCAAGAGGCTGGCGCGCCGGGCGAGTCTTTAGGGGGTCCTTTATAGGGAGTTTGGCGGGAAGCTCGGTTACAGAAGCGAAAAGCATAGTTACAGGGCTCTGATTGGTAAATTTAAATGAGGCGAGGTTATAGTCCGGTCATTAGGTGGGCTCTGGGAGCAGGGGAGTTTACCCGTTCTCTGGGCCAGGTGGCCATCCATAAATATCTTGTTTGACATGGAGCGAGGTTATGGCCCGGCCATCGGATGGGAACAGGGGAGTTTGCCCACTCCCTGGGCCAGATGGCCGACCATAAATATTTTGTTTGACAAGGACAAGCACGCTTTTATCTTTCTCCTCTGAGCTCCAGGCCTTATCTTATCTCGGGAACCCATTATTCTAGTCTTGCCTTGCAAGATAACGTTACTGCTGCTATGCTTGCTATGCCGGGTGCACAGGGGAGGGGGTCTTACAATCACAAACATTGTTCAACTAGGCTTCGTCCCAGAGATGCTGGGATGGTTCAACATACAAAAATCAGTAAATGTAACCCACCATATAAATAAACTGACAGAAAAAAAAGAAAAACACAGAGGATAATCTCATTTGCCACCTACCAAGCCTTTGACAAAATCCAACACCAATTAATGATAATAGTCTTGGAGAGATTAGGGATACAAGGGACATACTTGTTGTGGTTAATTTATCAGTATAGCCTAATAATATTATTATTAGGCCTATAAATTATCATTATGGTGGTATTTTGTAACCCGCTAGCAATCAGTCAAGACACAGACACCTGTTATATTTTAAAATTGCCTTACTTAACCTTGGGAAGGCCAGATATTAAATCCCTAAACTACTTATTATGCCATCTGCTTCTAATAATTTCTATCAAGCTACCTCCCACCCATAATCCCAAATACTTGCTAATTTTCAGCATCTGGACCAAATCTCCATCCATGTTGGCCATATGCTTCTCCTTCACCCAACCCATGGTGCAGCCTTCTTCCACCTCTCCCCTCCTCCTCCCAATATTATCTCGGTCTCCCAAAGCCCGGGAACCTTAGCCACGCCCATCCCATTTACTCTGCCCAGGGGTGATGGCCTTTTATTGGTCAAACAGGTTAGGCTCTTAGGCAAGATACAAGCTGACAAGCAGTATTAGCATCAAAATACACCCAACCCACCTGCAACACATACCTAAACATAATAAAGGGAATCTGCAGCAAGCCTATAGCCAACATCAAATCAAATGGAAAGAAAGTAAAAACAACTCCTTTAAAATCAGGAACAAGGCAAGGCTGTTCTCCCTACATCTATTCAATATTTTATTTGAAGTTCTAGCTAGAGCAATAAGACAACTGAAAGAGATCAAGAGAGTAACAGACCCTATGGAGGAGCTTCAGTTCTGGAAAGATGTCAAGTCCCCAGGCAGACACAGGAAACTGAACCTGGAAACTGCAAGAACAACCACTGCCCTTAACTGCTGAGTCACATCTCCTGCCCTGTAATGGTCCCTTAAGTAGCTACTGTGGACTCTTAAGTCAATGAACAGTGAGTCAGAAATGATGGAGCTCCAAGGATGCTTTCTTAGAGCCTAGAGGAGTGACAGCTCAGCAAAGACAATCACACAGAAGTAACAAAGAGAAGTCAAGAAGTTTGGCAGCAAGAAGCTCAGGTTATGAAAGATATTTGCCCAGAGTTATGTGCCTGAGGGCTTTACAAGCATAAAAACAATCTGAAATAGTATGTAGAAAGAAAATAGCAAGGCTATGCAGAGATTAATGAACTAGATAGAGACTCAAAGACAGTACAATGATTCAACATAACAGAACTGTTTTGGTGCTGGGACTAAAGTAATAACAAAGCATCATTCACCTAATTCAAACTGGAAAAGTGAATTTATATGTATTAGAAGTAGAGCTAACATGAGGATACTGAAAGATTTGACAAGGACTTCAGTGTTATCTTGTGCAGTGCTGTGGAAAGTCATACATACATAAACCACAACTGAAGAAGACATGATGAGTTCCTAGAAACTAGTGACTGAATCAGCCTCCTACATGATACAACTACAACACACAGCAAGCAGCTGCTGAGACTGAAGCAGTAAGAGTTTCCGTCAACAGTGTCTGAGGACTGGACAGATTAACATGGAATTCTCCTTTCCATACAAACCTTATACTAATGCCAAAAGAAGAGCACTGCATAAAACACAAAAAAAAGGAGGAACAATAGAAAGTCCTCATGCAAAGCTGGCTTTACCTCAAAGCACAAAGCAGGTGAGCCCAAACAAATATATTCAAAAAATTAAAAAATCATAGAGCAGTTGCCAGGATCTACACAGACACAGAGATCATCTCTAAATAACACAGAAATGGAAACATTGAATTCACACCAAGAGTGCAAGGCTGTTCCTGTAAGACCCCCTCCCCTGTGCACCCGGCATAGCAAGCATAGCAGCAGTAACGCTATCTTGCAAGGCAAGCCTAGAATAATAGGTTCCCGGGATAAGATAAGGCCTGGAGCTCAGAGGAGAAAGATAATAGCGTGCTTGTCCTTGTCAAACAAGATATTTATGGATGGCCACCTGGCCCAGAGAACGGATAAACTCCCCTGTTCCCAGAGCCCACCTAATGACCGGACTATAACCTCACCTCATTTAAATTTACCAATCAGAGCCCTGTAACTATGCTTTTTGCTTCTGTAACCGAGCTTCCCGCAAAACTCCCTATAAAGGACCCCCTAAAGACTCGCTGGGCGCGCCAGCCTCTCCGGAGACTGAAACGCCCGGGTACCCGTCCCCTTAATAAAAAAGCCTCTTGCGCGTTGCAGCCGAAGCCTTGGTCTCGTTGGTTCTTGGTGGGGGTCTCCACGTTAAGACCGCCGTGTCGGGGGTCTTACATTCCAACACCTACAGACGAATCTATGTAAGACACCAAATATGTAGACTCAGTAAAAGTAGAAAAATGGCTATGTCAATAGATAAATTAAAGCCCTATGGTAAAATATGACATTTTCTCAGTATAAAACCTCTCAAGGTATGAGGAGAGAAAGAACATACCTCAGAATAATACAGTCAGACAAAAGCTAAAGCCAACAGTGTGAAAAAGGACAAATGGAATAATTCCACTCTAATCAGGACTAACTCAACACAGTGCATCAGTGAGTACACAGTTCTCTGACGGAGAAAAATTTAAAGTGACAATAGAGTCAGAAATCAAATGGATCTCCTTAAACAAAAACAAACAAACAACAACTCAGCCCAAAAGTGGTGGCACACGCCTTTAATCCCAGCACTTAGGAGGCAGAGGCAGGTAGATCTCTGTGAGTCTGAGGCCAGTCTGGTATACAAAGTGAGTCCAGGACAAAGAAGGCTACACAGAGAAATCCTGTCTTGAAAAAAACCAAAAAGAAGAGGAAGAAGAAGAAGAAGAAGAAGAAGAAGAAGAAGAAGAAGAAGAAGAAGAAGAAGACCTCAATCAAACCACTCACACTGTCTTCAGATATCTTGTACTACACAGTAATACCATTAACAATGTCAGAAACAGCTATGCAGACTGAGGAGGAGGGCAGAGTCATCAGTGGTCACTTTCCAATTTGGATCCTGTGTTCTACAATCCAAATCTGTCAGACATGCACACTGGAAACATACTGGAAAGACTATTTTTAGTAACAGAAGCTTTTCTGGTTCAATATGAGGGTAATTGTACAGGGAGGGAAATACACAGATTACACTTGGAACCTGACCAAAGCAAATGATAAGGAAGGTCACAGGCCCTAAAAAGGAATCCACTATGACATTTGCTACACACACAAATGGCTCGGTTCACACCCAAGACCAGGTGCTGCTTTCAGTCTGGTCAGAGACTTTGTTTTCAATGGGCAACAGTTATTTCAGAGACTCGAAACTAATCAAATACAGGAAATGACTGAATGCTTAATGTACTGCCTATAATGGGAAATTCATTTTACCACATCTAACATTATTCTCAGTGAAAATTTCAAGAATCATTAAAGAAACAAAATCTTGCAAAATCAATTTCATGTCCTGTTTCTATTGTCATTTCAGAGCCACCACACACCATGCTCAATCTGTCTAACATACCTGGATCCTTTGCTACAATCTCTGTCCTCACTATCTAGGGCTCTTAGTTGTCACTCACAGGTGAGCAGATCTGGCTGAGCAGTGGGAGACCTGCCCATGGGAAAGAGGTGCAAAGTACTTTAATGGAACAAAACTGAAAGATGCTAACACCTGCCAAAAGGATAACCATGAAGGAAAGAGAAAGTATCATAAAAATGTCTCTTCTTCACTGAGGATTTCACTTAGTCTATGAGATGTGAGACTCACTCACACACAGTTTACACACCTGCAGAGCCATTTTCCCAGATAGCCTGAGGAAGGAAGACTGCAAGAAAACTGGACTCTGACCCACAGAATCCAGACTGCTGCACCACTACAACAGGAGGTCTCTGAAAAAAAGCTCTGAGGCCAGGGTCCAGGCATTCCCACTCCTGCAAGAAGTTACAGTGAAAAAACTCAGTGTTAACAAGCCGTGAATTTAAAAACAAGAGTTTGGCCACATGTGCACAGGCACAGTGATTTCCTTGAACGAAGGAGACAGTTTTCTGATTTAAGTCAGCAATCATAATCACTCAAAAGGTGAATTCTAATTTTGTTGTAATATATAGTGAGTTTTCTATCTATAATAACAGTGTGGCCTGATGTCATGATCTCACAGCATGCATAGTGGGCTGGGCTCTCAAAGAGACTAAGGACACAGGGCTACCTGAGATTAACATATTAAAGGAGACATTTTTGGAGAGGTAATTTCTTGCTGCCTGGTTCCTCTCTAAACCCTAGTCTCTCCTCCCTTCTCTTTCTGTCCCCTATCTCTTCCCCTCTCAGTCCTCTCATGAGCTGGTTCAGTCTGGACCCTTCTAGATACATCTGGCTGTTTTCTCCCTCATACCGTAAAGCCCAAAATTGATCTGCAAATACCACCTGCCCAAGAACCAGATTAGCTCCCTGGAATGCTGGGAGTTGTAGTTCTTCAAAAATAACAACGCCACATGAGAAAGTATGATGGCATATAGGTTTGTATTCATAAGCCCCTGTAGCTCTTGACAAAGTCCATTTCTTGGTCAATATTTACTATTTATATTAGTACCTGCTCAAGTGGTGAAATTGGTTTTTCTCCCGGGAATCTCAGGATGAACACAGCATAGAATAAACCTCAACCATACCCCTGGACCAGTCAGATCTCCAGTTTTCATCAGACCCAAGGTATACCATTAATAACTAAGCATTGAAGACACATTTCTGAATGCTGTGCTCACATCCAAGACGCTAATGTTTCCAACCACAACTATGGTGTTTTATTTTTGTTTTGTTTTGTTTTTTGTTTTTTCAAGACAGGGTTTCTCTGTGTAACCTTGGCTGTCCTGGACTCACTCTGTAGACCAGGCTGGCCTCAAACTCACAGCAATTGCCTGCCTCTGCCTCCCAAGTGCTGGGATTAAAGGCGTGCGCCACCACGCCTGGCTAACTATGGTGTTTTATAAAGTAAATTTTCTGATTCAATCAAATCTGCACTGGTTCCACATATGACCAACATGTATTTTGTGGATACCTATTACCCAGGACAAAGGACATGCTCTTGACTAGGCAGATAGAGGAACAGAGAAGTTAAGAAAGCATGGGTGAATTTGAATTCGAGGAGATTTGTAACTGCTGTAGCTGTGAACCCAGTGTCCAAATACACATACTGCAAATGCTCCATGAGATGATTTTATGAAAAATAATCTGGCCACCATAAAAAAAAATACTCACAATAAACACCCTATCGAACAATGGTAAGATATCAACAGAATTGTGATAGTGGCATCCTTAAGAGCAGGAGGCAGAGGCAGGCAAATCACTGTGAGTTCAAGGCCAGCCTGGTCTACAAAGCAAGACTAGGGCAGCCAAGGAAACACAGAGAAACCCTGTCTCGGAAACAACAACAACAACAACAACAACAACAACAACAACAACAGCAAAGCAGCTGAGGAAATCATGCTGCTCCTCTCCCTCCGTTTCCCTCTGACTGCTAGGCTGCTGTTCCCACCGCTGTGCTGCTGACTGGTGACTGACTGGGCCAGCAGCCGGAAAACTACATCTGAGGAAGTTGTTGGGTTTCTGCAAACAACCTGCCCCCACATGACCCCCATCCACCGAAGGAAATGGTGCATATTCATATAGACCCGCCCACTATCCTTCAGTTCCAGTCACGCGGTTCCCCAAACCTTTTCAAGGGCCACCCAGATTTTGTCTCTTCCTTGTCACTATCCTGGTTTTTAGTGTCGCTGCCCTGCAGAGACTGGTCCCTCCCACTCCTTCTCAAGTTGCAGGCCACACAGCTCTGTAGGCTCAGTTCTCTTAACCAATGTATTTTATTACAACTTACTAACTGAACCGACGTCACTTATAACCCGACTAACCAAAACAATAGGAAAAAAGGACTAAAGAACACAATAACAAAACCTTAAGGAAAGCAGTTCCGAGGAACGATTCTCCTGGCATAATCAGCAGGATTTCTTCTGCTGGAACCTGGAGTAACCAGAACCCGGAACCTCAGCAGGAGCCGGAGCCCCAAGCCTTCCCCAGCAGTCAGCAACGAACAGCCAAAACTATCCCAGGTCTCCAAAAGCCCCGTCTCCAGTTCTGGGCTTATTTATATATCTCCTCCCAGAAGTCTGTTCATGGGATCTTTTCAGCTGGCACCAATCAAGCTCCTGCACGAGGTTGGTCTTCTAGTGGATTAACCTCACCTGTTCTCTCACAAGACCGTTCCGATCCCACACTTGGCATCATAAAAAACAGGTTTATCTCTCCTTCACAGCTCCAACTGTCAAGCTGCCCTGGCTCTGCTCTGCAAGCCTCCCAGCATTCTTGCTGCCAGCCTAGACCAGAACTGGGTCTAATAGGATGCTGCACCCCAATATCTGAGCCCTATAGTGAATTCTGAACCCTTCATATAAAAGATAGGCAGCCTAACTTGTTAGCTTGGAATACAAGCCTCCTAGGATAAAAAAATGCAGGGCAAAAGACATCCAACACCCGAATTCCAATTTCTTTTGGTCTCATTCTCAAAATAAATTATTTACAAAAAAAAAAAAGACTAAACACCAATCACAACCATAGATGTATCCCCTAAAAAGAGCAATTTAAATAATATCCAATATTGAAAGCACAGATTCATGAAGATAAGCACAAGGAAATGGTTGATGGGTATGGAAATGCGAGGAAATGGACAAAGGAACTGAGGACAATGTAGGCATGGTGACACACACCTTTAATCCCAGCACTCTGGAAGAAGAGGCAGGCGAATAGCTGAGAGTTCTAGGCCAGCCTAGGCTACAAAGGGAGTCCAGGACAGCCAAGCTTAGTTATGAAGTATAAATAAAAATAATTTTTTTGTCTTTTTGTTTAATCATTAGAATTTGTAGTGAAGAAGGGTATTGAGGGATGGAGAGGAGACACTTGAGTCAGAACTCAAGACAGTGGGGAGAGAAAAAGTAAATTAAATCAGCAAGTGGAGGAGTTGGGGAGAGCCCACTTTAAACCTCTCTCAATCTCTGGCTCCAGGTAGAGCTGGTTTTCACTGACCGGATCTGCTCTGCTTTTCTTTTTCTTTTCTTTTTTCTTTTTCTTTTTCTCTTTCTGTCTTTCTTTTTCTTTCTTTCTTTCTTTCTTTCTTTCTTTCTTTCTTTCTTTCTTTCTTTTTCTAGACAGGGTTTTTTTTGTGTAGATTTGGCTGTCCTAAACTCGCCCTGTAGACCTGGCAGGCCGTAACTCACAGAGATCTGCCTGCCTTTGCCTGCATGCGCCACCACTGCCTGGCCCTGTGTTTCATGACCACCACGACACCTTTGCCATTGGCCTCGGGCTCCACTCCCACAGTCTTGGCAGTGAATTAGCCCATAGTAGTGGAAGGAGCTGTGGCCTTCAGATTATTAGGCTTGGTGACGAGCGTCTGCTTATTCCTCTTGGTCAGGAAACTGGAGCACTTCCCAGGGACCATCCATTGCAGATTAGAGGACATTTCGGCAGCTCTTCTCCCTATGGTCTACCTTAACGTTTAATAAGACTTTTGTAAGGCTATTATAGAGTTCAAACCAACATATTATTTGCTTAAAATTTTCCATTTTAATCATGAAAATCTATCAAAAGTAATTTATAACTGAGCTGAGATGATTTTGAGTCACAAATGGCTCTAAATGGTATTCTTTGTATACCCAATATATTATTAGTCAGGGTTCTATGGAATAACAGAACTGATAGAATCAATTTCTCTATTTATAAAAAGAGGCTGTGGACCAGCTCGTTGAACAATGGCCATCTACCCTGGCAATGTCCAAGAATCCAGTAGTTGCTCACTGCAGGAGCCTCGATGTCACAGTGCAACTTCAGTATAGGCTGGAATCCCAAAGAAGTAGGCACTAATGCCAGTGAAGGAATGGACTTGCTACAAAGGTGAGAGCAAGCAAAGAAAGAGTAAAAGCTTCATTCTTCTATGTTTTATATGGACTTTCCAGCACAAGGCGTAGCCCAGATTAGGGTTTTTTATTTTAAAACAACTGGATTAAAGGGTGTCTGCACCCCCTTCCCCATCAAGATCCAGATTAAGGGCATTTCTTCCTACCTCCAAGTTCTGGATTACATGTAGATCTTCCCACTTCTCATTAACAGGGGGGGCGGGGGCGGGGTTGGGGTTAGGCCCTCTCAGGTGTGTCCCTCCATTTTTGGGTTATAGTTAATTCCAGATGTAATAATGTTGACAACCAAAAAGAACCATCATACCATCACAGTTCCATCCCAGGTCAACTTGACACACAGTCCATCTTTTTATGCCATCATTAATTTCACAAATGAAAACAATAACCAGGTCATAATAATGCCTAACTATGATGTAACTAACTATTCCAAGTCCAAGGAAAACACATTATATACCAAACCAGACCCTAATTATGCCTAATGTGATATAAGTATCTTTTGTACAACGGTAAGCTCATTATAATGTTAGAATAGGTTGCAATGTCCTCGGGGGACATTATTTTGGTATCTCAAATTTAAACATGATAACCATTAATATTCTCTTACTTGATTTACCTCACCTAAAGAAGAAATTAAGGAAAGAAAGCACAAATATCTGTACAAACACATTGTTAACAAAATATAACAGGAACACTCATATCACTTATAAAACTCCTTTCTGTAACTGGTCATATAGCTTTAGCTGGTACTATAACTACCTTCCCCTAACATCCTTTCTGTATTTCCTCCACCCTTGGCCATAACCTCAGCAGATGTGTCATATGTTCACTCCTGAGAGGTCTGTGCCTTTTGTCATCCCGCTGGATTAAGCAGTTGTAGGTTCCCACTGCCTTTAATCACAAGGCATTGTAGTAGCAAGGAATGCACTAAATCACTAAATGCACTCAACTTATGGGTTGCAAACCCTTTGGGGATCTAAAGGCCCTGTCACAGGAATTGCCTAAGACCATCTGCATACCAGATATTTACATGACAAATCATAACAGTAGCAATATTGCACTTATGAAGTAGCAGTGAAAATGATTTTATGCTTGAGGATCACCACAACCTGAGGTTCTTGTTCAATGAACTGCTTGTTTTAGCTCCCGGTTGGAGCGCTAACCTCTCTGGAACTATAACTTGCTGGCCAGCAGAACTTAAGGTCACAGGAAGAGAGAGCAAAGCATTCCCTAAGGGGTCACCAGTGGTATAGTGATTAGAACAATTCCCTTTTCCACCCCTTAAATCCTGGACCCATGGATCCTGGTTATGAGATAAACCATTCCATATATTGGATGCTGACTCAAAGGATATACAGCCTTCTGGAGGACCCTGCTCCAGCTCTCTAGCTGCCTGTCACCTAATTTGCTTTGCAATGGTATCTTCAAAAGAACATTCCATCTTTCTATCAGATCAGCTGATTCAGGATGCCAAGGAACATAGCAATACCAGTGGAATCCATGATAGTGGTCCCACTATCTCGTTTCTCTGTTTTGAAGTGAGTTTCTTGGTCAGAAGCAACACTGTGTGGAATACTATTGCAGGGGATAAGGCATTCTGCACATCCATGGATGGTGGTTATGGCAGAAGCAATTATGTACATGAAAGTTACTATGTAAACATCTGCCACTATGGCCACTTTATTCATGGGACCATTGGAAAATGACAGGAATGGCTGGAGAAAGAGGCTGACTGCTCACAGAATGAATCATTCTATCTATTTCATTATTGAATTCTTCCTCTGCTGAAGTCACCTTTTTAAGAGCATTTACATGTGACATAAATATCTTTACATCCTTTAAACATTTGGAGAAATATATCTACGTATTTCTTCCCATCTGTGGTTTCTTTGATGAGCTTTTGGGAGCTTTTGTAGGGGGAGCCTGTCTAGATTCCTTATTGAGGTGGGATTTGAGTGCCTATAGATTCAACCCATTCCCTGTTCTTTGTATCTACTGTATTGTGTTTGAAATCGACCAGTCAGCTTCCTTCCTGTGCTGTCATGCTCTCACCATTACTCCTAAATCATATAAGATACATTAGTAGCAAGTGCTATTCAATGCTAAGCTATTTTGCTAGCTTGGTATATTTATATTTTTAACTTTGTTGTTTCTGGTTTTGATTTTGAAGACAAAGTTTCTCTGTGTAGCCCTGATATGTAGACCAGACAGAGCTTGTTCTTAGAGATCCACCTGACTCTGCTCCAGAGTACTGGGATTAGATGTGGGTCAGCATGCCTGGCTTGTTTTGTTCATTATTAGCTGATATATGTAGAATATATGTTTTTGTACATGCCAACCATGTGTTGGGCTTCATCTACATCTTGAATTTTGAAATTTTGCAGAAAGTATATTCCATTTCTCAGAATAATACATATTAATTACATTAATACTACCTGGGCCTTCTGAATCATTGGATTGCAGGTTTGTGACATTCTTCCTATCTGTTGTGTTTGTTCTGAAAAAATTTTTAAATATTTAATTTATCATGTATACAGTGCTCTGCCTGCATGTTCACCCGCAGGCCAGAAGACATCAGATCACATTATAGGTGATTGTGAGTCACCATGTGGTTGCTAGGAATTGAACTCAGGACCTCTGGAAGAATAGTCAGTGTTCTTAATCTGTTAAGAATTTTTTGAATGAAGATGAGTATTTTACCTGTATGCATAAATATGTATATCATGTGTGCCTCCTCTTCACTGTAGTCAGAAGATGGCCTCAGAACTCTCAAACTTTGAGGATAATTGTGAGCCCCATGTAAAGACTAGCAATTGACCCCAATTATTTGCAAGACCATCAAGAGCTCTTAACTGGTGAGACATCTCTCCTGCCCTATGCTGCTTATTTATGATCAACATATTGCTAATATTTTCATCTGTCTATTTGTAGCTGTTTAAACATGCATTTTCTTTTAGTAAGATCTTACTAGTGTTACAGTTTAATCTGGGGCACTTCAAGTTTATAGGATGAATACAGAACTGGAGTGAATGTATAATTCTTAGTAGGAACTTCAGTAAAGAGTTCTCTTTTCTGTTTGTTTGATTTTTGCAGGGGAGTCAGACTCTTAATATGTACCTCTTGCTGTTCTGGAACTCATTGTGTAGACTAGGCTGGCACCAAGCTCAATGAAATAAACCTGCCTCTGCCTCGTGAGTGCTGGGATTAAGGGAATGAGTGAATACACCAAGCTTGCTCATCATTTTTTGCTATTAGTAATTGTTCATACAGTTTCTCTGATGTGTTTCTCTCTCTCTTCCCCCTTCTCTGTGAATTGGCATTTATCTTGCAAGGCTCTATCCTATTCAAAGGGCTCAGAAATGATAGAGGTGAACCTCATTATTCAGTTTCCTTCTAAAATGACTTGGTGATTACATTAGAACTTCTGTGTCAGGAAATAAGTCATGGAAGCACTAGAATTATATGAATATATTGTAAATGAATATACATTTGCAGCATTATAAGTTTCATGCTTTCTGTTATACCATGTATAGGATATTTAAGGTTACAGTGACCTATGATGATGTGCATGTGAACTTCACTGAGGAAGAGTGGGCTTTGCCGGATCTTTCCCAGAAGAGTCTCTACAAAGATGTGATGCTGGAGACCTACAGGAACCTCACTGTTATAGGTAAGACTTTTTTAAAACAAAGAGACAACTGTTTCTTTGTTATTGATGCTCTTCTGTAATTTTAATTGAGGACAAGGAAGAATGAGGTGAATTAATCAGGTTCACTGAAGATAGTAAGTTAAAATTTGCCTAATTTCCATATTTTCTGGTATTATGTTTTAGGCTACAATTAGGAAGACCATAATATTGAAGAACATTCTCAGAGTTCTAGAAGACATGAAGGTAATTTTCATCTGCAAGCTGATAAGAAAATGCTTATGAAGAAATTATAATGTGTCCTGAAAGTTTTAAAGAAAAGCAATGGTGTAAACAAGCAGTGCTTTAAGTGTACTGATAATTATTAAATTCTCACAAAACCATGTACCTCAATATCAGGTATCTGATTTGTGTTTGCAAGGCATTCCCCACTTTGGCACAGAGCAATAGGACCTTTTCTATATAATTCTCACACTCAACATCTGCATTCATTTCTCACTAAGACACTGGCTCATTTTTATTGTAAATAGTTATTTTAGGTCAGGGACTGTTAATAGTCCCATAAGCACACACTATATCTGCATTATAAACACAAAGACAACTAAGTCAGAAGGACCACACTAAAAGAAAAAAAATATTTTAAAATTTATTTACATTCGGATCGAAGCATCCTCTTTCAGTCTGTTCCCCCCATGCCGCCACCCCCCCCCCCCCGTCCCATGTCCCATACAATCCTCCCCATATCCTCAGAAAAGACTCTGAGAAAAGGAGGCCTCTCATGGATAGCAACCCAACCTGGTATATCAAGTTGCAGTAGGACTAGGCATATCCTTTCCCAAAGTGACTAGCCAAGAAGTCCAGGTAGGGGAACAAGATCCAAAGGCAGGTAACAGAGTCAGATATAGCTCCTAGCTTTCACTGCTAGGGTCTCATGTATGCTATTATGTGATTTAGTCTTTTGGGTCCCTATGGGCCCAGATTAATTGATTCTGTATGTTTTCTTGTGGTGTTCTTGACCTCTGTGGCTCCTTCAATGCTTTGTACCCCTCTTCCATAGAATTCCCAAGCTTTGCCCAGTGTTTGGCTGTGGGTCTCTGCAGCCATGCCAGGCACCTTTCTGGAATATCATTAATAATGTCAGGAGTGGTCTTGCTCTTACAAGCATGGGTCTCAAGTTAGGCCAGTCATTGGCTGGCTGTTACTTTAATCTCTGCTCCATCTTTACCCTTACAAATCTTGTTAGCAGATTTGTGGGTCTAAGGTTTTGTGGTTGGGTTGGTGGCCCAGTCCCTCCATTGGAAGTCTTTTCTGGTCATAGGAAATGGCCATTTCCGGCTCCATTTCCCCCACTGTTAGGAGTCCTAGCCAGGATCACCTCATAGATTCCTGGGATACTCCATTTTCCTAGGTTTCTAGCTTGTCCCCCACAAACCCCATTCCAGTTCTCTCTCCATTCTCTCTCCTCTGGCCCCTCCACTTTATCTCTCCTGCTCCCCTCCTCCAACCCTGTTCCCTCCCTCCACTCCTATGTCTGCCCTATTTCCCCTGCTCAGTGAGATTCAAGCATCCCCTGTGGCCCTCCTTGTTACTTAGCTTCTTTGGTTCTGTGGATTGTAGCATGGTTATCATACCTGTCTCCTTTGCTGGAAGTAAGAATTATCTTGAGTTACTTGCTTAGCATCATAACAATCAAGGTGTAAAACATTTTGTTCCAATTGTTTTGATAAGCAAAACAAAATTTACTTAATGTAGGAGTGCCTACTAACACGTGTCTTTGTGTACCATGTTTGTGTAGCACCTGCAGAAACCAGAAAAGGGTATCAGATCCTCTAGAACTGGAGTTACAGAACATTGTGAGCAACCATGTAAGTGTTGAGAATTGAACCTGGATATTCTGGAACTATGTATGTTCCTAGTATGTTCCTAATGCTCTTAACTAGGGAGAGATGTCTCCAGCTCCCACTTAGAACATTCATCCCCAGTCCAATTTAGATTACATATTTCTTTCCATTCCAGCATAGCAAACTATTTTCCTACTATTCCACAAAGGCAGAAAAATGTCATTTTAGCAAGTTTTCTTCTAAAGTCATTCAAATATCAAGTTACATATGCACACCAATTGCTTGTACTCCAGTGTGGAAATCAGCTCTGTTCTCAACCCACTTCCCCAACTCACCTGTCCAGAGTATTCTCCTAGATAAAGGCACAAGAAAACTATCTTAGGGCTATCATTTACTGTAATAAAACAATACACCCAAGTCAACTTAGGAAGCATTTAGTCAGGGGTTTGCTTACAGCTTCCAAAGATACCATCATCACCAAAAGGGAGTATGTGTCAGGTAGGCATGGTGCTGGAGAACCTGAGATCTGCATCATGATCCACAGGCACCTTCTGAAACCTCAGACTCCACCTATGGTGACATATCTGCATCTAATTGTCTAAATCATACAGAACTTTAAATAAAATATTCATAAATATTAATCACTGGCAGGTTACATTTCCTTGTGTGTGATCACTTTCATTTAAAAAGCACAAAACCCAGTGGATTTTCTTTTTTTCGTTTTTCGAGACAGGGTTTCTCTGTGTAGTCTTGGCTGTCTTGGACTCGCTTTGTAGACCAGGCTGGCCTCCAACTGCCTCCCAAGTGCTGGGATTAAAGGTGTGCGCCACCACCGCCTGGTTCCAGTGGATTTTCATAGGTAACTAAACTTAAATATTTGTTATTAGATCCTTCCTCTCCTTGAGGTCAATGATAGAATTCTAAATGAGAAGTCAATTAAATTTAAACAGTAATCCTCAATTAATGAATTGTGGCTGTGTCAGTCATGGGGTCTTCTAACTTTAAAAAATCCACAGATAGGCAGCATTATCCTCAAGACACAGGTAATTCAGAAGTGGGAAAGGTTAACTGGCTTTTCTAACTTCACAAGGGTGGAGCAAACTCCAGTACAGATGGTGCCCCACCCACTTATAACACAGGGCACCTCCTTCACACATAGCTGAGCTGTCTGTTTCTGCTCATTAGCTGCAAATCAAGTTCAAATTCATATTTTGAGCTCAGTTATTCTTGGTCTCAACACCTCATGAAAACATATCTGATGTCAGGAATTTAAAATTAACATTTGTGTAAAACTTATGTACTCATAATGTATGTGCTTTACTTAATGTTGAAAAAAAAATCAAACACAAATAGCCACCCCTCCAATGCTTTAAATTGCCTGTTCATTGATAATAAAAATGAGAGGTCAGGACAGTATGGTATTCAGAATCGTTAATTTATTAATTCAAAGTTCACCAGTTTTAACTTTGAATTTTGTAGAAATTAGGTTTTATAAAATTAAAAGTAGATAAAGGGGTGTTGGGGTTTTGGATATAATTCTCTTCTAAGCCTGCTTAAATCTAAAATTTCTGTGATTATTAATAAGCTATGTCTTATTAAAATGAAAGTATTGTATGGAATATTAGTTATAGCTTATTTTGTTTAGACAACTAGTCAAATGGCAAACTTCTGAAAAACACGTATTAAAGGTAGCAGTTACGCAATGATGTTTTTAGTTACTTTATTTTAGAAAAACAAAGGTTTCCAATTGATGCCATAAGGCAGAGTATCACAATTCGACAAGTTAACAGTAATACACTTTCAAAAACCTTTATAGCTTAGTCCAAACTAGAAAGTGTATTATTTCTACAATTAATTATTGTTTTTTCTCATTCTTGGGGCTCAGGCACATTCAGAAAAAATATATATTTATAAAAATAAAATGGCAAATTCAGTCCTGCCACTTAAGTCTTAATAGTCCACACTTAACAATTTCTGTGTAAGAATAGGTGAGTGGTTTCTCCCCTCCCCCCGTTCATCTCATCATGAAAAACTGATGAAAATATTATTACTTTTCTTTTCTCCCTCAAAATAGGGTTTCTTTGTGTAGCCTCACTCCGAAGATCAGGCTGACCTTGAACTTACATTGGCCTGACTCTGCCTCCGAGTGCTGGAAAATATTATTTTCTTAAAATAAAGAGCTACCAAGTCAAAATATTAGAAACATCATGAGCAATAAAACTGGGTAAAAACAAACAACACACACAATTGCTTCAGCTCTTCAAGAGACTTTTCCATTACTTTTACTCATTTGGCATCTTTTACATGAGTTCTAAACCAGGTTCCAAAAGTCCTCTGAGTAAGGAAGAAATCAAAACCTCTAGACCTAGTAAATCTCAAACAAATTTCAAACAATAGAAACTACAAAATATTGGTAAACACAACAAAGAGGAATTTCAGGGCAGAGGTGCTGGGGTTGCTGGGCTAAACATGCACATTCTCTGAAATACTCTTAAATGTTGTTGAGCACCAATAAGCTACGATTTTGAATTTCAGAAATCAGATCTTTACACATGAAAAAAAAAAAGGCAGAATCCCACTTTCCTGAAAGGATTCTGTTGTTGGTTTTTAGCCATGGGAATTAGAGTATCAATCATTTACTAGATTATGAAGAGGGGTGCCTTGATTCTAAAGTATGTTCTCCTGATAAGCAAACAGTATTCAGAATGATAACACACTCAAGAGAAAAGCACATGAATGAACAAATTTTAGTTTTGTTTTGTTTTTATGTGAGCAACCTGACAATGCAAATAAAAATGTCCTTAAGAATAAACAAGTAAAAAAGAGTTTAATACAAAAAACTTGACTTACAATCCACATACACATTTTGTTTTATCCGATGCACATTTTAAAAGTATAAATAGACTATGAGGATCAGTATAAAGTTGTTTTGCAGCAGAGAACCAAAGGACTCATTTGTAAAGAAAAATATTGCCGAAAACAAAGAATTATCTTTGCACTTCTGTTCATTGATGCAAAGCTGTGCTTTAGTTATTCTTTTTTTCTTACTAAGAACTTATTTACAAGGGATGATTGACAAGACAAAATACATACACAGTTGACAGTGATGAACAATACTAAAATATACTGGTGGGACTTCCCTTGTCTCTTTCCTTACCATACAGGATCATAAATGAGGAATCTCTATGCACTTCAGGTCTTTTCTCCTATAAAAAGGCTTGACCATTGGGCCCACTACCATGAACCTTCCTAAAGAATCATCTTTATTCTTTGGAGGAGCTTACTTTTCACAGTAACTTTTTTTTGAGTCAGGGTTTCTCTGTGTAGCCTTGGCTGTGCTGGACTCCTTTGTAGACCAGGCTGGCTCCGAACTCAGCGATCCTCCTCCCTCTGCCGCCCAAGTGCTGGGATTAAAGGCGTGCGCCACCATGCACAGCTCACAGTAACTTTTAACAGTGCGTATCTCCAGTTTCCATTAGAGAATATTCTTTTATTTCCTAAAAATTCCCTGTGACTACATATTTATAACATTATCAGTAAAGTTAATGATGATTAAATGTTAAAAATGGATGCTTTTGACTATGAAAAGGAACACTTGGACACAGACTATGATTAGCAATTCCCTAGCTCCAGACACACATGTTTAAGTTCAGTGCTGATTAGTATTGCATCTGAGATCAGAAGCTCCCCTGGCAACCAAAGCAGAAGCCCCAAGAAATGTCACTGTTGGAACTACACACGATGTCTGTAAATGCACAGCGGATCCTTTTAACAAACCCTAAAGTAGTCAAAGAACAGAATCTAAACATTACCTAATAAAAAATCAGAAATTAGCTAAAACGAAGGCCTCAAAATTAACAAACTGATCTGTAGTAAACATATTATCACAAAATACCTACTGTTAGGCATGACTGCATTCTGATAAAACATGAGAGGTCGTGACTGTCATGGAGGCAAAGGTGAGGGGCTAGAGAAGAGAACTCTCTCTATCCATGATATCTGAGTTTAACATGTTGATTGTATCACTGATATATTATAGTCTCCCACAATAGAGGTGTGGCAGTAAATTTTAAATTATTAGTTTACATATCATAAAATGTAATTTGTATTTCTTATGAAAACATTCTTAATTAATAGAAATATTGTAAGTAATATCAAGCTATAAAATAAAAATGAAACAAAACAAAATACCAGGCTGCTTTGGCTAAAAGTGAGATGGCCTCTCTTTCCTGCAGTAGTGGACAGTGTGCTCTGCTAAACAGCACAGCTTCAGCCCCCACTCCACACATATCTTGGTCATTTTGTAAAGGTCAATTACAAGATCCTTCTCCTACTTCATGGTACCATATGCCCGTATCGTAATAATGCAATGGAGTTTAAGTAAAAAAGTAACATTTCTCCTTTAAAAACAACTAGTAAAATAAAATCATTATGCTATATATAAAATCACTACTTTTAAACTTAGAACTTTAAGTTTGATAGATGGAAAAATTACCAGTTTCTCTTAAAATGTCTAAATTTTAAAGATTTCATCTGTTTATATAAACTTTATCCAAAATATAGGAGAATTGGTATAGTAGGTGAAAGTATTATTTCTCTTTGCAAAACACACATCTTCCACCTTAATGGTCAAGTTAAAATCCTGCCAAAGTTTCTTAACTTTGCCATAGAACATACACATAGACAGGTGTACAGACACTGGGCATCTGAACAATAGTTGACAGAACGATTTGACTTTGTTCTGGACAAACTCTTCATCTCTTTGCTCCAAACAGCTTCCATTTATGGAAGGATTACTTTAATTCATGCAGTTGTTAGCAAAATACAAAGAACATGTTCTCTTCTGTAAATAGATCATGATTAAATATCTAAATTCAATAAATACTCTTTAATAATTTGAAATCTTATCAAATATTTTCTTTCTGTGAAGTCTCAATCTTTCTTCTTTTCTAATACATCCTTGGGCTCTTGCACCGCAGGCACTAGAGACCCTCCACTGCTGGACTCCTGCTCTTTGTTCTCTTCTATCTGTTCTTGGTTTTCCATTTCGCTTTTGGACACTTCATATCGCTCTTCTATATAGCCTCCATCTGTGTCAGCTGTATAGATTCCATAGCACATGATACTGATGACACCCAGCGGCAGGCCAAAGAGAAAGCAGCCCATAAGTGGAGAGCTCTTGAATATAGACTGTGGGGAGAGAATTCAGTTGCACTTCAATGGAATTCTGACATAAAAAACATGATGTAAATTTAAAGCCACACAACTTTTCTCTCACTGTTACTGAACTCAGTTGCAATGAATAACTGTCAATACCTGAGCAGTATCTACCATGTTAAAGGCTCAATAAATAAAGCCAGATGTGGTGGTTCACATCTTTAATCCCAACACTCAGGAGGCAGAGGCAGGTGGATCTCTGTGAGTTCGAGGCCAGCCAGGTCTACAAAGAGGAGTCCAGGACAGCGAGGACTACAAGTGAAATCTTGACTCGAAAAACAAAAACAAACAAAAAGACTCCATAAACAAAAATTCTATGCTCATATATGCACATGTAAGTGTGCATGTGTGCAGAAATGGCTACAGGCAACAGGATAAGCAATCAAATAGCCTGATTATCAAGACCCTTCTTTTTCTCTTATCGCCTATAAATATCTCTTAGATGATTATTATCTATGTGGTAAACTCTAGGAAGTTGCTTGTGGGTTCTTTCTGGTAAAGAGTTAATATTCATGCTCATACACACACACACATACTTAAAGATTTATGTGTGTGTGTCTGTGTGTGTAGGTGCCTGGAGGCCAGAGGTATCAGATCTCCTGTAGCTGGAGTCATGGGAGGTTCTGAGCTGGGAACTGAACTTAGGTCCTTTGTAAAAAGTACCAGCTCTTAACTACAGAGCCATCTATTTATAGCCCTATACATACTCTCTTCACATGACATTCTAATATCTGAGTCATCTGGTTGTTAGTAAAGCTTTATTAATTTACTACTTCCTCTTATGTTATGTGCTATTTCCTCAGTTAGTGAATTGGTTTTACCACTAAGATTTATTTCATGGGTTGGGTCTGTTACTCTAAAAGAATACAGAGAACAAAAGGTAATTTTGGTTGATTCACAGAATAAGAGGTGGAAATTTGAGGATGAGTGAGAAAGAAGCAGAACACGACAATGTATGACTACTGACTCTAGCCCTAGAAAGCCTCAGCAATATTTAAAAGCCAGTAAGGAAAGTACTTCAGATGGGTGAGGTCTTCTGGTGAGTATCACTGGAAAAGGGAAAGGAAGTGCTCAGAACTGATGGCTGTTGTGACACTGTGTAGTGGACTGAAGACTGTTGAGAGGATGTGTGGTCCTGAGTGAAAGTGAGGGCAGCTGTCAGACAAAATACAAAGAGGACAAACCATTTAGGTGGAAACAGGATAGTGATAAACAGAAGGATGTTATGTATGGATAATTCAGATTACCCAAATTTATTCCTTACCAATAAGGCCACATTTTCATGGTTGCCTTTGCCTCAACAAATGAAAAGTGGCATGGAGCAAGACAGTTGGGATGAACAAATGAACTGTTAGAGAATTAATTCACATTTTAATTCTACAATTTAAGCCTGCCATATAAAGAAATAAAGTATTAAAGAAAGAAGGCAAGTTGAAAGAAACAGAGAGCAGACTGACAATGCCAAAATTTTCAGTTATTGAAGACACTAAATTAACTGCCAGAACTTACCACAATTGTAGATTTGGCATCAAATACTATTCTTTTCAATCTCTGCAAAATGCTATCACCTCCTTGGGCCTTTAATTTAATAAGAATAAGACAAGTTATACACATATTAGTAGTTCGTTATGTTACATACATAAAAATATAGCTAGAAGTAAAAATATTGATTCAAAAATATTATACCCTAGCCCCCAAAAATCATGTTAAATATTTATACCACTTATATATTCATGTTAAATATATATATTCCTACTTATCACGTTAACGTACTCTAAACAATTCATTCTTCCTTTACTTATAATCCTTGTGGCTTGCTGGAAGGTGGCCCACCCTCCCTAGGCTTGCACAAGCTCTGAGTTTCTCTGGCTGCTTAGCTACAGTGTGGCCAAAGACTTTCTTACTAAGTAGGAACATCCTCATGCAGATGGAGCTCAACAGATAGTGCTGAGATGAGTGCAGAGAAAAGTTCCTGGGGATATCAAACCTTGGCATCTAGCTACCCCAGAAGTCTGGACCATTCTTTGAATTGCTAAGCTATAGGACCAATGACATATCTGTTACAAGAGTCTGGTCAGGTTTCACTAACTCACAAACAAAAGGGCTCTCACTACTATAAGTCAGTTTCTTTCAATCAAAACAACACTTCAACACAGTAACATATTGCTACTATGTGACTCAGGGAGCTTCCCAAAGTCTGTGTAAAACTGAAAAAAAAAACATGTAAAAAACAAAACAATAATTAAATTATCACTGAAGCAACAAAGACTCATTCTGACTTTTTTTAAAATTACTGAATTAAGATATGTTTTCACGACTGTTCAATGAGTTGCAGCCTAGTTTGAGAAATACTACAATAAGAATTACAGTAACAAAAAGAATAGAAAAAGGAAAAAATAAGATCACATAGTCTTTATGACAATTCTTTCACATGATTATTTTTAGAACTCTTTGCTGGAGCTCTGGTTCTCAATACATTTCTTTTCTTTCTTTCTTTTTTTTTTTTTAAGATTTATTTATTTATTATGTATACAGTGTTCTGTCTGCATGTACACCTTCAGGCCAGAAGAGGGCATCACATCACACTACATTATGGATGGCTGTGAGCCACCATGTGATTGCTGGGAATTGAACTCAGGACCTTTGGAAGAGCAGGTGGTGCTCTTACCCACTGAGCCATCTCTCCAGCCCCTCAATACATTTCTTGATGGTTTAAAAAACTGGTTTTCATAGTCTGGCTAACTTAATTCAGTTGTCCTTAATTCAACTGACTCCAAAGGGTCATGCCAGGAAAATTCTCTAAAAAAGCATTATTCCGGGTCACAAACCTCCTAATATCTCTACCAGCTCTAGAGGCCAAGAATACTTTCCCCATCACTGTGATAGGCAACAGTGTCCCAAATAACTCTTTGAGGGACATTTGCCCCTGTGAGGCTCTAATAGGCTGACTGAATGAGGCAGGAGAAAGCAGTGGGTGGAAGCTGATTCCCTCTTCCCTCCAAGCAATGAATACCTATTCTTTTCAGGATCTAAGGTAAAGAACTGCTAGTTTCTCTTGTGCCTCTTTCCCTTCATCCCTCTGAAATGGATCTGAAACACTTACTGGTACTGTACCATCCAAAATGCTGTTAATGAACTGGACCATGTCACTGGCATCCTTAATATGTCGATCTAGCAAAACGTACTGTTGGTTAGAAGTATTCAGTACAACTATGGTTGGGACTGTCAACTCACTAGAAAAAAAAATAAAAATTTATATTAAGCACAGCAATAATAAATACTCTAGCGCTCAATTACATCTAAGTAGCTATAGTTAGAGAAGAAAAGAGATTTTTAATATCTTTACCTCTGTGGTTTACAGGAAGCTTTCAAAGTTTGTATAAACTTTACCATTAATCAAGATTGCATGAAAATATTCTAAAAACCAACACCTAAGTGATTAAAAGTGCTGTGCAAAGTATACATTTCTGCACAGTACTATACAGAATACTAATAACATTTAACTCTACCTCAGATGGTACTCAGAAACCCCAACAGGCAAGAGAGTGGTCTCTGGAACCACACTGTTTGAATCTGGAGCTTTCTCTTAACACTGCAGCATGTTAGTCAAGAACTTAAGCTTCTTACATGTAAAGCTTTTTTCTTATAAAATATGGAAACCAATAGTACCTAACTTGCTACACAATTACATGAGAAAATTCAAGCTAACCCTTCAGAATGGTTCCTTGTATACACTGAGTAAACATACATGTTAAATAAACACTATTGTGAATTCTCTGTAGTCTCCTGTCACTCTACCCAACAAGAGGACACATATATTTTCCAATGTACTTAAACATTCACCAGGCAGGTCACACCTTGGCACTTAAGCCCTGCTGTCATGGCTTGAATATGAAATGGCCTGGAAAGGCTCGTGTGTGAAGGCCCCCAGCTGGTGACATCATCTTTGTAGGCAGAGGAGTCTTCTACAGTTAAGCTGGCTAGATCTATCAAGTCACTGGTAACATGACACTGAAGGTTTCTCCTGCTTCCTTTTCTCTTCCTCTACTTTTACTTCTTAGTCACCTAAGGTGAGGAGTATCAGCCGTACAATTCCTGCTGCCACGATGATCTGCCTCATTCAGACTGAAAGCAGTAGAACCCACCAACACTGACTGAGACTTACATACCAAAATAAATTTTACCTCCTTTAAAACGTTTCCCTCAAAGACAAAAAAACTAAAACACACCCTTCAAACCTAACAACTTAAGCTGACTATGATGTTGTGACTGTAATTTGAGCTAAGATCTTACAACTGACTAAACTACGAATTAAATGCTTACCTACTGCTAGATACTATCATCGTGGATTATGATGTTAGTTATTGGAGCAAAAGTGCTGCGGAATGCTGCAAACATTTAAAAAATGAATCTATCAACTTAAATGGTCTTATCAAAGTCCCTATCATATACTGAAAAAAAATGAATTTCCATTATAGGGTTATAGAGGATATCTTTCCTCTTAGGTTTATACAAGATCAACTTTACAACTTCTATACACAATAATTGTTCTATGAGCAATAGGAAATTTATAAACAATTGTTTTCCTTTCTTTTTCTTTTTCTTTTTTTTAACATTATTAAAACTTTAGTGCCATTTGGGAAACAATGTGGAAGAGGGATGGAAGTGGAAATGAGAAAAAAACATAAACTCTAAAGAATGGGGAGTTGTGCTGCAAAAAGATGAGTGCTGTACATAACACAGCTGCTGCAACTATGAACTCACTGAACATGTGGTTCTCTGTGTAAGCCCTGCATGAGACTGGGTCTGTCAGCATTTCATCATGCACAAGGAAGGGGCCTCCGAGGTCCTGTCTCTTCCTGTGTGATTACTGGTAGTTAGTAGCTTTCGGGTCAGGAGGTTATAATTTTCTTCAGTGAAGTTACCAATAACCTATCACACACTTATGCAAACAACTCAGACTTATTGGGCAGAAGTGTTTCAGAGAAAGATGTGGGGGAGAAAGGGAGGGAAAGATGGTTAAAAATATCTAAAATTTATTCTACACTTGCATGAATCTGTCAGTGAAATTTTATTTATTTATTTATTTATTTATTTTCTCAAGATGGTTTCTCTATGTAGCTTGGACTTACTTTGTAGACCAGGCGGGCTTTGAACTCACAGCGATCCACCTGCCTCTGCCTCCGACTACCACACCTGGCGTGAAATTTTAAAATTTAAAGAATACCCTCTAACTAGATAGGACTCATAGTGGAGGGATGGGAGCACCAGCCCACCCATAAAAACTTCGACCCCAAATTTACCCTGCCTACAAGATGTGCAGGGATAAAGACAGAGCAGACACTGAAGGAAAGTCCAACTACAGCCTCGTACCACCCCATGGGAGAGAGCCAACCCCTGACACTATTAACAATATTCTGCTATGTTTGCAGACAGAAGCCTAGCATCGCTGTCCTCTGAGAGGCTCCACTGAGCAGTGGATTGAAATGGGATGTAAAGAAAATTAAGAAAAAAAAAGAACAAAGAAAAAATACTGTCAATTACTTCAAGCATCTTCGATTATTGCATGTGGAAGTCAGACAACTCTCAGGATTGGGCCTCTTCTGACACCTTGTGGCATATGGGGATCAAACTCAAGTTGTCAGGCCTATGAGGAAGTGGCTCTACTCAGTGAACAACCTTACCAGCCCACAATAACTTATTAAAATATGTATTATAAAAACTATAAATTTACCTATTATAGAATGATTTGAAAATGTTATTATGTTGAAGTAGGAGACAATCTTTATAGTAAAGAATAAAATTAAATCTTAATAAATTCAAAATACAGGATTTATAAAATAAAATCAGACATTTATTGGGGGGATGTCAGCATCAGAAAATGACAGAAAGTGCTTTTTGGTATGTTTTTTCCAGCTAATTAAGTCGCTCTCCATCTCTCAAAATTAGTAATATCAAAGTGGAAAAACCATCAATACTTTACTTACTCCATCAGCAAGGTGTTTATATAGTCATTTCCATCCATATGGCCAAACTGAAAATCTCTGTAAGACACAAGCAACAACAAAGAGAAAGAAGAGAAAGAGCACAATATTGGATTAAGAGAAAAAAGGTACACACCACAAACTAGAACTTGTAAGCACATAAACTTCCAACACTGAACATGGAACCCCTGACATTTACACCAGAGTGTTTTCAACTCAGTTTTGATAAGCAAATACACAACCAACAAACTGGACATTTCACCTCACTATACATGTTTAAAAGACAGGGAATGAAATGTGCTGCAAGTAAAATACATTTAAAGAAAGTGAGCCAGGTGTGGTGGCACACGCCTTTAATCCTAGCACTCAGGGAGGCAGAGGCAGGTGGATCTCTGTGAGTTCAAAGCAAGCCTGGTCTACAAGGAGAGTTGCACATAGCGAGGACCATTACACAGAGAAACCTTGTCTCAAAAAACCAAAAAAGAAAATAAAAAAGCGGATTTACTGTGAAATAGGATCACTCAGAAGAGGTCAGCTACCATGTACCATGAGAATTGCACAATGAACTTTTAGTAGATTTTATACAAAGAAAATAATGAATCCTCGAGGTTTCTCTTGCTGTTTTGGTAGCAGCAACAAACATAAAAAAATGAAATACAGCAAAAATTCTTATTCCTAAGTAACTTTTTACATTTCATTAGTATTTTGAGTTTTTTTTTTTTACAATCACTTTCCTGGCATGTGAGTGTTCATTTAAATTGTTTCAAATTTGCAAATTTATGTGACTATTTTTCTACCATAAAACATGTGTCAAACACTCTCAGGAAGTAGGAATGGGATGAATTATAAATGACTGGGTGCAGCAGCTTCTCCAACTTTTAAGATGTGGCATAGATATGTCCTCATGCTGACTGGAAGCTCCAGGTCAATTAATTCTTGATTTACCTTTCAAAGTATGAGATATGATCTCTCTTATCTGAAATGCTGGGGCCCAGAAGTGTTTGACATTTCTGAGTTTTCATGGTTTGGATTTGCGTACAATGAGCTCCCTAGGGCAGGGACCCAAATGTTCAGTACAGAACTCATGCAGAGTCTTTGGTTGGTGCTTCAGTCTCCAGGCTGGCGCTGTCAGTTGGCTCTGTTGGTCTTCTTGGGGTGCTCCTGTCACCTCCAGGTCCTTTTCCCCTTCCCCCTTTTCCACAAGAATTCCTGTACATTGCCTTGTGTTTGGCTGCGACTGTTTCTAACTGCTACTGGGTGGAGCCTCTCAGAAGACAACTATGCTCCTGCCTGCAAGCAAATCTTTAGATAAGAATATCTTTAATAGTGTCAGGGCTGGCTCTTTCCCATGGGTGGGTCTTAGGTTGAGCCAAGCACTGGTTGGACATTCCTTCAATCTCTGCTCTAACTTTATCCCTGCACATCTCTCCCTACACAGACGTAGCTGATGGGCAGCTCAGGCTTTCTGTGGGTCCACTAGTAAGAGGAGTGGGGGCTCTCTCTGACATGGACTCTGTTGGCTGTTGTTTGATCATTTCCCCCTGGTGGGACAACCTTAGCAGGCCACAGGGGAAGAAGACACACTTAGTCCTGATGTGATTTGATGAGCTGGGATAGAAGGGAAGGAGGCTCCCCTTTTTTGAGGAAGAGGGGATGGGGGAGGGAGGAGGGAGAGGGAGCGTGGGCCTGTGAGGAGAGGAGGGATGGGGCTATGACAGGATATAAAGTGAATTAAAAAAAATACAGAACTCATTTTTCCCTCCTCATATACACCTTATACACATACCATGAAGGAAGTATCACAATTCTTTAACATGACTTTGTGTTCTAACCACTATCATGGGAAGGCAGGTGTGGAATTTTCCACTTAGTGCTGTGTCAGAGCCCATGCATTTAGACCTTAGAGCATCTAAGATGCCAGCCTTAAATTTTTGAGATTAGGGATCTTAACTACTTTTAATTTACTTCACTGATAAACCGAATTAAACAGTGACAAACTTTCAAACAAAGTCAACTTTTCAGAAAACATGCACATACCTATGGAAGTGGTCTCTGAAATCTCTAGCAACTTCTTGAACAATTGACTTTAATCTGTAGAAGAATAAATACATAAATATGTCACCTCTTCAATTAAAAGGTTTAACTATCCCATTACAACATCTGTTGCAAGACACTCTATGTAGACTACACAAAGCTGGCATGGCATTTGAAGCTTAAATCTGTTTCAAAGCAACTATACTTGGTATGCTCAAGTGATGTGTTTTCCTCATCAATGACTGCAATAGCCACAAGCTTTCCTGAAATTAAGAATAGTATCTTTCATTTCCTTGAATTGAGAAAGACATAACTCACATAACCCATACTTGTCAAATATTACTTCTGATACCAGACTATGTTTCTAGATTCCAATCATCATTTACGCATTGGTGGTTCAGTGGTAGAATTCTCACTTGCCAATCATTATTTACACATTACATAAAATTAAGCCAACATATTTGCAGCCCAGACCAGTAAATTAGTCAACTTCAAATGATACATTTCTTCTACCTCTAGGAGGTAAATACTAATAATTTTATTTTAATTTCTCTAAAATTATTTTATGCAAACCAACAACGTAATGAAATATTTTGTCAAAAGCTACACCATAAAAAAGACATTGCCAGATGTGGTGGTACATGCCTTTATCCCAGCACTCAGGAAGGCAGAGGCAAATGGATCAATGTTAGAGGCCAGCCTGGTCTACAATGTGAATCCAGGATAGCTAAGGCTACACAGGGAAACACTGTTTTGAAAAAGCAGCAACAGCAGCAGCAACAACAACAATAACAACAACAACAACAAAAAGACATTGATTTAAAAACATTTACTAAAAATTGCTAATAAGCCCTAGTAGTTTATAACACTAAGGAAATTATTTTTGCTTAGCCATTTCCTCTGTTACAATTTCACCAGTGATGGCATATAGAATCAAATTGAGTGACACTACTTTTGAAGTATAAGTAAAACAGTAAGTTATATGCCTACTGACAATGTTCAGGAGGGTAGAACAATGTAATAACAGTAGTGTTCGGGGTGCTGACATGGGTTATGTTCTCAGCACTGTACCAAGCAGGGAGAATAAAAGTGAGATACCACTCTCTAATACTTATGTAACTGAACATAAGCAAACTCCCATTTATTTTAGTAAAGCAAGTTTTTCTGACTTATGAGGAAAAATTAAATGAATTTATATACATAAATATACTTGAGTATAGTTTCACTCGAGGTAGAAACACAAATGTAGGAATAAGTTAAAAACCAAACCAAACCAAACTAACCAAACCAAAATCCACCCCCCAAAATCCCAAAACCAAAAAATTAGCATCATTTACATTATTTTCATGCTTTTCCTAATCTCACCCTGCATAATACATCTCTAATACATCTACATAATCTTGATTCACTGTTAGCTTTTTGTTGAAAACATCATCTATAAGAATTATTTCATTTCTTGAAATATTTCATGTACTATTCAGTGCTTAATTTTTCATTTTGTTTTTTTCTTATTCTTCTTTCCCCCCAAGACAGGGTTTTCCTGTGTAATAGAGTCCTGGCTGTCCTGGACTCTCTCTGTAGATCAGGCTGGCTCGAACTCACAAATATCCATCTACCTCTCTGCCTTCTGAATGCTGGCATTACAGACGTGTGCTACAGCACCTGGCTTCAGTGCTTAATTTGAATTGTGTCTAATTTTCAAATGTTTCTTCCCTATCGCTGTATTTCCATTTCATGATCATGAAACTGTGAGAGGGAACACATGTGGTAACAACATATAGATGTCCCACCTTTAGTGGGGTCTAAGCCTATACAATACTCTCCTAATAAAGTAAGCTTCTTATAATTTTTAAACTTTCTATGTGTGGCTAACTCTTATATTTCTATTTATTTTTCTTTCTTTGTCATTTTCTATCATATGACCTTAAGAAATGAACAGTATGACTGATTCCCACTCACAAGTAACAGCAGACCTTAGGAGACAGTGAGAAGGCTTCACTTTAACTTGTAGCTTCATGGTTTTTGTTTGTTTGGTTTTGGTTTTGGTTTTTTATTCCCTTATTCTTGAATCATTCAGGCCCTTGTCTTCCTCATCACCATCAGGTGTTAGTAAACCTCTTTGGCTACACTGATCCTCATATGAAAGTATATATCCGTGGTACTCTAAGTCTCAACTCTTAGAAAGCAGAACTAGCAAACATAAGTGTACTTTAATTAGGAAATGCAGCTTTAAAAGAACCAGTAAATAAGCACTCAAAGAAAAATTCTGTAATGAAGCGGAATGGCCATATGCTTGTTACCTGTGTCACCAAGTTCATACAAAAGGAAGCCATCCATAGTAAGGTAGTTCTGAAATCTCTCCCTGCTGATCCATGTGGACAGATCGCCATCTTCATACTCTTGAAACAAAGCAAAGGAAATACATCAGCGTACAAGGCAGCTGTAATGTCTCAATTCAGCAAAGTGATAACGTATCTAAAACAGTATTATAATTATAAAACCTTAAGCTGGTTCTTAGGTAGTTTATAGTTGCCTGAATTAAGGGCCTCTTAGCAGGTTTAGAATAAGAGATTTGAAGGCTGAGTCTAGATACTGCTAGACATTTTAACTTGGGAGAAAAAAGAAAACACTCTTCTTTAAAAATACATAAAATAGTAACAATGGTCAAGTATACATTGAACACTTCTAGTAGCATTTTCTTAACCAAAAAGAAGGTAGGTACAGACAAATATATGGGTTCTTTCCTTTCTCCTCTTTTCATGTATGCAAGTTCTTCTCAAGTTCATTTGACTGGTGATGACTATAAACATTCAAAAACTATCTCCTGAATGAATGCACTTTGATGTTTCACTGTATAGATCACCTTATCTAATACTCTAATGATGTAGGACAGTCATGTATCTGCCACACTATCCCCTGTATAAATTAAAGGACAGAAATAACTATGCAACATTAGGTGGGTAATGCAGGACATCTAATGTATAGCACGAGTGATAATTATGTATCAAGTTAGTTCAATGGAACACAATGACAAAAATTAGAGATGTGTAGTTTTCTCTGCAGTTATCAAGACATAAAATATAAGAAAATATCAAAACATGTTCCTTTACTAAAGCAAGGAAAATAATTTTTTTCTTCAGTGGTCCAACAATCAAGTGGTTACCTAAAAAAATATAACCCCCATTTTTAAAAAGAAGGATAATGAAACACAGTGAAAAAATTTCATTAGGATTTGCTTTGAATTACTTCAAAAGAAAAACAATAAAACTGAAACAACTACAGTAAGGTCCTGTTAACCATTTATGAGTATGAGGGTTTTATTATATCTTTCTTTTTATGATGTATGGATGATATAAAAATAAAATTTAAATAAAGTATTTTCTGACAGAGGGGGAGAAATACCTAAAGAAGGTAAAGAGTTTCATTCTGCTGAGGATATTTTATTTTATCGGTGTGTGATGAAAGCTAACTATCCTCCTAAAATTAAGTCTGAACATTTTAATGTATAGAAATTGAATACAGATTATTTCTTAAAGTGGCAAATAATTACACACACACACACACACACACACACATCAATGGAAGCAACTAAGAATGAAGTACATTGTTGGAAATCTACTGAAGGATTAAAAGATGATTCTATCAAATGTGATACTTTGTAAGTGGCAGCACTTACACAATATTTTATAAATGCCTGCTTATAACAATGTTTTAATTATGAAAGGCCTTATGTGAGTTAAAGCTTTGGAACTTACCATCATAAACAAAGTAAGTGTTGTCCTTGAAAACAAGCACAGCAGGAATCTCTTTCAGTGTCACATACTGCAGAAAAACATCAGAAGTTTGAAATTTTAACGCCAATAATTCAATTAGTACCTGTAATAGCATGATCTGGTGCTTTGTATTTGATTGCGAATTATTTTGTTCCAGAGATCTGCTTGCTTTCTCTTACAAGCACATTCTCCGGTACATCTTCCCTTACTGTGTAAATCTTGCTCTACCTAATTTAAAGGTGATTGGTTAAAAAAAAACCGCTGAAGCCAGGTGTGGTGGCACACACATTTAATCCCAGCACTTGGGAGGCAGAGGCAGGCAGATCGGATCACTGTGAGTTCAAGGCCAGCCTAGTCTACAAAATAAGTCCAGGACAGCTAAGACTACACAGAGAAATCTTGTCTTGAAAAACCAAACCAACCAACCAACCAAACAAAAACCAAACCAAACCAAAAAACCAAAAAACCAAAACCAAACAAACAAAGCAAACAAACCAAAAATCAAAAACCAAAACAAAATGCTGAAGCCTGGGCAGGGCAGAAGTGAGAGGTGGAGCTAAGGTTCATGGGGAGGAGATAGGAAAAGAAGCAAATGGCTTGGAGGAGCAGCTCTAATGATGGAGCAAAGCAGCCCAGGTGAGAAACACGTGCAAGTATTTATGATTTATGGATGGGAAGTAGCCCAGATAGGAATTATTAGAGCAATTGGCATAGGATATGGGACTGGGAGATGAAGGGTAGTTGAGAGGGGAAATATTTGCTCAGCCCCAGGTAAAATAAGGCTTATCTAAAATCTATCAGGTGTCTGTGTACTTATTGATTTGGTAGCAGGTTAGAGAATAATACCACCATAACAATTACAGGCTTTTAATAATAAACATTATTAACCATTTTTATTTTCTACATTAAGTACCTACAATTAATTTCAAAAGCATTGAAAAAAACTAGGAAATAACCCCTCACCCACACTACTGAAGACTAGAAAGAGTACAATCTTAAATTCAGCTAAATTTTATGTTTTCAGATACCTCCCTGGAAGCATGCTGCCTGACATAAGAAAAGACAAGGACCTCCCCAGTACTCATCAGCTTTGTGATACTCAGTTACTTCATCTAGATTCAACTGCCTCAGCCTAGAAACTTAAAGCCAATGACAACATCTACCTCCCAGGATAATTATGGATGACATTAGGCAACAAGTACTCTCCAAACTACTTTTTAAATACTATTGGCATTCATAAGGAATCATCTAAAAGTACCTCCTTCTATTTTGTATGTATTTCAAACAGGTAAAATTATGAAAAATTAGGCTAGGCAATTACCCATGAGTATATGTAACCCAAAAGTAACAGTGAATAGATTCAGGTACATCTCAGCACAGAGGCAATATGATAAATGATCTTGCTACATTGTAACTAAAAATTACATAATACTATCATAATATCGGGTAGTAAAAAAGCTCTCAATCATGACTAGATTTGCCTGTTCTTGGCCACTCACCCACAAAAATGTTAGGAAGTTTCTGTGTTAGCATGAGGCATTGCTCCCTTCCAAAGCAATGAAGTGGCCTTTCTTGGAAGGACTTACAGCAGATAATCCATTTCCATATCTATCTCTTCCTTACATTCCATGGCGTTTACATTACAGGAGGTGCTGGTCTGCTCTCTATTGTTTTAGTTTTTTCTTTGTTTTTAAAATATAAAGTCTCATTGTAGCCCAGGCTAGCCTTGAGCTCCTGCCTCTATTTCCAGTTGTATAATAAATATCATGTACAGCTAATTCTTTAGCTTCAAAGAGATAGTGGTTACACAACTATTTGCATGTGCCAAAAATAACACATCTGTACACCAAAATGGAAGGATCTGACTGTAAAATATAAAAATTAATACTTAGATCTAAAAAAAGGAGAAATGACAAATTAAGGGTATGAACATTATGTGCTCTGAAAAAATAATATGTCTTCTACCAAAATAGGTAAACTGGAGTGGATTTAGATTGGCAAAAGTAGAGGTTCTTTAACATGTTGAAAACATTTCAGAATTTCCATTGTAACATAAAAACCTATGTACTAAAGCAGTGGTTCTCAAGCTGTGGTCGTGACCCTTTTGGGGTCAAACTACCACTTCACAGGGATTGAATATCACACATTCTGAATATCAGACATTTACATTTTAAGGTTCATAACAATAGCAAAAATTATAGTTATAAAGTAGCAATGAAAATCATTTTATGGTTGGGTTACCAAAACATGAGAAACTGTATTAAAGCATCGTAGCATTAGGATGGTTGAGAACCAGTGTGCTAGAGTACACTCTAAGTTATTTCATATTCACCTGCTTATTGACTCCCAAGTTCAAAGGTTAAGTGCTCTGTGAATCTACTTTCACAACATTGTGCTCTTAGCACTTTCAAATGAACCGACTTGAGTTCCTTATGAACTTCACCTTCATTATACATGCTGTAAAATATACAACAAGAATTGTCTTCTGCTTGCTTCTATCCCCTTCTCACAGTGATATAGGAAGACTGGCTACTGTGCTGCTGTTCAAATATGCAAGTTATGCTCTTGTCTTGGGCATTTGAATTATCTCCTCTTTTCTGATATTCTATCCATAGACCTGTGTGAGGCTCTTTCACATCAAGCAGGCTTCAGTTCAAATATTTTCTGCTCACACCTCCCTCTTTCCTTACCTTTTTGGATCAAAAAAATTAAACAGCTGTCCATCCCTACATATCCCAACTCTCACAATGTCCACTTACTTTTGGTAGCATCTCTGGAATCTTGTTTTTGTAGTATTTATTTACTACTGGATGTGAGGGGCCAGAAGTAGACTGCATTTGCAACAATACATAATTTATTACTTAAAAGCACCTTTGGGGTTTGATATATACAACTGCTTACCAATATTATTTCATAAAGAAAGAAGGTCACCAATGTAATGTAACCACAATCTCTAAGTGCCATGATTGTGGAAGCATTGGTTCATGAATTATAAACAGTCTGACATCAGTAGTAAAAAACTTTTCATACAACATTACAAATAAATCTGACATGTAGAACCAAATCAAAATTCATTAAATCAAATATTAAATATTACCTCAGGAACCACATCTTCTGAGGCAGAAAAGAAGTATGTATACACAATTAACTCTGAAGCAGCATCTATGTATTTCTCCTATAATTTGAACAGAAAAAGGATATCTTAAACATTAAAGATAAAAATTTATTCCTTATTTAATAATCCAATTAACTATAATATACTATAAAGATTTCCTACCATGTTACCTTTCAGTGAAATAAGACACTATAACTAAAACAAATGTACTGTTGTGAAGGCAAACCACCATTGCAACTAAGTGATCCTACCCTCCCCTTCAAAAAGAGTTGATGAATTATAACACAAAGTCGACTCAGGTTTATTAATAGAGATTAGCAATGATGATTAATGATGATGGTGGTGACAATAAGAAAGGTATACACAAATACACATATACATTAAGTAAACTTAAGCACAGTGCTTTGCTTTAAAAAGGTAACATCTGAACAACAGTTTTCAGTCTTTCACTTAAAGTACGAAAAAGTGATGCAAAATTAAATAAACTGCTCAGTAACATAAAAAAAAACTAAGGCAGGCAAGCTTTATCCAAATTTCACTTAATTTCAATTTGATAATTTCATAATTGTAAATTTAGTAAGAGAGACTAAAGAAAGTGTTTTCATTGTGAAAAATAGATAAGCTAAAATATTTTGCTTCAAAGTTTTGGAAGAATCATAGCTGCATAGCAAACATAAAATTACAACATGTCTGTTCATGTGGAAAAAAAAGATAATGTCATACTTTTAAGGGTGATTCTCCACCAATATAAACAAAAAATACACGGTGCCTCTTCCGTACATGGTCGAACATTTGTTGACTTGGAAGAGGTCGAATCAGAGCCCTGTGTGAAAACAAAACAAATGGTAGTGAACTAAAGATAGAGCACAATTCATTCTTATGGGACATGTTTTAGCAATGTATTATCTGCACTTATGTATATCACCAAACCCACTCAAGTAAAATTTCAGCCTATGGTACTTGTGTACTACATAGTAAAATTCTATGTAGTATGCAAAATTAAATCTGACAGCTTCAAATCATTTTAGACATCATCGACACTATTTTAAATTAGTGACATATAGAATGATCATCCATTTATAGTCCTTGGCTAAAAGCAAGACAATTCACCTGAGAATTCTTTCCTTTTCAAAAGCATACTTACAGAAATAGTATCCCAGGAGTCAACAAGAGTTAATATTTATATGTGTCAATTTAAATACTACATACTTCTTAAGTACCCTATAGAGGTCAAAGTCCCAAGCTTCTAATTTATATTACTATTTATTTTCAGAAAAATAAAATGGAAGCACAAAGAGAAAGCTTTCCTACAAAATTTAATAAACAGTCATTTTTAAAACAAATGGATAAATGAATGACAATAAAGGTTACTATAAAACATATCACTTATAAAGTTAAGAGATAAAATAAATGCTTTCTTTTTAAAAATATGGTATAGATTATCATACTTTTAGTCGACAAAACTTATAAAATAAACAGAACCTATTTTGCGAAGTGAACACTTTCAAAACACACAGTTTTTAAGGTCATTGCATCATTCTCCCGAGCCTCTGCTTCAACCCTTCATAATTAACCAGCAAGTGATGCAACTCTAAACTGAGTCATGAAATCTCCCCTACTCCAGAGGCACTCTCACATCAGGAGAATCTCTTCTTACAGTTAAAGAAAAACGCAATCAATAACTGCCAAACATAAAACTACCTGAAGCCACAGGAGAGTCAAGTGTATACCACTACCCTCATTTACCTCAAATAAACGTGTTTCAAAATTTATTTATTCACACAGTAAATGAAGAGAAATATACAATCAAAATGAGAAAATACAATTGAAATTACATATAAGAGTCACAAACTATAACAAAGATCATTCCTAAATCTGTGCATTTACACAAATATTTTGAGGCTTAACTTTACACCACGAACCTATCCTGTTTCAACCTCAAGCTATTTATAATTACCAATATATCCTATTAAGCTAATAAAGTGTGTAGAACTTTAAAGCCAATATAAATTGATCTTGACAAGTGCTCTTCACAAAGATACACATAAGCATATTACAAATATAATTATAAACACTGATATTCTTTACACATTAGCAAGATGTAGATATCTTGTTTTTGAAAAATCACATTCAAATCAGCAAGAACTGCTTGTGAAGGATCTACTTCCTGATCAGCAATAAGTCAAAGATTGGTAATTCAGTGCAAATGGCTCACTGGGTTTTAACTATGTCACTAGCTAAGCAAATACTGCCAGAATACTTTGCAGGTAGCATTGAAAAAAATGTGATGGTAAAGAAAATTAATTTAGATGTATTTAAAAAAATATTTTCATCACCACAAACTAGAAATGAAACCCCAAGTCTCTAAGAGCAATAACATCTGGGCTTCTTTTAAGACTCTGAAATTAGAGAAGACGCTATGTAAGTTGATACACGGCATTACAACATAAGAACTATTTCTAAAAAATAAGATTCATGAAATTGCTAACAGATACTCCTAATTTCTTTTACCATGTTTCCAATTACTCATAACAACTATGGTCTGATAATACTAAGTAGAAACTTCCACAGGAACCAGTCCATAAGTTAAACTGTGCACTGTTCTGAATAACAGGAAGCCCCACTGTACACTGCTTTCCTTCAAAGAGTACAGAGACAGCCAGTAAATCACTCAGGGCTGTGAGCAAGTAATCCTTAGTTTGTTTATCAATGGATACAAAGTGCAGAAGTTAGTGACATTGGAAATCCAGATACTAAAGAAAGGAAATCAAGTGCTTCCTTTAAGTGAAAAGCGAGAAGTACAAGATATTTTGAAAGAAAGGAAAAAAAAAACATTCATATGATCTGGTACTAGGCAGTTTCAAGCATCTCTGGGAGGAGTTGAGGTAGGGGCTTAGGATGTCCTTAATATATAGGACAGACTGTTGTATCTATAATAAAAATTTTGAAAATATATTAAAATTCATTGGAGAAAAAAATTAACATAAACTATATCATCTATCTTTACAGAACTTCACTGCATATGCTATATAACCTTATATTTTCATAAATGTATACAACACATTTAATATCTAAAATATGTATGTTCAATATAATCTACTAAAATACATTTCTTTCAAATACTAAAATCATATAGTAAAGGCTTTTTCAACTTACCCAGATACTCTGTGAGCAAACTCAATTATATCATCTTTAGTCCGTGGTCCTCTATAATTATATGCCAAGTCTCCCTTTAATCTTAAAAATAAAAGATAAGAATTGGAAATTAATCGTCCTCATATTTACTCTCAATCCTCCTCTACTAAAGTATAAGCTTAAAATGCATAAAACACTAAATAAGAAGAAGCTTTAAGAGCAGCGCACTTGTGTAAAGCAGAGTGTGCAGAGTCCCCTGAGACTTACAATGCACAGGAAAAGGCAATGTGCCACATACACATCAGAGATACATTTTAATCTGTAGTGTAGAGTTATAGTATGAACCTTCAGAAAAGTGAGTAATTTGTACATTTACAGTCAAGAGCTTAAATCAGAGTAATTTTAATCATTCTCCATCAAGCGGAAAATAAAAGGACTAGGGACTAGATTATTTTGGTGGTAGCAAAACCCCCAATATGCATCATGAATTAGGCATAAAAATAGTTTTCCTAAAACACAGATTATCTTCCAAAAGACATGTCAATGAATAAATTTATATCTAACCAACTGTACAGATACAAAAGAGCAATTAATAGGCAAAAACAGAGCTCTTAATAACAAAGAGGAAGGACCATTAACATACACTGTAATAGAATAACATTTTCAACAAAACAAAACTAAAAACAAAGGAAAAATGTCAATTAAAAAAACCCAGACTAATATAAAAAATTTGGGGTTTTAAAATATTGGGGTAAAGTTAGTTTACTTAAAATAAAAAAACTGAAAAAAAAATGGCTTAGCTGCTCACAGCACGAAAATAAGATTAATGTAAAAAACAGGAAAATTTAGCAAAATCATTTTAAAACATTTTTTCCCAACTCACCACATTGTTTTCCAACTTAATTTCTCTAGTACACATAGATTAAAATGAATATTTATCATTTTTCTCTAATAAAGTTAGTGTCATTAATTATACAAGAATGAAATCTCTTAGATGTGATTTGCAGTGGCAAAGCAGAAACATACTGGGGCTCCTCAAGAGACCTTTCATAATGTATGATGTACACCTTAAGTGTAAGTGTAAGTGCATGTTACACAGTAAACATCCAGAACACATTTACTGAATTAGCTGTATACCACACACTTAAATATGAAGATGTATAGAGGTGAAGTTTCTCACCTTTGATCGTACTCTTGGCTTAAAAACAATGGCTGAACCCAAACCTTTGCCCTCCAAAGAAAGTACTAGAATAAGTAAAATATAAGCAGAGTGAACTATTAAAACCATACAGAAAAACATACAACACTAAACTTACAGCTTAATTGTTGGATAACCTCAAACTCCAAACTCTGAAGCAATGCCTTGATAAGAAAAAGAATAAATATTTCTAAGTTCCTTTTAAACTGAGAAAACTAAGTAATATGAGCCTTTTATTCAGAAAAAAGTATATCTATATAAACTTGATTGTTTTTAAGTATTAAATCTCACAAAGAAGAAAACCATGGCATTCATTATCTTATAATTATAGTCGTAGACTAAAATGTTTTGCAGTCTAGAAAGGAAATTTGCAAACATAATCCTTTAACAAGAACAAGGAATAGGAATGGTACCAGTGCAAGTGAGGCTGACATAATCCTTACTGTAAAGCCTGTATGTAGGCTGGAGAGTAAGCAGGGTTTTAGGGGCTCCACAATAGAAAGAAACATTTGAGGAAACTATACAATTTAACGTCTATATGAGAAATACTTTTAGCACTGATTCCTGGAAGAGTAGATATTTGTGTATGTGTAGATGTTTTAAGACATGCTAGATTAATTACTAATTAAAACTGGATAAAAAATTTGTCACTATTTGAAACAAAGAAAAATAAATCATACTAATTCAAAGTTCCAGTTCAAAAGTTCTATACACTGGGATTTGTTTCATTGTGTCTATTTGTTTCAGTCACAGTTATACAACTGAGAATAAGCTACTGTCAAATAATCTTATTTCTACATGACTGCTTTGAATAGCCCTCTTTCAAACCAAACCCAAATCATGTAACTACATACCAATATTCTACTTTATGGTTCTTCAACTTAAGTTCTGCAGTAGAAGTATTCAAAATGCCTTCAAAACTATTCTCATAACCTACTCTGAAATATTTTCAAATGATATGGCAGTGTGGGTGTCTGGATTCTAAACTAACAGTGAGTACTCAGGTAATCTTAACACAGGTAGACAGACCAAATATTGAGAAACACAATGTCCAAAATGCACAGGAGAGGTATCTATGAAATAGTCAAAAGTTTATAACTGTACAGACAACAAAGAATAACAAGGACAGGTGGCTTAAAAAAAATCAGTCCTTTATCAATTTAACTCTCAATTGCATCAAAATGTCTGTATTTAAAGTTTTGCGGTATTTAAGGAAGCATTGAGAATTATAAGAACAAAACTATGTGATCTCTAGACAGCAGTTTATGAATACTTATCAATGTTTATCAACATACTAAAAAGTACATTCTTTTTCTGTACAGTCCATTGGAGACGGTATATTCAATGATAAAATAACTTATTTATGTTTATTGGATATTGTTTCTTTTCTAGTTTATGTACCGTAAGAGCCCAGTTTCCCTTTGTTCAATGTTGTATTACCAATGTCTAGAATGTGTCTGGCATGTGCTGGCTTATAGGGAAATGATTCTGCAACTGGTACATACCATCATGGAAGGAACACTCATTAAGTTATCTTCTAGGTAAATGAATGCTGACTTTACAGCTTTTCTATGAAAGAATGACTTTTGTAATAGACCATGTTTGGCCTATTAAATTAGTGACAAGATTCCTAAGAACTAAGAGCACTGCTTGCTCTTCCAAAGGTCCTGAATTCAATTCCTAACAACCACATGGTGCCTCACAACCATCTGTAATGAGATCTAGTGCCCTCTTCTGGTGTACATGCAGACAAAACATTGTGTACATTGTGGAGGAATGCTGAGTAAGTAATTGTATCAACCATCAATAAAGCACTGCTTAGCCAATCAGCTGGGCAGAAAAACAGTAAGTGAGAGGCGGGACTTCCTGGAGGGGAGGGGACAGTTTGAAGGCTGGAGTGAGGAGAGGTTTTTTGACAGTTGGAGGAGGAATGGGTCATAGTGGCAAGTGCTTGGAATATGTTACAAGGCTTAGAATAGTTTGATTAGTTTATGAGCAGATTAGAATCAGTTCAGATTCTGCCCAGCAAAGTGCTGGCAGCTTTAAAGTTTCAGTCTCCCTGTGTCAGTTATTTGCTTTGTAGGCTGAAAGGATACAAAATACTGTTAACAGTAAATAATTATTAAAAACATCTTAACAACAAGAAGAAAGAATGTATTACTGCTCTGGTTGGGCTGTAAGTTGGAAGGGGAAGTAGAAGAGTTTCACTGGCCTATATCCACAGAGTGTATCACACAAGGTAAAATACTTGGCAGGTGACAGTGTTCCATATGTATGAGTTTCTCTTTCCCCTTTCCCAAAGATATGCGGTTTACACAAGATGTGTTAAATGCATATTTTCTGTATGGTCAGCTCTATATAACAATGTTTTGTGAACGAGAAATATAAGCTGTAATAATCACACCTATGAAATTAAAATGTACCAATGGGCATGGAGGCATACATCTTTAATTCCAGTACTTGAGAGGCAGAGGCAGGTGGATCATTGTGAGTTCAAGGCCAGCCTGGTCTACAAAAAGAGTTCCAGGATAGCCTGGGATATTACATAGAGAAACCCTGTCTCGAAAAACAACAAAGCAAAACAAAACAAAACAACAAAGTGGGGGGGGGGAAGTCCCAATTAGAGTGGCTAAAAAGAAAATTATAAACGAATTCATAGCATGTAAAACACTTTCTCACCTGAACTACCAAACAAAATTTACTAGCTTTATACATGCAAGGGAGTGTTCTACCATCAAGGAATTCTATCTCTCACTTGGCTAATTTTCCTAATCACAGAACCCCTTTAAAAGGGTCAGTTAATGAATACTAAATTTAAAATATCAGATAATATAAGTGTTTTGAGTTAATGTAATATCTCTGAGGCATCACACAGTTTATCTTTAAGATATTTACAATTTAAATGCATTACATGTATTATATGTATTTTTTCTAATGACTTTTCTTTATATGTCCATTGTATTTTCCAATAAGTGATTCAAATGATCAATTAATCTGCAATTTTCCAGACTTTTTGGCACTTACTAGTTTATTTCTCATTCTCTAATAGGTTATTAAGCATTTCTTGGCCTAAGGGGAACTTGTTTGACCTTTAAACAATCTCTAAAGATTGGAATGGAGGCTCATAAATAGTTAAGAAGTATAATCTGATTGAGTGGACAAGTGAATGATTGCACCATAAGTAAATATGTGTGTGAGCTCCTCTGAAGCTGAAATTAAATGTGGTTATGAGCCACCCACTGGATGCTTGGAACCAAACCTAGGTAGGTCCTCTCCAACAGTAAAGTGCTCTTAACCACAGAGCCATCTTTCCAGACTCTTCTAATACGGTCAAAAACTAATTCAAACATACCAATCCAAGCATATAATCCTTCCTCTCTACAACAAGGGTCTGCCAGTCATTTTATCTCCTTCTAGTATTCAAAAGTTCATTTATTTGGTTTAGTAATTCCAGCTCTGACAACTCATCTACATTCTAGATCACTAATTCACTAACATCAGTAAACTAAAAACTGCCAACTGAAACTAGCTGACAGCTTGAACATAACAAAAAGCAAAATGTCCTGCTTGCAATATAGCAGTACATCTAGGATTACAGGGCCAGTTTATCCCATCTATACCTTCAGCCTTGCAAATTACTATGAACATTATTTTTACTGCTCTGCTGTTTCCATTCAAGCCTAAGCTTCCAGGCCCCTACACAGAATACCTATAACATTTCATATAGATTATCCTTCTGTATGTATTGATCTTTTCCTTCATCTTACAAGTTTCTGCCCAAAACATTTCTTTTATCAAGTCATTTGCTTTTCCTCAAATGAGTTCTCTCCCTATTGACAAATGATAAAATGTAAAACTTTGCCTGACGTAGGAAACTCTTAATATGGCTCCTTCTGTATCATCAGATGCACTATCTACTACACCAATGGGTTTTAAGTATGAAACATTATGCAATGTTCACCACCCTAAAGATTACTGCTCCCTGATCGATCAAAAAACTAAAATTAGGTTAAGTGCTTCTTTCATAGCCACAAAATAGGATGTAAGAGTTGAGATTAAAAACATGGGCCTGTCTTGACCCAAAGTACAATCTAGAACATAAACTTACTGTCCTAAAGAAAAAAAAAGGACAGTAAGTAGCTGGGTGTGTTGCTTCATACTTGTAATGCTAGTACTTGGGAGACTGAGGAAGAAGAGTGATATGAGTCCAGGGACATAATAGAATGTTCCAGGCCAGTCTGAACTACAGGAAAAGAGCCTGTCTCATTTTTGTTTTATTTTAGAGAGAGCAAGCATACATATTACCACATAACACAATTCTTTCCTAAGTAAAAGAGAAGGAAACTAATTTTATTGAACACAAAGGATTTTACATGTATCACATCATTCAAACTTCAAAACAGCCAGTAAAGAAATATCACAATTAAATGTTTACTGATAAAGCCAAAGCTTAGGATCTTCAGAAGCCTTCCCAGTTTCACACACAAGAGCAATAGGCAGTACCAACCTTACTGTCTCTGAAGCTCTTTCCAAATTGCTCTGATACCTCACACTTCTCTAAGCTTAATTTCTTCTTTTATTATTTCCCTTAAGACACTTCTTAATGAAGATTATGTTATGGGGCATGTAGTTTCTGTCACAACTCAGTTTTGACAAAGAAGCATGAAAATAGTCTACATAACAATACACAAATGACTGTGGCATCAAATAATTCTATTTATAAAAATAGGCAGCAGGGCAGATTTGGCTTATTGTACTTATACTTGTCTCAGCTTCATTCAGTTTCTGCATCCATTTATTAATCTCATTTTCTACTTTCAATACCTTCCTAACCCTCACTTATTTTTTCTAACTCAGTCCACCTTTTAAACTTCTACTTATTTCCCTATCTTTTTTCCTCAGCTTGCACTTACAAAATCAACTTTTCTATAGTAGTCTCCTATAATATATTATGATCAATGTGGACTCAATTAGGAACAAACAATGGCTTGCATGTCTACACTATGATTAAGATTAGCTCACATGGGCTGGAGAGATGGCTCAGCCATTAAAGGCTAGGTTCACAACCAAAATATAAGATTAGCTCACATTATTTATTAAAATTTTAATAGCTAATTCATTTAACTCAAAGTATATAACCTTAAAGTATTAAGTTATTAAAGTTATTATGATAATTTTACATGATAAAACAAACATCTCTTCTACTCACCCTGAAAACAGTTTCAATTAAAATATTTCTATTATTAGAACCATAAAATAATTAACTATGAGCTTACTAGAATAGGAAGTAGCATCCATCTTTCCAACTTTAACTGGAGAACCAATGCTTTTCATTTCAAGCCCAACTTCATTCCAAATCGGTTCTAGTTTTTTACAATGGCCACACCAGGGTGCATAAAACTATACAAAAAGAAAGAAAACACACTAAGAAGCTGCATCACTATGGGGATCAATCATAATATTCAAAGAATTTATCCAAGCAATATAACAAAACAGATAAATATAGATAGATACCTCAAAACTAGTATTTTAACTTTATTTTAATTGACTATCAATATCTATTTAGAATAGAAATGTGATTGACTCAAAGTCTCTAATTCTGTGCAAATGTGTCCATGTTTATATAAAAACACTAAGTAAACAAGCATGTACCATACCACATACAATCTGTGTTCATAAAAAAATATGTTCTTAGTACAAAAAGTTAAGAGGTAGGTGAATTTCCTTAGTTCTATTGTTTTCACTAGCAGAGTAGAGGTGATCATTGAGAAATGTGACACAGGGACAAGTCAGGTTGATCAGAACCATAGCCCTTCATATCACAGAACCATCAGATTTAATTAGATCCCTGGGTTATATGATATTAACACAGTATTTATTTATTTTCATGAAATAAGGCTTATTTTTAAAGTTGATAGTATGGAACGTTCACACTGAAATAAAAGAAGAAAGATTTAAGCAGTAGATTCTCAGGTCCTATCTTCTACCTTAACAGTCACCAACTCTGCTATCTTGTTCTATTTCATGGATCGAACTCCCCCCCCCCCGATATTTGTTAGAACAAACCCCCAAATTTAGCTTTGCTCAGTATTGGGATGAAAGTACGTTTGATATTATTGTTATATTAATATAACTCAAGTTCTCAAAATAATTAAGAGATGAATTAAGTCTACACTGAAATCATAACATAATCTCCTTAAAATATAATCTACAACACCTCATTATAAGAAAAGATTACAGCTTCCCACAGAATACCCCTATTCTCAGCATTTCATCCAAAATAAATTTCTGTGCCAGGCACTAGAAAATTCTCAGGGTCATTTAAATACAAAAGTCTAAGTACACAGGAGAAAGATGGGGAGATACCTAACCAAAATAGAAAAAAATCTTGAGTTCCATCAGTGAAAGAGTCTGTCTTACATTATATAAGATGCTGAGCAACTGAAGAAGTCACAGTGTCAACCTCTGCCCTTCATAGGCACAGACATACACTACGTACACTAACACACACAAGTGAATGCACACTTAACAAATATGCATGCATACATGTACACCCACATACATATGGGGGGAATACAAGTATCAGTATCTGAGAAAACAAATTTGTTCTCTTTGCATAGAAGAGAGCAAAATTGATACTTAAATTTACATACTCACATCAACAAGCCATATGTCATCTTTTCGATTATCTTTAAATCTAAAAACAAAAGGAAAAATAAATCTGATTTTATATTTCTGTTTACAAACACTGTCCCTGCCAATAATATTTATTATTGCAATTGTATAATTTGTTTATTTATTTTTTAAAGATTTATTGATTATATATACAGTGCTCTGCCTGTATGTATACCTACAGGCCAGAAGAGGGCATCAGATCACACTATGGATGGTTGTGAGTCACAATGTGGTTGCTGGGAATTGTACTCAGGACCTTTGGAAGAGCAGTCAGTACCCTTAACCTCTGAGCCATCTCTCCAGACCCCCTACAATTAGTATAATTTATAAATCTGCCACTTAAGTAAAAATATTGAACTAATCATTACAGAACAAAATCTTTGAATAAAAGTTTTACATAAAAATTTTACTCAGTGACTGTTAAATCTTATCCTATCCAGTAAACATTTTAAGAATTAAAATTGAAAATTGACCAAAAAAAAAAAAATCGAAAAACTATAAAAAAGAAAGAACTTTTTGGGAAAACCACAAATGCAGTCTGTTTCCTTAATCTGGTATTCCATTTGGAACAAGGGGCTCCTCTAAACTGAACAAGTATTAGTTTTTGCTTCTTGTCTTTACTCCATTAACAATACAGCAAAACTATTTACATTATACTTTGTTAGGTTTTACATGAACTCTAGGAATGAGTTAAAATACAAAGGAAGATGTGTGCAAGAGACATGCAAATAAGTTATATATATGTAATATGTGTAAAGACACATGTAAATAAGTTATCATATATAGCATATCATAAATTTATATAATGTACTTGAACATCCAGACTTTGTTAAAATCCCGGAACTAATCTCCAGGAGTCTTGAGGGATGACAATGTTTGTGTAAGCTCTTCACTCTTCTATTTTGAGCCTGTGCAGGAAATTTAACGCAGTGGCCTAAGGTTATACTTAGAAAACACTGCTTATAAGATTGGCCCCTTCACAGGACATTCTCCACAGCTGAGTGGAGAGTGGGGACTGACTTTCACACAAATTCTGGTGCCCCATATTTGACCACGTCTCCTGGATGGGGAGGCCTGGTGGCACTCAGAGGAAGGATAGCAGGCTACCAAGAAGAGACTTGATACCCTATGAGCATATACAGGGGGAGGAGGTCCCCCTCAGTCACAGTCATAGGGGAGGGGAGTAGGGGGAAAGTAGGAGGGAGGGAGGAATAGGAGGATACAAGGGATGGGATAACAATTGAGATGTAATATGAATAAATTAATAAAATATATTTTTAAAAAAGATTGGCCCATTATTTTTATTAAGAACTTGGATTTTAGGAGGAATCCCATCATTTTTTGGTAAAGGATGCAGCTCTCATAAAATATTGGTGAAAAGCAACAAATCCAGAATTGCTGCATTGGAATCAATGTCTGAGATTTACATTCCAGGCTATAATGAACTTGTAAAATTCCATCAGTTAGTTAGCTCAAAACTCTAGGGCCACCATCAGATGCAATGCTCTCAGAAAGTCTGAGCAGGACGCAAATACAGCAGAGCACCTAGCAAGGCGGCACAAAGCATGAGGATGTCAATGCACATCCAGAGACACATTACTGCATTTAGGTCTATAGTAATATTACAGACAATATAAGGGGTTCAACATGTTTCATCTGGTGAGGATGGCATGCCTTTAGGCTTCGGAAGTCTCCCTGCACAGGATATTTAGCTTTCACCAGGATGTGACAAATGGGGCTCCCCCCTCATACTGTTTTGGTGTCTTTTCACAGTTGGATTCCCTTTTCATGGAGCACTGTCTTGTATATCTGAGTGAAAACACTGGCTGGCACTATGACAAGATACAGTTCAGTTTTCACATTCAGGCATCAAGCAAGGTACTCTATTTTGTAATGAAAGAGCCTTCAGGTGAGCATCCACTTCAGGAGCAAAATGATTACCAAAAGTGAAACCTCCCCTGCTCAGGCAGTTACCATTATAAGAGCAGTGTGAAGCCAGGTGTGGTGGTACACAACTGTAATCTTAACATTCGGGAGGCAGAGGCAGGCAGATTACTGTGAGTTTGAGGCTAGCCTAGTCTACAAAGAGAGTCCAGGTCAGCCAGCACTGTTACACAGAGAAACCCTGTCTCAAAAAGCAAAAAAAGAAAAAAAAAGAGAGAAGTGTGAAAAAGTGGTTGAAAGTGAAATACCCCACAAGATACCATTGAGTTCTTGCTATCAAAGAATTTTCCTTAAACATATAGTTTCTTTTTTTTTCCTTGTTGGGAAAACATATAGTTTCTATAAATAATCTTCAAACACAACTTCAATGCCCATCACTAGGACTAGAACCCATGGGATGTTCATACTTCTTTGTAATCCATAAGTACCTGTATTCAAATGACCATACTACTTACTATGGCCATTCTATTACACAGTTGGGTGCCAAGGTGGATAATGGGGACAAGGAACAAACTGAAATTGTCTGAAGAAATTGTTCTGTGAGTAAGAAAGTTTATTGTGCAAGCAGGATCAGGGTTTAGATTCTAGCACCCACAAAAAAAGCTAACACCATGCCTGGATCCTCAGTGTTACAGGGTAGGGACAGGAAGAGTGTTGGGGCCTACTAGATACTGGCCAGAACCAGGTTAATGGAAAGACCCCGTCTCAAAGACATAAAGCAGTAGAGCAGGACTACCAGAGTATTCGTCTGTCCTCTGCACAAGCATACAAAGGCTGTGCTCACATATACAAACTACAAACACATGCCCACACCATTTCACACAGAAAAGCAAAACTGGAAGTAATAAGTACTGATTCATCTACTGTTAACAATGAAAGATATAAGATAAAAAGGATAGTAGCTCCTTGGTAGGTGGTGTTTGTTTCCATCATGAAATAGTACCATACAAGCATCATGCAGATGAAGTACAGACAGGGAAATCTATCTCACTGATGAAGAACACAGAAGAAAAGATTTCTGCCTCTCTATAAGTAGAAAAGTAACTAAGTTAAAGACTTCAAAAAGAACATTTTAGTAGCAAAGTATATGAAAAAAATGCCAAAAAAAATGTACCAACAAGTAGGCTAGGAATGCTGGTATACTTCTGAGCCTGGTTGGCATGGGAAGCTTGAGTCCTTGGCTACAAGTCCCTCCAGAGACTGATTGCACACCAAATCTGGTATAGGAGAGGCACCCATGTGGCCTGCCAAGGAAGAGATTGTTGTCAGTTGCCGTGAAGGCAGAAATACTGACCTTGAATTTTGCAATGAAGCTAGTTTTCCCACCTATTGTGAGCAAGATCTCACGAATAAACCTGTTATACTATAGATTAAGCACCGAATTCCAGCGCTAACTTTGTATGATTAAACCAAAAAAAAAAAAAAAAAAAAAAACAATAAGGAGACTTTTGTTGGGTTTTCACCTTATTAGCAGAACTCTCTGCAGCACTCTTCCATTTTGCATGTAAATGGCAGGCACTCTATACAACTCCTGAAACAAAACTGACAATGTTAATATCAGTCACCACAGCACCTATTATTAAAAGATTAGATTCATGTGTGGATATTTAGAAGGCATCTGAGTTAGGCAAAGTTAAACAGTATTTAATAGTATTTTACACATATATGTATACTCACGATTCATTTAGATCTTCTACAAATCCTTTACAGACAGCCAGGTCAAGTAAAATAACTGGAAAGGACAAAATGTAGAAGATAAATGATTCATTACTTTGTTTTTACCTTTAGTCTAAATTGCCTATTCAATGTTTGAATTTTTTTTTTTTACTATCTATCAAAAAAAAAAAAAAAACCAAACCTCACCAATGATCCATTACAAGATTTAAGTGACACAAAAGCATAATTAGTTCATCCAATCAGTAAAAATTTACTCTGCATGCAATCATATTGCAAGAGACAAGCACTATGAAAGTACATATAATAATAGTTGTTTGTTCTACATATTTCCACTCTCGTTTTATTTTTCCTTTTCGCTATTTTTCTGCCCTAGACATTAAAATAATTTCCCCTTTCTCTAGTAGCATTTATCCCTTCGATATAAAGTCCAAATACAATTCACCAAAATAGGTAGAAAAAAGACTCACACCTCTAACACTGGCTCACTGAGGGTTTTAAATAGGTGGCTGAATCAAGGGGTGAACCACAGAGAACCCAAATATCCGTGACAGTAGAGGGCTGAGAGCTTAAAAGATGCATGGTTTCTCTTTATACCACAGTTCTGGATATCTGACTAGGATCTGCCCTTAGGCATCATCCTCTTCTTTAGCTTGGGCAAGGAAAGCCTTTTACTGTAACAAGACCCTGTAACCTATGGCTAATTGGGGCTCGACATTCCTTGTCTGTCTACCAATGGAGTCACGGAAACTTCCTGGTCGCAGAGAAGGTAGCCTTACTCTCGGGGCGTCTGCGAGCGCAGAGTCCCGCTGAGGAAGCCCGACCCACAGAGGAGGTCGGATGAATACTCTAAGCACCCCGCGGCGCGACCCCGACCCGGCCCAACCTCCCACCGATCCCCACCGCCCCGCGCGCTCCTCACCCACTGCGCAGAGCCAGAGGGCGGCCCAGCTCCTGCGCTCCGCAGCACTCGCCATGGAGCGTGGCGTGGACCCCGCGATGAGCGCGCCCGGAGACATACAAACCCCGGAGCCAAGGCCCGCCTGCCCGGAAAAGAAAGCAAGGAAGACCTGGGCGGTAGACAACGCCGGGGCGGGGCGGGGCGGGGCGGGGCGGGGCGGGGCGGGGCGGGGCGGGGCGGGGCGGGGCGGGGCGGGGCGGGGCGGGGCGGGGCGGGGCGGGGCGGGGCGGGTACCCTTCAGGGTCCCGGTAGTCCGGAGGTCTTAGCCGCTGAGCATGCGCAGGATGCGACGCATGCGCAGGATGCGACGCATGCGCAGGATGCGACGCATGCGCCTGAGCACTGCGCATGCGCATTCGAGTTCCCACGGAGCCTTTTCTCCCTCAGAGCTCTGAAGAGCGTGGGTATAGGCGTGGGCTTCTTCCTGTGACGGTGCGAGTGTGCCATGGGACTCTCCTCAGAATGTACATACGGCATTGTCGGGTGAACTTAATGCTGTAGGTGAGGTAGGGTCCAACATGCACTGTAAGCTTGAGTTTTGTCTCATGTTTTAAACTTGCTACTAAGTCCAGTGAACTCACTTGTACACCGAGATGTTACACTGATAGGTGGAAATCGTGCTTTAAAATAGAGGACTAGATTGCTGAGCTCGGACACCCTTTGTGTAAATACTTATTTAGAATCTTATAAATCGGTTAATTACTATGCCATTATGGATGGGAGAACAATGAACAGTTAATGGTTGCTCCAGTGTTGTATGTGTCATTTTCTTAAGTGGCAGGTTGTTATGCTTATGTAAGCAGCGGCAGTGAAACTCAGTGCATTTTACACACACACACACACACACACACACACACACACACACACACGGACGCACGGACGCACACACTGATCCAAGTTCATCATAAATACTTTTTAAAATGTGAAAGAATAAAAAGAGAATTGCTTCTTCTGAAATTTAAAAAAAGGAAGTTAATTATAATATCTTCTTGGTTATGTTTTTACTGTTTCCTGATTATCTGTAGACTGAAATCCTTAGTATAAAATGTTTGTAGCATCCTTCATACTTTATTACGACATGTTTATGAAAACAATACACTTGTAAGTCGGTCCCTGTGTTAGTCACTGACTTTGATGAAAAAAAATTTTTTTTAGTAGGAATGAAGTGCCAGAGGATTTGGATTACATTAGTTCTTAGAATTTATATTATGAAAACAGAGCATACAAAGGCAGAAGAGTAGAGGAAGGAGAAAGGGAAAAAGGAATATGTGAGAAAAGTCCCTCACAGGTTCGTATATTAATTATTCCTCAGCTGGTAGTGCTCTTTAGAGAAGTTCTAATATTTGGTTGGACATGGTCCCTAGCTGGATGAAACAGAGCCTTAGGATCAGGACTTACATGTTTCACACCACCTGGGCTCTCTGCTCCCTCACTGCCAGTGCAATGTGACCAGTTGCCCTATACCCACCTCTGCCTCAGCACCTTCCCCAGTCATGTTGCACTAAACCCTCTGAAACCAATTTTTTAAGAAAATCCAATTACTTCTTTCAAGTATTTTATCACAGCTATGAGAAAAGTAACTAATACAGCTGTACATACAGCATAAATTAGCAGGATGAACAACTTTGTAAATATATAAAAGTTAAAGCTCAAACATTAAAAATAAAGAAAACACATTCAAGAATGAAATCAATTTTAGAATTAGCCTTTAGATAAATTAATTCAGATTTTAAATAATTCCATAAAGAAAGCAGTAGAATCAGTTTCTAAAATGTGCTGATATGCTATCTATTTTTATTAAAAAACAGTTATTACCAATACTTTTCCAGCAAAACAAAAACAGTAGGAAAAGATTTATTGGATGTGGTTCACAAGATAAGTAAGACCCATAATCTGAAGGTGTAAACCAGTGATAGAATTCTGAAACCTAAGAATTCAGGGCAGCAGCTGGGCATGGTTGCAGACGTGCCTGTGAACCTAACACTTTAGGAGGCAGAGGCAGTTGGATTTCCATGATTTTGATGCCAGCCTGGACCACAGAGTGAGTCCAGGAGAGCCAAAGCTACATAGTCTTTAAAAAAAAAAGAAAGAAACTCAGAGCAGGCAGTAGCAACACATGAATGTCCCAGTTCAGTGTGGATTTGCCTTCTCATCACTTGTTCTATCTAAGATGGTTATGAGTGATCCCCACCCACACTGCCTACTTTTCTAAGTTTCTTAATCAGTCACTGAACCCTTCCAGAAAAAATTTCACAGGCACACTCAGAATAATATCTCACTACCTATCTAAAAATCCTTTAATGCATTAATTAGGTACATAAAATTCCTATCAAATTGTCATTTGAAACTTATCAAGAATAGGAACAGTAGACATTATTCACCAGTTCATTTAACAAGGCCAGTAGAAAGTTGATACAAAACCCAGATAAGCAAATGTGAGAAAGAAATACAGAGAATTCACTTAAGAATGGAGATGATGTTCTTAAGACATATGATGCTCATATGTCTGAAAGTTTGATCTCTAGCTGGTAGGATTGTTTAGGAAGGATTAGGAGGTATGACATGTTGAAGGACGTGTGTAACTAAGGGTAGGCTTTCAATTTTATCTTGAGGTTTCAAAAGGAAACACCACTCCCGGTTAGCACTCTTCCTCATGCTTGTGGTTCAGATATAAACTCTTAGCTACTGCTCTAGCACCAGGACTTACTGCTGCCATGTTCCCACCATCATTGTAATGGACTTACCCTCCGAAATTGTAAGTCCCCATTAGACATGGTATCTAATACCTAATGGCGTTGGTGTCTCTTCATAGTGATGTAGTAATAACTAAGACACATGGAGATCTACAACTGCTCAAGGTGCAGAGAGTAAGACTATTCAATGCTCATCTCTAAATGGGAGATTTATATCACACTTCTTCCAGTCCTTGGGAATTATTACAAAAGTGGAGGAGGAAAGATTGTAAGAGCCAAAGGTGGTGGATAACTACAAGGAAACAGTGTTTCCCAAACAGGACAGGGCAGTGTAAATGTAACTTTTTTTTTCCTGATGTAATTGTCTTCTCACAGGCTTACTGCTTAATAAGCTCAACCTTTGTAGTTCTTTCTGAACTTTGGCTGGCTGGAAGTTGACTAATTCAAACTGACTTCTTTCAGCTTCTCGCTGAATTGCTCTGCTTGGAAAAACTGCCTCTGAATTCCACAAACTGAACTGCATAGAGTGCTATAGAAGAATTTTAATCCAGCAACAAGGCTGCTCTGTCTGGCATACAGACACCTTAAATCTGAGGAGACAGAGGCAAGCCTCTGAGTTCAAGGGCAGCCTTAAATTGAGCGTTTCAGGTAAAGAAAAGCTTAGGTCCTGGCATGGTGGTACTCCCTTTAATCCCAGCACTCAGGAGACAGGTATGTAGATCTCTGAGTTCTAGTCAATTCAGTTGAGTTATGAGTTGAGAGGCAGTGGAGTTGAGTTTGTGGCAGTTCAGTTTGTGGAATTCAGAAATTGTTTTACTAGGAGAGATTTACAGACAGGGCTTGAAGATAGAACAAGCTAGACACAGGTGAAGACAGAATGAGCCAGAGAATGAGGAGGAGCCAGAACATTAGGACAGATTGCTAGAGTTAGCTTGAGGCCAAGCAGAGCAATTCAGTCAGAGGCTGAGTGAGAAGCCAGGCTGAATAAGTCATCTTGGAGAGGAAGTTGAGCAACAACAGCTGAGTTGAACCTGCCAGCAAGAGTTCAGAAAGACCAATAGTGGGTGAGTTTGTTCAACGGTAAATCTCAGAGGCTGAAAACATTCTAGATGTAGATAAAATTGTACAGAGGCTAGAAGCTTCAAACACTAGGCCTACATTAGCAGACAGAGGCAATAAGCTTTGGAGACATCAGTTTCTTCAGGAGAGTAAAAGACTACCTTAACAGATTGCACTGACTGCAATGAAGTGAATTGGAGCCACACGAACTCAACTGAATTAAACTGCACTTAGCTGAACTGCACCAAAATGAACTCAGCTGAACTCCACTGCGTTGCCTGAACTCAATTGAACTGAGCTCACTGAGCTTCCCTCTCCTTCTCTCTACTCTTTCTGCACTGCTCTTAAGTAGCCTCTATTTTTTGTCTGTTCCTGTGAGAGTTGGGCATATCCTATTTCTGACTCATTCTGTCAAGTATTTTCTCTGATTTGTCACTTTGTTTGCCCTTCAATTAGATGGTGTTGTTGAGATGAAAGGTGTGTACAAAGGGCATGTCTATATTCCAGTCAGAGGGATTAAAAGTGTATCATTCCAGCCAGATCACACAGACCTGGAAGGCCTTTGGATGTTATTCCTTGCCAGAGCATGTAGGCTTTGAACTTTTTCAAACCTACTTTATTTGGGGTTCTTTAATGCTTTACCTCCCTTCCAACCTACCTACTCTAGATAGGAGAGAAAAGAGGTTAATGTGAACAGGAGAAGTAGACCTTTTTAGACTCAGTTCTTCGGAGCAATTACACTGGTTGGGATAGGGTTATGGTTAGGGTTTAGGATTTAGGGATAATGTTCAGGTTTAGGGTTTAGGGTTAGGGTTAGGGTTAGGGATAGGGTTAGAGTTAGGGTTGGGGTTAGGGTTTAGCGTTAGGGTTAGGGTTAGTGTTATGGTTAGGGTAAGGGTTAGGGTTAGGGTTAGTGTTATGGTTAGGGTAAGGGTTAGGGTTCGGGTTAGGGTTAGGGATAGGGTTAGAGTTAGGGTTAGGGGTTAGGGTTTAGCGTTAGGGTTAGGGTTAGGGTTAGGGTTAGGGTTAGTGTTATGGTTAGGGTAAGGGTTAGGGTTAGGGTTAGTGTTATGGTTAGGGTAAGGGTTAGGGTAAGGCTTAGGCTTAGGGTTAGGGTTAGGCTTAGGGTTACTGTTAGGGTTAGGGTTAGGGTTGGGGTTAGGGTTAGTGTAAGGGTTAGGGTTGAGGTTTGGTTTAGTGTTAATGTGAGGGTTAGGGTTAGGACTCAGGGTTAGGACTCAGGGTTAGGGTTAGGATAAGGGTTACTGTTAGGGTTAGGGTTAGGGTTAGTGTTAGGGTTAGAACTCAGGGTTAGTGTTAGTCTTTCGATTACTTTTAGTGTTAGTGTTAGGTTAGGGTAAGGGTTAGGGTTATGTTTAGGGTTAGGGTAAGGGTTAGGTTTTAGGCTAAGGGTAAGGTTAGGATTAGGGGTATGTTTAGGACTCAAGGTTAGGGTTAGTGTTAGTGTTAGGGTTAGGGTTAGGGTTAGAGTTAGTGTTAGGGTTAGGGTTAGGGTTAGGTTTATGGTTAGGGTTAGGATTAGGGTTAGGGCTATGGTTAGGGTTAGGGTTAGGGTTAGGGTCAGGGTCAGGGTTGGGGTTAGGGTTAGTGTTAGGATTAGAATTATGGTTAGTGTTATAGTTAGGGTTAGAGTTAGGGTTAGGGTAAGGGTTAGGGCTACGGTTGGGGTTGAGGTTGGGGTTAGGGAACGGGTTAGGGTTAGGGTTAGGTGTAAGGGTTAGGGTTAAGGTTGGGTTATGGTTATGGTTAGGGTTTAGGATTTAGGGATAGTGTTCGGGTTTAGGGTTAGAGTTAGGGTTAGGGGTTAGTGTTTAGCGTTAGGGTTAGGGTTAGAGTTAGGGTTAGGGTTAGGGTTAGGGTTAGGGTTAGGATTAGGGCAAAGGTTGGGATTCAGGGTTATGGTCAGGTTTAGGTTTAGTGTTAGGGTTAGGGCTAGGGATAGGTTTTGGGTTAGGGTTAGGGTTTGGGTTATGGTTAGGGTTAGGTTTAGGACTCAGGTTTAGGGTTAGGCTTAGGGTTACTGTTGGGGTTAGGGTTAGAGTTAGGGTTAGGGTTAAGGTTAGGGTTAGGGTTATGGTTAGAATATTGGTGAGGGTTATTGTTAAGGTTAGGCTTAGGGTAAGGGTTAGAATTAGGGTTAGGGTTAGGACTGAGGGTTTGGGTCATGGTTAGTGTTAGTGTTAGGGTTAGGGTTAGGGTAAGGGTTAGGGTTAGGACTCAGAATTAGGGTTAGGCTTAGGGTTACTCTTAGGGTTAGGGTTATGGTTTTGTTTATGGTTAGGTTTAGGATTAGGGTTAGTGTTATGGTTAGTGTTTGTGTAAGGGTCAGGCTTAGGTTTAGGGTAAGGGGTAGGGTTAGGGGTAGGGTTAGGTTTAGGCTAAGGCTTAAGGTTATTCTTAGGACTAGGGTTAGTGTTAGGGTTAGGGTTAGGTTTAGGGTTAGGGTAAGGGTTAGGGTTAGTGTTAGTGTTAGGGTTATTGTTAGCCTTATGTTTAGGGTTAGGGTTAGGGTTAGGGTTGGGGTTAGTGTTAGGGTTAGGGTAAGGATTAGGTTTACGGTTAGGATTAGGGGTAGGGTTAGGGTTAGTGTTATGGTTAGGGTAAGGGTTAGGGTTAGGGTTAGTGTTATGGTTAGGGTAAGGGTTAGGGTTAGGCTTAGGCTTAGGGTTAGGGTTAGGGTTAGGCTTAGGGTTACTGTTAGGGTTAGGGTTAGAGTTAGGGATAGGGTTGGGGTTAGGGTTAGTGTAAGGGTTAGGGTTGTGGTTTGGTTTAGTGTTAGTGTTAGGGTTAGGGTTAGGACTCAGGGTTAGGACTCAGGGTTAGGGTTAGGATAAGGGTTACTGTTAGGGTTAGGGTTAGGGTTAGTGTTAGGGTTAGAACTCAGGGTTAGTGTTAGTCTTTCGATTACTTTTAGTGTTAGTGTTAGGTTAGGGTAAGGGTTAGGGTTATGTTTAGGGTTAGGGTAAGGGTTAGGTTTTAGGCTAAGGGTAAGGTTAGGATTAGGGGTATGTTTAGGACTCAGGGTTAGGGTTAGTGTTAGTGTTAGGGTTAGGGTTAGGGTAAGGGTTAGGGTTAGGGTTACAGTTAGTGTTAGTGTTAGGGTTAGGGTTAGGATTATGGTTAGGGTTAGGATTGGTGTTAGGGCTATGGTTAGGGCTAGGGTTAGGGTTAGGGTTAGGGTCAGGGTCAGGGTTGGCGTTAGGGTTAGTGTTAGGATTAGAATTATGGTTAGTGTTATAGTTAGGGTTAGAGTTAGGGTTATGGTTAGCGCTACGGTTGGGGTTGAGGTTGGGGTTAGGGAACGGGTTAGGGTTAGGTGTAAGGGTTAGGGTTAAGGTTGGGATAGGGTTATGGTTAAGGTTTAGGATTTAGGGATAATGTTCGAGTTTAGGGTTTAGGGTTAGGGTTAGGGTTAGGGATAGGGTTAGAGTTAGGGTTAGGGGTTAGGGTTTAGCGTTAGGATTAGGGTTAGGGTTAGGGTTAGATTTAGGGTTAGGGTTAGGTTTAGGGTTAGGATTAGGGCAAAGGTTGGGATTCAGGGTTATGGTCAGGTTTAGGTTTAGTGTTAGGGTTAGGGCTAGGGATAGGTTTTGGGTTAGGGTTAGGGTTAGGGTTTGGGTTATGGTTAGGGTTAGGTTTAGGACTCAGGTTTAGGGTTAGGCTTAGGGTTACTGTTGGGGTTAGGGTTAGAGTTAGGGTTGGGTTTGGGGTTAGGGTTAGTGTTAGTGTTAGGGTTAAGGTTAGGGTTAGGACTGAGGGTTTGGGTCATGTTTAGTGTTATTGTTAGGGTTAGGGTTAGGGTAAGGGTTAGGGTTAGGACTCAGAATTAGGGTTAGGCTTAGGGTTACTCTTAGGGTTAGGGTTAGGGTTATGGTTTTGTTTATGGTTAGGTTTAGGATTAGGGTTAGTGTTAGGGTTAGTGTTTGTGTAAGGGTCAGGGTTAGGTTTAGGGTAAGGGTTAGGGTTAGGGGTAGGGTTAGGTTTAGGCTAAGGCTTAAGGTTATTCTTAGGGTTAGGGTTAGTGTTAGGGTTAGGGTTAGGTTTAGGGTTAGGGTAAGGGTTAGTGTTAGTGTTAGGGTTATTGTTAGCCTTATGTTTAGGGTTAGGGTTAGGGTTGGGGTTAGTGTTAGGGTTAGGGTAAGGATTAGGTTTACGGTTAGGATTGGGGGTAGGGTTAGGGTTAGTGTTATGGTTAGGGTAAGGGTTAGGGTTAGTGTTATGGTTAGGGTAAGGGTTAGGGTTAGGCTTAGGCTTAGGTTTAGGGTTAGGGTTGGGCTTAGGGTTACTGTTAGGGTTAGGGTTAGGGTTAGGGTTAGGGTTGGGGTTAGGGTTAGTGTAAGGGTTAGGGTTGAGGTTTGGTTTAGTGTTAGTGTTAGGGTTAGGGTTAGGACTCAGGGTTAGGACTCAGGGTTAGGGTTAGGATAAGGGTTACTGTTAGGGTTAGGGTTAGGGTTAGGATTAGAACTCAGGGTTAGTGTTAGTCTTTCGATTACTTTTAGTGTTAGTGTTAGGTTAGGGTAAGGGTTAGGGTTATGTTTAGGGTTAGGGTAAGGGTTAGGTTTTAGGCTAAGGGTTAGGGTTAGGGTTAGGGTTAGGGTTAGGGTTAGGGTTAGGGTTAGGATTAGGGCAAAGGTTGGGATTCAGGGTTATGGTCAGGTTTAGGTTTAGTGTTAGGGTTAGGGCTAGGGATAGGTTTTGGGTTAGGGTTAGGGTTTGGGTTATGGTTAGGGTTAGGTTTAGGACTCAGGTTTAGGGTTAGGCTTAGGGTTACTGTTGGGGTTAGGGTTAGAGTTAGGGTTAGGGTTAAGGTTAGGGTTAGGGTTATGGTTAGAATATTGGTGAGGGTTATTGTTAAGGTTAGGCTTAGGGTAAGGGTTAGAATTAGGGTTAGGGTTAGGACTGAGGGTTTGGGTCATGGTTAGTGTTAGTGTTAGGGTTAGGGTTAGGGTAAGGGTTAGGGTTAGGACTCAGAATTAGGGTTAGGCTTAGGGTTACTCTTAGGGTTAGGGTTATGGTTTTGTTTATGGTTAGGTTTAGGATTAGGGTTAGTGTTATGGTTAGTGTTTGTGTAAGGGTCAGGCTTAGGTTTAGGGTAAGGGGTAGGGTTAGGGGTAGGGTTAGGTTTAGGCTAAGGCTTAAGGTTATTCTTAGGACTAGGGTTAGTGTTAGGGTTAGGGTTAGGTTTAGGGTTAGGGTAAGGGTTAGGGTTAGTGTTAGTGTTAGGGTTATTGTTAGCCTTATGTTTAGGGTTAGGGTTAGGGTTAGGGTTGGGGTTAGTGTTAGGGTTAGGGTAAGGATTAGGTTTACGGTTAGGATTAGGGGTAGGGTTAGGGTTAGTGTTATGGTTAGGGTAAGGGTTAGGGTTAGGGTTAGTGTTATGGTTAGGGTAAGGGTTAGGGTTAGGCTTAGGCTTAGGGTTAGGGTTAGGGTTAGGCTTAGGGTTACTGTTAGGGTTAGGGTTAGAGTTAGGGATAGGGTTGGGGTTAGGGTTAGTGTAAGGGTTAGGGTTGTGGTTTGGTTTAGTGTTAGTGTTAGGGTTAGGGTTAGGACTCAGGGTTAGGACTCAGGGTTAGGGTTAGGATAAGGGTTACTGTTAGGGTTAGGGTTAGGGTTAGTGTTAGGGTTAGAACTCAGGGTTAGTGTTAGTCTTTCGATTACTTTTAGTGTTAGTGTTAGGTTAGGGTAAGGGTTAGGGTTATGTTTAGGGTTAGGGTAAGGGTTAGGTTTTAGGCTAAGGGTAAGGTTAGGATTAGGGGTATGTTTAGGACTCAGGGTTAGGGTTAGTGTTAGTGTTAGGGTTAGGGTAAGGGTTAGGGTTAGGGTTAGGGTTAGAGTTAGTGTTAGTGTTAGGGTTAGGGTTAGGTTTATGGTTAGGGTTAGGATTAGGGTTAGGGCTATGGTTAGGATTAGGGTTAGGGTTAGGGTCAGGGTCAGGGTTGGGGTTAGGGTTAGTGTTAGTATTAGAATTATGGTTAGTGTTATAGTTAGGGATAAAGTTAGGGTTAGGGTTAGGGTTAGGGCTACGGTTGGGGTTGAGGTTGGGGTTAGGGAACGGGTTAGGGTTAGGTGTAAGGGTTACGGTTAAGGTTGGGTTAGGGTTTTGGATAGGGTTTAGGATTTAGGGATAGTGTTCGGGTTTAGGGTTTAGGGTTAGGGTTAGGGTTAGGGATAGGGTTAGAGTTAGGGTTAGGGGTTAGTGTTTAGCGTTAGGGTTAGGGTTAGAGTTAGGGTTAGGGTTAGGGTTAGGGTTAGGGTTAGGATTAGGACAAAGGTTGGGATTCAGGGTTATGGTCAGGTTTAGGTTTAGTGTTAGGGTTAGGGCTAGGGATAGGTTTTGGGTTAGGGTTAGGGTTTGGGTTATGGTTAGGGTTAGGTTTAGGACTCAGGTTTAGGGTTAGGCTTAGGGTTACTGTTGGGGTTAGGGTTAGAGTTAGGGTTGGGTTTGGGGTTAGGGTTAGGGTTAAGATAAGGGTTAGGGTTATGGTTAGAATATTGGTGAGGGTTATTGTTAGGGTTAGCCTTAGGGTAAGGGTTAGGCTTAGGGTTAGGGTTAGGACTGAGGGTTTGGGTCATGGTTAGTGTTAGTGTTAGGGTTAGGGTTAGGGTAAGGGTTAGGGTTAGGACTCAGAATTAGGGTTAGGCTTAGGGTTACTCTTAGGGTTAGGGTTAGGGTTATGGTTTTGTTTATGGTTAGGTTTAGGATTGGGGTTAGTGTTAGGGTTAGTGTTTGTGTAAGGGTCAGGGTTAGGTTTAGGGTAAGGGTTAGGGTTAGGGGTAGGGTTAGGTTTAGGCTAAGGCTTAAGGTTATTCTTAGGGTTAGGGTTAGTGTTAGGGTTAGGGTTAGGTTTAGGGTTAGGGTAAGGGTTAGGGTTAGTGTTAGTGTTAGGGTTATTGTTAGCCTTATGTTTAGGGTTAGGGTTAGGGTTGGGGTTAGTGTTAGGGTTAGGGTAAGGATTAGGTTTACAGTTAGGATTAGGGGTAGGCTTAGGGTTAGGGTTAGGGTTAGGCTTAGGGTTACTGTTAGGGTTAGGGTAAGGGTTAGTGTTAGTGTTAGGGTTAGGGTTAGGGTTAGGACTCAGAATTAGGGTTAGGCTTAGGGTTACTCTTAGGGTTAGGGTTAGGGTTATGGTTTTGTTTATGGTTAGGTTTAGGATTGGGGTTAGTGTTAGGGTTAGGGTTTGTGTAAGGGTCAGGGTTAGGTTTAGGGTAAGGGTTAGGGTTAGGGGTAGGGTTAGGTTTAGGCTAAGGCTTAAGGTTATTCTTAGGGTTAGGGTTAGTGTTAGGGTTAGGGTTAGGTTTAGGGTTAGGGTAAGGGTTAGGGTTAGTGTTAGTGTTAGGGTTATTGTTAGCCTTATGTTTAGGGTTAGGGTTAGGGTTGGGGTTAGTGTTAGGGTTAGGGTAAGGATTAGGTTTACAGTTAGGATTAGGGGTAGGCTTAGGGTTAGGGTTAGGGTTAGGCTTAGGGTTACTGTTAGGGTTAGGGTAAGGGTTAGTGTTAGGGTTAGGGTTGGGGTTAGGGTTAGTGTAAGGGTTAGGGTTGAGGTTTGGTTTAGTTTTAGTGTTAGGGGTAGGGTTAGGACTCAGGGTTAGGACTCAGGGTTAGGGTTAGGATAAGGGTTACTGTTAGGGTTAGGGTTAGGGTTAGTGTTAGGGTTAGAACTCAGGGGTAGTGTTAGTCTTTCGATTACTTTTAGTGTTAGTGTTAGGTTAGGGTAAGGGTTAGGGTTATGTTTAGGGTTAGGGTAAGGGTTAGGTTTTAGGCTAAGGGTAAGGTTAGGATTAGGGGTATGTTTAGGACTCAGGGTTAGGGTTAGTGTTAGGGTTAGGGTTAGGGTTAGTGTTAGGGTTAGGGTTAGGGTTAGGGTTAGGGTTAGAGTTAGTGTTAATGTTAGGGTTAGGGTTAGGTTTATGGTTAGGGTTAGGATTAGGGTTAGGGCTATGGTTAGGGTTAGGGGTAGGCTTAGGATCAGGGTTGGGGTTAGGGTTAGTGTTAGGATTAGAATTATGGTTAGTGTTATAGTTAGGGTTAGAGTTAGGGTTAGGGTTAGGGCTACGGTTGGGTTTGAGGTTGGGGTTAGGGAACGGGTTAGGGTTAGGGTTGGGTGTAACGGTTAGGGTTAAGGTTGGGATAGGGTTATGGTTAGGGTTTAGGATTTAGGGATAATGTTCGGGTTTAGGGTTTAGGGTTAGGGTTAGGGTTAGGGGTTAGGGTTTAGCGTTAGGTTTAGGTTTAGGGTTAGGGTTAGGGTTAGGTTTACGGTTAGGGTTAGGGTTAGGATTAGGGCAAAGGTTGGGATTCAGGGTTATGGTCAGGTTTAGGTTTAGTGTTAGGGTTAGGGCTAGGGATAGGTTTTGGGTTAGGGTTAGGGTTAGGGTTGGTTATGGTTAGGGTTAGGTTTAGGACTCAGGTTTAGGGTTAGGCTTAGGGTTACTGTTGGGGTTAGGGTTAGAGTTAGGGTTGGGTTTGGGGTTAGGGTTAGTGTTAGGGTTAGGGTTAAGGTTATGGTTATGGTTATGGTTAGAATATTGGTGAGGGTTATTGTTAGGGTTAGGCTTAGGGTAAGGGTTAGGCTTAGGGTTAGGGTTAGGGTTAGGGTTAGGGTTAGAATATTGGTGAGGGTTATTGTTAGGGTTAGGCTTAGGGTAAGGGTTAGGCTTAGGGTTAGGGTTAGGACTTAGGGTTTGGGTCATGGTTAGTGTTAGTGTTAGGGTTAGGGTTAGGGTAAGGGTTAGGGTTAGGACTCAGAATTAGGGTTAGGCTTAGGGTTACTCTTAGGGTTAGGGTTAGGGTTATGGTTTTGTTTATGGTTAGGTTTAGGATTAGGGTTAGTGTTAGGGTTAGTGTTTGTGTAAGGGTCAGGGTTAGGTTTAGGGTAAGGGTTAGGGTTAGGGGTAGGGTTAGGTTTAGGCTAAGGCTTAAGGTTATTCTTAGGGTTAGGGTTAGTGTTAGGGTTAGGGTTAGGTTTAGGGTTAGGGTAAGGGTTAGGGTTAGTGTTAGTGTTAGGGTTATTGTTAGCCTTATGTTTAGGGTTAGGGTTAGGGTTGGGGTTAGTGTTAGGGTTAGGGTAAGGATTAGGTTTACGGTTAGGATTAGGGGTAGGGTTAGGGTTTGTGTTATGGTTAGGGTAAGGGTTAGGGTTAGGGTTAGTGTTAGGGTTAGGGTTAGTGTTATGGTTAGGGTAAGGGTTAGGCTTAGGCTTAGGCTTAGGGTTAGGGTTAGGGTTAGGCTTAGGGTTACTGTTAGGGTTAGGGTTAGGGTTAGGGTTAGGGTTAGGGTTGGGGTTAGGGTTAGTGTAAGGGTTAGGGTTGAGGTTTGGTCTAATGTTAGGGTTAGGGTTAGGGTTAGGACTCAGGGTTAGGACTCAGGGTTAGGGTTAGGATAAGGGTTACTGTTAGGGTTAGGGTTAGGGTTAGTGTTAGGGTTAGAACTCAGGGTTAGTGTTAGTCTTTCGATTACTTTTAGTGTTAGTGTTAGGTTAGGGTAAGGGTTAGGGTTATGTTTAGGTTTAGGGTAAGGGTTAGGTTTTAGGTTAAGGATAAGGTTAGGATTAGGGGTATGTTTAGGACTCAGGGTTAGGGTTAGTGTTAGTGTTAGGGTTAGGGTAAGGGTTAGGGTTAGGGTTAGAGTTAGTGTTAGTGTTAGGGTTAGGGTTAGGTTTATGGTTAGGATTAGGATTAGGGTTAGGGAATGGTTAGGATTAGGGTTAGTGTTAGGGTCAGGGTCAGGTTTGGGGTTAGGGTTAGTGTTAGGATTAGAATTATGTTTAGTGTTATAGTTAGGGATAAAGTTAGGGTTAGGGTTAGGGTTAGGGTTAGGGTTAGGGTTAGGGTTAGGGTTAGGGTTAGGGTTAGGGTTAGGGTTAGGGTTAGGGCTAAGGTTGGGGTTGAGGTTGTGGTTAGGGAATGGGTTAGGGTTAGCGTTATGTGTAAGGGTTAGGGTTAAGGTTGGGTTAGGGTTTTGGATAGGGTTTAGGATTTAGGGATAGTGTTCGGGTTTTGGGTTTAGGGTTAGGGTTAGGGTTAGGGGTTAGGGTTTAGCGTTAGGGTTAGGGTTAGGTTTAGGGTTAGGGTTAGATTTAGGGTTAGGGTTAGGATTAGGGCAAATGTTGGGATTCTGTGTCATGGTCAGGTTTAGGTTTAGTGTTAGGGTTAGGGCTAGGGATAGGTTTTGGGTTAGGGTTAGGGTTAGGGTTTGGGTTATGGTTAGGGTTAGGTTTAGGACTCAGGTTTAGGGTTAGGCTTAGGGTTACTGTTGGGGTTAGGGTTAGAGTTAGGGTTGGGTTTGGGGTTAGGGTTAGTGTTAGGGTTAGGGTTAATGTTAGGGTTAGGGTTATGGTTAGTATATTGGTGAGGGTTATTGTTAGGTTTAGGCTTAGGGTAAGGGTTAGGATTAGGGTTAGGGTTAGGACTGAGGGTTTGGGTCATGGTTGGTGTTAGTGTTAGGGTTAGGGTTAGGGTAAGGGTTAGGGTTAGGACTCAGAATTAAGGTTAGGCTTAGGGTTACTCTTAGGGTTAGGGTTAGGGTTATGGTTTTGTTTATGGTTAGGTTTAGGATTAGGGTTAGTGTTAGGGTTAGTGTTTGTGTAAGGGTCAGGGTTAGGTTTAGGGTAAGGGTTAGGGTTAGGGGTAGGGTTAGGTTTAGGCTAAGGCTTAAGGTTATTCTTAGGGTTAGGGTTAGTGTTAGGGTTAGGGTTAGGTTTAGGGTTAGTGTAAGGGTTAGGGTTAGTGTTAGTGTTAGGGTTATTGTTAGCCTTATGTTTAGGGTTAGGGTTAGGGTTGGGGTTAGTGTTAGGGTTAGGGTAAGGATTAGGTTTACAGTTAGGATTAGGGGTAGGGTTAGGGTTTGTGTTATGGTTAGGGTAAGGGTTAGGGTTAGGGTTAGGGTTAGGGTTAGGGTTAGGGTTAGTGTTATGGTTAGGGTAAGGGTTAGGCTTAGGCTTAGGCTTAGGGTTAGGGTTAGGGTTAGGCTTAGGGTTACTGTTAGGGTTAGGGTTAGGGTTAGGGTTAGGGTTGGGGTTAGGATTAGTGTAAGGGTTAGGGTTGAGGTTTGGTCTAGTGTTAGGGTTAGGGTTAGGGTTAGGACTCAGGGTTAGGACTCAGGGTTAGGGTTAGGATAAGGGTTACTGTTAGGGTTAGGGTTAGTGTTAGGGTTAGAACTCAGGGTTAGTGTTAGTCTTTCGATTACTTTTAGTGTTAGTGTTAGGTTAGGGTAAGGGTTAGGGTTATGTTTAGGTTTAGGGTAAGGGTTAGGTTTTAGGTTAAGGATAAGGTTAGGATTAGGGGTATGTTTAGGACTCAGGGTTAGGGTTAGGGTTAGTGTTAGTGTTAGGGTTAGGGTTAGGGTAAGGGTTAGGGTTAGGGTAGGGTTAGAGTTAGTGTTAGTGTTAGGGTTAGGGTTAGGTTTATGGTTAGGGTTAGGATTAGGGTTAGGGCTATGGTTAGGGTTAGGGTTAGGCTCAGGGTCAGGGTTGGGGTTAGGGTTAGTGTTAGGATTAGAATTATGGTTAGTGTTATAGTTAGGGCTAGAGTTAGGGTTAGGGTTAGGGCTACGGTTGGGTTTGAGGTTGGGGTTAGGGAACGGGTTAGGGTTAGGGTTTGGTGTAACGGTTAGGGTTAAGGTTGGGATAGGGTTATGGTTAGGGTTTAGGATTTAGGGATAATGTTCGGGTTTAGGGTTTAGGGTTAGGGTTATGGTTAGGGATAGGGTTAGAGTCAGGGTTAGGGGTTAGGGTTTAGCGTTAGGGTTAGGGTTAGGGTTAGGGTTAGGTTTATGGTTATGGTTAGGGTTAGGGTTAGGATTAGGGCAAAGGTTAGGGTTAGGGTTAGGGTTAGGGTTAGGGTTAGGGGTTATGGTCAGGTTTAGGTTTAGTGTTAGGGTTAGGGCTAGGGATAGGTTTTGGGTTAGAGTTAGGGTTAGGGTTTGGGTTATGGTTAGGGTTAGGTTTAGGACTCAGGTTTAGGGTTAGGCTTAGGGTTACTGTTGGGGTTAGGGTTAGAGTTAGGGTTGGGTTTGGGGTTAGGGTTAGGGTTAAGATAAGGGTTAGGGTTATGGTTAGAATATTGGTGAGGGTTATTGTTAGGGTTCGGCTTAGGGTAAGGGTTAGGCTTAGGGTTAGGGTTAGGACTGAGGGTTTGGGTCACGGTTAGTGTTAGGGTTAGGGTTAGGGTTAGGTTTAGGGTAAGGGTTAGGGTTAGGACTCAGAATTAGGGTTAGGCTTAGGGTTACTCTTAGGGTTAGGGTTAGGGTTATGGTTTTGTTTATGGTTAGGTTTAGGATTAGGGTTAGTGTTAGGGTTAGAGTTTGTGTAAGTGTCAGGGTTAGGTTTAGGGTAAGGGTTAGGGTTAGGTGTAGGTTTGGTTTAGGCTAAGGCTTAAGTTTATTCTTAGGGTTAAGGTTAGTGTTAGGGTTAGGGTTAGGTTTAGGGTTAGGGTAAGGGTTAGGGTTAGTGTTAGTGTTAGGGTTATTGTTAGCCTTATATTTAGGGTTAGGGTTAGGGTTGGGGTTAGTGTTAGGGTAAGGATTAGGTTTACAGTTAGGATTAGGGGTAGGGTTAGGGTTAGTGTTATGGTTAGGGTAAGGGTTAGGGTTAGGGTTAGTGTTATGATTAGGGTAAGGGTTAGGGTTAGGCTTAAGCTTAGGTTTAGGTTTAGGGTTAGGCTTAGGGTTACTGTTAGGGTTAGGGTTAGGCTTAGGGTTACTGTTAGGGTTAGGGTTAGGGTTGGGGTTAGAGTTAGTGTAAAAGTTAGGGTTGAGGTTTGGTTTAGTGTTAGTGTTAGGGTTAGAGTTAGGACTCAGGGTTAGGACTCAGGGTTAGGGTTAGGATAAGGGTTACTCTTAGGGTTAGGGTTAGGGTTAGTGTTAGCGTTAGAACTCAGGGTTAGTGTTAGTCTTTCGATTACTTTTAGTGTTAGTGTTAGGTTAGGGTAAAGGTTAGGGTTATGTTTAGGGTTAGGGTAAGGGTTAGGTTTTAGGCTAAGGGTAAGGTTAGGATTAGGGGTATGTTTAGGACTCAGGGTTAGGGTTAGTGTTAGTGTTAGGGGTAGGATTAGGGTAAGGGTTAAGGTTAGGGTTAGTGTTAGTGTTAGGGTTAGGGTTAGGTTTATGGTTAGGGTTAGGATTAGGGTTAGGTCTATGGTTAGGGTTAGGGTTAGGTTTAGGGTTAGGGTCAGGGTCAGGGTTGGGGTTAGGGTTAGTGTTAGGATTAGAATTATGGTTAGTGTTATAGTTAGGGTTAGAGTTAGGGTTAGGGTTAGGGCTACGGTTGGGGTTGAGGTTGGGGTTAGGGAACGGGTTAGGGTTAGGTGTAAGGGTTAGGGTTAAGGTTGGGATAGGGTTATGGGTAGGGTTTAGGATTTAGGGATAGTGTTCAGGTTTAGAATTTAGGGTTAGGTTTAGGGTTAGGGATAGGGTTAGAGTTAGGGTTAGGGGTTAGGGTTTAGCGTTAGGGTTAGGGTTAGGGTTAGGGTTAGGGTTAGGGTTAGGGTTACGGTTAATGTGATGTTTCATCGTTCAGTAAATACAAGTGTTGAAGCACAGTGCTAGCAGAAAAGACAGTTTCTCGACGTTGTCTAAATCAGGGAACAAGTTGCACACTTCAGGGATGCATTTGGGCAACTTTGTCAGAAATGAGTTTTTTGCCTAAAAACACGTGCTTTAGAATGCACTAGTTTTGCCTATTTGCGCAGTAGTACAGATTCTGAGTATGTAACTGGGTTTGATGAAATCAGCATATCTCTTGCTTCCCTGTGCGTAGGGAAGCTCAGTTTTAGTCACAGTAGCTCCCACAAGTGTCTCCTCACTGTGTTCCCATTTCCTTAGAAACAGTGTATTTTTTGGAAGAAAAGTGCATTACCGTGCTCTTTCACCGTTCAGCAAATACATGTGTAGAAGCACAGCGCTATCAGAAACGACCGTTTCTCGACGTTTTCTAACTCAGGGAACAAGTTGCACACTTCGGAGATGCATTTGGGCGACTTTGTCAGAAATGAGTTTTTTGCCTAAAGAGACGTGCTTTAGAACGCACTAGTTTTGCCTATTTGCGCAGTAGTACAGATTCTGAGTATGTAACTGGGTTTGATGAAATCAGCTTCCCTGTGCGTAGGGAGGCTCAGTTTTAGTCACAGTAGCTCCCACAAGTGTCTCCTCAGTGTTTTCCCACTTCCTTAGAAACAGTGTATTTGCTGGGAGAAAAGTGCATTACTGTGCCCTTTCACCGTTCAGCAAAGACATGTGTAGACGCACAGCGCTAGCAGAAACGACCGTTCCTCGACATTTTCTCACTCAGGGAACAAGTTGCACACTTCGGAGATGCATTTGGGCAACTTTGTAAGAAACGGGTTTTTTTTTTTGCCTAAACAGACGTGCTTTAGAAGGCACTAGTTTTGCCTATTTGCGCAGTAATACAGATTCGGAGTATGTAACTGGGTTTGATGAAATCAGCATTTCTCTTGCTTCCCTGTGCGTAGGGAAGCTCAGTTTTAGTCACAGTAGGTCCCACAAGTGTCTCCTCCGCGTGTTCCCATTTCCTTAGAAACTGTATTGCTGGGAGAAAAGCGCATCACTGTGCCTTTTCACCGTTCAGCAAAGACATGTGTAGAAGCACAGCGCTAGCAGAAACGACCGTTTCTCGACGTTTTCTAACTCAGGGAACAAGTTGCACACTTCGGAGTTGCATTTGGGCAACTTTTTCAGAAATGAGTTTTTTTTTGCCTAAAGAGACGTGCTTTAGAACGCACTAGTTTTGCCTATTTGCGCAGTAGTACAGATTCTGAGAATGTACTGGGTTTGATGAAATCAGCATTTCTCTTGATTCACTGTGCATAGGGAAGCTCAGTTTTAGTCACAGTAGCTCCCACAAGTGTCTCCTCAGTGTGTTTCCATTTCCTTAGAAACAGTGTATTTGCTGGGAGAAAAGTGCATTACTTTTCCCTTTCACCGTTCAGCAAAGACGTGTGTAGAAGCACAGCGCTAGCAGAAACGACCGTTTCTCGACGTTTTCTAACTCAGGGAACAAGTTGCACACTTCGGAGATACATTTGGGCAACTTTGTCAGAAATGAGTTTTTTGCGTAAAGAGACGTGCTTTAAAACGCACTAGTTTTGCCTATTTGTGCAGTAGTACAGATTCTGAGTATGTAACTGGGTTTGATGAAATCAGCATTTCTCTTGCTTTTCTTTGCGTAGGGAAGCTCAGTTTTAGTCACAGTAGCTCCCACCAGTGTCTCCTCAGTGTGTTCCCACTTCCTTAGAAACAGTGTATTTGCTGGGAGAAAAGTGCATTACTGTGCCCTTTCACCGTTCAGCAAAGACATGTGTAGAAGCACAGCGCTGGCAGAAATGACCGTTCCTCGACATTTTCTCACTTATGGAACAAGTTGCACACTTCAGAGATGCATTTGGGCAACTTTGTAAGAAACGGGTTTTTTTTGCCTAAACAGACGTGCTTTAGAACGCACTAGTTTTGCCTATTTGCGCAGTAGTACAGATTCTGAGTATGTAACTGGTTTTGATGAAATCAGCATTTATCTTGCTTCCCTGTGCATAGGGAATCTCAGTTTTAGTCACAGTAGCTCCCACAAGTGTCTCCTCAGTGTGTTCCCATTTCCTTAGAAACGGTGTATTGGCTGGGAGAAAAGTGCATTACTGTGCCCTTTCACCGTTCAGCAAAGACATGTGTAAAAGCACAGCGGTAGCAGATACGACCGTTTCTCGACGTTTTCTAACTCAAGGAACATGTTGCACACTTCGGAGATGCATTTGGGCAACTTTGTAGGAAACGGGTTTTTTGCCTAAAGAGACGTGCTTTAGAACGCACTAGTTTTGCCTATTTGCGCAGTAGTACAGATTCTGAGTATGTAACTGGGTTTGATGAAATCAGCTTTTCTATTTCATCCCTGTGCCTAGGGAAGCTCAGTTTTAGTCACAGTAGGTCCCACAAGTGTCTCCTCCGCGTGTTCCCATTTCCTTAGAAACAGTGTATTTGCTGGGAGAAAAGTGCATTACTGTGCCCTTGACGTTCAGCAAATACATGTGTAGAAGCACAGCACTAGCAGAAACGACCGTTTCTCGACGTCTTCTAACTCAGGGAACAAGTTGCACACTTCGGGGATGCATATGGGTAACTTTGTCAGAAATGCGTTTTTTGCCTAAGGACACTTGCTTTAGAATGCACTAGTTTTACCTAACTGCGCAGTAGTACAGATTCTGAGTATGTAACTGGGTTTGATGAAATCAGTATTTCTCTTGCTTCCCTGTGCGTAGGGAGGCTCATTTTAAGTCACAGTAGCTCCCACAAGTGTCTCCTCAGTGTGTTCCCATTTCCTTAGAAGCAGTGTATTTGTTGGGAGCAAGTGGCATTATTGTGCCCTTTCACCATTCAGCAAATACATGTGTAGAAGCACAGCACTAGCAGAAACGACCGTTTCTCGATGTGTTCTAACTCAGGGAACAAGTTGCACACTTCGGAGATGCATTTGGGCAACTTTTTCAGAAATGAGTTTTTTGCTAAAAACACGTGCTTTAGAACGCACTAGGTTTGCCTATTTGCGCAGTAGTACAGATTCTGAGTATGTAACTGGGTTTGATGAATTCAGCATTTCTCTTGCTTCCCTGTGCGTAGGGAAGCTCAGTTTTAGTCACAGTAGCTCCCCCAAGTGTCTCCTCAGTGTGTTTCCATTTCCTTAGAAGCAGTGTATTTGCTGGGATAACAGGAGTTGGGAGGCAGAGACAAACAGATCTCTATGCATTTGAGGCCAGCGTGGTCTGCTCGACAAGTTCCAGGACAGCCCGGGCTACCTAGTGAGACCCTGACTTGACAAAACAAAACAAAACATTTTTTGAACCAACACTTCTGGGCCTGCCTCCTCTGCCAGAGTACACTGGATCGTGTTAGCATCTACTGACTGACATCAGTGACTCCTGTCCTCCAAACACTAGGGTACCCAGATCCAGGCTTTGTGTCCTTGGGAAGCACTGTGTGTGTCAGTGGCCATGCTTGGACAGTTCATACCTACAAGAATAGGAACCCTATACCTGAAAGCTCATGAACTCAGGAAGGTAAGGGACACAACATATGTATTGCCAAGGTTCCTCAGAGCCAGGCCAGCCACCTGCCAAGCGGACATCATGTGATAATGAGGTTTTATTCGCATGCAGAGCCAATATGTAGGGTCATTCTCCATAGTGAGTTTGCAGTCAGCAGTGGAGGTCGGCTCATTTCTGCTTTCCACTTGCAGTCTGGAAACAACAGGTGGGTCCATGGTCCTCAGCTTGGACTGGCATCCTAACAACGCTTTTCAGGCTCATATGACTTCAAGTGCACAGTGTTTTCTCCCTGTATTGAAGAGGTGAGTGAGAAGCCAGCTGGCAGCACTATGGCAGCAAGGTGCCTTTTGGTTAGCAGATGTCAGAGTTTGGTGGTCCCGTTGGTTGCCTGGTGCATGGATTCACAATCTTCTCCAGGGAGAGCTCTGGTCAGCTACAGCACTGCCATGTGAGTTGCTGAAGCCTAGAAAAGTCTGCAGCTTCCAACTCTGAAAGCCAGGCTCGCACCATCGGTGAGTGTGGCATTCATCCCAGAGAACAGTGTATTGCCTGCTGGCCTTACTGCTACACAGTGCTCTTTAACAATGATGATGGCTGCTGCTTGACTTTTGACTTCAAGGTAGACTCTGCCAAACAGCATCCAATGTGTCCTGTCCACCATGGGACACTTCTACGGCATGGACAAAAGAGCCGCAACCTGGGACTTCACAACCATGGAGGTGCTGCACCAGAATGACATCACTCAGGTGTCTACTGATGAGGTAGCAAGCAGGAGTGTGGTGATGTGTGGGTACACACACACACATGCTGGTGTGATAAAGCATGGCAATGTGGGTTTTCCAGAGCACAGAGGCTTTGATCTGGGGCCTCCGGATAATATTATGGGAGTTACCACCATTCAGCGTGAGGAACTGGGCTGAACAGGCCCTGCTGTTGGTAGGGTGGCAAGAAACCCTGCCCTCATATTAATACTGTGAACACAGAGCAAGGTAATACGCATGTTTGTTTGGGTGTCATTGGTAAAAGTGCCAGTACGAAAGGCAACAGGAGTTTTTTCTTTGTTTTGATTTTGCTATTGCATTCTATTTTAACCAAAGCTTCTCTTTAGCTTACCAGGCAAAATTGTCCCATGGACTTAAAAAAGAAAAGCTAAGAGAAGTATACAAGTTTGTCTGTTAGTGAATTAAATAGAAAGAGTGAACACGAAAAAAAATTCTTATAAGCATTTAAGGGAATCAAAATTCTTGACTTATTAGTTTTCGGTTGTTCTGTGGAATGATGCTGAGCTCTGAAATAAAGGGCTGAGGTCTTTGCTCAATCCTAGTGCTAATTGTTATAGCAGGCCATGCTAAGATAAGGAGCCACAACTCTATTAGCAACGGCAAAGATCTAAGCAGCTAATTCAGTGTGCATGCATGGAAGGGGATACAGGCTTGCAAAGATATCTTTACATTTTCATCTTAAGAGCGTCATATTAATTGCATGCCCCTTCCACAAAACCTTGTAAAAAACACTCTCACAGACTCACCAAGAACTTTTCCTCTTGATATCAGATGAGAAGTGATTGTATAATTACATTACCTGCATAATTAAATATGAATTCAGAGCCTCCGAACTGTACAATATCATGGTTTAACTTTCTAATAGAATTATTATGCCTTTGGTGTAGAACTTCTTTTTTGCTATGCAAAGAAGATCTAATTACTGAATGAGATGACATTAACTTCAGGGTCATTTTTTTTCAACTAATGGGTTTAGATTTAAAATGATTCACAGAATTTCTTTCTCATTTTCTTACTGGGATTCAACTCATAGTACTTGGCATGTGAGTGATCTACTAGGCTTTATTAACTATTGTCCAGGGCAGGAAAAAATATCCAGCCAATATTTAGATACGGAAAGACTCTTCTCAGAGTTATCAGGCTTCTGGGAAGAGCCCCTCCAATACCCCCTGAGAGACACCACAAGCCTTTATTAGACATCATAAACACATGTAATGACCTTGTGGGTAGGTTCCATGATGATCATATGAGGTCACACTTGTTTCTTAGGATGAAAAGTGTTGATTGGTACATGTTCCTGATAGAATAATTAATTCATGTTAAAAAACATGATGGTGGCTGGAGAGATAGCAGTTGAGAGCACTTTCTACTCTTACAGAGGACTGGGATTCCATCCCAGGATCCAATGGACTATAATCCCAGCTCCAAGGGTTCTGATGGCCTCTGAAGGCACTGCAAAATCACATGTGTACATAGGCATACATGCATGCAAAACACTCATACACATTGAATAAATCAACTAGGAAATCTTAGAAAAAAAGAGTTCAGATAAGAAGGAAAACAAGAACATCATCATACACTTCATAGTTGTTGAAATGCACACCAGCTCCAAGCCTCTTTGTGAAAGTCTGTCAGTCAAAAAGGATCCATTGTCTCTACTGGTGGGAATGACCAGGAGGAGCTGACAACCTCCCACAGCTTTTTTATGTTGATAGCTTCTGTATCTGTACAGTATGATGCAGTCTGGTAAGACAGGAAGTTGTAGCACAGTGGGCCTCCACATGCATCACAGGAAAGTGGTAGTGTAACAGAAGTCAAGCCTGGTGCACACGCCCACTCCAATCTCTCCTTGGAGTCTATCAAATGACACTACATTGGCTGCAGCAGGTTACACAGTATCTTTCTATTGTTGTGAGGAGACACTGTGATGATGGCAATTCTTCTAAAAGAAAGCATTTAGTTGGGGCTTGTTTACAATTTCAGAGGGTGAGTCCAAAAGCATCCTGGGAAGGACCGTGGTGGCAGGTAGGCAGGCATGGTGCTGGAGAAGTAGCTGAGGGCTCACATCTGATTTGCAAGATGGAGGCAGAGACAGCTCACTGGTAATGGTGACAATCTTTTGAAACCTTAAAGCTCACCCTTAGTGACGCACTTCCTCCAATAAGGCTATACCTCCTAATCCTTCCCAAACAGTTCCACTCCTTGGTGATTAAACATTCAATTTTATGAGCCAAGGGGCTGTTCTCACTTAAACCACTCCAAGTTGTGAGAGTTTAGGTTGTTTATTTATAGGCTAATCTATCTGTGCTAGGAGGATAAAGGCAGAAGTAAAAATAGGAATATTGTTTCTATTTTCTACACAGTCTAATTAGAAACTTTGAACACTTCCTTTGGTTTGATATGGAAATTAAAAAAATTATTGTCAGTCTGACAAACAACTATTTACCAAGTAGTATGATGTATCTCCATTGTCTCTGAGTCCTTTAGCTGATTATTTTTAAAAAGCTAATTAAAAAAATCAATTCTGTTTAGAGTTGATATTTTTATCTTTATTAGTCAAAAACACAATTCCTTGGTGTGTGTGTGTGTGTGTGTGTGTGTGTGTGTGTGTGTGTGTGTGTGTGTGCCATGCCACTCCTATAAAAGTCAGAAGACAACTTTGGAAGTCTGTTCTTTCCTTCCACTATGAGTCTTGGCAATGAAATTCAAGTTGTTAGGCCTTCTTGGTGAACTTTACCCCCTGAGTCATCTCACTATCCCATATTCACTAATTTTTATGCTCAAATTATGAAAGTTATAAATTATTCTAGCAGGATGGTTTCTTTTAAAGTATAATGAGCTCAAGTACACAGAGATTGCTCTTTACTGACATATATTGAAATGACACTGTTGCATTTTTTGAATTTAATTGTTCTGAATTTAATCGTTCCAGAACTGAAAAACTTGGATTACCTCCAGCCAGTCCGAGGTCTGACATTGCTGATTGACAGGTTCCAGGCAAGAAGAGATCGGGTTCTTTGCCAGTCATCTTGGCAGATCATCCTCCTGTCTTCATGGCATTAAATTTAAGGACCCTGCAAATAGGTGCTCTCACAGAGCCCACTGCCTGGAATTGGAGCTGTACCTTATCCTCAAATTCTTCTGCAGTCCCGTGATCTGAGCACCCAGGTTTACTCACATAAGTCATCAGACTGGCTTCGCTTTTCTGTTGTTGCTGTTTGTAGACTTCTTTTCTAATTCTAAGGACCTTGGAACTTAGCAGAAATGTACACTCCTTTTTATTGTGCATGTCTTTTATTCCTTGTGTCCACATGCTTCTCCTGAAATATATCGGTGCTCAGCTGGAATAGAAAAATGGCCTCTGTTTTTTGACTGTGATGATCAGAATTTTCAGACACCCTAATGGCACAGGGGCCAACTGTCAACCCCTAGACGCTATCAGGTTTACCGATTCAAGTCGTGGGTGGCACCCAATGGAATGGTACTTTGTTCCTGCAGGGAAGAAGGACTTGAGGCTTTATGATGGGTGTGAATGACAGGTGATGCTGCTGAGCCTCCAACCTTTCCCCTTGTGTTCTGACTAAGGAGGATGTGCATTTTCACAAGCAAGCTTTGAACATCCTCAAACATACATTTTTTAATGTGTGTGTTGTCTCCCTAAGTTGTAAGCTCCTTAAAGAGAGATGCCTGGTCCATGAACTGGTTATTGGCTGCTTCATCTGCAGCCAGGGAATACTAGCTGGCTCCACAGAGACCATGAAGACTCGTTAGGTGACTGGGGCCTGAACTCTGGCCTCGCTCTATCAGTTACTTTTCTAGTGTTCTGATAAGATACACAAACTGGAAGCAACTTACAGAAGAAAGAGTTGATTTGGGCTGGCATTTCCAGAGGGAGAGTCGATTATGCAGTGGGGAGGGTGAGAGTGGGGTGGGTGGCAGCAGGCATCCAGAGTAAGAACCGGAGAAATCACATCTCCAACCAAACTGGAAATGAGGTGATGCTATGAACTCTCGAAGCCTGCCTGCAGTGACACTCTTTCTCTAAATGGATTGTGCCATCTCTGCAACTTGGGACCAGCTGTTGAAATATGTGAGTCCATGGGGCAGGGGTACTGCTCATTAAAACCACCACGTCAATAGTTAAAGAATGAAAAAAAACCAAGTACATCCACCCCCCCACACACACCTATTTTCTTATTGCTTTGGAGATAAGATCTTGCTAAGTTTCCCAGACTGACCTTGAACTTGTAGTCCTACTGCCTCAGTCTCCTGAGTAGCTAGGATTGCAGGCCTGTCCCAATGTACTCAGCTTGCCTTTTTTCATTAATACAAGTATTCAGTCCTGTAGCAGGAGAATGGATTTGGGAATAGTTACTGCTTAGCATCTGAAGCATTTCTGACCCTTAAACCGAAATCCAAGTACATGATCCAGGGCCCACCTGGCTCTCTATTAAAAGCTGTTGACTTTCTGTTTTTATATAGGTGATGATCTTTTTCATACAGAGGATCATCTGTATCCTCTGATGACAACATATAAGAAAATCTTGACACCTGATTTAACTGTGATGGACTCAATTTTCAAAATTAGTTTAATGACGGAGATGTCAAGGGTCAAGCCCAAACCTTACCAAGTTTCCTGGAATGAGTAGTCAGGTGGCTCACAGCATTTTTTTCTGCTTCAAGTGAATGTGTAGAGTGACAGGCAGACTCAATACACAGGTCTTTACAACTCCACTGGCAAAACGAAATGGTACATCTCAGCCATGAAAAATTATTATCATCACCATTCAAAGAAAATAATAACCAGCATCAAATAATTGATGGTATTTAGTTAGAAAAAGGTTGTCTAGAGAAATTAGTGGGGGCCTAACTCAAAAGAATGTGGGAGGGGCCTCCAGCACCTCACCATAGTTATGTTGTATATGGTAATTCAATTTCAATACGACATTTTGTGTCACATTAATTTAATGTTGTTAATTTGAATTTTATTGGTTTTGCAATTTGTTTGTAATTAGTGCATTCACTCGCTTTTTATAATTGAATAAGAACTACGACGTTAGGAGCTCATAACTAGTTTTATGTTCATACAGGTTTAAGTAATATTATTATAAGCGTAACTGAAGTCAACATCTGGAGAACAGTGGGAGATATTTTTGAAGCATTTGTACAACTGTATGTAGAGAGGCTATTATACAGCATTTGTATGCCAGCACTACTTTTACTGCTATTCCAAAGGAATTAAACATTTTAAGAGTAATTCTAATGTAGTAGTTACTACTTGTGTAGTTACTATTTGTGTATATTCAAGTGTATGAATATATATATATATTCCAAAATCCACGATGGCTTTGAATTCCTAGAAGATGTGTTGTACTTAAATATATTCCCCCGACCAACAAGTCGAAAGCTTGTGCCCTTAATCAGAATCAAATGACCTTTGTCTCTTCTGATTAGTTTTGCTTTGAAGTCTATCTTGTCAAGTCAGGGCAGGGATGCTTACATGTGTCCTGGTCTCATTTGCTTGGAATACTTTTCTCCATCTTTTCACTCACTGTGCATCCTCCAGGTGAAGTGTATTTCTTGAGGACAGAAAAAGATGGATATTGTTTCCTAATCCAATCAGCTAGCCTATGGCTTTTGATTTTGGAGTTAAGGCCATCAATATTTAGTTATCATTTTAAAAGTGTGTGTTTATTGTTGTCATTTTGTTGCATTTATGGTGTTTGCTTTCTTGGTACCATTTTATATCCAGTCATAGTACTACTTTTTTCTTCCTGTAACCTTTTAGATATACTTATCTTTCTTTTTAGTACAAAAGACTCCTTGCAGTGTTCTCTTTGGGGGCTGGTTTTGTACATGAATTCCTTTAGGTTTTTTTTTTTAATGGTGCCAAGTTTCTTTCTCCTTCAATTATAGGAGATAGTTTTACCAAGTAGACTGGTCAGTGTTTGGGTCTGTGGTCTTTTAGGACTTGAAGTACATTGCTTTTCAAGCTGTTTTGGCTTTAAAAGACATTGAGAAGTCAGCTGCTATTCTGATGGGAAGATTAGTATGTCAGGTTAGCGTGGACAGATCTTCCTGTCCTGGAAGCACCAAATGGCATGACATGGAATGGCGTGGTGTGGCATGGCAAAGGGGTCTTACCGCCAGCAACATTTTGCTTGGGCAAAGTGCTGTGGCAGGCAGGGTGGCAGGGTGGGGCCAAAGGCAGCCATGTGTGTATGTGCATGGCCGCTTGGGGAAGGTGTCAGTGCAGGTGGAGCGGCTATGTGTGATGTAGCCAAAGGGATCTTACAACTGGTGGCTTGACTGTTGTGCCTCTGCCAAGGCCCTAGGACAAGCAGCACAATGGAACCCCTTCTCCTATCAACTCCCAGGACTGGCCTAGAACCTAGGGCTTCAAATAAACAAAGCAAGCACTCTTCACTGTATTATAGCCCCAGCCTTTTCCTTCTTAAATTCCTACCTTAAACTGAGCATGCATAGTAATGTGCTCACCCTCGAAGTTCTCTTAGTACAAATATGTGTATGCTTCCCAAATAAAATCCTCAATCCCCACCACCACCTCCCCAGGGAACTTCTGAGAGGCCTCTTACCTGCCACAGGCAATCTACTTTTCTCCACTCATTCATGCTGTAACCTTGTGTTTGGCCTTTGCACTCACCAACTCACCACCAACCCATTTTGTTGGGTTACATCGGTACTATAAAAGGTCAGTGTATTGAAGATGAACCCCAGAGCCCAGTCCTGACCCTGTAAGTTTATGCAGTGGGAAATGTTGATGGAGTGATTTAAAAAAAAATCTATTAGATCTCCTGGCTCCTGTTTGGATTCTCTCTTTAGGATTTCCACACAGAATGGAGGTACCAGGATAGAGTGTTCCATGTGTCCTGATGTCAGCATCTCTCAAGCCCTGAGTCTGTACAGTGTGGCCTGTTTTACCTGCTGCAGGTCCCCTGCTACATTACTCCTTGCTAGGAGCCCAGGCATGTCGTTTGCTCATTTGATGGTGGTGATGCCTGCTGCCTGGTCTTTAAAAAACAAGAAAAGATGTTGACAGTCAGATCCTCTTAACTTGCATCTCTAACCTGAGGGAGACTCTGGACCAGAGCCTGGGTTGTGGGGAGGGAAGAATCAGAAAGACAGAGAAAAAAAGACTCTCCTTACTGAGAAACCAAAAGTCACTGAGGGGTGTGCCCCAGAGGCAGTCTGCAAATCCACTTCCTTTGTCATAACAAGAGCAAATCCCACCTTTGAAGTATTCTTTCTAGTTATGAGGGAATGTCTTTTGTTTAATCCATTTTAGCCCTTAATAACTGACCTGGATCAAACTCATTAGATTACACAACATTCATGCTGATTTTAAACTGGTCTGGGGGCAGGGAGCAGGTCAAGTTCTAAATACTGGGCAGCAAACCTTTAGAATAATCAACATCTCTGTTGACTTCCTTTTCTCTGAGAAGCAAACTGGCTGCTTTGCCTCCCTGTGTCATCATTGTTAGCATTGTTACCCGGATTTTGGTGAATGTCATTGAAATTATATTTTGAATGATCTTCTATAACCAACCCTTACTCACATACTCATGGTGGGGTGAGGGGCCGATGCTCATCAATAGTTCACAAAGTCTTCAACTAACAGTCAAGGGTCAGGCTGAGGAGACAGTTGTAAGTGTAAAGCCCTGGGTTTGGGTTCCTTCCATCACCTGTGGAAAACATCTGGTGTGGTGCTGCCCACTTGGCAATCTCAGTGCTGGGGAGATGGAGGTAGCCCCTCCATCTTACCTGCCAGACAGCCTGGACTCATTGAGAGTCCAATACAATTGGACTAGTTCTGACTACACAGTGAAGTGAAGTGGACAGCTTGCTTCCCAGAGTAAAAGTGGTCAATAAAGATGTAGATTATTCTTAAGATTTACTACATGGACAACCACAGTCAATCTCTGACCTCCACAAGCTCAGGCACACACTTGGATACACCATCATGTAAACACATTGTCCCTCACCTCCACCCCCCTGCAGGCACACACAAACCGGGAAACAGCAGCACATAAGCACATATACTTCCCCCACCCCAGGCACATCAAGGACCACTTCCTGTTTCAGGGATAAGTACACACTTTTCCAGCAGTAGAGACACTTAGCTTCTCACTCTTGATCTCAGTGCCTTCTACTTCACCAGCACTTGTCTTCCTGAACAAGAAAATCAAAGAAAGTCTGTTCATAAAATATAATCCACTTCTTCAATCTGGGAGAGAGCACTTGACTCTATTCCTTACTAGAGTGCACAGGGCTCTGTTAAAACAAGCCCCAGCCATTCCCTAAGTCCTGAACCCAGGGCTTTGCGATGCTGTCCTCCAGCACAGAGCTTACAGCTCCCCCCTCTACCTGCTCACTAGGCATCTTTGCAGACTGGTATCTGTTTACTGATTTTTAACAATACCCATTGTTTCTCAAATCTTTTCAGTTCGGTGGACTGCTGAGCAGACTTCCCAGAAAACAAGGCCAAGCAGGAAGGAATAGGCTGAAGCACATCCCTGCAAGCAGTCACCCTCTTGTCCTAATGAAACAGAGACGACAACCATGTGACAGTGGAGGTGCTGATATCTGCAACTTGAATTTCTTAAAAGGGCATCATCCATTGGTAAAGTGCTTGCTGAGCAAGCATAAGGATCCATCCATACTCCCAGGATCCACATAAGAAACAGGGCATGGTAGTGTGCATCTGACACCCTACCAAGGGTATTGTTGTTGTTGTTGTTGGTGATGGTAGTGGTGGTAGTGGTGGTGGTGGTGATGGTTATGGTGATGGTGGTGGTGGTGGTGGTGGTGATGGTGGTGGTGGTGGTGATAGTGGTGATGGTGATGGTGGTGGTGGTGGTAGTGTAGTGGTGGTGGTGGTGGTGGTGATGGTGATGGTGGTGGTGGTAGTGGTGGTGGTGATGGTTATGGTGATGGTGGTGGTGGTGGTGGTGGTGGTGGTGGTGATGGTTATGGTGGTGGTGATGGTTATGGTGGTGGTGGTGGTGGTGGAGATGGTGATAGTGGTGGTGGTGATGATAGTGGTGATGGTGATGGTGGTGGTGGTAGTGGTGGTGGTGGTAGATGATTGACTGAAGCTATCAATCAGCCAGTCTAGCCAACTGGGAAGTTTCAGTTCACTGAGAGACTGTGTCTCAAAAAAAATGTGGAAAGTGACAGATGCTGACACCCGTCCATATGTACACATGTACATGTAACCATACTCACATGTGTGCACATGTATACACTATACAAAAAAATCAAAAATTAATGTGTCATCACATTAATGACACATGTCAATGGCATTTGTTCTCACAGGCACTCAAACTTTCCACAGAAAGCAAGCACGTCCCTTCATCTCTTGGCATCGCATTCATCACAAGGCACTCCCCAGGGCAGGTGACTTCTTAAAGTCTCAAACAGGATTTCCTCACACAAGAAGGCTGAACTATCATCCATATTATCAGGAGAGCCACACTAGGTCACACATATGTAACTTGCCACTTTTTCATGAGCAGAGAGGAAGGTACTATTGGCTACAGTGTTTGACACTTAAAACAGCTTATTGGGTGCCACAGCAATTGACTTATTCTCATGATGCCGTCTGGTCTCAGCCCCTCACACAGGCAGGTAGGAAATGTAGCGAGTGGTCTTGAGGGACAACAGGGTTCAGGACATGTTGTCCCCGGTGTGGGTCTTAAGCACAGGACAAAGCAGCAGACACATCAGTGTCATCCTCACCTCCTCTTGTCTGTGTTGCCTCAAACAGGTCCTGTTTGAGAGGGGCTTGCTCTGGACCTCAGGTCCATGGGTAGAGACAGAGACACAGCATCCTGCCAAGTGAATTGTGCTAAGTTCTCCCTAGTTCATGTCTTGTGGCCTTCTGGTCACACCATTGCATGGCTGCCTTTAAAAACACCATTTTCTTTGTTTCTTTGGGTTTTGAGTTATGAAGTCACCATGTTGCACAAAGCTTACATCAGATAAATATGTCCTGCTTCTTTTCTACCCTGCCTCACAGACATCTGGCTTACAGACACAGACACCTAGAATAGCCAAAACAAAACAAAACAAAAACAAAACAACCCCCAAAACAGAACAAAAAAAAACAAACAAAAACACCAACCCCCCCCAAACAAACACTTTAAAAAGAAGACTGTGGCCTGGAGAGATGGCTCAGGGGTTAAGAACTCAAGTGCTCTTGCAGCGGACCTAAAATGATTTCCCAGTGTCCACACTGGGTAGCTCACAATAACCTGTAATTCCAGATCCAGGGGATGCAGTGTCCTCTTGTGGTCTCTGCAAGTGACTCCCCCCACTACAAATAAAAATAAAAAAATAAGAACACAGAGAATGTATACTTCCCAGCTGCAAATTTACCACCAAGCTACAGTAAAGAAGACTGTGGTACTGGAATGAGCAAAGACTTACGGATTGTGACGGTCAGTTTTATGAGTCAGCCTGGTGAGACTTTATTCTATTATTCAGTCAGATGCTAATCTAAATGTTGTTATAGATTTATTTTGTAGATGTCACTAAAGTGTATAATCAGTTAAGTTCAAGTAAAGAAGAGCATCGTAGGCCATCTAGAGCTTGAACCACATGAAGGGGGGATCAAAGCTCCCTTGAGGAAGAAATTCTTCCTGTCAACTGAAGCTTTATACCTGTGTCAGGGTTGTGGTCTGGTCTTCCTGACAGTGCTGACCTTGTTGCAATTGTGCAAATCAGTCACTTTTATATGTTTAAACACACACTTTTTCTCTCTCTCTCTCCCTCCTCTCTCTGACCCTTCCTCCTCCCCTCCCTCTCCTTCCCTCTCTCCCTCTCTCGCTGTGTGTGCATGTGATTTTCTCTTGTGTCTGTTTCCCTGACTTAGTCAGGACTAACAAAATATGGCTGAGAATAGGGCTCATGAGCAAATCTTCATATTTTTACATGTGTGACTCCAGTTGATTTCTGACAAATGCATGAGGACAACTATATGCAGAAAGAATGTTTTCAACATGACATAAACGTGCCTAAGAATGGAACTGTACCTCTACCTCATACCAATGTAGAGAAATTAGCTCTCAAATGGGTTGAAGACATAACTGTAAAGGCTATATAACTAGACAGTCTTAAAGGAAAACAAAAGGGTAGATGTCTGTCGCCTTGGGTTAAGCAGTGGTTCCTTTCATAGGATGCTGAAAGTACCAGCCACAGAAGAGAGAATAGATCCTTGTGGTTCATACAAAAAGCACTTCCCTGAGACAATAGGAGAGCATATTTTCAAGTTATCTATCTAATAAAGATTTATTGTCCACTCTATATAAAAAGGTGATTACAAAACAAGGACGTCTCCTCTGAAAGCTATACTCTTTTATGATAATGATGCAAGTCTCTCTGTGAGTTTTACCCAGCTCCATGTACACTGCACAGCACAGCTCTGCAATTCTCATCTGTTTAGTTCATAGCTATTAAGCTACATTATGTACCAGGCTCCATGCTCACTCTTGTGGTGAACAAAGAGAAAACCCAAATAGCTACCGATCAGTGTGCTGTGTGCCAGAGTGGACTTGTCTGTGAGAGCAAGGATGACCCAACATGCCTAAAGCTTTGAGCTAGGGCCAAGAAAGGACTAGTGAAGATCATTTTAGGCAAAGTTTAAGGATAAGCAGGAATCTACTGGGACCTCCTCCCAACCCCCATGAATGTGTAGGAGAAGTTGGCTCAGAAGAGGAAGGAAGCTAGAAGCAGGCATCCGAAGCAGAGGTCACATCTGCAGATTTCTGGAGCTTGTGTCATTTCCTTTTTAAGCCATCTGAAAAATCACATGTTCAGGGACACCTGAGCGACAGCAGAGGGTTGACGTAGATACTGTTGAGTGTGTAAGAGGCCCTTCCTTTGATGCTAAGGGAAACTGGTTCCACTTATGGTAGCACATAGCCTGTAATTGGCAGTAAATCATGGCTGACCTACCCATCGAGATGATTCTCTTGCTGCTAAACAGATCCTGACTCTCCCAGATTCCCTTAAAGGTTGTGCTGGCCACTGGTCTTTAACAGAAAGGTTTTCTCCTGCCTCTTGACCTTGAACATGATTCCTGAAGACATACCATAAAACAAAAAGTGAAACACTAAGAGCCATTCTGCTAAGAACAAGGGACAGAAAAGATAGAAATGGCCTCTGCCCTTGGGGCACCCCAAACATTTGTCATAGACACAAAATCCACCCATCATACAACAAAGTGATCCTCATTTGAAGCTGTCCTGCAAGCATTGCTTTATGGCACAGAACACTTCCACCAGATGCAGATCAGCAGCTTCCACCTCATCTCCAGAACTCATTCATCCACAGCCTTTCTCAGTCTGTGTGCATAGGCTTGCATCTGAGTTCCTAGACAATTCACATCACCAAATTAAACATATCACTCTATATAATGAAAATTTCAAAACAAACAAATTTGAATAACAGCATTAAGCAGAAAACCTGCTTAAAATATCACCATTTGTTATTCTGGAATAAACTGTTGCCTGGACTTAAGCCCGGTGGCTGTTTTAAAAATCTAGGGTCTTTCTTTTTTTTTTTTGATAGAAAAATATTTTTTCTTAAATATAACTGTGCCATTAATGATTAAAGTCAATTATGGACAAATTAGGATGTATGCAAGGACACCGATTTCTTCATTCTAATTAAATGACTGCCCTCTAGTGGTGTGAAATGATAATAGTGCTGCAAGGCCAACATGGGTTGATTTGATTGTGTTCCTACAATTATTTACTGAACAGCTTATCCATATGTAGTTCTAGGCTCTGAAATGGCACCAGCAAAGAAGATAAGGTAGGGTCCTGATGTCAGTAGAATGACCTGAAAATCACATAAGAAAGATCTCAGAGAGCAGCTGTCGATGTAGAACACTGTGGTAGAGGAGGGAGATGACACTCCGTGTTGTGCTGTGTGGACTGGTGTCCTTGAGCAGGTGACGTTGATCCTGAGGACTGAAAGCTAACGTATCAGGGAAAGGAAGGAGCCTGAGCAGGAATGCCCAACAGACATGAGTTGTGGGTATATGATTAGCATGAAGTTCAGAGAGGCTGGGGCTCTACAGTGAGGGTGGGGAGGCAGGGAATGGTGCTTTTATATGGAGCCTCAGAAAATCAAAGGACAATGGTTTGGACAAATTCAGGCAAGGAAAACACACAGACTGATCGACATTCTTTGAAAGCTCAGTCTGGTTACCATAAGAGAAAGGATGGGAGGTTGATATATTATAGCAATTCTCTGCTGAAGATGGTGGCAGGTTGATTAAGTGCAGCACTGGTGGAAATGGAGAAAGTTGATGCATGTGGCTGAATTTTGGAGGCAGAATGAAAAGATTTGTTGAATGCTTAGATGTGCTGAAAGAAGGACTCAAGAATAATGCCCAAGATTTAAAAGACTTATTTATATTTATTTGTGTGTGTGTGTGTGTGAGTGTATGCATGTATATATGCATACTACATGTGTATGTCTGGTGCTCAAGGAGGCTAGAAGAAGGCATCAGATCTTCTGGAACTAGGGTTACAGGTGGTTATGAGCCACCAGGTGGGTGCTGGGAAGCACAGGAGATAGAAGCCATCTCTCTAGCCCTTAATAAAAAATTTTAATTGAGTAACTGAAAGGAAGGAAATGGAGAAGACTGGCTGAGGTGGATGGCAAGTGGGTTTGGGAAGCAGGTCAGGTCACAAAATACAGAACAACTTTTAAAAGAATATGTTATACAGTGACAATGATATAATAAAGAGAAATATTCTTGTTCTGAGAGAGAAAAGGCGGTCATAGAACTCACCACAGGAAATTAGGAAGAAGAGGGTCCAGGGTACAACATGAGAAGGCCAGCCAGGAACAAGAAGTTAGTTTCTATGAAGCCAGGGCTTTGGACCCACCTTTAAATTGCTCCTCTTCCAATTCTGTCTTGTGGGGACTGGCATAGTATATTACAAAGTGTCATAGGACATTAGTGTTAAAGTCCTTGGAGAAAAAAATGGCTTAACCCCTTTCTTTCATGAGCAAACTGGGGGAAGCCTCAGACTGCAGAAAGCAGAGCTACACTAGCAGGTGTGACACTACTGCATGGGATGCTCTTTGAGGAGGGCTGCATGAGGAGCACTGTATGTGGAGCATCACATGAGGAGCACTGTATGAGGAGCATCACATGAGGAGCACTGTATGAGGAGCATCACATGAGGAGCACTGTATGAGGAGCATCACATGAGGAGTGTTACATGAGAAGGACTGTAGGAGGAGCACTGCATGAGAATGCTGCATAAAGAACACTGCATGAGGAGCACTGCATGAGGAGCGCTGCATGAGGAAGGCTGCGTGAGGAGCATTGCATGAGGAACACTGCAAGAGGAGGGATGTATGAGGAGCACTGCAAGAAGGGTGCTGTATGAAATGCACTGCATGAGGAGGGCTGTATGAAGGGCACTACATGAGGAGCACTGTGTGAGGAGGGCTAAATGAAGAGCACTGCATGAGGAGCGCTGCATAGGGAGCACTGCATGAAGAGCAATGCATGAGGAGTGTTGCATGAGGAGGGCTGCATGAGGAGTGCTGCATGAGGAGAGCTGCATGAGGAACACTGTATGAGGAGCGTCACATGAGGAGTGCTGCATGAGAAGGACTGTAGAAGGAGCACTGCATGAGAAGTGCTGCATGAAGAACACTGCATGAGGAGCACTGCATGAGGATCGGTGCATGAGGAAGGCTGCATGAGGAGCATTGCATAAGGAAGACTGCATGAGGAGGGATGTATGAGGAGCACTGCATGAGGAACACTGCATGAAGAGCAGTGCATGAGGAGCACTGCATGAGGAATGTTGCATGAGGAGCATTGCACAAGTAGAACTGTATGAGGAACACTACATGAGGAGGGCTGTATGAGGAGCACTGCATGAGGAGTGCTGCATAAGGAGCGCTGCATGAGGAGCGCTGCATGAGGAGCACTGTATGAGGAACACTGTATGAGGAGCGCTGCATGAGGAACACTGCATGAGGAACACTGCATGAGGAGCCCTGCATGAGGAGTGCTGCATTAAGAAGGCTGCATAAGGAGTGTTGCATGAGGAACACTGCATGAGGAGCATTGCTGTAGGAGCACTGCTTTAGGAGCACTATATGAGGAGTACTGCATGAGGAGCAATGCATGAGGAATGTTGCCTGAGGAGCATTGCATGAAGAGCACTGCATGAGGAACACTACATTACTTGCATCGTTTCTATGAGCCCTTTTGTGAAGAACATGTAAATTTCTATTTTTCAGTCCCCAGACCCCCAAATTCCTAAAGTTCTAAGGAACCAAAGGTCCTACAATTGGGCCCTGGCAAAGCCAGAATGCAAAGCTCTGGAATCCATGTAAATTATGCTGACATTTGGAAAGTATGAAGAGGACAATGAAGATGATTTGGGCAACTTCTTTTAAAGAAAATGTCTTCATCCTATGTAGACATGTGGGTGCAAAGAACATCTCAAAGCTTCTTACCCCATGCTTACAGGCAACCTTGTGTTCTGCTACTGGCCCCATTTTAGGGAACTAATAGGGCAAGTGATTTGCCCAAGGCCATTTAGTGACAGCAGAGATGTGGGCACAGGCCTTTCGGTCTTTCTGTAAAGTCCACCTTTCTTTGGTTTCACTCTCTAGGCTACTAGTGCACAGCCTGTACTCCACCGCATTTGCAGCGCTGAGGGTACAGGAACCAGGACCATAGCTGGAGCAAATGTTGTATCACTGCTAAATGTCATACACCGTTACACTATAGCTGGGGCTATGAACCCTTTAGAAAGGGTTCATAGAAATTATGCAAGACACTCAGTACTCCTCATGCAGTGCTCCTCATGCGGTGCTCCTCAAAGAGCATCCCATGCAGTCATGTCACACTTGCTGGTGTAAGACATTTAACAGTGACACAACATGTGCTCTTGCTATATATACATTTATATGTACATGAGCAACGTGTACATGTAAAACTGTATCTAATCTGCCATGATACTAAGACAAAGCAGAAGAAAAAAGGACAGGGAAACGGGAGCCAGCAGAGGGTCTCCATGAAATGGGAAAGTCTGAGGGTACTGCTGCATTGGGAAGACCTTCCTCTAGGAGACAGTGGAAGCCTCAGCCATGGCAAGGGCTCTCAGGTGACACTGGAGAGCCAAATAAACTCATTTTAGGTTATCAAAAATGGGCCCAGGAAGCCAGTGAAGTTTAGGCATTTTTATGAAAAGAGATCTATGGAAAGCATAAATTGCAAGATTTTGAAACAGGTCCTGTGGCTAACATCAGGGTCTGATAATGGCTCAGAGGGACTCAGGCTGACTGGATGTAGTCTGTAGTTTGCAGGTGAAATTACATACTGTTAGCCTTGTGAGACCAAGAACTAAGTTCATGCCTGGGTATGCCATGCGGTGCTGTGTGCACCCTGCAGTCTTACTGTTTATTGCCTAAGCCCAGAGCCTGTTAGCGGTACATCAATATGTGTCACTAGTGTCTATGCAGACTAGTGGCTATGCAGAACTCTTCAAACCCTGCAAATGGAGCAGGTTCCCACTGCCCTGGCATGATCACAGACAAGGGAATTTTTAGTCCAACTATAATTCCCTTTCGTGAGGAGATGCGAGCTGAGGGATTAAATTTAACTCTTCCCTAGATAGTTCCATCACTTTTGTTTGTCTAGATGATGTTTGGGCAGTATTTTTGAATCAGTCCAAATTGGCCATTGACATTTGCCCATATAGACTCTTGCATGCGGGAGGCAGAAGTACAATTAGTACTACAGGTCGAGAACAATGTCATGGCATTGGAGTGACCATCTGTGGTTTATAGTAAGAAGAGCTATCTGTACACTAGGAAGGAATGGTTGTGAAGAACTTTCCAGAGGTCATAACAACTCACTTAAAATAATGTGTTGTTTTTTTAAGGACTGCCCAAACAATCTGTCTGCCTTTATTTACTGTTACTGTGCTGGTGAAAATAGCTGAGCCAATAGAGGGCACTAAAGTAGCACAAATGGGAATCCTGGATACACAGCCAGCAAAGAAGTACTTACAGAAGTTTAAAGATTAGCCCAGCGACTTTGGAGATACGTTAGGAAAGATGGGAAGGTCTGAGGGTAACTGTCAACTAAGAAGTCTGACAGGCCTAGTGGCACAGTGACAGCAATCCTAGTCACTCTGCAGGCTGAGGCAGAAGGATTGCCAAGTTTGAGGTTAACTTGGGCTCGGGATCGAATCCAAGGTTATCCTGGGCATCTTAGTGAGCCCCTTTTTGTCTAAAGACAAAAGAAAGCTCTGTTGTCTTGTGGCTATTACATTGGAGTCTAAATATTTTTATTAAGGTAGCTATTATGAATGAGGGAACATGTGTGTCCCATAGCATTCATTCAGGTGACTAGGGGTGGGACCTACCCTTTCCTCTGTTTTCACTTGACTATGCTAAATGGGAATCTTTGGACTCACACAATTATCGCATTTACCAGTGCTGAAAGGCATGCTAAATTTACAATAGTAGCTTCTCAGGAAGCAGTAGAATGGGGCTCTCACAATTAAAGAGCCAGCAAACATGTGTGTATTAACTGTTATCACTTTGTGTGCATTAGCTCAGTGCAGCCATGAAAATGTTAGCTGTCGCCTTTTAATGGGCCTTGGGCTGAGTTCCATAATTATGGTAAAGGAAGCTCAACCAGCAGAAGAATGGAAAGTGGTTATTGAACTTGATACTGCCTTGACAATAATTCCTTTGCTATTCCTAAAATAGTGGGCCACCAGAATGCAGTACAGCTTTACTATACTATCCCAGAGCTATTAAAACATATTTATGACAGTAATTCAAAAGGAATCTGGTCATGATAACTGGTCAGTTCTGAATGTTGGTAGCCCCCAAAAATTATGCTAGAATATACTCCTCAAAGTAATGGTTTAAAAATATGATGACTTCAGCAATCAATAGTCTTATTCAACAATGATCAGAATGAAAAAATATATATTTTAAGTTTCTTTGTGTAGCCTTGGCTATCTTGGACTCACTTGGTAGACCAGGCTGGACTCAAACTCACAGAGATCTTCCTGCCTCTGCCTTTCTGAGTGCTGGGATTAGAGGTGTGCACCACTGTGACAAGGCATTTTTTGAAGGCACAGTAGTGATGCTTATACCCTGGAGGTAACCAATAGCTATTTAGACGTAAGGCTCAATATGAGAGAAATCATACTGGTACTGTAAACCCAGCCAACTACCTACAGCTGGTAAAGCCATAGAACCCGGAAGAGAACCCACTACTGCCACGGTTGAACTGCAATCTAAATACTTATCCTTATACCCACAGATAGTGTATCTCACTCCTCATCAAAGAAGCTTCTCTTTGCAGCAGACAGAGACCGTTACAGAAACTCACTGGTCAGAACACAGAGAACAGCTCTGTGGGGTGGACAGCCCTAAAGATTACATCTACAGCACAAGCCCTAGACCTAAACTCAAGAAGCATCTCAGAAGAAGAAATGGAAAGAGTTCAAGAGCCAGAGGAACAGAACATCTACTGTCAGACAAAATGGGCGTAGGTTCAGAGTGAAGAGGAGAGAAGGGGGTGGGTGAATATTATCAAATTAGGGTGTTTGAAAATCTTAAAGAATTAACAAAATACAATTTTCTAAATTGGTGATGGCTTTGAGTGATGTTTCAGCCATGTGGGTGATACCCTCATGGGTAGGATCAGCACCCTTGTGAAGGGCTTGAGAGAGTGAGTGTTTCCCCATCAATCCCTTCCACTGTGTGAAGACACAGCAACCAGGTACTACCTTGAAAGTAAAGCTTGAGTGTTCAGAAAAAGCTGGACTTTCTGAAACCTCAATCGCAGATGCCTTTGTCCCCAGAACTGTGAGTAATGAATTTCTATTCTTTATACATTACCAGTTTAAGTTATTTTATTATAGTAACTCAAGTGGACAAAGACAATATTCTTTTTGGAATCTTATTTCTGCAATTGTAAGTGAACTTGCTTCTTTCTAGCCTAAGATTCTCTGCCAGTGTCTAAATTATTTTATTATTGCTATAAAGAGATACCATGACCAAAGGAACTTGTAGAACGTTTACTGGGGCTTACAGTTCTAGAGCATTAGAGCCTATGACCATTATATTGTGGAGCATGGAAGCAGACAGAGCTGGAGTAGTGGCTAATATCTTATATCTTTTTAAAGCTAGTTTATTTTAATTTTATCTTTTCATACTTTTTACATATACATTTATATTATCACACACATATATAATAAACTACCTATAGCAAGAAGAACCATGACAGAATCAGGAATTATATGTTACATTTTTAGTGTTTTAGCTATTTGTATTTGACACCTTTGAAGAAAACATCTTTCCTATCTTGGTGCATCTAAAATTCTGAATGTAAATCAAGCTCCATCACATCTTGTCATTATCAACTTAAAACATCTATCTAGACCTAAAAACATCTTAACCCCTAAACAACTAAGCTTCATTGTAAAACTAAGCTACCTGGTCTTTGACTCCATCAGAGAGTTGAGAAGGAATAAACTTGACTACCCGAGTGCGCCAGCAGTGCAAGTTAGTAACTTTCCAAATGAGAACATGACAGAGACAGTTTGCTACCTGAATAGTCACCCAAAACTCTCTATAATGTTGGAGCATCTTTCTCAGCTTTTGGGCCTATATATCTGACAGACATATTTGTGAGGCAGGAACTATTGAGGACTTGCTTACCCTGTCTTGACAGAGTTCAGTTGTCTACTCTGCCTGCATCCAAGCTTGTCCTTTTTTAAGGCAGAATTCTGTCTGTGGTAGAAATGAGGACATTTTGCCCAGTGGCTTGTCTTTAACCAAGAGTAGCACACAGAGAGAACTAACTAGGATTTGCATGGGCTTTGGAAACCTTAAATCCCAACTCCATTCACACACTTCCTCCAACAAGGCCACACCTCCAAATCCTTCCCAAACAGTTCCACCAACCGAGGACCAAATATTGAAACATATGAGCCTATGGTGGCCATTCTCATCTGAGGGACCACGCTTATCTATCCAATCAGGTGTACTCAGTAGTGAACATGAGAAAATTCAACAATATGAACTTGCCGCAAAGTAAGAAAAGTCATAGGAAAAATAACGAAACACCAAATGTTCACACCTGATTTTCTTAAGTGTTTTTTGGTTTTATTTTATGTATATGAGTGATTTGCCTGAATGTATGCATGTGTATCACATAAATGTTTGGTCTCACAGAAATCAGAAGAGGGTATTAGAGTAGAACTCATGGAATTGGAGTTACAGATGGTTGTAAGCTGCCAGTGGGTGCTGAAAATCAAATCCAGGTCCTTAGAAGGGCAGCCAGTGCTCTTAACTACTGAAGCATCTCTCCATTTTTTATTTGTTTAAAATTTTTTTCATATATTTTTTTATATCCTCACCACAGTTTCCCCTCACACCTCTCCATCCAGTCCTTCCCCATACCTCCCTTCTGTACCCCCATCCACTCCTCCTCTTTCTCTTCAGAAAAGGGCAGGCCTCTCACGTATATCAACCAAGCATAGCATACCAAATTGTAGTAAAACTAGGTAGGCACCCTGCTTGTATTAAGGCTGGATGAGTCAACCCAGTAGGAGGAAAAGGGTCCCCAAAGCAGGCAGAAGAGTCAGAAACAGCTCCTACTCCCACTTTTAGGAATCCTACAAGAAGACCAAGGTACACAACTGTATGCAGAGGGTGTATGTCAGACTCATGCACACTCCCTGGTTGCCAATTCAGTCTCTGTGGGTTCCTATTAGCTCAGGTTAGTTGATTCTGTGGATTTTCTTGTGCTGTCCTTGACTATGCTTGCTTCTGCAATCCTTCTTCTCCCTCTTCAGTAGTGGGTCTCTCTGCTTCCATCAGTAATTCAATAAAAAGTGAACAATTTGTAAAATGTAAAGTTGTTTCAAGTGGTTCAAGCATCTGATAGAAAAATTCAATAGACCATCCATAGCTCTTCAATGTATTTTAATATTTTGCATCAATAAATCACATTCCTCAATCCATTAATGGCTCCTTATGGGGACACAGTGGGTTCTTCATCTTGGTTGCATAGTGAAAATTACCCAAGAAGGTTTAACAATCGTGACTTAGAAGCCAAATCCAAGAAATTACATCAGCATCTCTGGCTGTGGGACCTAGACTTCATCAGCTTCTCCTTCAGTGGGCTTTAGGGAGTTTGATTTCATCAGCAGGTGGAACTTGTATGACAGGTGTTCATTCAGAGTAAAGGGACATGAGCAGTTCCCCTGGCACTCCTGTCCAAGAATCACTCCTCTCCATCTGAGACATACATGTCTTTATCAGTGGTTTCTCGTCTCTCTCACCCAAGTCACCATGAGGGCTTAGTGCTCTCCAGAGAGAAAGGCCTCCTGTTTTAATGCTACTTCTGGAAAGCTGGGCTTGAGAGGAAAGAATGGCTCAGTGTCTTCTCCACAGACTCCCAGGACAATTTGAAATAGCCAGGTGATGGATGTCAGGCAAGTTCTTCACACCCAGCATTAGTCTTCCCAAATGACCAGCCTAAGCCAGCCAGGTTTCCATTCCTCCTCTGTTCAGGGCCTTTGTCCCCAGTCTGTCAGTACAGGAAATTGCTGGCAGGTATCTTACTTCATGAAAGGGGCAGGAGTCATACAGAGGCTGTACTGCTCAGTGCTTGCAACACTGTTTGGCTGGGACTGAAACCTTTGCACAAAGTTGCCCATCTCTGGTGAACTAGGCCACCCACATGTGGGTGCAAAGGCCAGGTTCTCCGAAAGCTTCCGTGCTGGCCAGGGAAGTACATTGGCATAGCTTCTAGACATAAAATCAGAAAAATTGCTGCTTTGTTTAGTTTTCTCCATTGTAACTGGAAGTTTGCTACTTAAAGCATTATTTTTTTCCTTTTTTTTTTGACATGACTATTCAGAAGCAGGAGTTCAAAGGTGAACTTTAAATCTGGAGAGTTAGGATCATTCAATCTGTGTCAGGAACTGTAGTGAATAGTAAAGAGAAGTGAGAACTTGGGTAACCAAAAATCCTCCTTCAAGTGAGGAGATCCTTGTCAACACGCAAGGCCCACACAGAGGAAAAGATGGTCATCTGGCTACCGTGGGTTTCCTGTCTTGACCAGAGGGTTAATCCTCAAAGAATGACAAACCTCTTAGCCCTACAGTTTTGTTTTCTTATTCAACACTTTCACTTCTCTGAATCAAGACTCTGCTAGAAACTTCCCCAGAAGAAGCCGAGGATTAACTATGTTTTAATGGGTCTGTATGTCACTCACCTGCCCATGCAATCTCCCAGACATGGACTATTCTTATGAGACCATTTCAAGGTGTCTCATCTCTCTGGATTTGTTGGAAGATTTTCTGGGGGGATGCCGGGATGATGCTGGGATGATGCTGGGATACTAGGATGCTGGGATGCTGGGATGGTGGGATGATGCTGGGATGCTAAGATGCTACACTTGTGCAACCTGAACTATACAAAGGCTCCCTGGCATCACAGCCAGATTTTCAAATTTGCAGATTTTCTAAAGGAACACAAATTTTACATATTTATTTAAAAATAAGCATTTCCAACATTTATTATGTATATGCATCTCTGTGTCTGTGTGGTAGCGAATGCAAATGTACACACATGCCGTGTGTATAGAGATAAGAGGACAACTTGCAGGAATTCAGTTCTCAACTCCTACCATGTAGGTCCCAAGATCTAATCTGGGTCTTCCCACTTGGCAACAGTGTCTTTACCCACTCAGCCATCTCACCCCAGATTAATGTTTTTAAGAACTTCTCTAGCCCTCAGAGAACCTGCCATAATTTTCCTTACAGGGTCACATAGGCTATAAAGAAAGTATTTCTCCTAATGTTTTATTCTTTTATTTTAGAAGGGCCTTTACTACAACCCACACACATTTATTGAGTGTGGTGGGAGATCTTAAGTTTCGATTATGATTCTTTTGTAACCAGAGATTTATAATTGTTATTGATCCAAGTATTTTAGATAGACTTTCCCGGGAAGGGGAGAGAAGGAGGAAAGAAGGAAGAGAATGGGGCTGTGAATAAGAAAGGAGGCCAAGGAGGAAGCTGGACAAGAGAAAGAGGGGAGGGTGTGAGTAGGGGGAGGGCAGGGGTGCACATCTTGCACTGAGTGTAGCATGGATTCCCTAAACTGCCAACTGAGCAGGCCTAGTCTTTAGCACCCACGCTTTTTGGAGAAGGGAGCTGTAAAGGCATCCAGTGTCCACTGAGTGACTGAACCCCAGCAATTCTGATAGAAAACAGTTGTTCACACATTGAAGGCTTTGTACCATGGTGCTAGGATGCAGAGGCAGAGGGCAAGGACTATGGTCCAGGGGGCCAACAAGTAGACACAGCAGAGACAGACACTAGCATGGACATTGTTTTTCCTCCTAGCTGGCAGCATGTTCTTGGGTTTCTAGGCAAAGATCAACCTCAGTGGCAAGATTTTCATAGATACTCAGAGGCAGTGATGAGAACTTGCTAGTCCAGCTGTGGTGCTGTCTTTGGTCACAAGATGGCAGCATTGTTCAAGAGCGTCTTCAGATCTCCTTTTATCCAGGGCAGCAGGAAGAGCTGCTGACATATAAGGTTAGTGGAGAAGGGGAAGAGCAACCTCGTGGATTACACATACGCTGTCCGTGCTGATACATACTGGGTGTATTGAAAGTGCCACAATTCCCTCCACAGTTATATGGAGAGTGGGCTCTAACTCTGACATGAGTTCTGGTGCTCCATATTTGATGACCTCCCCTTGGAGGGGAGCCCTGGTGGTACTATACTATTCAGCTATTAAAAACAAGGAATTCCCGAAATTTGTGGACAAATGGAGTGAACTAGAAATGATCATCATGAGTGAGTTCAACCAGAAGCAGAAAGAGTCAAATGGTATATACTCACTTATATCTAGACACTAGCCCAAGGGGCATGTCCCATGAAAATCTTCACTTACCATGAAAGTAGGTCAGAGGGGAGGACATCGTATTGGGACTTTAGGTGAGAGAAGCATGGGAAAATGGGGAAAATAGAAGGATCCAGATGGTCCTAGAAACCTACAAGAAGAACATTATAGGCAGATCTGGGCCCAGGGGTCCTGCTCAAACTAACACACCAGCCAAGGACAATACATGCAGTAACTTTCGAACCCTTACTCAGATCTAGCCGATGGACAGGACATTCTCGACCGTTGAGTGGAGAGTGGGGACTGACTTTCACACGAACTCTGGTGCCCCATTTTTGACCACGTCTCCTTGATGGAGAGGCCTGGTGGCACTCAGAGGAAGGAGAGCAGACTACCAAGAAGAGACTTGATACCCTATGAGCATATACAGGGGGAGGAAATCCCCCTCAGTCACAGACTTAGGGGAGGGGAGTAGGGGGAAAGAGGGAGGGAGGGAGGAATGGGAGGATACAAGGGAAGGGCTAACAATTGAGATGTAATATGACTAAATTAATAAAATATTTTTAAAAAGAAAGAATAGGCACACTACCAAGATGAGACTTGTTAGCCTGTGAACAGAAAGTGGGAGAGGAGATCCCCCTTGTACATGGCCCTAAGGGAGGGTAATAGGGTTGGAGGTGGGAGGGTGAGAGGAACGTAAGGATACGAGTGATGGGAGAACAATTGAGTTGTAATCTGAATAAATTAATAAAAAAATAAAAGAAAAAATGCCATAATTCCATGTAAATTGGTCCAAGTATTAAAATCATTCATTCATTTGCTGGCTTACAGGTTTGAATGTTCATTAATTTCCTAGGTGTTGAGTCCCTGATAGATCCTAGAGCTGAGGGCTGACAGACACAGTCCTAGCTCACATTAAGCATAGAGCCCAGTGAGGGGATGAACTTGAAATGGAACACATCAAAAGTAACTTACAGTAATTAATGGGATATAATTACTATATATAATTTAATTTTTTATTCCGTTTCTGGACTACTTACAATTCGGTCTGGAGAGATTGCTCAGTGGTTAAGAACACTGGCTGCTTTTCTAGAGGACCTGGCACTCACTACACAGCGGCTTACAACCACTGTATTCCAGGGTATCTGACACCCTCTCCTACCAGGCATGCACATGGTGCATATTCACAAGTGCAGGCAAAACACTCACACGCATAAAACAAAAACAAGTAAATCCAAACAATGAGGTAAAAACATACTTAAGTTTACTTTTCTACTGGCTGAGTAATTCTCAAGTGTGCAGAACAAGGCCTGGCAAAAAGCAGGTAACTTACTAAGTCCACTAACTAAAAGATAGTGCACACAGGTGCCCCAGGGAACATAGGGGATTGATGTTTCATGACTTCCTAAAGAGTCCACAATCTATAGATGCACATTTGCATGTAGCTGGCATAGACTATACTGTGTACTTTCAACCATCTCCAGACTACTGTTCACACCTAATGATTTATGTAAGCATCTGTACTGTAAGTAGCAATGAAAAGATAAAAATCCACACATGTTCAGTATATCTGGAACAAATTCCAAAATGTTTTGACCTGTGGGTGGTTCATTCTGCGGATCAGGTAACCCTGTGGATGCAGAAGGTTGTCTATGATTCTAAACTTGAGCTACATATATCCAGAATATGATCTAAGTGAGAGCTTAGCCCAGGGACAGCAAATGGGCTTGAGGGGGAGATATTTGAGACAAGCTATGCAGGATAAGTGGATGGTAACGAGCTCGTGTACACTTGTGTACTTGGCAGGAGGTCTGCAGGCACAAAAAGACCAGGAAAGAAGACTCTATGATAGCTTGGGTGGGTGCACAGGCCTGGGAACATGGCTTGTTTCAGGGACCCAAGAGTAGGCAGAGCAACTGCAGCCCAGAGAAGCAAGTGTTTTTTTCCTGTGATTCTAACTATAGTCAGATGAGTGTATTGAGAGATACTGGGGTAAAATGAGAAAGAGAGAAAGAGAGAGAGAGAGAGAGAGAGAGAGAGAGAGAGAGAGAGAGAGAGAGAGAGAGAGAGATATGGGGGGGCATGAAGCAGATCCAGGAGCAGGCTAGAAGCTGCTATCCCTCTGGATGAGAAGTGATAGTTGTGTGGATTGTGGGCTGGGACGAAGGGTCAGAAGCTGACCAAATCACCGGATGAGTACTCAGAGGTGTGCAGGCTGTAGAGTATGGGAGCAAGGGGGGGTGTGGGAAGGTGGGGGATGGGAGGGATGAGGGACTCGGGGGATGGCAGTGGGAAGGCAGGCTCTGGGGTGATTTACAGATTCCGACTTGGAAGTCCTGGAGGAAGATGAGTTTAGGGGAGGAGGGAAGATTGCTTGTTCTGTAGGCTAATGGGAATTTGAGATGCCATGTGCCCAGAGACGGTCTGGAGGTAATGATTTGTGAGTTGGTGGTGTTTGGAGGAGGCTGTTTCCAGAAAGTTATAGGAAAGAAGGCAAAGCCAAGCCTGGAGGAACTCCCACACTCAGCACAGATGAAGGGCAGGCCCGCAAGCAAGACAGACGATGAGGGCAGGGAGGAAAGAAGGAAAACACATGTGTGAACACATCTAATAGCAGAAGCAGACAGACAGTTCTGTGTTGTGTCCATTTCTCTCCCTGTGCTATGATAAAATATCTGACAGAAACAGCTTAAGGGGGAAAGGGCTTGTTTTGGCTTATAGTTCCAGGGGTAGAGTCCATCATGGCCAGGAAGATGCAGCCATAGGTAGAGAAGGCAGCAGGAACAGACGCTGGCTTGTCACATTACCTCCCCACTCAGGGAGGAGACAGGGAACAGCAAGTGGGGTGGTTTAAAACAGCCTCTAAGTTCACTAGTGACATACTTCCTCCGGTATGATTCTCTTTTAAAAGGACAGCATGACTAACTGGGGATCAAATGTTCAAATGCATGAGCCAACGGGAGGCATTTTCTATTCCTCCACAACACTCATGTTCTGGGAGAGTCAGCATTTCTAGTCCCACTTCCGCCCTTCCCATCACCCAGCCACTCAGTTTCCACTTAAGCACAGATGTCATTGGTTCTCAGTAGAAGATAGTACTGCTGTAGCCTCCAGAACCCAACAGGAGACAGCAGCTGTGGGTAATTTGTACAATGAAGCTTTGGAGATTTTATCAAAAACGTGAAGGACAGCATGGGGCTAACTTACAAAACCTGAGACCCACTCTTAGCTCCCTGACTGGCCTGTCCTGACCGTGAGAAGATTTCTTGACCTTTTCTGGATTGAAGTGTTATCACCAAGTATGTAGCAGGGAGGGTGTTGGTGTGAGAGTCCTTTACAGATGTTATATAGTCTTAGCAAGTTCTTATAGACCAAGGCTCTAAATTGGCCTTGGAAGACAACAGTGTCAGATACCCACATGGCATAAGGAATTTTGAAATTGGTTTTGTAAAAACAGAATCACATAATTTATAAATCTAGACAATTTATGGAGGTAAGCATTTCTTCTTAAAAAAAAGGGGGGGTTGCATGAATACCTTCTATCCGTCTTTCTGTGAATGCCCTATTCTTTCCTAACCAAAAATAAGAAAGGAGGGGGGGAGAGGGAGAAAGAAAACAAGAAACTTCCAAAGTCTATTAGAGATGCAAGCATAAACAAAAATTTTAGCAAAATAGTCTCAGGACCACCCAAGTTATTGAATTCAAGACCAAACAGTGGAAATGAAAGGATTACCACTAAACTCCACCCTGGCTTTACAGGCTGAGGAGAAAGTGAAGGGTTTCCTCTCCCAACCCCAACCCCCCAACCCCCACCCCACACAGGAAAGCCTTGCCTCTTCAGTAGCTCCATGATGCAGCACTCCCCAGGACCACACATTGCTGGGCTTTTTGTTGCTTACCATGGCCCAGTCCAAAAATGACAAAACTCCTCCCTGTATCAGACGTTATACCTCAGGTAGCACCACAGTAGCCAAAACAGTCATTGTACTCTAGCAGGTAAGCACCCTGTGCCTCACAGTGTGTCTTAACTGCGTTGACTACAGCTTTGTGTAAATGGAATCCCATCACAGGGTAACATTCATTTCTTTCAGTCCTGCTTTTAAAGTACCTAGTGCTTGGGGTTTGTGTTCCACTGAACAACCTACGATGAGAGTTCTTTGTTTGAGATGGCCCTAGTCCTTACCTTATATTGGTGATTTGGAACTCTTTCTTAGAGTCAGCTCTCCCAAACCCCAAGACCATGGAAGATTTGTGAACCAATGAGGCAGTAGCTGAAGTTGAGTCTGGTGGATTCAACCCACTTTCCATGGCCTATGCCATCCTAGACTCCTTTGTTAACGTATGTCAAGTATACATACCCATGAGACTAAGTTTGCTACTTTAGTACAGACAAAGTGTCCTGACTGAGTTCTTTAGAACTTAAAGGTATATTAATGTAATTTGGATTTTTTTTCCTCAATGAAAAATATGGGGCTGAGTGTGGTAGCTCATGCCTTAATCCCAGCATCCTTGAGGCAGGCAGATCTCTGGGAGTTCAAGGCCAGATTGGCTCTACTTAGTGAGCTCCAGGTAAACCAAAGCTAGTGAGACCCTGTCTCAGAAAAATAAATAGATAACAAAGAAGAAATAAAAAGGTATTGATTTCTGTCATACACATGCTTCCATGTTTTAACTTTTCTTGGAACCAATAGAGAAGTGTAGGTGAAAGTCTTAATCTCTCAACTGTGGGGTGGACCTGGACCCAGCCATAGAGGCAGTTGGTTACTGTCCCCCTTCCTGCTTCTTCTATGTTTAATAACACACACACACACACACACACACACACACACACACACACACACACACACACACACACTTCCTGAATACACAAAACTGTTACAGAAGGCCACAGATTTCCACCGCAAGATCCAGACTTTCTTCACAGCCCCTTAGAGCCAATCTTTCAGTTGTTTTTCGGGGTTATTAATAGTACTCCAGTATTTGAGATCACAAAGCACAGCTCATACCTTTCCCAGTTTGCTTTTGTAAATATTGTCAGCAAACTGGCCCCACATTCTGGTTCACTTAGTAAAAAAGTCTACATAAGACAGTGTGTGTCTTAGTTTTGTTTCAATTGTGGTGATTAAAATATCTTGACCAAGCAACTTAGGGGAGAAAGGGATGATCGTAGCTCAAAGTTTCAGGTTACAGTCTGTCACCATGGGGAAGTCATAGTGGTAGGGGCTTGAAACAATTATATCCACAGTCCAGTAGCAAAGAACAAATTGATACATGCACTCTTGTTTTTGGTCATCCTTTCTGCTCTCAGAGTTGGTGAACTGCACAGGGAATGGTGCCACCCATAGTGGGCTGAGTCTTCTCACTTCAATTAACAACATCAAGATGACCCCTCATAAAGATGCCCATAGGCCAAATAAATATATAAAATTCCTCATTACAATTTTCTACTCAGACAATTCTAGGTTGTGTCAAGGTGACAATTGAAACTATACAACAAATTTTCATTTACCCCACCATCTGCCTTCTTCAATCATCTTTGTCTTTGATAGTAAACTTAGAATATCTCAGTTAAAACCTAGATAATTTCAAAGCCACTGAGACTCTGGGCATGGTGAGAAAAAACTGCCAGCAGTGTAAACTTATTTGGGGGTCTCTCACAGTGAGAAAATTGTCACCATTAATTGACCACTGAGAAACACATCAGTGTTGAAGTGTAAGTTTCTTTTTTTTTAATTTTATTTTATTAATTTATTCATATTCCATCTCAATGGTTATCCCCTCCCTTGTATCCTCCCATTCCTCCCTCCTTCCCATTTTCCTCTTACTCCCCTCACCAATGATTGTGACTGAGGGGGACTTGCTCCCCCTGTATATGCTCATAGGGTATCAAGTCTCTTCTTGGTAGCCTGCTATCCTTCCTCTGAGTGCCCCCAGGTCTCCCCATTCAGGGGACGTGGTCAAATATGAGGCACCAGAGTATGTGGGAAAGTCAGTCCCCACTCTCCACTCAACTGTGGAGAATGTCTTATCCATTGACTAGATCTGGGTAGGGGTTTGAAGTTTACGGCCGGTATTGTCCTTGGCTGATGCCATAGTTTGAGCGGGACCCCTAGGCCCAAATCTGCCTATCATAATATTCTTCTTGTAGGTTTCTAGGACCATCTGGATCCTTCTATTTCCCCATTCTCCCATGCTTCTCTCACCTAAAGTCCCAATACGATGTCCTCCCTTCTGACCTACTTTAGTGGTATGTGAAGATTTTCATGGGACATGCCCCTTGGGCTAGTGTCTAGATATAAGTGAATATATACCATTTGACTCTTTCTGCTTCTGGGTTAGCTCACTCATTATGATCATTTCTAGTTCAATCCATTTGTCCACAAATTTCGGGAATTCCTTGTTTTTAATAGCTGAGTAGTATTCCATAGTTTAAATGTACCACAGGTTCTTTATCCATTCTTCTACTGAGGGACACTTACGCTGTTTCCATGTTTTGGCTATTATGAATAAGGCTGCTATGAACATGGTTGAGCAACTTTTCTTGTTGTGTGCTGGAGCATCTTCTGAGTATATTCCAAGTAGTTGAATAGCTGGGTCTTGAGGAAGCCCTATTCCCAGTTTTCTGAGATAACACCAGATAGATTTCCAAAGTGGCTATACTAGTTTGCATTCCCACCAGCAATGAAGGAGTATTCCTCTCTTTCCACATTCTCGCCAGCATGTGGTGTCACTTGAATTTTTGATCTTAGCCTTTCTGGTGGGTGTAAGATAGAATCTCAGAGTTGTTTTGATTTGCATTTCCCTGATGATTAAGGAGGTTGAGCATTTCTTTAAGTGTTTCTCAGCCATTTGATATTCCTCTGTTGAGACTTATCTGCTTAGTTCCAAGCCCCATTTCTCAATTGGGTTATTTGGTTTGGTGGTGTTTAATTTCTTGAGTTCTTTATATATTTTGGATATATGACCTTTGTCAGATGTAGGGCTGGTGAAGATCTTTTCCCAGTCTGTATGCTGTCACTTTGTTCTCCTGATAGTGTCTCCTGCCTTACAGAAGCTTCTCAGCCTCATGAGGTCCCATGTATTAATTGTTGACCTTAAGGTCTGGGCTGTTGGTGTTCTGTTCAGGAAGTTGTCTCCTGTGCCAATATGTTCCAGGCTCTTCCCCACTTTTTCTTCTATCTGACTTAGTGTCTCTGGTTTTATGTTGAGGTCTTTGATCCACTTGGATTTAAGTTTTGAGCAAGGTAACAAATATGGGTCCAGTTGCATTTTTTTACACATAGAAATACAGTTAGACCAGCACCATTTGTTGTAGATGCTATCCTTTTTCCATTGAATGGATTTGGCTTCTTTGTCAAAAAAACAAGTGACCATATGTGTGTGGATTCATATCTGGGTCTTCGATTCGATTCCACTGATCAACCAGCCTGTTGCTGTGCCAGTACCATGCTGTTTTAATTCCTGTTGCTTTATAGTACAGCTTGAGATCAGGTCTGGAGATTCCTCCAGATTATTTTTTATTGTACAAGATTGTTTTAGCTATTCGGGGTTTTTTTGTTTTTCCATACGAAGTTCAGAATTGAACTTTCAATGTCTTTAAAAAATTGTGGTGACCTGGAGAGATGGCTCAGAGATTAAAAGCACTGACTGCTCTCCCAGAGGTCCTGAGTTCAATTCCCAGCAACCACATGGTGGCTCACAACCATCTATAATGAGATCTGATGCCCTCTTCTGGCCTGCAGCTGTACATGCAGGCAGAGCACTGTAAACATAATAATAAATAAATCTTTAAAAAAATAAAAAAATAAATAATTGTGTAGGTATTTTGATAGGGATTGCATTGAATCTCTAGATTGCTTTTGGTAAGATGGCCATTTTTACTATGTTAATTCTCCTGATCCGTGAGCAAGGAAGATCATTCCATCTTCTCATGTCATCTTCAATCTCTTTCTCAGAGTTTTGAATTTTTTTTCAAATAAGTCCTTCACTTGCTTGGTTAGAGTAATTCCTAAATATTTTATATTGCTTGTGGCTAATGTGAAGGGTGTGGTTTTCCTAATTTCTTCCTCTGCAAGCTTGTCATTTGTGTATAGGAAGGCTACAGACTTTTTTGAGTTAATTTTGTATCCAGCCAATTTGCTGAAGGTGTTTATCAGCTGTAAGAGTTCCCTGGTGGAATTTTGTGGGTCACTTATGTAGACTATCATATCATCTGCAAATAGGGATAATTTGACTTTCTTCTTTCCCAGTTGGATACCCTTGATCTCCTTTTGTTGTCTTATTGCTCTGGCTAGAACTTTGAGGACTATATTGAAGAGATATGGAGAGAGTGGCAGCCTTGTTTGTTCCCGATTTTAGAGGAATTTCCTTGAGTATCTCACCATTTAATTTGATTTTGGCTATTGGCTTGCTGTATATAGCCTTTATTATGTTGAGGAAAGTGCCTTGTATCCCCCCGATCTCTCTAAAACTTGAAACATGAATGAGTGTTGGATTTTATCAAATGCTTTCTCTGCATCTAAGGAAATGATCATGTGGTTTTTGATTTTCAGTTCGTTTATATGGTGGATTACATTTATGAAGCCTACCTGGTCATGGTGAATGATATCTTTGAAGTGTTCCTGTATTCGTTTGCAAGTATTTTATTGAGTATTTTTGCATCAATGTTCATAAGAGAAATTGGTCTGAACTTCTCTTTCTTTGTTGGGTCTTTGTGAGTTTTAGGTATCTATGGCTTCATAGAATGAATTTGGTAATGTTCCATCTATTTCTATCTTTTGGAGTAGTTTTTGGAGTATTGGTATTAGTGCACCTTTGAAGGTCTGTTAGAATTCTGCACTGAAACTATCTGGCCCTGGGCTTTTTTTGGTTGGGTGACTATCAATGATTGCTTCTATTTCTGTAGGGGAAATGGGACTATTTAGCTTGTTTATCTGATCTTGGTTCAATTTTGGCAAGTGAAATTGATCAAGAAAATTGTCCATTTCCCTTAGATTTTCAAATTTTGCAGCGTATATGCCTTTGAAGTAGGATCTTATGATTCTTTGTATTTCTTCAGTGTCTGTTGTTATATCTCCCTTTTCATTTCTGATTTTGTTGATTTCAATGCTGTCTCTCTGCCTTTTAGTTAGTTTGGCTAATGATTTGTCTATCTTGTTGATTTTCCCAAAGAACCAGCTCTTGATTTTGTTGATTCTTTGGACTGTTTTCTTAGTTTCTGATTTGTTAATTTCAGCCCTGAGTTTGATCATTTCCAGATGTCTACTCTTCTTGGATGTTTCTGCTTCTTTTTTCCCTAGGTCTTCCAGATGTGTTGTTAAGTTGTTTATGTGGGATGTTTCCAATTTCTTTTTAAAGGTACTTAGTGCCATGAATTTTCCTCTTAGCACTGCTTCCAATGTATACTACAAATTTGTTCCCAGTTTCTGTGGTATCTTCCTCGCAGATCAAATGCCACAGGAATCCCCAATCTTTGTCAGAGGGGTGAGTTTCAGTGTTTGAGTCATTGCTGGGCTCTGGAGCTGCGATTCTGGGAGCAGGGAGCAGGCAGGAAGCCGGCTGGTTCTGCTCCATGGAGCTGCTTCCCCAGTGCACAGTGGACTCCACCTGGCTTCCCCTTGACCTCTCCTCAGCTCCTTGCCTGTGCAGCAGTGCATGTGGAGGGTGCTGTTTTGCTGCTCTGAGCTGTCGAGCAGTCTGCCCTTCTGTTTCTACCTGTGGTTTACAGCCCGCCACTGAGGCAGGTTGCTGGTCTCCACTCTCTTTCACCTACCACTGCTCACAGCCCCTGTTAATTGCCACTTCCCATAGCAATTCTTAAGGGATACCATGCCAATCACCTCTGCCGGCGGTTCCCTGTAGGCCTTCCCGTCAGCCTACCTCAGCAGTTGCCACTGCTGCCATGCTAGTCTGCTCTCCAGGGAGTCCATGCTCTTCCCATGTTCAGGGGAGCACTGTTTTCCCATAATTTATTCCTTTCAAACTGTGGAGTTCTGCCCCTGTAGTAGGGTAAGGAGCTTGGTGTTCCTGGTTAAGAAATCAGTCCAATTCCCTGACTCGATTACTCTAGCTTCTAAACAAGGTCCACAACGCTTGCCATCTTGGAATCTGCCCTTAATTATTTCTTCTGGGTATTTATCATTCTGTATTCTGCTCTCCCCACAATTTTTAAAATTTATGCCTCTTTACTTTGTCTGTTGTCATCATATGTGATGAAGATTTTGCTGTCTTTCCTCCAAGTCCTAAAACCTCTTCCCTGCCTCCTCTCAGTTCTCAATATCATCATCTTGAAGAAAAGGGGAGTCAGGGGGCAGGGCTTGTTCTTTTGTATACTGTGAAGTCCATGTAAACAGCAGGCAATGAGTAAAATAAGACAGCAGCCAGCACCTACCTGATACTTACGTTGTGCTTGGTCCAGTTCCAAACACCTGCCATTTATTAACTCACTCAATCTCCACAGACACATAATAAAAATAGGTCCAAGGGCCACTCCACAGTACAGATGAAAAAAACAAAGGCCAGAAGAGTTTAAATAACTGAATGCTACCAAGCACCTATTGTTTAACTAGATCTGAAATTATAGACATGAGGCTACTTTGCAAAGTTAGGACACCTTTTCGAAGGGTGATGGTGCCACCAGGGATCGCTACAGGAATATGCCTGGACTGGACTGACTTGACACTGACTGTACACATGTGTGTAGCCAGGAACCAGAACAAGAAAGGAGGAAGGAATTTGATCTGGATTTATGGAAGCACAACATTATATAATGCATTCTATTATTATATATTATGTAATATATAATAAGAGTTCAAAATTAGGTACCAAAAGAATATTTATTTAGAGGGTTTCAGTCTGTTGATTTGGTGAAATACTCATGCCAAAAGCAGCTTAGGTAAGAATTTATTTGGCATATACTTCCAGGTCATAGTTCATCACTGAGGGGCATTAGGGCTGGAATTTAAGCAAAAAACATGAGAAAATGTTTGCTGTCTAGCTTGCATGCTAATGCTCAGGTTAGTTTCTTATACAATGCAGGACAACCTGCCTAGGGAATGGTGCTGCCTATAGTGGACTGGATCCTCCAACATCAAAAAATAATCAAGATAATCCCCTGCCCCCCCCCCGACATGCCCACAGGCCAGTCTGATCAAGGCAATTCTCTATCAAGGCTTGCATCACAGGTAGTTCTAGGCTGTGTGAAGTTGACAATTAAATGACAAAAAGAAAATAAATCATGACAATTACAAAAATTGTGGCAAATTCTATAATCCTTAGAACATCCAGAACAATAACATATAAACAAGCCAGCAAAACTTTCCTCTCTAATTTCCCACCTCCAGTTTCCTCACAGGCAGGATTTGCTACTTTGATTGCCTCACTATACCTCAACAATTTTGCATTATCATTTACTGTGAAGAGCATAGAAAATGAATTCATTCTTAGAATTGTAGGTAAAAATGTAGTTTTCATATTAATGCCATAAGAGTTCTTTTCTCTTTCACAATTCATCATTGGAAATACTGTGTAAATTTTAGGTACTCCAACTTGGAGAAGCCTTTAGGACCCCCATCTTTAAGATATGGGTGTTTTGTAAGGAACTGATGATTCTGGGCCATTTCCAGTTGTTTGAGGTCATGACTATGTTTGTTTACTCCTTAAACTGATGTCATTCACAAACATCAGCATGGAGTACTATAACTTGCCTCCTTGAAGGACATGGAGCCCCAACACAAACCCCTTGGCCTCTAATGAGTCAATCACTTCAGGCCTCATCTGGAAGCTCTAGTGTTGCAGCTCAGCCCACGGTTGTTGTCCCTCAAAAAACTGGCATCCTGCCTTCCAGAGAAAAGTAGGTCTGGTCTCGCAGGTGGACACTGGAGGGCAGCAGCAGCATGATTTTTCTCTGGCCTTGTGACCCAGGCCAATGTGTGCAGTGGTTGTTAGGACAGCAGAGTCCTGCAACTCCTGGACCTGAAAACCTTTTTCCCCCTCCCTTTTTATTGAAAAGCAGTGTTTTCTCACACAATAGATCCTGATTACAGTTTCCCCTCCCTCTACTCCTCCCAGTACCTTCCAACCTCCCCTCCCGTTTGGATCGGCTCTCTTTCTGTCTCATCAGAAAAGAGTAGGTTTCCTAAAAATTAATGCTGAAATATCACAAAACAAAATAAAATAAGATAAAACAAAAACCTTCACATTGAAATTGAGCAATGCAAACCAACAGAAGGAAGAAAGTCCAAGAGAAGGTATAAAAACCAGAGACCCACTCACTCTCACATTCTGGAATCCCATGAAAACACTAAACTAGAAGCCACAGCATGTGCACAGATGGCCTAGTGCAGCCCCACGCAGGCCCTGTGCATGTTCCCTCAGTCTCTGTGAGTTCATATACATTTTCTTCATGTTGACTTAGAGGGCCTTGTTTTCTAGAGAGTCCTGAGGGGAGGGATTTAATGATGACATCCAATTTAGGGCAGAGTATTCCAAGGTCTTTCACTCTCTGCATAATGTCTGGCTGGGGTGGGGGGGGTGTCTCTGTATTTGTTCCCATCTGCTGCAGGAGGAAGTTTCTCTGATGATGGTTGAGCAAGGCACTGATATATGAGTATAGGAGAATATCATTAGGAGTTATTTTATCACTACGTTTTTGTTTTGTTTTTCTTTTTAAAGATCAGTATTATTTGGTTTTACCCTATGTCTGTGTGCTATGTAATCTCTGCTTCTTTATCACCCAAGCTGTGTCAGATATGGGCCCCATCTCATGGAGTGGGCCATAAGTCAAATCAGTTATTGGTTGGTTACTCCCACGAGCTTTGTGCCATGCCTCCATTGCACTAGCATATCTTGCAGTCAGGACATCATTGTAGGTCAAAGGGTTTGTGGATGGCTTGGTGTCTTATGTTTCTCTTTTGGTAGTGTGCAGAGTACTTTCCTGTACCAAAGGCACTAGAATGTAGGGGCAAAGTGAAGACCTGTCTTACTGGTGGAGAAGACAGGGATCCTAGGGGCAGGCCTGAGTAGAATGTGCTGACAGAAGCTTGCAGACTGCATGAGCTGAAAGGCAAAGGTGTTCTTAGGTTGTTAGAGTCAAACACCCGAGACATTCCAACCCCTGGTAAGAGCAAAGCAGCTGTGAGAGGGAGTCCTGGGTCAGCAGCGAGGAGACCTGCACTCAGCTGCAGTCAGTGAGCAATTCACCCCTCAAGTTCCTCACTGAAATGAGGCAAGAACAGGTCACAGCCTAGTCCCTTTCAGTGTCCTAGACCAGGCAAGTGACAGGAATAATGGGAATCCTTTCCTTCAAATGGTAGCCCAGCACCAGCAAGCACTTAGGGGAGCAAGGGACATACCCTTGCTACCTTTGCTGGTTCCTCTGGGAGAAGTCAAGGTCATGTACCAGCCTGGGAATTTCAAAAGCCATCCAACAGAGAGCACCGTACGCCACTCAATAGAGAAGGTTTTTTCTACTGTCATCCCACAGTTTTAGAAGTTTAGAAACACATGAGGCATGAAAAAATAAAAAGCGAAAGGGAGGATGGTGACAAGAGGAATGCTGAAGGAGCACCTTCTAAGAAAAGGCCAACGTGGTCTATTTTCAATGGAGAGAAGTCGAGAGAAACATTCTCTAAGACTTCTAGATGTTTCCAAATGTCTTTGCCTACTTTTCATTCTCTATTATCTCATTTGTTCAAAATAAATATTAATGTACATAAAAGGTCTGCCACTTTCCATGTTGTGCCAGCCAGCTGTGGTGGCCCACGACTGTAGTGTCAGCAGAGGCAGGCAGATCAATGTGAGTTTGAGGCCAGCCTGATCTACAAAGTGAGTCCAGGACAGTCAAGGTTACACAGAGAAAGCCTGTCTTGAACAAACAAAACAAAACAAGAAACCTTACTATATAAATACTAGGAAATGAGACCTCAGGTCTCTCAGCTTTTCTGGTCAATGGGAAAAGTGTATTTGACTTGATTTGTGTGTGTGTGTGTGTGTGTGTGTGTGTTTTCATATGTGGAGGTCAGAGGGCAACTTGTGGGAGGCAATGTCTTCTTTCACTCTGGGGTCTTGGGAATCAAACTCAGGTTGTCAGGGCTGGCAGCAGGGCCCTCTATCACGTGCGTCATCTTGATGGCCCAGACAGCACATTTGACTGTACACAGTGGCCAGATGTGACCAGGTAGGTAGAGAATAGAAACGTATCTTCCCAGATTTTAGGCACTGGTACTCAGACCTGTTCAGAAGGCAAGACTGACGGCCAGGAATGGCACTGATGAGCTCCTGGGATGAGCTGCTTTTCAGAATGGGCAAGCAGGCTTTTCTCTGACTAGAACTTTTCTTGCTTATTACAGCATTACCATTGTTATTCCGCATAACAAAACTAGTACATGGCTGTTGAACGTTATGTGTGTGTAGAATAGGGAGTCCCTCCTGCACCAGAGACAAGCACCGAGTGTGTGATCCCAGGTTTTTATAGCATTTGTAAATTCAAACAAGAGCACACAGCGTGTGGCTTTCCCTGCAGTTTTTCTCCCTTTAATTCTGATCTTATTCTTCCTCTCTTCGGGGGAGGCAGGGAAGGACTCTTGTAGCCCGGGGTGGTCTCAGAAGAGGACCTAGAATCCTTGGCTCTTCCTTACTCATCTCCCAAGTGCTGGGATCAGTCTTATATCACCATAGCTCACTTATGCATTCTCCTTCCCTCCCCCCACCCCTGATAAACTTCAAAGTTTAATTTTTGGGTGTATGTGGTGTATGTGTATGTGTGCAAGGGTATACATCTGTGAGTGAACACATGGAAGGAGGTCATAGATGTGCATGGCCATGCTGGGCCTTAAGTGGGTACTAGGGATTCAAACTTAGATTATCAGGCTTGCACAGCCAGCCCCACCCCATCTCCACAATCTTTCACTTTATGTCCCAGTCTGTCCTAGAGTTCATGATGTAACCCAGGTTGGCTTTCAACTTGTGGCAATCCCTCAGTCTTGCCATACAAATGCTGAAGAGCCACTATGCCTGGCTCAGATCCCAAATGTGTACCTCTATCTATGTGGGTCACCGGTATGGTGCTCCACTCTGAAAGTGCTGAGGCTGCTTAACCAGCTGTTGCTGGGCGTTTGGGGTTGTTTCTGATGAATAACCTGAAAGAGCTAAGCAATAAAGAAGATGCTTCTACAACAGTCTCCTCTCATCTCTGTGGGTGTTCCTGCAAGATAAATGTCTGCAAAGGAAACCACTAGGTCGAGGTTTGTGTATATTTTAAATTATGACAAATAAAGTCAAACTGTCACTTTGAGCCCCCACTACAGTTATAAACATTAGCCTGTCTCTTTCCTTTCAGAGTTTTACTTATGCTTGTAAGTGCTTTTAAGGCATTACTAAACTGATAAAAATGTTTCACTTAAGTATCATATAACTGGATTTATTACTATGTAAGTTATACAATGCTATACAAAGATAGTTAACAATATATCATTAATGAGAATGTTTTACATTCATATATTATCTGAGCATGTGTGTGTTGTGGGGTACAAATACCATGCCTGTGTGTGGAGGTCAAAGGACAACATGCAGGGAGTCTGTCCTCTCCCATCAGATGGTTTCTAGGGATCAAATACAGGCTGTTAGGTATGCATGTCAGCGCCCTTGTCTGTAGTGCCATCTCATCAGCCACAGATGATATTAACAAAAGTACTGTTAAGTGCTGATGAGAGAGTCAGTTAAGTACTTTTTAAAACTTTCTCCAGCTTTAGACATACAAGTTAACAAATTTACAGAGTACTACAGGTGTCTCAGAGGCATATTGGAATCAGAAGGAACTCTTCCAGTTCCCTAGTGTAGAAGGTTCCAGAATTGATAGTCTCTTCTAGGTCTTGTAATATTCCTAACCATTTGCCCTTTCCTCTTTCACCATTGTCATTCAGCATCCTGAGGAGAGCAGATAGACCTCAAGGTCAAAGGTCCTATTTCAAGAATGGCTAGAGTGCTTTGGGCAAAGCTCGTGCACTAGGCTGGGATATGGAAAGAGTTTTTTCCATGGAGTGTTACAGTTTAGCTCTTTTAGAATGAAAGTGCTGGTATTAGATGGCAGTGGAGACTGGGGAGCTCCACGATCCTGTGATGATACCAAAAACTCTTTGTTTAGCTGCCATGCTAAGAACAGCAGAGGATGTGGGCTGATCCTCCAAACTGGCCAGAAGGCAGGCCAGGCAGATGCTTCACCTGAGGTCGGCACTGAATTAGTGGAGCAGGCTTCAGTGGCTGCCAAGGCAGCAGTCAAGCTCAGGGTGTCCAGCAGTGATTCTTCCCCAGAATAAATGGAGTCTCAGATGATCGTGGTAGAGGAATGGTGGAAGCACTTTCTTGAGCATGCCAGCCAACTTTTATTTATAAGCCTTGCAATGGGGAGGGGTTTGTAGGTGAATGTGTCTGATTTGCTGGCGGTAGTGATCCCAAGATACTTAATTTACATGTAGCTGTACAGAACCTCATTTACATGCAGTAGCACAGGATCCTACAAAAGAAGGAAAACACAATACTTAATTATCCTATGAGTGGAGGAAGAACTTCTAGGTATGATTAAAGGTCATACCTTTGCCGAAGGCTAGGATCTCTTTAGCATAGGGTAAGGTATCCCCAGGAATCGCCAGATCCTTGCTGAACAGGTTTTATTAGTAAAGAGTAAGGCCTATAATCTTTCCTGAGGGCTATGTGATGCTTCTTAGAGCATCTGGGGGTGCCCAGATCAGGGGAAGAGAGAATGCTTCTGAGAAAGGGAATCTGTAGTAATAGACCAAGCTCAGATGGCTGTCTGAATAAACCAGACTTCAACTTCTCCAGCAGCACCCCACTGCCTATCCTCCCCAGATCCCAGGATTTCTCACCCTTCCTTCCCTTCTCTCCCATTCATTACCTTGTCCCTCCATGAGAATGAAGACCCTCCCATCTATCCCTCTGTAAAAATGAGGACACCCTTTAGATTCTTTGGCCTGTACCAGATATGAAGGAGTTTTGGAGCCATATCTACTCTCAGTCCCATGAGCTCACATATTTGGAATAACACTAGAAAGACCCTGAAGGAGATGTGACATATAAGAGAACTTCTCCATGTTCTTCCAAACATCATCAGAACCAAATCACACTTGTTCTTTCATTCAAGGGACAAATGTGGTCTTTAAGATGTAACTGCCAAGGAGGGCCAGCATCCCTCTACACAGGACTCAGCCTCCTGTCCTGCATGGCATCAGTGTTGGGGAGCCCCTTTCTGTAATGGCCTATCATTTTGTGCTCTTCAATGGCTTTCGCTGGTTAAAAAGAAATGCATGGGCAAGATTTTTTTAAAAAATAAAATAATATATCTACTTTTAAGGAAACAAAAATATCTCTCTTGGTACAGACCTCCAGTGTTGTATTGCCACATATAATAACATTTTGTGTACCCTTCCAATAATTTTTATGCATTTACTTACTATTTTTCAATAAATAGGAACATATTAATTACACTATTTTATGCCTTGCTCTTTTACATTGACACAAGTATCGATTATATCTCATGTGGTTGCACAGGCCTTCAGATTGATCACTGTGAGTTCCAGTCCAGCCTAATCTCCATAGTGCATTCTAGGCCAGCCAGAGCCACACTGTGACTCCCTTCTCTAAAACAATAACAAGACCAGACAAAACAAAACAAAATAAACAGCAACAGAAGTCCAAAACAAAACAAAAAATAAGCAAGTATAGATTATTCTGAATTTTCATGAAGCCACAGGACTCTACAGTGAATCTTGTCCATTCTCTACTAAGTAGAGCTTGGAATTTTTTTCCACTGTGTGGCTATAAGCACAGACCCTAGGCATACAGATGCTACTGTATGAGTAAGGGCTACTTATAAACTGTAGTTGTAGGATTTTTACATTTAACTCTGCTAGGTACTGTACAGCTACCTTCTGAAGAGGATGCCCTGATTCCCAGCCTCCCTCCCTCCAGAGTGTGGGGCAATGCACATGAAGGGCTTTTCCTCATCCTGTCAAGAGAAATCCTTTGACACTAGCAGCTGTGCAAGTAGTGAAATTACCCTGAGGAAATGTATTGTTAAATGAAAGGCCCAAATTATACAAATTGCAAATTGCCTGAGTCCCTCAGAGGGGTCAAGTCCAGCCCTGATAGCCCATGCCTCCTACCGACTCCTGGTGGACCACCCTACTTTGGCAGATCTATCCATCAAACACTGTCACCAATGGAAAGGATATCCTCAGAAAGTTCTCATATGAAGCCACCTTCTAGTACATTCCTCCATCTGAAACCTGAGTCCCAAGTTATTACCAGAATCATCTTCCTTTTTTTAATGGATCAGGGGAGTATTTTTTTTTGAGACAGGCACTCACACTGTAGCCCAGGCTGGGACAACTCTGCTGTCTCATCCTCCTGAAGGCTGGGGTTACAGGTGTGGTCACCATGCCTAGCTTCAGAACCACGGTCCCTTGCCCCCAAGTTTCTACTCTAACTGAGCCACTGACTGTCCAGAGCAGGGATGTCATGTCATACTTCTTTGCTGGGTAACGGCTAGGTTTCTAGGGGTCTGCGGGCAATGAGTTAGAATGAGAGGCAGGAGCTGGCTCAGTGGGTAAGAGAGCTTGCTGCTCCAGCGGAGGACCCAGGCTCAGTTTCTAGCACTCATGTCAGGTGGCTTACAACTGCCTGCAACTCCAGGGGATCAATGCCCCTTCCGGCTTCTGTAGGTACCCGTTACACTCTCACACAGAAACGTACACACATATACATACAAGGAATAAACAAAAAGTTTAAAAAATAATGTAAAGCAATTAGTTCAGTCAGTGAAGTGCTTGTTACACAAGCTTGGGGACCTGAGTTCAATCCCCACAATGAGTGTAAAAAAGTAAGGCATAATAGTATGTGTCTGCAATACCAGATGAGGGGTTGGGGTGGTGGGTGGGAGTGGAGATAAGTGAATCTTTGGATTTTCCTAGCTTAATTGGTGAGTACCAGGACAATAAAAGACCCTGTATCAAAAAACAAGGAACAATACCCAAGGCTTCCCACATGTGCTTACATGCACATATGCACACCTTCACACAGGCATGCCCATACAGGGGCATGTGGCCACACATAGGCAAAGAATGAGAAACAGAAGTGGGCTGGTGACTTGCATCCTCAGAGAGTCACAGCTCTGAAGAGGTTCATAGGAAATCCAGGCATGGAGGTCACAGGGACTCATATTTTTCTAACTTTGTGGACAAATGAGTTACAAAGTGGTGAGAGGACAGGGACAGAGAAGTTGGGCAGTTTCAACCTGCCAGCAGCTCAGCTGGAATGTGACTGCAGTGCTCCAGGCTCTTTTAACCAAGTGGAGTGATACAGTTACATCAACAGCCTAGGTGGCTGCATTCAGGGAATACTGTGATTACTCCAGTGAGTTCCCTCAGAAGTGAGATGGCTCCTGATCACAGTAACATTTGCAGTGTAGGCTTGGCTTTTTCACTCCAGAAAGTAAAAGGAAGGTCTTGGGAAGGTTTCCACACACCCAGCTGGATGTCCCATGGCTGAGCCTGGCCATGGAATCCTTTGTGCCCCACCTCTGTCCTGAGACCCTGGCCCCTGTCCAAAGAAACCTGGCCAACAGGCCCATTGAGTGGGTCTTGAATTTTCTATTACCTAAAGTTTCATAGCCTGAAGTAGCATGACACCTTCAAGAACACTGTCCAAACATGGTAACTTGTCCAGGCCTTCAGGAGGGCCAGGAACAAAACAACTCTCTCTCTCTCTCTCTCTCTCTCTCTCTCTCTCTCTCTCTCTCTCTCTGTTTGTCTCTATCTCTCTCTCTTTCTCTGTTTGTCTGTCTGTCTCTGTCTCTGTCTCTCTCTTTCTCTGTGTGTGTTTCTCTCCCTCTAACTATTCTAGGAACATATTTAATATTTCTATATTTTCTGCATGGGTAGTGGTCTAAGCATTTCATTAAGAAAGAACATAAGGCCCAGAATCATTCAGCCCTTCCTGTCCCTGCTATAGACTTCTGTTGTCTTTTCCTGCCTGGTGTTCCTCTTAGACAGTAGTTCTCTCCCTCCCTCCCTCCCTCTCTCTCTCTCTCTCTCTCTCTCTCTCTCTCTCTCTCTCTCTCTCTTATGAGTTCAAGTAGCATTGATTGCTCCTTTCCCAGTTCAACCTCTCCTCGGGAACATACATGAGACGCTGAGCTGAACAGTCAGCATTCTGTCTAAGACCCCTGCATTAATATGGCATAGCATCCTTCCTTCCTCCATGCCTCACATGAGAATTGTGTGTCATTAGCTGGAGGAAAGCCTTGTCCTCTTGTCCAAGGGAAGAGACGATTCTATGATATCTGTGGTGGTTTGAAAAGGTATGACCCCATAAATTCATGTGTTTGAATGTTTGGCCCATAAGAAGAGGCACTACTGGGAGATGTGGCCTTGCTAGAGTTGGTGTGGCCTTATTGGAGGATGTGTGTTACTGTGGGCACCAGCTTTGAGGTCTCCTATGCTCAAACTATACCCAGTAGATCACACAATCTCAGATCTCTCTTCAGCACCACTTTGGCCTGCTCCCTGCCATGTCTCCCTCCATAATGATACTGGACCAAACTTCTAAACTGTAAACCAGTACAATTATATGTTTGCCTTCATATGAGTTGCTGTGTTCATGGCATTTCATCACAGCAATAGAATGGTATAAGTGAGGAGGGAAGACGCCCACCCCCTGCTTGTGGGAGGCACCACAATGCAATGGGCTGGGGTCCGACTGAGTAAAAAGGAGAGGGGGCTCTGAGCATTAGTTCTCAGCTGTAGACACAATGTGACCAACTGCTTCAGTCCATGCTGCCCTGCCCTCTTGCCATGATGGAACATACTCGCAAATTGTGAACCAAAATAAACACTTTCTTTCTTAAGTCACTTTAATACATGACCACTTTCCCATGGTTGCAACAAATCTGAGGGTTACCTTGTACTAGTGAGTGGAGGTTTGGGACACAGGGACACTTCTACTGATCTGCATCACTTTTTATTAGTCCAATTGGGGAAAGAAAGCATCGGCCATTGCAGCTCCCCATGTGTCAGGTCGTATCACCCTAACTTTGGATCTGGCTCTGGGTTAGCTAACTCCCAGGACTCCTTTGGGTATATAGGATAAACCTGGTGCTTCATAACATTCTGGCACTACAGGAAACCTATGGAATCACCCACAGTTATTTGTTACTTACTTGGTAGTTGGTTTGAATAGGGATGACCCCCATAGACTCATGTGTTTGAACTCTTGGTCCATAGGGAATGGTGCTATTAGTAGGTGTGGCCTTGTTGGAGTGGGTGTGGCCTTGTTGCAGGAAGTACATCACTGACAGGGTGGGCTTTGAGGTCTCAGATATCCAAGGTACACTCAAAGTTTGGCAGTCTTTTCTTGCTGCCTGCAGATCAAGATGTAGAATTCTCAGCTCCTTCTCCAGCACCATGTTGGCGTGTTTCCTACCATGGCAGTAATGGACTAAACCTCTGAAACTGTAAGACAGCCTCAGTTAAATATTTTCTTTTATAAGAGTTGTAGTTGTGGTGTCTCTTCACAGCAATCGAACACTGACTGAGACCCTTGGCACTCTTGAATTGCTTCACTGCTCCTGAGCCTCCAGTCCCACCATTCTCAGGTCTACAAAGATTAAGAGGAGTTCAATCTCACAAGCCATGCCAGAAAAGACCAGACGGAATCCTTGCAGACATGAGTCTTTTCTCTTTCCTGGATTCAAGCCAAGAAAGTAAAGACAGATTTCCTCTGCTTTGTAATCCCCAACTGTATGTGAGATTTTTGTCATTGAACACTCCCCTTGCTGCACTTTAGGAAGGCACAGGTGCTGGCCTTTTCCACCAGAATTTTTTGTTGTCTAGTCTCCCAACTAACTCCTCCACTTCTCTTTGGATGCTCTTGAAAGGCAGTGGGGAGGCATCAGTCTAGAGCAGCAGAACAGGCCTTCTTCTCTAGGGTCTATTGCAAACACTCTAGGCCCATCTGTTCTCCTGATGCCCTGACTTGAAAGCCTGAAAAACAAAAAGCAAAAAATCTAACACTTGCCAGGAGGTGGTGGCACACACCTTTAGTCTCAGCACTCTCAAGGCAGAGGCAGGCAGATCTCTGTGAGTTCAAGGCCAGCCTGGTCTACAGAGTGAGCTCTAGGGCAGCCTGGACTACACAGAGAAACCCTGTCTCAAACCAAAACAAAAAACAAACAAATAAACAAACAAAAAACCCAAACCAACCAACCAAAAAAAACCCCAAAAACAAAAGTGCTAATATTTGACTCTTTCATGTTCTTTGCTTCAGCTTCTTCCCTTCCCTAAGGCAATAGCGTTGACTCTTTGGAAGAAGGGTCATAAGTTAGAGGAGGCATGGAAACCACATAACCACAGCCAGTCCACATGTGTGTTTCTCTGTCTTCCCTCCCACCTACCCTAGTGCTTGCTAAGACTAGCCACAACCATAACATGTATAGAAGGAATCCGATCACATGGGTCAGGGAAGCGGCAGCTGGATGGTGGGGCCAGCTCCAGTCTGACCTTAGAATTTTTGGTCTCTTCAGCACTCCTACTCTTTCCTTGTAAGTGTGTTTTAGGGACTGGTATACCACCAACCCTCATCGACTGGAGTAGGTCATCATGAAGCAAGTGTCCCTTCTCTCTAGTCTCCTGCTGCTTTGCCTCTTTCCTCTCTACCTGTTGACTTTCCTCATTCTCCTATCTTCTGCTTCCAAAAGGAGTCAAAGGGCAGTATTCCAGAGTTTTTGCAGGAGACACTTGTTAGCCTCATTTTTAGAGGGACTGTTTACAAACACCTATGGCCTCAACATCCTCTGCAGTTAACACCTCCTGTTGATTCAGTAGTGCTCAGGTAAACCAGTTGTTCTGTTATTATAGACTAATTTGTTCTTAAAAATATATTTCCTTCACTGAGAACTGTTTAAATACTATAAAAATTTAAATGGGAGTTGGAGAGATGGCTCAGCTGTTAAGAGCATTTGTTTCTAGCATCCACACCCACATGATGTTTCACAACCACCTGCAACTCCAGTTCCAGAGGTTCTGATGCCCTCTTCTGGTCTTTGTGAGTATTGCATGCACATGCACACATAAAACAAAAATAATTATTTAAAAATAAACAAATATAAATATAGTACTTAATATATGGCCTCAAAGTCCAGGTCTTAACACAGCATATACAACCTGTGATGATAGGAGAGAGGTCTGGGCATGAAAGGGTGTTAGAAAAGCATAGAAGAGGACTCAATTTTAACAGTTTTAACATTAAAACCTCTGAGGCCTATGAATTTATCTTGGAGCAGAGGAGGGTGGGGTTGAGTGGGAGAAGAAGACATAATGTTGGGGTGTCTTCTAGCGGGGAGTCTTTACTAATGTTAGGTCACCAGGGAATGAAGCTGAAATGGCAGCCATGGGATGGAGAGAGATGCTCGCCAAGGAGTCCTGCCTCCCTAGCTGAGAGTGCAGGGGCACTGAGCCAGGATTCGCTCTGCCCTTCTAATGCCCCCTCTTCAGGGCTGGGTAAGCCTCAAGAAAACACTCCACAGGAAAACCAGAGCCTTTTCTATAATGTAAACAGCTCCTGAAGCAGTAAGCTCCTCTAGACAGCACCCATTACATCTTTATGAGAGAGCGGGAACAACTGAAGCCAGAATGTGTGTTTAAAAACTGGATATTTAGTTTGTTATGTATAAAAATGGTGATTAAAGTCATTGGTTCAAATCAAACTGATAAGAACATTTATGATCTATATTTATGTAGCACGTGTAGCATTCTGGTTATGTTTAAACTATTTGGGAGATGGCAGTATGGTAGGGCTCTGAATGCTGGCATCTGATACAGTGATATACACCCATAATATGAGGACTAGAGAGGCAGAAGCTGGAGATTGAAGAGTTATGGACTACACTTAACTACATGAGACCTTGTCTCAAAAATACAAAACAAGGGCTGGAGAGATGGCTCAGCAGTTAAGAGCACTCGTTGCTCTTTCAGAGGCCCCAGGTTTGAGTCTCAGCCCCAAAATGGTGGCTCACAAACATCTGTAACTCAAGTTCCTTTTCCTGGCTCCAAAGGCACCAAGTACACATGTGGTACACAGATATACATGCCAGTAAAACATCTACATGCATAAAATAAGTATATTAAACAAACCAAACCCCTACAAAGTAAATAATTAAAAACGTGCTATATGTTGAGTTCGGGCATAACTTAGTGACAGAATACTTGCTGGATTAGTGGGCGAGGAATCACTTTGTCTTCAGGCATCATTTCCTCCCCTGGACCAGTGGAATGTCTGTCTCAGAGCAAAATACAGGGAGCTTGGTGCATATAGCCCACTGTCACCATTTACTGCAGTAGTGACAAGCATGGTTATCCCAGAGTCTCCAACCTGAACTGAATCACAGTTAAGTCACAGCCTCCATAGCCCATAGTCCACTAGAACAATAAATGCCTCTAGGATTTGGCCAGTGTGATATTCTTTTTCTTAAACAGAAGTGATATGAGAGGGAGAGAGAGGAAGAGAGAGAGAGAGAGAGAGAGAGAGAGAGAGAGAGAGAGAGAGAGAGAGAGAGAGAGAGAGAGAGACAGAGAGAGACAGAGAGAGACAGAGAGAGACAGAGAGACAGAGAGACAGAGAGACAGAGACAGAGAGAGAGACAGAGAGACAGAGAGAGACAGAGAGACAGAGATAGAGACAGAGACATAGAGACAGAGAAGAGAGAGACAGACAGACACAGACACAGAGAGACAGAGAAAGAACATATAAAAATATAAGCAACAGGGCTGGGGAGTTGGCTCAATGGGTGAAATGTCTGTCACACAAATGTGAGGACCTGAGTTCAGATCCCCAGACCCCACATAAGAGAAGCCAGGTGGAAGTGGTGGCAATGTCTGTAACTCTAGGGTTGGGGTGGAGTAGCAGGGCAAGAGGGCAGAGACAAGCAGATCCTTGGATCTCATTGGCCAGCAAGTCCAGGCAATCAGTAGGCGCTGGGGTCAGTGAGAGACCCTGTCTCAAAAAATAAGGTGAAGAATATTAGAGAAAAATGTCCAGTGTCAATTTCTGGCATCCATAGACATGCACACACATCCTCACGCATACGAGCACTTGAGCAAATATTTATTTAATTTCAAATTACGGCATTCTTTTATTAAAATCATTTAGTCAGAAAAAGTTATTAAAGCCAAACTGTCATAAGACAAGAGAAATACATTAACTAACTTTTAATTTCAGAGAAGATATTTCAGACACATTTGTGAAACATTTAACAATTATTGAAAAATATAGGGATTTTTAAGCAGAAGGAACAGTGGCTACAGATGAAAAATCATATCTTCCCAATAAATAATAATAATGATTAAGAATATGGTCATGGTATCCCCTAACCAACTAAATTTGATTGTAAAACTATACTATCCATCCTTCAGTGTCCCTCAGAGACTTGAGAAGGAATAAAACTTAAATTTCTGAGTGAACCAGCAGTACAGATTAGCAGCTTCCAAAACAAACAAAATGACTGAGACAGTTTACTGCCTAAACAGTCACCCAATACTCTCTATAATGATGGAGCCTCATGTTCAGCTTTCTGGCTCAATATCTCTGCCAGACTTATTCACAGGGCAGGGACTATTGAGGACTTGCTTACCTTAGCCTGCATCTAAGCTACCCAGTTTTAGGCAGAATTCTGTTTGTGGCAGGTATGAGGTCATTTTGCCCAGTTGCCGGTTCACCATGTTTGAAGCTGCCTCCATAGGGAGGTTCTTTGATGCTCATCATCTTCTTTGAGGTCAGCAGGGTGTTGTCAGGAATTAACTTGTCTTATTGTCAAAGAAATTTAGGATTATAAAAACAACTTTAAATGCCATATTCTGTGTGTCTCTGACACTTTTGAAGATCTTATTCAACTATTTTACCTCATCTATAGATAGAGTCATATCTATCTGTTAGACTTAGGATATATATTCTTATGCTAAAATCTGACAAGTATTTGACATGCCCATATTTTGTATCAATATACTAAATTGTATACCAATGACCATCTTACACCTATCTAAATGGTGAACATCAATAACTTGAATGACAATACATGCTGGGGAGGATGTGGAGAAAAAGGAACACTCCTCCACTGCTGGTGGGAGTGCAAACTTGTTCAACCACTCTGGAAAGGGAAAGGAATATGGTGCTTTCTCAGAAAATTGGAAATAGCTCTACCCCAAGAACCAGCTATACCACTCCTGGCCATATATCTGAAAGATGCCCTGTAAGGAGCCAGCCACGATCGTGCCAGCCGCACCCAATAATGGCGCTGGTCTGTGTGCTGTTACCTGTAAACAATTGCCAGTACGCATGCGTTTGCTAGAGCTATCTCTAGTCGCCCCTCCCATCAGGGGGATTATGCTAATGGTAATTATGCTTGTGTAAGCTGTTGACCTATCTGCATTCATATGTTAACTAGGCATTCTGCCTGAATCTGTGAGGTGTTAACGCGCCGGTTTAGATGGTATTTAAGCTCAAGCTCTGGGGGAGTTTGGGGTCTTTCACTTCAGCTTCAAGGATGCTCCCAATAAAACGTGACTGAGAAGGATCCTGGTGTCGAGCATTTTTCCTGCTGGCAGGAGGTCGCATCAATGCCCCACTATACAACAAAGACATTTACACAACTGTGTTCATAGCAGCCTTATTCATAATAGCCAGGACCTGGAAACAACTGAGATGCCCCTCAACTGAAGAATGGATAAAGAAACTGTGATACATCAACACAATGGAATACTATTTAGCTATTAAAAACAAGGAAATCTTGAATTTTTCAGGCAAATGGATGGAATTAGAAATGATCATTTTAATTGAGATAACCCAGACCCAAAAAGACACACATGGTATATACTCACTTATATGTGGATTTTAACCCAACATAAACATCCTCAGAGAGACTCTACCCAGCAGGGAATAGGGACAGTTGCAGAGATTCAAAGCTGGACACTGGACAGAATCCCAGGAGTGTAGGGTGGCCCTGTCAGGCCACAGAGGAAGAGATCACATGTAGTACAGGGGACACTAGATAAACTAAGGTCAGATGTTAGAGGAGGAGGACTACCCTTTCTAAGGACTAGGGGAGGGAGAGGGGAGATGGGATCGAGAGTTGATGAGGGAGGGGGCTACAATTAGGATGTTGTTGTTTTAAGATTTACTTATTGATTATGTGTTCTGCCTGCATATACACTTACACACAGGAAGAGGGTACCACATCTCATTATGGTTGTGAGCCACCATATGGTTGCTGGCAATTGAATCTTTGAGAGATCAGCCAATGCTCCTAACCTCTGAGCCATCTCTGTAGCCCCTAGCCAGTGGTCTTAATCTACTGGTTTTAGGGCTAAATGTACAGCAAACAAAAACCTTGGCTGACTGTAGTCCCCCACTGAACTTAGTTTTACATCCTTCCCTTACGCCATTCCATCGGAGCCCAATTCATTTCAGAGCTCCTTTTAGTGTGGGCTCTTAGAACTCAAGGCTGATAGGAAATCTCTTTCGGGGCAGAGATGGGGCTGTTTTTGGACCATCTTTATTTTACAATTTTGCACATAAAGAGTAGGCAGCCACACATATTTTTAAATTTATTTTTTCTATTCTCTTTATTCCAACACAGCTCACATTCATGTCAAAGCATCATCATTGCTTTAAATCACAAAATGGTGAACAGTACTCACAGGGTCTGTGAGGTCACATAGATGCCTTTCACCAGCACACAAGTCTGAGGGACATGTATGCAGGGCAGCAGAAACTCTCCAACAGCATTCAACTTATTTGGAAATTCTCTCTCTCTCTCTCTCTCTCTCTCTTTCTCTCTCTCTTCATACCAATTTGAGTGTTTTCTTGCTCCCAACTATGTTATGGTGTTAGTTGTCTGGGATGTTAAGGGCATCATTACCTGGCAAGATTTAATCCCACAGAGAGATGCCTCTAATGAGTGGACCTGTGCATGAGCTGAAGGGAAGCAAGCATTGGTTAATGGGCTTCTCTGCTGATGGTGTTTGTGGCTTAGGGAAGGCAGGTAGGTTCTGGCTGAAGTCCTTAGATAAACAAATTAGCTAAACAAGCATCACTTGTCTACACAAGGGCCTCCAAATTATGAGTAAAATCCAATTGTCTTGGGATGGGCTGCTAGAGTTTTGACCACAAAGTCAACGAATCTTCTAGAAAGAAACTTTGCCTGTGCATAACACACACTCTCACTGGAAAGACTTTTGTCCCCAGCATTTCTCAGTTGGGCTTGACGTCACTATTTGTAATACTGAAAGCCTCCCATTAAAAGGTAGGGCATTTAGATTTCTAATTATGTGACCATCACACGGTACCTTAATATGGATGGATTGATGTGCTGTGGCTTCCCAAGGTGCTAATGGGAAGATGGTGAATCACTTTCAAAGGTCCCTTTTTTTTTCTTTCAGGAGATGAATTAGGGGCTCTTGCTCCAATGCTTATTTCAAATACTCCAATATTTGTTTTAAAACTAGAGTTATTGGAAACATTTCTCTCTCTGGAAAAGCTAATGAAGTGTTTTTATGCTATAGTGGAGCTTAACTGTGTTTGATGGCACAGGGGATGGGGTGAGATGGGGTGGGATGGGGTGCTCAGTAGCTTAAGCCTGAAAGCAGGGGAAGCAGAGAATGACACTCTGTGAGTCCCTCCTAGTAGCAAGCATGTGTCTGTCTCCTCACTTTTATGGGGCCTCCAAGACCTTAGTAGCCCCCAGACCTTAGCACAACTGACTCCATGATGGTAGTGCCATTCATGCTGTAAAATTCAGCACATAGATAGCACCACCTGCCAAAACAAAAACAAAGACTGAAACCATCAAAGTCCATAGTTCTGGGAAATTCCCTAATTTACTGACCTTGCTTTTTAATTTCCGTTGTTCTGCTTCTGGCTAACTGTTCTTGCTAACTACGTATGTCAACCCAGATCACAGTTTTGTGCTTAACAGCTCATCCTAAGAAAGGCCCCGGGGTACAGTGAGGCCCTGATCACCCGGTTTAGTCATATGCTGGCTAATAAAGACTTTCTATTGGCTTAAACCCATGCCTGAGTATTCTTCTCTGGTGGATGTCCCACAACAGTCCCTTTATTTTCACTAGTTTTCTCTTACTAACCAGTCTTCTTGTTGAGAGAGACCCCTTCGAAGTCTAGCTTTCTATAAATGGTCATAACCATATTTGGGGGGATCAGCTCCTTTGAGTTATTTTGCATTACAAAAAAAGATCAGTTTATTTTCTTTATGGTCTCAAAAGACTCAGTCCATACTGTTTTATCCCCCTGGGTGTGGGTGGAGCCTCATAGCAGTGCATAAGCAAGGGCCCTGTCATCTCATGATGGACAGGAAGTAGAGCAAGAGGAAGAAATCTTCAAAAGCACACCTCAGTGACTTACTTCCTTTCTCCAACTAGGCTTCATATCCTAGAGATTCTTCCCTATAGCACCACCAACTGTGGACCAAATGCTCGATACAGAACCCTGCTCAAACATAACACAGTCCCATGTCACTGAGTGCGAGACAGCTCTGCCTGCAAACAAGCAGGAGTCTTTGTTCCTTTTAGTCTCGTTTCCAATGAGACCTTAACCAGGCCTTCAGTTCCATGCCAGTCAGCTTAGTCTAGCCTGCGACACAACCCTCTCCCGAGGAGCACCAATCTTTAAAGTGCTTTCCAGATAATTTGGTCCACAGTTGGATCAGTTTTGGAAAAGAAAATGCAAATGATTAAGTAGCAAACGAATAATAAATGTGAACTTTCATCAGTAATTAAAGAACATCAAATTGAAGTCAAATTTAGATGGTTTTGTGTATGTGTGTGTGTGTGTGTGTTTATGAATTAATTTGGGAAACATTTTTTAATAACTGTAAGGCTGTTCCAATTACAATGCATTAGAGTGCTATGACAACACCATGCTTCTTTTTAAAAAAATAACTAATTAATTTATTAATTCATTCGTATTAAATCTCATTTGTTATCCCATCCCTTCTATCCTCCCATTCCTCCCTGCCTCCCACTTTCACCCTGTTCCCCTCCCCTATGACTGTGACTGTGGGGGACCTCCTCCCCCTGTATATGATCATAGGGTATAAAGTCTCTTCTTGGTAGCCTGCTATACTTCCCCTGAGTGCCACTGGGCCTCCCCATCAAGGGGACGAACACCATACTTCTTAAGCAATGAGTAGATTACACTATTTTACATAGAAAGGGGTCTCAGAGAAGGGGGCTTCTGGGTGGTTAATTCAAAGGCTCAACAGCTTCACTAGAGTTGTGTTCAAGTCGACATGGTTCAAGGTTATTCATGTAGACACAACAATGCCCATTGAAAGAATGGAAACTATTTCCTTTTTGGCTCTTTTCAAGAATTAAGACGAAAACCCCAGAAACCTTACAGATCTTCTAGGCAGCCAGGGCCCTGTGAGATGCTCACCTCACTCATGATTTTTTTTCCCAAAAGAGGCATGGACACTTGATCAAGACAGGTCTTGTCAACAGGAAAAAGAAGGTATAGAGCTCTTGGGTAGGCAGCCTATGGTGTCCACTCCTGCTGCCAAGCTGGAAAACAGTATACAAGTGGTTAGTGTGTGAACTTTAAAAGAATTTGTACAATGAGTTGAGATAATTAAAAGTGTCCAAACTCTTTGTTCCAGCAATCCCATGTCTAATAATGATGTTAAGTATACCTGAAAGTAGATGAATCTGTAGTCTCAAACAGGTGCATTCTTATACTAGGAAGACAGAAGGAAGGGAGAAAAGAAGTCGGGGGGAGAAAAGAAGGGAACTTTAGGCCCAATAATGTGGAAATATTACACAATTCCAGTATACCCATTTAATGGGGCTTTCCTCTTGCATTTAGAAATTATATTTACAAAGAGATTTTAAGAATAGGGAAAGTAGTAATATTATAATGTTAAATATAAATACATCTATAAATAAATAAAATAGATGTAAAATTATAGATACATTTTATGATTCTGTGTAAAATACTAGTAGCAATTATCTGCTCCATCTATACAAGGCTAGAAACATGGGCTCTATCTTTCTCTTTTGGAAGTCTGAAGTGTGGTTACTCTTATACTTTGTTGTTCAGCTGACAAATGGCAGGGTAGGTACTTTAATGAAGGTCTCCCTTGCTGTATGAACAACAACCTCATATTTTGTAATGAATCTCTTTCACTTTCTCTTGATTTATTCACTCTGACCTGCATGAATAAACCTTGCTTAAGAAGTTTAAACACACACAGTTCTCTTGGTTTTTCTCACCTCTTCACTTTTGGCTAGCTCTTGACCTCTTTGCCCTCTTGACTCTTCTCTTCTCTTCTCTTCTTTTGTCTTCTCTTCCTATCTCCTCTCCCTCCATTTGTCTCTTCTCAAGGACAAGTTCAGTCTGGACTCTTCCAAATCTCTGGCTCATATCTACAATAAAATTCTTCTCCTCAACCATAAAAAAGAAGAAATATAAACGCATGCATATTTGCTGAAGTAGAACTGAATACGGACATGAGAAACTGGGAGCCATGAAGGAGGCAGATAAATAAAGCAGGAGGAGACGGAGAGAGAGAAAGTGGGGTGACTTATTCACCAAGCCTTCTTGAACACTCTCAGATTCCTTATAGCCAGAATGACTCACTGAGTTTCTTGTTCCAGAATATCAGCCTTCCCACCAAGGATGACCCATACCAATTCACCAACAGTGTCCTTTGGGCTCTAAATGATTCTCCAGATGCTAACTCCTACATCTGTACATTAATCAGAGAGTTCCTGCTGGGGATTGCCCAGGCAGGATTGGGCTGGCCCATGCAGGATTGGGCTGGGGCATGAGTGCTCCCAGGCACTAAAAGAGAGCTTGACAAGTCTGTCAAAGGGGAGGATGAAGAGTCATTGTTGCTTCTTAGAACAATTCTTCCAAGCTAAAGACACATGTGAAACTATTAAGTAAAAAGTCTTAAATTAAGGACAAAAAGGGCCAGAAAGAGAATTCTTCATCAATCTGATTTTATTCTTCAAGTCAAAGCCACCTCTGGGGGTGACCAACACTCAAAAGAAATTTGCACAATGTATCAATATACTTCAACATGTCCAAACCCTTTGTCCAAGCAACTCCATGTCTTAATAATGATGTTAAGTGTACCTAAAAGTAGATGAATTTCTATTCTCAAAGAGGTTCATTCTTAAACTAGAAAGAAAGAAAGGAAGGAAGGAAGGAAGGAAGAAGGAAAGGAGAAAGACAGGGAGAGGGAGAACCCTATTAGCGAAAGGCAACATGCTACCGCAGGATTTATCAAATGCAGTGGTTCTCAACCTGTGGGTTATGACCCCTTTGGTTGGGTCATATGTCAAATATCCTGCATATCAGATATTTATATTAAGATTCATAAACTGTAGCAACATTACAGTTAAGAAGTAGCAACAAGGGGCTGGAGAGATGGCTCAGTGGTTAAGGTCACTGACTGCTCTTCCAGAGGTCCTGAGTTCAATTTCTACTAACCACATGGTGGCTCACAACCATCTGTAATGTGATATGGCGCCCTCTTCTGGCCTGCAGGAGTACATGCAGGCAGAGCATTGTATACATAATAATAAATAAATAAATAAATCTTTTTTTTAAAGAAAGGGTTAAAAAAAAGAAATGGCAACAAAAGTGTTGTTATGGTTGGGTCATCACATGAGGAACTGTACCACAGGGTCACAGCGTTAGGAAGGCTGAGAACACGGATAGAGCAGACCCTCAGACAGGCCTTTATACTGTGCTCTTGTGCCCATTCCACAGGCTTGTGAGTCCTTGCTGGCACCATGCCAGGGTTATAGAAAAATGGCATCCACAGCCTTCGTGGCTCCTTTCCTTGTACAGGAAATGCAAGAATAAAACAGCTATGCAAGAATAATGACCGTCACAGCTGATTCTGGAAAGCCCAGTAAAATAATAAATCAGCAATATCTTTGGCAGAACTCACTGGAGATGAAAGTCTGGCAAAGAGCAGTTTCTTCTGTACTGAGCAAATCTTGCTACTGCTTCTGTTTTTTGCTCTGTCTTGGTGAATGCTCTTCTGTTTAAAGGCTGGTTTAATCTTGCACTTCATATTTTCAGGTTTATCTTCTATGCCTGATATTTCATGTTTAGCAATATGTTAAGGAGGGGAAGAGAAGAAATTCTTGTGTAACAAATGTACAGCGTGGGCACACTATGTCTTTGCAGATCTCCCCAGGTGGCCTGACCAGGAAACATGCCACTGTAATATTTTACAAGAGAGCCTGTATTCTCAAAGCTCTTCCCAATCATCAACCCAGTGGCTCTGGGCTTCCCAGCCAAGAGCCAAACACAAGTCCTTCCTTCTGTCTTCATGGAAAAGAGATTTATAGGTAGAGAGATGCTCAGTGACAGAGGTGAGAGGCCAGGTTATGGGCTGGTTGAAGCAAGAGGAACAAGAAAAACTGAAACAGATGGCCCGGGGAAGAGGCTAAAATGTCTGAGAAATATGTTGAAGGAGTACAGCTTTCATCAGACCCAAAGAAGCAAGTTGGGGACTAGAAACAGAATGGGTGCTCAAGACTAAGGGGACATTAAGGAAGAAGCAGGAGAGCTTAGGAAATGTAGGCACAAATCCAAAAGACTCAGGACAGGTTCTCCCAAGCTTTTGTCATATGCCAGTTACAAAGAGTTACAAAGGTGGGTTCAATTGTTTCATAAGCCTTGAGTCCCGAAAGGACACTTTTAAAAATAGACATATTATTCAAATGACTTTAGATTCACAACAAAATAGAACAGAAAATACAAAGATTTCCCTACCTTTGACACCAGACCAGAGTAATATATTTTTTTACAATAGATGATCACGCATTGGTACATTGCTACTACACCAAGTCTATCATCTCTGTTGGGTTTACTCCTGGTGGTATAAATTTACAGCCTATGGCACATACCCACCACTATAATGTGCAAAATCATTCCACTCCTTAAAATTCTTTTGTACTCTCTCTACTCAGTTCTCTTCCTTGACTCCCAGAAGCATGTTTGTGCTTTGACCACAAAATCCTATTGTTGAAATCATACATACATAGCTGTTGTATGATTTTCCCCCATGAGGACACATGAACAAACATGTGTTTTAGCCAGGATGCAGCCCTGATGATAGTTCAAAGAAATTGTTCCATTCAAGTCTATCTTGGTGAAACAATATGCTTATTGGAGCTGATTACTGGAGCACAGGGGTAACTCAGTGAGAAACGTACCTCAGTGGAGTTGCTGACCACGAAAGCTGCTGCATCACAGAGCTCCCTACCCCCACTTGCTGGCAGCTCCATTGAAGAGGCTCCTGTCTCCCAGTAATTGGTAACTAACTGCTTCTGTGTGCAGTTTGTTGTGTGTACACAAGCTTCCAGCTCATCTGGATAAATGCCAAGGAGTGGAGCAGCCAGGTTGTGTGATAATAAGAGGGTGAGCTTTGTAAAATCAAACAAATGCTCTTCCAGAGCTTCTTTACCACTTTGCTTTCCCACGAGCCATGAATGGGAGGCCACATGTGTTCAGAAGTCAGAGCATGTGTGTTACTTTGTGCCCTATGCTCTTCTGTGAACATCTACATCTTTTATCAACACAGTTATAAAAGAGATGGGAAGAGATCTTACACCGCAAGCGAAGGCCTCAGCACAGACATTCTGGAGAGATCTGAACCTGGTTTCTCTCAGGCAGAAGCTGCCTTTGATTCTTCCTAAACTGGCCTGAAGTGAGTGGGTGGCAGTGGGCCTCGTTAGCAGATGGCTGTGAAGGGTCTGAGTTAATTATCCTGTCATCTCTTAGCTATATAAATTGTTAGTGACATCTTTGACATTTCCCTATTAGAAAAATATGTTACTATAAATGACTATCACTTCTGATGTATTGTTGGCTGTGAGGGGAATGGAATTGCCAAGTATGGAAAATGAGAGCCAGGCTATTTCTCAAAAGGGACAGGCCAGAGCAAGTCCTGCAGTATCTGTTCCTGTAAGGGAGATTGGAGGCAAAGGGGAATGTTCTGGAGAGAGCACATCTGAAGTCACAGTTCTTCCTAGGCTGTCCAAACGTGTGCTGGAAGACATCCAGGCCATTTACCCTCTGCAAAACTTTGGAAAGAAAAGGGCTGGATCTGGTGTCTTTTTGCAGCAGGAATGGGGACATTTTTGCATCTTTGAGACATAACTCTGATGATAGTTTCATGTTGGCCTCTTACTGGCTCCATAAAGCCACCTTCATTTGTAGCGAAGTGTTTTTTAAGATAATGTTTTGGTTTTGCAACAGTTTCAGCTTTAGGAAAGTCATTAAGATGATTCTGGAAGTTCCCATATACTCCATGCCCAGCTTCCATCATCATTAACACCACACATTGTTAGTACAGTACATTTACCACAGCCAACGAGCCAACACTGAACACTCTAGTCCATTGCTCTATCCATATTTCCCTAGGTTTTGTCTAATGTGCTTTTTCCCATCGGAATTTCTTCTAAGATAAAATATATCTAATTACTGTGGCTGCAAGGAACATTTTAAATAGGAAAAGAACAGTATGGACTCATTTAGGGGTTTTTACTTTATACTTCTCTAGGATTAAACATTTCAGTCACCCATAGAGGATATCACTTCTAAGATTGCCTTAGAAGACAACCCATAACCCTGAAACAATTTGGAGTGATTTCAGATCTTTCCATATTGCACATGATATCCTTCACTCGCAATGAAGGCCCCAGAAGAGACCAAGGCATAAATAAATCCAGGAGCAGAAAGCTTGAGAGCATCTCCCTTGCTGTATCAATACAACTTCAGTGCATTGAAGTGATGTCAGCGTAGCCTTCTGGCCCTGTTCATCCTCTGCCCTTCTCAAGCCTTGGGTTTATTTTAACTCATTGTTTTGGCATGAGGCTTTCTGTTTTCCAAATTCAGAAGATATGAAGGGTAGAAGTAAAACACTCCTCACCTGCGAGAAGTATGAAACTCTCCGTATCAGTTTCTCAAGTGTCGAATGAGTCTTCAGACCAAAATCAAATTGGGCTTTGAACACTCAAGGTCAACAAAGAGTATTGGCTAATCTGCAAAACATTGCTCCTGCTTATACATTGTCACAAGAAAAATACGGGCAGTCCCCAGTCTCGGGAGTGTTCATTTAGGAATGTTGATGTAGCTTACTTCAGAATTTATATTGGTTTGTTTTCTGTTGCTATGAGAAACACCATGACTGAAGGAACAAGGAGAGGAAGGTGTTTATTTCATCTTACAACTTATAGTCGGTCATAAATGGAAATCAGGGCAAGAACTCAAGGCAGAAACCTGGAGGCAGGAACTAAAGCAGAGACCATGAAATAGTGCTGAACACTGGTTTGCTCACCCAAGTCTTGCTCAGTCGGCTTTCTTATACCATGTAGAACCACTTGTCCAGAGCTGGACCCACCCTTAGTGGGATGGGTCCTCACACATCAATCACTCATCATGAAAATGCCCCCACAGACTTGCTAACAGGCCAATTGGGTAGAAATATTTTCTCAACTGAGATTCCCTCTTCCCCAATGACACCATCTTGTTTCAAACTAAAAATGTTAGGATTCTGCTTCAGTCTGCCTACCTGTGATGTCGCTGCTTACCTGCCACGAGGGTATGACCTTGCCCTGGGCCATGTAAAAGACACCCTCCATGTGATGCTCTCTCTCTACTTTTCTACCTCTCTCTCTCTCTCCCATCTTACTTTCTCTCTCTCTCTCTCTCTCTCTCTCTCTCTCTCTCTCTCTCTCTCTCTCTCTGTCTCTGGAGTACCCCTTCCCCATTTACCTTCTCTCCCCATGCTCCTTTAATAAACTCTGTATAACATCTGTTGCCTGGCACCTTGTATTCTATTCTCTCATCGGTCTTAATCTTTAATTTTTATATATAACATTGGTGCTGAAACAGGGTACGAACTTCATAGGACCTTCCCATCTACTCTCCTACTTTCTGCTCTCTATACAACCAGCTGGGACCCTATTCCACACAAAAATTCTGCTACTTTGCTCTCTCCCGGGACCTGAAAATCAGGTATCTCTCTGCTGCTGTCCACATGGCCTCCCCCGACCAACGCTGGACTTCTTGGTAACATACCTATGGATCTCAAACACCACCCCTGGCCATTTCCTCCACCGGCCCTGGACTTCTAGGGTTACAGTGGGCATCTTTCCTCTGATTGGACACCAAGTCCCCTGGAATGTGCGCCTATCACCTCAGATAGTCTACTTTTATTCCTGGAGAGGCCCAGAGGGATGGTCCCTGCTGGTACCCTCTTGACTCTGTACCCCTGCCGGCCCCTGCCGGCTACTTTTGTTTCGCCAGCCACAATCTAGCTGGTCATGTTGTTCCACCGTGCTGCCACTGCTGCCGCTGTCCCCCACCCCGGCCAGGACAGGACAGAATGGGTCAGTGGGGACCCTGCAGCCGCTGCTTCAGCTGTGCTTCCCGGGTGGCAGAGCCACTACTCAGCCTTCTAAGGTACCTTGCTCCACCGCTTGCAGCCTGCTACCATTTAAAAATTTGCCAGCTGTTTTCCGCTCCGGCCACATGACTAGGCTAGTCGCCACCTTTGTTATGGGCGACCACGTGACTACCTTCTCTAAGGACAACTTGGTGGTTAGCTGCCATCTTTGTTAAGGGCAACCACTACATGCTCTGGCCCCACCCACTTCCCATTGCAGGTAAACTGGCAATCCAGTAGATATGCTCAGCTGATCAACCAGCTTTGCTGTTTATTACACCTGCCTTTTGACAAAAAAATCGTGTGATTATTTGACTGTGTTTTAATTTATGTTTTTGATAATTCCTAGACAAGTAAATAAATGCTATTTCTCCTATCACCAGCTAACCTGGATTCAACTCCTGTTTACAATATTAGATTTTCAATCATTGCCTTAAACCATGTTTAGCTTAAAATTCTAAATATGATATTATTGGTCATACAAAATCTGTTCTATTCTCTTTTATGGATTGTGTTTTTGGACTGTACTTGTGTTATTAACATTCCAACTTAACAGAGATAAAATCTAAAGTTTTAGTCTGTCTATTTAGATATTCTTAAGATAGACAAGACTGTGGTCTTGTTGCCATTTTAATTAAAAGGCTGAGGATGTGTCCTGAGCCCCATATAAGGACCGGTAAATCTTTAAACCCCAAAAGACCTTCCCAACAGGCTCAAACTACTCCAGGCCTTAACCACTACCCTAGGAAAATAGAAGTCGGCATGCCCCTTCCCACCGGGGTCCAGCCTGAGCCAGCTCTGCCAGGGACCTGTTTCAGATGCAGCCTAAAGGAGACACTGGTCTCACAGCTGCTATAACCAGAATGGGATGCTGATCCCACAGTCTAGCCTGTTGGCAAATTTTGCCTATGGATGTCGATGCTCATACACAGGCTTGTTTTCCTTCCTAGTCACTGGAGGTTCAAGCAACACAAGAGCTGCAGACATGTCCAGCCTTCAAGCCCCTTGACCTGGCAGAGTACAGATGGCTCTTAAATTCAACGTCACAAAACAGGGTAATGCTGCAGGTCTGTTTCAAATTCATACTCGAGCTACATACATAGTCACATTGCCAGCTTCTATCATGAGAGACTTCAGGTACCTTTCCAGCCCTCTTTATATGCAAGAGACCAAACTTTAACTGTTAATTTCACCTATTGCTTAAAGCTTCCAAGAAGGTGTTTTAAAAATGTGTTTTAAGTTGGAAAATGTAAGTTATGAAGGTCCACATGTCTAAACAAATGCTTCATTTCTTCCTGTTACTATGCTATTGTATTAACTGTTCAAAGTATTGAGACTGATCAGTGGAGCTCTGATTTACTAATCTAATTATGGTAAATCATTCCACTATATGATCCTACCATGGTTCCAATATTTTAAATTTCCTTTTGTTACTGTTCCACAGAGGCCAAAAGGGCTTCTGCTTTCCCTAAGCTCATCTCAGAGCATTTATGCTCTTAACACAAAGCTCTTTTCCCAAGGATGATATATTTATGGTATATATATATTTACTACCCTTTTCCTACAATGTGTTCATGTCTAACAATGTGTATTTCACTGCAGATTTCAAACAGTGATGATGTCATATTTATCTCCCTATATGAACTTAGAAGGATTCTTGTAAGCTACAGGAAATCCATCTCTGAGGTCAAATTAAGTCCAGCTAAGTACAGTAATCCGAAACCTAAGTTTCTCACCTATCTTTAAGAGTGGGATTCCTTTTCCATTTCCCTGGTTTTTGGACTCCCCTTTCCCTAACTCCCTGATTGCCACCTTTCTACACCCAACACCAGCTAAATTCTCCCTAAATGCTTCCCTCTAGTTAGAGAGTTTGCTGGCCCTCTCTGATTGACTGGGAACAGGGGACACCCTGGTCCTCTTCACTGACCCTCAACTAGGCTCTTTCTCTCCTGTTTAGTCACAGCCACTGAAAAATTAGAGTGCATTCCTAGCTACATCCCTGTGGCTAACTCATCTGTTGAGTTAGGCTGTGGCTAGCTCATCTGTTGAGCTAGGCTATTGGTTGCTGGTTAGTGCTGATGAGCTACTAACTGGTCTGCACCAGACCCCTGGGTCACTAACCATTTTTGGGACACCCTGATGGCTTACTGACCTCACCTCCCCATGGGAAATGTTCAGTCATCCATTCTTTCTGACACGCCTCTGGGAACACCACCTTAAGGCTTATATGCCTCTACAACCAAACTTCAACATTTCCAAAAATAAACTTTTAATCATTGCCAACAATCAGATAAATGAAAGGAAGCTCCCATATCTAAACTTTTTCTTTGCTCTCCCAAAATTCTCACAGTGTCAGCATTGTCTTAAGCCTTTTCTGTTTGCTCTCCCAAGAGTTTCAAATATACACCTAAGTTTTTTTCCTCCCTGTCTTCTGCCCACATATATGTTCCAGTATTTTGCCAGACTGCCTACATGTAAGATATCTTCAAAGAAGCTACACACAAGTGCTCCTGTCCAACCTCAGAAATTGTGCCAGCTGGTCCTGCATTGTTCCTTCTAGCTGGACCTACATTGCCCTTCCCAGCTACGGATGTTCTCAGACCCTGGACAACAAATGCAAGAGCCTGTTCTTCTGGAACCTGACCAACATTTCAGCCTTTTAAATCCCCTATCGGCGCCCTACTGTCAGCAGGAAGTAGTTAAGATGATTACTTCGCCTCTTATCTATATACAAAAGACTGAAATGGTGTGTTCCAGGTTCCCTCAGCACTCCTCAGCCCCTATCTACTGCAGGATATGACTAACATAGTCTGCCTTCTACCTTGAATTTTCAGGGCAGAACTTTTCCTTCCTCTTCATGATATAATTTGGACATTTTGTTGCTATTGCTTTTTTTCCTATCTTTTTTCTTCATTACCTACATTTATATACTTTAACTTGCCTTATATAAAAACAATCCAATGTTCTTCATTTTTAAATATAGGAAAAGGAAGGAATGTTAGCAGTCTGCCTACCTGTGATGTTGTTAGACTTTGATTGACTGAGTCTGTTCCTGGAAGCCTGACTGTGAGCCAGAGTCCAGAGATGATGCAAAAGCAACGGATTAATTAAGCTGACGAGTCAGGGTCCACCGTACTTTGGGGAGATGGAAAGACCCGCATTCTGTAATGGCGGAGGGTTTGAATACCCTTACAGATGCAGAACTTAGTACAAACATGATTGGTTAGTTGACCTTTAAAATGCTTGGTTACTAGTTATTTTATCCCTGAGGGGGCAAGTGCTCAGCTTGGGACATCATGTCACATAAAAGACACCCTCCACATGGTGCTCTATCTCTTCTTCTCTACCTCTCTCTCTACACCCCGCTTACTTTCTCCCTCACTCTCTCTCTCTCTCTCTCTCTCTCTCTCTCTCTCTCTCTCTCTCTCTGGTGCCCCTTTCCCCTTTTTCTTCTCACTCCTTGTTCCTTTAATAAACTCTGTATTACATCTGCTGCTGGTACCTTGTATTCTATTCTATCATCTGCCTTAATCTTATATATAACGAAAAGCAAGCAAACAAACAACAAAAACAAACTAACAAAAAAAACCTAACGAGTATAGAATGTCAATCTGGTTTTTAGAAAACAAATAACAACCATTAGACACCCCTTAAAACCACATTGAATCTGTGCACTATTCTGAAGAAAAGCAGTCCCAGCACTTGGAGGCAGAGGCAGGAAGATCTCTTGGCTCTGCTCCTTAACAATTAGATTTTATTATGAATTTATTAAACAAAACTGTCTTCCTTACAACCCAACTACTCTAAGCAAAAAGGAAAGGAGGTTAAAAAAAAGAAGATTAAATCTTCCGGGTCCCTAGGTGTCTCTGGGCCTGTAGGAAGATCCTCTCCCTGATCAAAGGAATCCTCCCCTTGTGGTCCAAACCTGCAGCCCTTTCTGTTGTCTTTTTGTCTCCTTCTTCCAGTCTGTCTACAACTCAGAACTTGGTCTTCTCTCCATTTCCCACCTCCCATCATTGGCAATTTGCAATACAATAGCCCGCCTGGAGTTCCCAGTCCTTTTTCTTAATTTTGGACCCAGGATGGATCCTCTCAGTCCATCACAATGTTTATCACAATAGGTATCCGTGGTGTCTCAAAAAAGCCCACCAAGATTGCTTTTACCTTGGGCCAAGTCATATTCCTTCCACAAGGATCTCTATGAATTTGAGGCTTATCTGGCATCTATATGAGTTCATGGCTGATCTTGAGTAAGTAGCAGGCCAGCTAGGACAGACTGCATAGTAGGAGCTTGCTTCTGCTGCTGCTGATAATGAGGAGGAGGAAGAGGAGGAGGAGAAGGAGGAGGAGGAGGAGGAGGAGGAGGAGGAGGAGGAGGAAGAAGAAGAAGAAGAAGAAGAAGAAGAAGAAGAAGAAGAAACAACAGGAGGAAGAGGAGAAGAGGAAGAGGGAGAAGGGAGAGAAGAAGGGGAGAGGAGGAGGTAGAAATATTTTTAAAAGATATATTTTTTATTGGTTAAATGATTGTCATCACAAGTATTTGTACATATAAATATATAAACACAACCTGCTGAGTGCATTTATGTTTCCCATATGTATATGGTTTTAGAGCTGACTGTTTGGCGTTAGATAATTTATCAGGGATAATCCCTTAAGAAGATTGATTCTCCCTTCCTTAGCAGTCATTAATTGGCTGAAGCTCTTCATTTCTGTATGTGACCTTGTGAGATTTCTGTTCTTCATGATGATGTGTCAATTGGTGGAGTCATCTTTCAACTGTTGTTCAGGCAAGCCATAATGTTGAGATTTCACAGATACAGCTTCCCTGTTATTAATAGAAGATACTGTCTCACAACTGATTTCCTAGTTCTTGGGCTTGTAGGAGAGGTACACATGTTTTTGTATTGATCCAAAATGTGGGATGGGGAACAGACTTGTGAGAGAGCAGGATGTTTTTCGGCTTAGAAGTCAAACCATTTTGCTGGAGAACTTGGATGTTTCCAGCTGAAAACATCCTAGTAGAGACTCTGGGAATATATATATATATATGAGCCTCAGCTGCTGTCCAGGTTCCAGCAACAATCTTGGTTGAATTGTGGGTTTGCTGAGGGCCTGCTTACTACACCAGGAGAATTGTTCCTTATAACTGATATCCTTAAGATTTCATTATTGTGTTCCTTAATCTCCTTTTCCTATTGTTTGGGTTAGTCGGGTTGTAAGTGAGGTACTCTCTGTTAGGGAGTTCATAATAAAGTATAATTGTTAAGACAATTGGGCCAAAACAGGCTCTTACAGCCTTTCCACTCCCTCTTCCAAAATGTTCCCTGAGCCTTAGGTATAAGGTCTATGTTGAAGATGCATCAATTGGGCTGGATGCGAGGTGCTAGGTGCCAGGTGCCCAATGGTCAGATTTCCACGACATTTCGTCCAGTTGAGGCTTTCTGTAACAGCCTCTGTTTGGTGCTAAAAAAAATAATTAGAAGAATTTTCAAAATTATAAAACAGAGACAGCTGTGAATAGAATGCTTGCTACCATGTTCTGGCTATTATGAAACAGCCTAAGTGTCCCTCAATCGAAGAATGGATAAAGAAACTGTGGTACATATACACTATGGAATATTACTCAGCTATTAAAAACAAGGAATTCCCGAAATTTGTGGATAAATGGATTGAGCTAGAAATGATCATAATGAGTGAGTTAAACCAGAAGCAGAAAGACTCAAATGGTATATACTCATATCTGCATATTAGCCCAAGGGGCATGTCCCACAAAAGCCTTCACTTACCAGGAAACCAAGACAGAGGGGAGGACATTCTAGTGGGACTCTAGATGAGAGAAGCATGGGAGAATGGCAAAGTAGAAGGATCCAGAGGGTCCTAGAAGCCTACAAGTAGAACATTATGATAGGCAGATTTGGGCTCAGGGGTCCCGCTCAAACTAAGGCAACAGCCAAGGACAATACAGGCGGTAAACCTTAAACCCCTACCCAGATCTAGCCAATGGACAGAACACTCTCCACAGTAGAGTGGAGAGTGGGATATTACTTTCTCACATAGTCTGGTGCCTCACCTTTGACCATGTCCCCTGGAGGGGGAGACCTGGTGGCAGTCAGAGGAAGGACAGCAGGTTACCAAGAAGAGACTTGATACCCTATGAACAAATATAGGGGGAGGTAATCCCCCTCAGGAACAGTCATAGGGGAGGGGAATAAGGGGAAAATGGGAGGGAGGGAAGAATGGGAGGATACAAGGGATGGGATAACCATTGAGATGTAACAAGAATAAATCAATAAAGGAGAAAAAAAACCAAACCAAAACAAAAAAAAATAGAATGCTTGCTACGTAAGCCTAATGTCCTGAATTCAATCACAGAACTCACACAACACTACAAAGGAGAGAATGATTCCAAAAAGTGGTTCTCTGACTTCTACGGACCCAACACACATACCTACACTCACACATGTGGAATATATGCACATACTAGGTAGATGGATGATAGATAGATGACAGATAGATAGATGATAGTAGATAAATAAAAAGAACAAATAGATGATAGATAAGGAAAAGATGGAAAAATAGATGATAGATGGGTAGAAAGATAGATGATAGATAGATAGATTATAGATAAATAGAAAGGAAACTGATGGTAGATGGATAGATAGAAAGAAAGATGATAGATAGAAAATAGCTAAAAAGATAGATGATAGATAGACAGACAGACTGATAGATAGATGATAGGTAAGAAACAGGTGGGGAGCTGGCTCAGTGGTTAAGACTGAGTACTGCTATCGCAAAGGACCTAAAGTTAAGGTCCCAGTATCTATGTGGGGTGGCTCACAACTACCTGTAACTCCAACTCTAGGAAACTCAATGCCCTCTTCTGTTCTCTGAGGACATCTACAATGTGTGCAAATACCCAACCCCTACACATATACACACATACTTAATAATACAATATTAAAATAATAAACACTTTAAAATTTTGAGACAATTAAAAATAAAAATGTTAAAAAGTAATTGATTTGGGTTAAAACAATTAACTCCAAACACAGAATTCTTTTTATTTTATTCTTATGGAGACTATTGTACCAAGAAGCAAATGTGTGATGAGACTAGATTGGTCACTGAGAAAGTGGCCCTTACTCCCTGTCTCCTCCATCTGCCTAGTACAAGCTTGCCACTCTGCTTCAGTTCTCCCCTCTTCACCCCACCTGTACAGACAGCTCATCTATGTCAAACAAGTTCATCTGGCATTTGAATACATTCTCAAAACAACAACAGAGTGAGTATTGTATCAGAAACAGCCCAGAGGATTGCAGGGATTTCTTGAAAGATGTGTGGTGACACCATTCAGGGATGTAGGGTACACTGGGGGTGGGGGAGGGACACTGAAGCTCCCTGGGCTGGAAAAGGAGATGTTGTGGGTTGATTTCACTTTCAAAACCCATAAGCTGATACAAAATCAGGACAGTAAGAAAAGGGGGCTTGAAGTGGCCACTTTAATCTTCTTTTCTTTCCTTTGAGAGACTGAAGGAACCTAGATTTCCTTCTTCTGCAGGGCTGTCCAGTGTGTTGTGGCTCCAAGACTGGATCACATGGGCCAGGACATCATTTTAGTTATGAGTGCCAATGGGGATGAGCACATCATGGTTCAGTACTGAGCAGCTGCCCCAGCCAAGTCAGCATGACCCTTGAGCCTCTGTTTTCTTATTTCCAAAGCAGAGAAACTCAGTAGGACCAGAATTTCCAAGGGATGTTCTGTTGGAATTTAATGCTGATTATCTGGAAAAGGGCATAAGCAAGGTGAGGTGTGAAAATAGTGCGTTAAACATATTTAGCTTGTTTCCTCAAGAGTTTCTGAGATATTCATGTCGTGTGGCTTGGGAATTCTCAATCATGCTCCTAGTTCATGCTTGATTGTGGGATTCTTCCTACCATCCGGCTTACCTCAGGGTTTGTCAGATTATACTGTGGGTATGTGCTAATACCCATTAAGATCCCTGCCCCATCTCCAACTCTAACATGCATGATTTAAAAAAAAAATCCATATTCATCAATGGAAGATGTTATCTATTTGATCTGTTTGGAAAAAATACACAAGGAAGGACTGAATGCAGGTCACAGGATCTCTGAAGGAGGATATAGAGGTCATTGCCTTTGTAGCTCTAACTCTGTCATGGATATTTCATTATTGGTGGTAGATAAGTGCATAAAAATATATCTAATAGTGAAAGTGTAAAATCCAATGTTAAGCTCACTGAAATGTCATCAGTTTCAATGTGTGATTGCTACCTTATTTCCAAGTTTTTAATGATAAATTTATTTTTAATTTTTTAAATAAGTAGAATGAAAAGTATATTTTCTATGAAGTGAGAAAAGTCAGAGATCATGAAGAAGACAGCAGGAAAGAAGGTTGAAGGGGAAGGTGGGCAGAGAGGGTCCCTTAGGGCACTGGCTGAAGGAGCAACCAAAGCATGCGTGTGTGTGTGTGTGTGTGTGTGTGTGTGTGTGTGTGTGTGTGTGTGTGTGTGTGTGCGTCAATTAAACACTCATGCATGTTTAAAATGATCTGTGAGCCCATGGGTGGTTGCTGACAGGTAAAAGAAGGCTTTGCATTATAGGTTCAAAAGTGTTGCCACCAGTACCTTTGTCTATTGAATAGCACAAGAGGGACAATGAGCAAGGCCTTAGCACTGAGCACTGAGCACTCCTCAAAGGAGGCTGAGTAAACTTCCTGCTGCTTTTCCCTGAGATAGTGTGGGCACTTCCTGAATATCTGCCACAGGGATGTAGAGATCCTGGATTCTCACCAGTTTCTAGAAGTAGAAACAGTCTCCCAGGATGACCAGTATAAGTCAGTTGCAGTGACAATTAGCGCTGGTTATGACCTGTGACTCACTGCAGCATCCTATCCCCAGATTGACACAGCCAGGTTCCACCAGAAAGCAAAATCAAGTCTAGGTGCTGAGCTGTGCTTCCTCCTGGAGTCTCTCCCTCTTTAGAAGTTAGTTAGTGGCCTCTCCACATGAAAATAAAGGCCAGCTCCAAAATGGCTATAGGGGTGTTTTCCTCCCCCAAAACACTTTTCTTATCAAAAGTTCTTGTTCAAAAGTGCTTGCATTCTATGGGTTCTTGGCTCTAAAATCTGGCCAGATAACCAGACACAATGGTTCTCTTCATTTACTCTGTGGAAGGGTTTGTTTTGTAATGAGCTGAGAGTCTTGGTGGACCTAACAGCCCATCAGATACCCAGCTGTCTGGGGTGCTGCCTGGTAATCAGGGCTTAGAAGAGGCCAACAATTCTTAACACTAAAACAGCAGCTGGAAAGCAAAGCCTGGTGGCCTAGCCTTACCCAACCAGATTGCAGGGCTATTTTTGTCCCTGGTGCTGACTATCCTGATGGAATGCAGAATTACTTTTGTGATTAAATGTGACCAAAAGGCTAGCAACTGTTAATCTCTGGAAATCTGTTACAAATTGGATGGCAAGCACCAGCAAACTGCTATTTTTTTTAAGTCTAAAAATAATTCTTAGTGCCCTTTAATGTAAGTAACACAGGAGTAAAAGGGATTTTCATTTATTAGGTTGGAGTGGTAATGATTGTTAGCAGTCAATTCTAAATATAGTAGGAGGCATGGATGTATGGGCTCCCAAGGGAAGAGGAGTGGGTGGGGGTGCTAGAGGGGCAGGCAGAGCAGCAGGTAGGGCTTTGAGCTTCCACACTTTAGTCATTCTGGTCTGGAGAGTACTGCACAAGAGCCGATATCCTTTAACTCTGCTTCTGGGGAGCTTTCGTGACTGAGATGAGAGTATATGAGATGTGGACCAAAACAGGGTGGGGGCCTCACTGATTGGGATCACTCTGAAGTAGTGGTGAATATATTGCTAGTCTGGCTGTGTGTCATCTGTGTTTGGTTTCTTCGGAAATCAGGGTCAGATCCAGAAGAATGTTCTACCCCAGAAAAGGCTGTGATTTCTAATTTGGGCCATGTGCAGTCAGCTGTACCGAGACAGGCTGAGAAATAAGTGAGACTCCGGGGGGCGGGGGTGGGCAGCAAAATGCTTTTGTCATCCAAATCTAGGCTTTCTGAACACTCTGAAGATTTCTTGTAAGGAGTCTAGCCACACTGGCCTCAGTTTCATTTTTGTTTGAGTAGAGACCCAAGACTCCAGAGATGTTCCTCCCTACCCTCCTCTCCTCCTTAATTTCACTAGTCCACAGTCATGACTCACTATTTGCCTATTATCCTCAGGACTGTTCTGTACATATAAAGAAACTATGACAAACAGCATAAATTATAAAGCAGCAGCAGGAGCAAAGGTCTAGGCAGATTCCCACATCTTGTTCCTGAACCATTGTACTTTAAAAACCTATCCAATCACAGATTTAGCAAAGCTCCTTACGCACACCCATATGTACTGCCTTTAAACATGACAGTGCTATATGCTTCTACATGTACACATATGCTGACATCATTTACTAACATATGTTTGTATATACACACATCTCATAGTCATGAGCAAACAGTATTTGTTTTAATTTTTCCTGTCTCAGATAAATCTTGCAGTAAAGCATTGGATTTTCAGCATTCACAGGAAATACATCCAACTGAATCCATGAGGCATCTCAAGCTAACACTGACTTCTTGCTTATCCTGGGGGAGTCTTTCTTAAATGCCCTTCACTATTGTCTCTGCCATAGAGAAAGAATCACAATTATCCAGGTATTATATGATTATCTAGTGGGTAAGATGACACGAGGGTGGGGTGCATGCATTTGAGTTCCTGTGAGGAATTTGAGCATTAACACTACTCTCGAATCCATGAAATTACCTCAGCCCATGGTGCTCTTAGAATGCCTGATTCTACAGTTCAGAGTTTTTCTTTCCACATCTGGGCTTCAGCTTGTATCTGTATCACTTATATCGATATCCTTTTACTCTGCTGCTTCTAATTTGTTCAATAACTATATGATCAAACTCAGTGATTTGTGGGCAAGGTAAGAATAAACATGGTGGCCTGTGAACCTAAGGACATTCCTTGTAGGTGGCCTGCAGGGTCTTGAGTACCTAGCCCTTGTGAACAGCCTAAGTCCTAAGGCAGTAAAAACCAAAAGCCTGGGCAGAGTTTGATGTCTTGTTCTTCAAGCATTACACTTGTAATACTACTGGGATGCTAAGGGATGTGTTTGGCCTTCCTGGGTCAGATATGTTTAACACACATGAAAGAAGCTGTCAAAACAGAGTGATTGTTCAGAAACACAAAATGAAAATATCTCCTAAGAGCATCCTTGAATGGAGGCTTCCACTTTACTCTGTTTAGGGAGAATGGGATTCAGTAGCATGGACAAGTGAATACTGATCTTAAACCCTCAGCAAACCTCAGCATCACTATGTTAGAACCCAAAACTTAGGTTACACGTGATCTTTTTAAAAGAAAAAAAGCAATCGATCCTTTGCCGGACCTTATTTAATCAAATTCACTGTACAAAATGGATCTCTGAAACACTGAAGGTCATAGAAACTGCTTTGGTTCCCCTATACACAAATGCCTGATGCTAATGGGGCACCTTATGTGAGTGGTCTTCTGATTTAGAGAGTTTGGGGCAGGGGTCTGGTAATATAACTGAGTGACAGAGCATTTCCCTGGTGTTCAAGAGACCCTGGGTTCAGTCCCTATTTGCTGGTGTTGGGAAAAAATTTCCTGAATTAATGCAGCAACAGTCTGTACCATGGCCTGGACAGAGTTAGTATAGACCTGCAGCCACATTTTTACACAGCATATACTTGAGGTGTATTGTTATAATTGGATGTTTCTTACTCTCTCACTCAGGATACTCAGAGGGGTCCACCCTCCAGATGCTCGAACGGAACGCACCTGTGGTCTGCATGCAGCCTGCATATAAAGCATGAATTCACTGTGTGGGATGGTGGTACACCAGAGCCCCTGGCCTGGGGAAGTCTCAGGGAAACAGGAGAATCTGCCTTTGGCCCCCTCCACCTGCCCCATGCCAATTTGTGGAGGGCCCAGGGGCCATGTGGAAACACAGGTGACTGGGTCCACCTAGCCCAGTGAGGGCTCATGCGATGATGGAGGGGACTTAGCCCACAAACCTGAGCAGCTAGAACCCAGCTTAGACAGTGCCCACAGCCCCGGCAGGATCTCCCACGCACCTGGGAGAGGCTGGAAACCCCTGAGGTGTCTATACACTGGTGTAAAAGGCAACAACAGCTCAGAAGGTCTGACCTGGGTGGGGTCTTGACTACAGGGCCATGGGAAGTACAGGCAGCTTGGAGCAACCTGCCCAGCCAGAGCATACAAAGCCTGTGGTCTGAAACATCCCTGTCTCTGGACCATGGCATACCAATCCTTCAGACTCCACCAGACAGAACCTAGCAGGATCAGTTCCCATAGCCATGGCAGGATCTCTCATGCTCTCAGGAAAGGCTGGACATACCTGAGGTGTCTATATGCTGGTTGAAAAGTTGCCCATAGCTCAGTGGGTCTGATCTGGGTCAGGTCTTGACTACAGGGCTGAGGGAAGTGTAGGCAACTGGGAGCAACTTGCCCAGCCAGAGCTCGTTGTCCACAGTCTGAGTCCCAAAACAGCTGGTCTGCATCATAGCACTAATGTGAAAGGGACAAGGTGGAAGCCTACGTCTGCTGACCCACCCTGGTGCCTAAGGTATATAGCAAAGTCTCCAGGAGTGGAAACCAGGTCACCTGCCTGTTCCAGGGAAGAACTCCCTGCTCCCCATAGGCAAGGGCACATGACCTGTAATCATTCACCAACTATCTACTCTCAACGACCAGTGAAGAACACCAAAAGCTATGTCCCATCACCAGAAACAGTAAAATTACCAAAGGAGAGTGTAAGAAGGCAAACAACAAAAACCAAAACAGTTCGGCATCTCTGGATCCCAGCTATCCCAAAGAAAGTAGCCCTGAGAACCCAAACATAATCGAAATACAAGAAAATGATCTCAAGTCCTTAGTATGGAATATGATAATAAAAGAAACGAATAAAACTTGTAAACAACTGCAGGAGGATGCAAGCAAACAGGTTGAAGACATAAAAGAGACATATAGAGAGGCACAGGAAGAATTTCAGGAAAATACAAACAAACAGATGAAGTAGATCAATAAAAGAGTTCAAGATCTGAAGATGAAAATGGAATCTATGATAAATGAACACATAGAAGAAAAACGTGATCGAAAGACCTTAGAGAACACAGCAAGCAACATAGAGATGACCTTCTCTAACAGAATCCAAGAAATGGAGGAATGAATCTCAGGACTTGAAGATACAATTGTAGAATTTGAAAGAGCCATCAGTGAAAATGATGAATCTGAAAAGTTCCTGACACAGAACATCCAAGAAATCAAGGACACTATGAAAAGAAGAAACCTGAGATTAATAGGCATTGAGAAAAGAGAAGACACCTGACTCCACAGCCGAGAAAATATCTTGAACAATGTCATAGAAGAAAATTTCATCAATCTGAAGATGCATATGAACATGCAAGAGGCCTACAGAACATTAAATAAAATAGACCAGAAAAGAAAATCTTCCCATCACATAATAATAAAAAGACAAAACATACAGAACAAAGAAAAATATTAAAAACGGCAAGAGAAAAAGGCAGAGTAACGTATGATGGCAAACCTATCAGAATTACACCCGACTTCTTAGCATAGACCATGAAAACCAGAAGGACCTGAACAGAAGTCCTGCAAACCCTAAGAAAACACAGATGCCAGGCCAGACTACTATACCCAGCAAAACTATCAATAACCATTGATCGAGAAAACAAAAGATTCCACGACAGAAAAAAATTCAAACAGTTCCTATCCACAAATCCAGCTTTACAAAAGTTACTAGAAGGAAAACTCTACCCCAAAGGGATGAGTAACAACCAAAACTAGACAGGAAATAGATAACTACACCATTGTAAAATCACAACGTCACACACTCCCGACTATAACAAACATCAAAAATTGAAGGGACTTAACAGTCACTGGTCATTAATATCTCTCAACATCAATGGTCTCAATTCTCCAATAAAAAGACACAGACTAACCGAGTGGATGCATAAACAAGACCCAACATTCCTCTGCCTTCAAGAAACACATCTCATCCACAAAGACAGACATTACCTCAGGGTAAAAGGCTGGGAAAAAATATTCCAAGGAAACGGTCACAAGAAGCAAGCTGGTGTAACCATTCTAATTTCTAATAAAATAGACTTTCAACCAAAATTAATCAAAAGGGATGAGGAAGGACATTTCATACTCATCAAGGGTAAAATCAACCAAGATGACATCACAATTCTGAACATCTATGCTCCACATACAAGGGTACCCACACTTGTTAAAAAAAACTGTTAACAAAGCTTAAACCACTCATTGATCCCCACACATTAATAGTGGGAGACTTCAATACCACACTTTCACTGAAGGATACGTCATTGAAACAGAAACTAAGCCAAGAAATAACACCATTAACCAATGCCATGAATGAAATGGATCTAACAGATATTTACAGAACTTTTCACTCACAATCACAAAGGATTATACCTTCTTCTCAGTACCCCACAGAGCCTTCTCCAAAACTGTTGAGAAAGTAGGTCACAAAGCAAGCCTCAACAGATACAAGAAGATTGAAATAATACATTGTATCCTATCAGATTACCATGGTCTAAAGCTGGACTTCAACAACAACAGAAATAACAAAAAGCCTACTCACATATGGAAACTAAACAACTCTCTACTTAATGACACCTGGAAGGAAGAAATAAGGAACTCCCTGAAATTCAATGAAAATGAAGGAACAACGTACCCAAATTTGTGGGATACATTGAAAGTAGTGCTAAGAGGAAAATTCATAGCACTAAGTGCCTTTATAAAGAAATTGGAAACATCCCACATAAGCAACTTAACGACACATCTGGAAACCCTAGGAAAAAAAGAAGCAGAAATGCCTAAGAGGAGTAGCTATCTGGACATATTCAAACTCAAGGCTGAAATCAATAAATTAGAAACAAAGAGAACAATTCAATGAATCAATAAAGCCAGGAGCTGGTTCTTCGAGAAAATCAACAAGATAGACAAACCATTAGCCAAACTAACTAAAAGATGGAGAGACACTAAGCAAATCAACAAAATCAGAAATGAAAAGGGAGACATAACAACAGACCCTGAAGAAATACAAAGAATCATAAGATCCGACTTCAAAGGTATATATGCCACAAAAATTGAAAATCTAAGGGAAATGGAAAATTTTCTTGATTGATTCCACTTGTCAAAATTGAATCAAGATCAGATAAACAAATTAAATCATCCTATTTCTCCTATAGAAATAGAAGCAATCATTGATAGCCTCCCAACCAAAAACAGCCCAGGGCCAGATGGTTTCAGTGCAGAATTCTACCAGACCTTCAAAGAAGAGCTAATATCAATACTCTTCAAGCTACTCCAAAAGATAGAAATGGATGGAACATTACCAAATTTTTTCTATGAGGCCACAGTCATGTTGATACCTAAACCCCACAGAGACCGAACAAAAAAGAGAATTTCAGACCAATTTCTCTCATAAACATTGATGCAAAAATACTCAGTAAAATACTCATAGAACGATTACAAGAACCTATCAAAGATATCATTTGCCATGGCCAGGTAGGCTTCATTTCAGGCATGCAGGGATGTTTTAATGTATGGAAATCCATAAATGTAATCCACCATATACATAAACTGAGAGAAAAAAACCACATGATCATCTCCTTAGATGCAGAAAAAGCATTTGACAAAATCCAACACCCTTTCATGTTTAAAGTTTGGAGAGATCGGGAGTACATGGTGCATACCAAAACATAATAAAGGCTATACACAGCAAGCCAATAGCCAGCATCAAATTAAATGGAGAGATACTCAAGGAAATTCCTCTAAAATCAGGGATCAGACAAGGCTCCCCACTCTCTCCATATGTCTTCAATATAGTTCTTGAAGTTCTAGCCAGAGCAATAAGATATCAAAAGGAGATGAAGGGGATTCAAATGGGAAAGGAGGAAGTCAAATTATCCCTATTTGGAGATGATATGATAGTGTACATAAGTCACCCCCAAAATTCAACCAGAGAACTCCTACAGTTGATAAACACTTTCAGCAAATTGGCTGGGTACAAAATTAACTCAAAAAAGTCAGTAGACTTCCTATGTACAAAGGACAAACATTCAAAGGAAGAAATTAGGACAACTATTCCCTTCACGATAGCCACAAGCAATATAAAATATTTAGGAGTAACTCTAACCAAGCAAGTGAAGGACTTGTTTGAAAAGAACTTCAAATCTCTGAAGAAAGAGATTGAACATGGCATCAGAAGATGAAAGCATCTCCCTTGTTCATGGATTGGAAGAGTTAACATAATAAAAATGGCTGTCTTACCAAAAGCAAATTACAGATTCAATGCAACTCCTATCCAAAAACCTACACAATGTTTTTAAGACATTGAAAGACCTATTCTCAACTTCATATGGAAAAACAAAAAAACCAGAATACCTAAAACAATCCAACACAATAAAAGATCCTCTGGAGGAATCTCCATTTCTGATCTCAAGCTGTACTGTAGAGTAACAATAATTAAAACAGCGTGGTACTGGTGCAGCAATAGGTGATCAATGGAATTGAATTGAAGACCCAGAAATAAATCCACACACATATGGTCACTTGATTTTTGAAAAAGAAGCCCAATCTATTCAATGAAAAAAGGATAGCATCTTCAACAAATGGTGCTGGTGTGACTGGATTTCTACATGTAGAAAAATACAATTAGACACATATTTGTCACCATGCACAAAACTCAAGTCCAAGTGCATTAAGGACCCCAACATAAAACCAGAGAAACTAAATCAGTCAGAAGAAAAAGTAGGGAAGCGCCTGGAACACATTGGCACAGGAGACAACTTCCTGAACAAAACTCTAATAGCCTAGGCCTCAAGGTCAACAATTCACAGTGGGACCTCATGAGGCTGAGAAGCTTCTGTAAGGCAGGAAACACTGTCAAAAGAACACAGTGACAGCGTACAGACTGGGAAAAGATCTTCACCAACTCTACATCTGACAAAGGTCTAACATCCAAAATATATAAAGAACTCAGGAAATTAAACACCACCAAACCAAATAACTCAATTAAGAAATGGGGTTCAGAATTAAAAAGAGAATTCTCAACAAAGGAATATCAAATGGCTGAGAAACACTTAAATACATGCTCAACATCTTTTGTTATCAGAGAAATGCAAACCAAAACAACTCTGAGATTCTATCTTACACTTATCAGAATGGCTAAGATCAAAAACTCAAATGACAGTACATGCTGGCAAGGATGTGGAGAAAGGGGAACTCCTTCACTGCTGGTGGGAGTGCAAACCTGTACAACCACTTTGGAAATCAATGTAACATTTTCTCAGACAACTGGAAATAGGGCTTCATCCAGACCCAGCTATTCCACTCCTAGGAATATACCCAGAAAATGCTCCACCACACAACAGGGACATATGCTCAACCATGTTCATAGCAGCCTTATTCATAACAGTAGAACATGGAAACAGCCAAAATGGCCCTCAGTTGAAGAATGGATAATGAAATTGTGGTACATTTACACTATGGTATACTACCCAGCTATAAAACACCAAGGAAATCCTGAAATTTATAGACAAATGGATGGAATTAGAAACGATCATACTGAGCAAGTTAACCCAGAAGCAGAAAGACTTACATGGTATATACTCACTAGCCCAAAAGGCATGTCCCATGAAAGTTTTCACTTACCAGGAGATTGGACCAGTTGTGAGGACATCCTCTTGGGACTCTAGGTGAGAGAAATATAGGAGATGTGGTAATAGAAGGATCCAGAGCATCTTAGAAACCAGAGCATCTTAGAAAGAAGATCATAATGGATGGATCAGGGCCCAGGGGTGACTACTCAAAATATTGCACTAACAAAGGACAATACAAGTAATAAACACAAAACCCCTACTCTGATATAGGCAATAGACAGGACATTCTCCACAGTTATGTGGAGAGCAGGGACTAACTCTGACATGAACTCTGGTGCCCCATATTTGATGACCTACCTTTGGTGGAGAGCCCTGGTGGCACTCAAAGAAAGAATAGGCAGGCTGCTAAGATGAGATTTGATAGCCTGTCACCACAAAGTGGGGGAGGAGATCACCTTTGATCATGGACCTAGGGGAGAGTGGAAGGGAGGGAAGAACAGGAGGATACAAGTGATGGGAGAACAATTGAGTTGTAATCTGAATAAATTAATTTTTAAGATTACCAAAGAAATGTACAAAAGGTTTGCATTCTGTGGAGATGCACATGTTCAATTTTGTGACCTTATGGAACTCTTCAGAATTGGTGGGAAATCTCCAGACACAAACTACCTATTCATGAGTGACTGTGTAGGCCCAGGTTATTATTCTGTGGAGGCTGTGGCTCTTCTAGTAGCATTAAAGGTGCACTATCCAGAGCACATTACAATACTGCCAGGAAACTATGAAAGACGGCAGATCACACAAGTATACGGATTTTCTGATGAGTGTCTATGGAAGTATGGAAATGCCAGTGTACGGGAAAACTTTACAGACCTCTTTCATTGTCTTTCACTTACAGATTCAGTAGACAGGTATTCTGCCTCCATGGTGGCTTCTCTCCACCCATAGATACAGTGGATCATGTGAGAGCTCTGGATCATTTACAAGAAGTTCCTCATGAGGGCCCAGTATGTGATCTCTTATGGTCAGACCCAGAGGACAACGGTGAATGGGGCTTTTCACCATGTGGTACTAGCTACACATTTGGACAAGATATTTCTGAAGCACTTAATTATGCCAAGGATCTCACACTGGTGTGTCATGCTCTCCCGTTTGCAATGGAATGATATAAATGGTGCCATGATCAGAATGGGGTTACCATTTATAGTGTACCCAATTACTGCTCTTGTTCCAGAAACCAGGCTGCTACCATGGAATTAGACAGCCCTTTAAAATATTTTTCTCTTCAGTTTGGTCCAGCATCTCATCATGGAGAGCCCCATGTGACCCAGTGCACCCCAAACTACTTCCTATAAATTCCTCCCCTGGACCTTTTTTTTGTATTTGCAAGTATACCTGGCCCTTTACTATGTACATATGTACATATATATTTAAAAACAATGGTTATCTATGTGTTTCTGTAACAAATGGTGGTATGTCTTGACATAAAGCCACATCATGGACCACAATGTGATGTACTAATGATAAGTGTTGAGTACAATTTGCAACTTAGGACCCTGTCCTAGACGAGTCAACTGGACTGCTTGCCTGTTGTACTGTAGTAACCATTGTTTTTGACTGGTTAAGCAAAAAAGGTCACTGACTACCTCATTTCCTTTGTGCTTTCTTGGAAATCTAGTTACAATGCTTTAACTGGCATGGATTAACAGAGTTGGAGTTTTATTTTTAAGAACTCACAAGCTGATTTACACTTAAATTCATAATCCTTTATTTTATTGAAATGTATGACTAATTGAAGAAGAGATTCCTTGGGAGTATGTTGTCATAACATTAAAGAGATTTTCTTTCATTTAAACTAAAGTACTATTTGATGTTGAGCCGCGTATTTCTGTCTATTTGTCATGACCATGCATGCATCCTATTTGGTGTCCTGCACAAATAAAGTTTCCAATTTAAACAAACAAATCTGGCTTTAATACTAAACTATTGGTAGACGTCAGTGTCCTGACCACCCTCTTTAAGCTTCTTTTTCTGTTAATGGCACATACAAGTGCAGTGAAGAAAGGCCTCCAGATAGCCAAAGCAGAAAAGGCTGCAATACAGGGGAAGGGTGCTTATGATCCAGGAAGGGCTGAAGTACTTTTTCAGTTAGGAAAGCCAATAGGCTTTCAGGTCATGCCATCATCACCTAACTCCAGAGGACATGAAACTACTGTCTCTGCCTCACTAATGTGGTAATCAACACTGAAATTTTGAATTCTCTGTAGCAAACATACACATTGCGTCTAACCTGCTAGCATCAAGAGAAGAAGCAAAGAACTTCCTACCTCACACCTAGATTTCAAATTTGGAGCTATTATTCCTCTGTGGTGAAACTTTTTACAGGTACCTTTGAGCGAGTCTAGGTTTTACATCACCAACCTCATTAACAGGGAGATGTACATAGAGAAAGATAGGAGTGCATGCTGAATGTGGCACATATATGGGTATGATTCTAGTAAATTACAAGCTCATCTAAAGTACGTAGTGCTGTGTCTGGAATATAGCAAGTACTTAATATTTACAAAGTTATTTATATTTATATAGCTGGCGTAGTGTTGGAATTCAGGTGCCACATGAGAATTAAATGGGATTCCCATTTTTCAGGCAACTTTTTCAAAATCCATTTTTAGATATTTAGTCTAAATTCTGAAATCACTTTTCCTTTAATCTCAACCTGCCTCATATTTTCCCTCAATTTCCAGTTTTAATCTAACTTTATTCACTAACATACCCTCATCTGGAAAAATGTACCCTAGTGTCTTTACCAGTAGAATCCAAACAGAAACCACCCATTTCCTTAATGACACTGGGGAGCTTGATTTTCTGACACTACAATGTCAGAGAAATCTTTTCCATTCCCTTTGTCTAATATAGGAAAAATGGAGGAGAAAAACAAAATCTTTACCCATCCAAGCTGAGTTGAGTGGAAAGGTCATATCCTGGCAAGTAGCTAAAGTCAGGTCTCAAAAAGTCAAGTATTTATAAAGCTCCTAAATCTGGATTTTACTTAGCATGAGGAAACTCATTTCAGAGAGGTGAGGATGCAGAAGGCACCCTTAGTAAGGAGCAGTTCTTCTGCTGCCTCAGTCTTGGACTTCCCAGCCCCAGCAAACAGGAAGTGAGGAGCAGCTCTCTGTTTGCTTACAAGTTACCCAGTCTGTGGCATTTTGTTACAGTGGCCTAAAGGGATTCAGACAGGTCAAGGATCGGGAATGAACTTCCTGAGGAGATATGACATGGGGATCAGGTGCACGAGCACCTCAGGCTAGTAGAAAAGAAAACCAGAACAGGCACAAGAGCATGCCTTGGCAGATAAGTCAGTCAAGGGCAGCAGAGGCTGGATCATTCCCTGCCTCAGCATGGCTCCCTCCTCCCCTCCTGCTAGCCCAAACACTGACTTCTAGCAAGTGGCCCTCAGCAGAAGAGGGAGGGTCCAAGAGACAGCGTAGCAGGTAAAGTGCCAGTCATGCTGTCACTAGAACCTGAATTGCACTTCCCTACATTTTAAAAATAGCCTCTCATGGTAGAATGTGCATTTCAGTGCTAGAGCGACAGAGACAGGCAGATCCTTAGGGGCACTGGCCAACTAGTCTAGCCCACTTGTCAAATCCCAGGCAAACAAGAATTTCTTTCTTCCTTCCTTCCTTCCTTCCTTCCTTCCTTTCTTTCTTTCTCTTTAATTTTTTCTCTCTTTCTCTCTCTCTCTTACTGTCTCTCTCATACACACACACACACACACACACACACACACACACACACACACTCTGGAGTGGTAGGTAGTTATGAACTGCCCAATGTGGGTGTTCGGAGCCAAATTCGGCTACTCTGCAAGGGCAGTACATGCTCTTAGCCATGGAGCTATCTTTCTAACTCCAAGATTCTGAGACCCTTAAAGTTCCTAACATGCTCAGGCCTCTCACTAACCATCACCAAGACTCCCCAAAAGCCGAGGAAGCTGCTTCCCCAGAGGACCAGCCAATCACCTGCTCTAAAGTTAATTCCATCCCCCCTCCAAGTTATGAGGAATGGTCCCATTCACACATCTACCTATCCATCTCTGGCCAAGAGAAGCCTTGCTCTTGCTTTCAGCTCTGTATGGACTCACTTGAAATGATTTCTGGCCTTTTCTGCCCCACTCGCTCTTTAGTCACATAGCACTCCTCACCCAAACCCACTTCAACAACTCCAAAGGAATACTTCAGGTACTGGAAGGAATGTGAGAAAAATGACCCAAATCACAGTTAGACAGAAACCTGTGTCCATTGCAGGACCCCAGCACTTCAGTTTTTCAGGTGAACTGTACCTTTCCTTCTCGCTGAGTCATTTTGTTAATAATCCTGTCCTGGTTTCTCCAGCCCCAACCGCAGCAAGAATGAATGAATCCTGAGACTTTGGATGAGTATTTAAGATGCATAGCAGGTGTCTAAGCAAGATTAAACCTAACTCAGCAATTCCCAGGCTGGCATTCTTCTTAGAGAGTCCCAGTCTCTTCTCCAGCAGGGTTAGTGGTAAGGTTTGTCACTCCGGGAACTCTTGGACAACTGAACCTCAAACTTACAGTAACCTGCTGATAAGAGCTTGGCTTCCATTCAAGGCATGGGCTTGGGTGATGTGCTAGAAACCTAAGCCTAAAGCAGTTAGGAAAGGCTGGGGTCCAAAATTACAGCGTGGGTGAGCCCAGAGGATGCCAAGTCCAGCACCACTCACCTGTCAGGCCTGATTAGGGGCCCCACTTCCGGGCAGACAGGCCTGAGGTTAAAATCTCGACTGCTATTTTTCATGCTATGGGATTTTAGGCAGTTTATACACAGTGCCTCTTCTTTAAAACGGAGACTGTTAATAATAATCCCAGTGTCATGAACTGTGAGGAGGATAACACAAATGGTGTTTATTGATGAGCACTAGCCCTTTCTCACTTACATATGCATCACTTTTCTCAGAAAACAGGAACTTTAAATAACTGTTACATCATTTTAAAATTGCAATAGACAGATGGATGCATCAGACATACTGAATTGCTCAGGGGGAAAGAAAATGAAACCATGAACTACTATGAGAGATAAAGGTGGTGAAGTTCACACAACTAACCAATCAGCAAGGAGAGAACCCAACACGGATGGGTTGGGAGAAGCACTCTGCCATTCAGATCATCCTCCACTGTCCAGTGCATAGTGTCCGTCAGCTTTGCATGGGTCCCAACAAAGGCACGCCAAATGAAAAGCCTGGAGCAGTTCTCTAAGATTCTGGGCCGGCTGAGAAAGGGTTAACTACTCTGGAGCTGAGTGAAGCCCGCAACAGCCTCAGGCTCATGGCACTATTGTTTACCTTGTGTTCTGAGCACCTGACTCAAGCTGAGCAGGAGGGTTTATTTTCTCACTTGGAAAGTTTTCAAAGAACCAAAAGGATTTGGTTAAAAGGAAATAAGTCCACACCAGCCAATTTTTTTTCAGTGGCCAAATGGGATGGGCAGGAAAAAAAAAGAATTAATCAGCGATCTGCTTCGGGTAGTATACAACAGACCCATTCAGAGGACACTGTCATTTGTTTATCAGTAGCAGCCAGCAGCTTCCTGCAACCAGCAGCTGCTGTCACTCTGCAAAGGGATGTAGTAAAAATGTTAGGGCAAAGCAAATGAAAAATATTTGACTGCATTTATCTTCCTTTTTGGCTATTTTTACCCCCTGCCAGCTTCTCTGACAGCATCTCACTTTTTATTCTTGCTTTTGCTTAGCACTGGAGGTATAAGTGTTGTTATTTAATGTTCTCAAGAGAAGGTGAGACCATGAAACCTAAGCAATGAGGACATGGTGGGACCACCTCTGTGCTGGACCTAAAATGGCCTCCTAATCCTTAGGCAGGCCAATGGCAATCAGGAAAGGCAGAAATGGCCAAGTCTGTGAATGTTTGAATGCTTACTCACCTGAAGCTGGGCAGAGCAAAGTTACTACTTACCTTCCCAGTGAAGGGCTCCATAAACATACCTGAGCGCCTCAGTTTGAAGTGTAGGGATTTTGTTTTCTTAGCTTAGAATGATATTTATTATCCCATACTTTATTGGTTGACTGGTTGCATAACCCAGGCTTTGCTTGGAATCTGTCCCCTTCCTGCCTTGGTCTCCCAGGTACTAAGATTATGGGCTTGTGCTGCCATGCCCATCAAGATCCAGTGCTTATTTCTGAAGTTTACTTACCCATAATGCCCCTTTATAGATCGTAATCTCGGTGAATTGTCTTCATCATTATCAGCAGACTGTGCAGTACTTTCTTCATGAAAAATTACTGTAATTATCTTCCTATTGTGCCTTAATCCATCCATCCACCTATTCACCCACCCTTTCTTTCTTTCTTTCTTTCTTTCTTTCTTTCTTTCTTTCTTTCTTTCTTTCATAGGTCATACACCAGGTTCTTGTTATGAGTGTAGTGGTGAGGACCTGTGGATACAAAACTGAATGAGTCCCACTTGCTAGCATCAAGCTCACTCCAAGGAGCTAGAAGGTAAACAAGCAGGAGATTTGCAAGGAAATGTCCTGGACCCAGGAAAACCCATCTTCTGTGGGTGCACAAAGGGTGCCTTCTCTTCTGGCTACCTCTGCTTGACCCTGCCTTCTCTTCTCCCTTCGCTTATTGCCCTGTAGTGTTGGTATGTCTCCTACCATTTCCCTCACTGCACATCATACCCCATTTCTCATGCCCCAGCACAGAGGGCAGGCTCATGCGTGTACTTCTTACTCTTCTAGACATCTTGCTTATGAGCAGCCTTTCACAGAATAAATCAATACTAGTTCTTTAAAGCAAAGCACCACTAAAGCGTCTTTCTCTTTTTCTTGAAGCACATTGTGAAGATTCTAATCTACAAAGCATACTAAAATGAGAACAGACTCACTGTGCCTCCCTTCATACTCATTTTAACTCGTCTGATTTACAGAGCTGATAGGTGAGGAGATGCTGTCCTCCACCCTGCACTAGGGGTACCCTGACAGGAACATCCATCAAGCAAGCTGTCAGAGCACAATGCTTCAGAGACACCGTTAAACAAAGGTCTGTCTGGTTAACACTTCCAGGAGATGAGAAAGAAGACTGGTGGAATTTTGGGGTCACTTATATACACTATCATATCATCTGCAAACAGGTACATTTACACTATGGAATACTACTCAGCTAATAAAAACAAGGAATTCCCAAAATTTGTGGACAAATGGATTGAACTAGAAATGATCGTAATGAATGAGATAGCCCAGAAGCAGAAAGACTCAAATGGTATATACTCACATATCTGGACATTAACCCAAGGGGCATGTCCCATGAATGTCTTCACTTAGCAGGAAAGTGGGACAGATGGGAGAACATCCTATAGGGACTCTAGGTGAGAGAAGCATGTGAGAATGGGGAAATAGAAGGATCCAGAAGGTCCTAGAAACCTACATTTACACTATGGAATACTACTCAGCTAATAAAAACAAGGAATTCCCAAAATTTGTGGGCAAATGGATTGAACTAGAAATGATTGTAATGAGTGAGATAGCCCAGAAGCAGAAAGACTCAAATGGTATATACTCACTTATATCTGGACATTAACCCAAGGGGCATGTCCCATGAATGTCTTCACTTAGCAGGAAAGTGGGACAGATGGGAGAACATCCTATAGGGACTCTAGGTGAGAGAAGCATGTGAGAATGGGGAAATAGAAGGATCCAGAAGGTCCTAGAAACCTACAAGAAGAACATTATGATAGGTGGATCTGGGCCCAGGGGTCCTGCTCAAACTATGGTACCAGCCAAGGACAATACATGCAGTAAATACCAAACACTGACCCAGATCTAGCCAATGGACAAGACATTCTCCACAGCTGAGTGGAGAGCGAGGACTGACTTTCACATGAACTCTGGTGCTCCATATTTGACCATGTCTCCTTGATGGGGAGGCCTGGCGGCACTCAGAGGAAGGATAGCAGGCTACCAAGAAGAGACTTGATACCCTGTGAGCATATACAGAGGGAGGAAGTCCTCCTCAGTCACAGTCATAAGGGGAGGGGAGTAAGGAGAAAATGAGAGAGAGGGAGGGAGGAATGGAGGGATACAAGGGATGGGCTAACAATTGAGATGTAATATGAATAAATTAATTTTATATGTCTATATCTATATATCTATATATCTATATATCTATATCTATATATATATATATATATATATATATATATATATATATATATAGAGAGAGAGAGAGAGAGAGAGAAGACTGTTAACTCCAGCACTCTGGAAAAAGTATGTCCCTCCCTCAACAGAGACGTGGCCACAGCAGTAAAGTCTCAAGACTTAAAAATGAATTACAAATATGTCTTCTTTTATGAATCAACTCCTGCCTGAAATATATTGATAAATATATTGATGCCACTGAAAACAGGATTTCTCTTTATTAGTAAACTCAGGCTCTTATTTATGTATGTAAATATAAAGATAACTGAGGGTTTTAAGCCCAAACAGATAGTTATACTGGTCTGATGGGGTGCCAGATGGGAGCTGGGGCCCTGAGACATGAGCACATGAGAGGACAGCGGCCACTACACAGTCATTGCATTAGTATCTTAGTGATTGAATGTTTCAGAACATCTTGAAATTTAAACACATATTAGAATCTAAAACACACATGTTAACTGCCATGTGAAATAGTATTTTGTTGTTCCTTTCAAAAGCCTTAGATCTTTCTGGTTTTGGGGTCACTCAAGGCAAGAGAGAATTCCCACAAAGATATAAGAGACTCAGAAGCATGACATCAGAAGCAGGCGGGGAGCAAGACTAAATGGGGTTCTCAGATATCAGGCTGTGTTTATGTGGGAAGCCGCTCTCACATTCACCATTACAAGATGGCGCTGACATCCTGTGTCCCATGCTGACAAACAACTAATCTGCACATGTGCGAAGGGATTTTCCACTTGTTGTGCTCTGCCTCTCCCGTGGCGTCATCTCGCCCAATGAGCAACAGCCAATCAGGGACTGACACATCCTAAGCGGAGGACAGTTTCCTATATAAGGGATGGGTTTCTGCTGTTTGGGGTCTCCATTTTACTTGTGTAAGCTTATGCTCTCCCTCTCAAGATGCATTAAAGCTTTACTGCAGAAGGATCCTGTTTGTGTGTGCAGCGTCGTTCTTGCTGGCGAGACGGTAACGCTAGCCACATATGGTGCCGAAGCCTGGGAAGACCACACCATCGTCAGCACCTTCGGAGACCCCCTGACTACAGGGAGGATTCAGAACTGCAGGGTTGGTAAGTTCGGAGAGGTATGCATATTTTTGAAATTCTTGGGCTGATTCTGGCTGTAATATTTACTGCCGTAATTGTCAAGAGGGCAGTAGATGAAGGACAGGTCGCCCTAGAAGAAGTTCAGGATAGCATGTCAGAAACCGAACATAGTGAGAGGTTGGGTGCACGCAGGAAAAAGGATGCCCATAAAAAGAAAAAAGCTCAGGACCCTCCTGTAAAAGGAGTGCAACCCCCCTCAGGATCTAGTTCACCGCCGAGAGAAATATCGCAAAGGTTTTATCCTTTAAAGGATCTTGAGGCATTGAATATTGATAGCTCTACAAGCTTTAATACCTCTGACAATGAGACTCTTGATTCGGAGGAAGAAGCCGAATTAGAGGAAGAGGCAGTCAGGTATGAGGAAGAGAGATACCACCTAGACGAACGAGACGGTAATAAAAAACCCTCCCTCAATTCATCTCGCAGGGTGGCACCCACTGCTCCTCCACCCTACGAACTGCAGTCTGGATTTTCCTTCTGGCCGGAAAAGATTCGTAAAAAATTACATAATTTTTTCCTGTGTTTGAAACAGAGAACGGGGGTCGAGTCCATGCAATAAAGGACTTGGCTGAATCTGTTCGCAAATATGGGGTTAATGCAGATTTCACCCTGGTAATGTTAGAAAGAATTGGCACTGGTGCCCTAATTCCTTCTGATTGGCAAATGGTGGCCAAAGCCGCACTTCCAGATATGGGCCAATATATAGAATGGAGAGCCCTGTGGTTTGAGGCCGCTCAAACACAGGCTTGGGCCAATGCCCTTGCACTTACCCCTGAACAGAGGGATTGGACCTTTGATTTGTTAACAGGTCAAGGTCAATTTACTGCAAATCAGGTAAATTACCATTGGGGAGCTTATGCTCAGATTTCACAGACTGCCATTAAGGCCTGGAAAGCACTCTCTAAAAAAGGGGAAGCTAATAGGTGCCTCACAAAGATTATTCAAGGCCCTGAGGAGTCGTTTTCCAATTTTGTGGCCAGAATGACAGAAGCTGCAGGGCGCATTTTTGGAGATATTGAACAGGTTGAGACAAGTTTTTCAGTCCGCGATAAAGCGGGGGACGTTCGGAGACCCTTTAAAAGTGGGAAACTCTTCGTCATGTCTGATCAGGGCGGCTCAGAAAGGGCTGCTGAAAACTAAAGGCTTGAGAGACTCATGCTAAAAATGGAGTCGCTCGCGTAGAAACAGCATGAGGAGGGTAGGAGGAGGAAGAAGGCAGAAGAGGCCGTGCCCAAACGAGATAATCCGCCATCTTGGTGTGCCTCGGAACTGGCACTGCCGCCTTATGCGGACACTTCACCTTTATCAGCACCACAGGGGAACTATCATTCTCTGTGCCCAGAGGTTTGGAAGCAGGCTCGTGCCACCTTCCCAGTGTTTGAGGATGCCAACACCAATGGCCATGATTAATGGAGGAGCATTTGGTAATGCTACTTTCAGCTGGAATACATCTGACCTTTTTGAAACTTCTAACAGGTGGTTCAGCTCAGATGCGAATGGAAATGTCAGGGTTATGCATTACATCTGTGCCATATAACAATTTTACATGAGCTGCTAATTTGTCTAAGAGTCTTTCATCTTATCTCCAGGGGAACTGGTCCGCAGAGTTTGAAGAGATCTGCGCACTGCCGCCATTGTTACATGCGTGGATGTATCCACCGCTGAAGGCCTCGCCTCTTGGATTCAACAAGCTATGCATCATCTTAAGGAGTGGGCAGGTATCGGGACTTTAGCTATGGCCCTTCTGATTATCAGCTTCCTCTGCCTTGTGTTCCTTCGACGCTTGGTCATATCCCGAAACAGAGACTGTGCCCTAATTGCACAAGCCTTCTATGCTATTGAGGCTGGACAGTCCCCTCAGGCTTGGCTGGCAGCCTTTAAGTCCTGATCCTCGTCACATTCGGGGTGCAAGGCAAAGCACTGCACAGGAGGTACATTGTTTGCAGTTAATGGCTTCCTGGAGAGCACGTCTGATTGCATGTGGGCTGACACGCAAAATCCCACCTCCAGAAAAAGGTGTTGGTCGGGTCCAGAGCTAGGCTGGGGCCGAGCCCCTAGCTGAGTTCTGTTGTACATCAGTGGCCAAACTTCAGGGCGGGTTTCGCACATGATCAAGGTGAATAACCTGGGTTATGGACGGTCATACATCAGTGCCCTCTGGAGATCAGACCTCTACTCTCACCCGTTTCGTCCTGCTCTTACAAAATAAAACAGGGGGGACTGTGGAGAGCTGCGATGTGCCGTGCCTTAACAAGGCGCAGGTTTCTGCCATCCCTACGGCGAGCGCTCTCTAAGATAAACAAGTCCTTATATGGCAAAAGGCTGTGCAAGGGTAACTGGTGATCTGATGACGAGCAGTCCTGCTATGACGTGGACCTATGAGGAGGTGACACCTGGCATGAGCTGATTGGCCCTTGAGTTGTACTTAAGCTTGGCCCTCCCCTTCTTCGGGGCCATTCCCACTGAGCTTAATCCTGAGTAAAGATCTCGAGAAGAAGTCTGGTTGTTGGCTTCTTATTTCCGCTGGACGGTCCGGCGCCGACAAGTGGTTTTAACTGGCCCAACTGGGCTGTGAACAAAAATTCCCTGGATTATGTGTTACCTCAGTTCAATATGAAAATTTCACTAAACCAGCTAATCTGTCAAAAGAGTCTCTCTCAGTTTATTTTACAGAATTGGGCAGCGGAGTTTGAACAGACCTTAAGAGAATTGCGAACTGCTATCATTCAAGTCAATTCCACACGGCTGGATCTGTCACTTACTGAGGGATTCTCGTCGTGGATATCCTCAGCCTTCTCCTTCTTTAAAGAATGGGTTGGGGTTGGATTGTTTGGAGCTGCAATCTACTGTGGATTAGTATTGACCCTATGGTTGGTCTGTAAACTCAGGGCTCAAACAAAAAGAGACAAGGTGGTTATCACCCAAGCACTTGCTGCTTTAGAGTCTGGGACCTCCCCTGATATATGGTTAACCATGCTTAAGCAATAAGTCGCTGGCTGCTCAGCTCTTGCACCCTCAGAGTCTCATCTCATTGCACGAGGTAGAGTGAGTAAGCTTCAGCAGCCCTGGAGAGTTGCATAGCGAAGCATTGCAGTAGAATGGCTCTGCGGCATATATGAGCTAATTCTAGGGAGGCATGTCATCTTGCATGAAGGTTGCGTGCCCCAGTGTCCTTCCCCCGGAAAAAACGGCACAGGGCCAGGCTATGACCTCTCCGGGTGAAGAGCTTAGGGGAGAGTTGTGTATGCAGGCCTGATATTTTGTTTGGGGATTTGACCTCTGTCTTCACTCTCCTTGTTGGGTGTCTTATTGCTTCTTAATAATAAGAAAAGGGGGAGATGTGGGAAGCCGCGCTCACATTCGCCATTACAAGATGGCGCTGACATCCTATGTCCCATGCTGACAAACAACTAATCTGCGCATGTGCGAATGGATTTTCCACTTGTTGTGCTCTGCCTCTCCCGTGGCGTCATCTCGCCCGATGAGCAACAGCCAATCAGGGAATGACACATCCTAAGCGGAGGACAGTTTCCTATATAAGGGATGGGTTTCTGCTGTTTGGGGTCTCCATTTTACTTGTGTAAGCTTATGCTCTCCCTCTCAAGATGCATTAAAGCTTTACTGCAGAAGGATCCTGTTTGTGTGTGCAGCGTCGTTCTTGCTGGCGAGACGGTAACGCTAGCCACATGTTTAGAAGCCGTTGCACCTAGAATGGGGCTAATGCAAGGGAGGACAGTGAGGCATCACCAAGAGGCAGCATCTGCAGTCTCTGACAATTTGAACTCTGTGGGCACTCTCTAATAAAGACCCCTGCTCATCACTTGTATCCCCCCACCCTCATTTGACTTTGATTATTCATTCCGTGTTGGGTCATGGAACTCCATACTGTGGCAGAAGACTCTTCATGGTGGTATGCCAGCTTAATTTGCCTCTAATGGTAGGTATAACTGTCCTCAAGAATGCTAGTGGGGATGGTAGAGGGTAGGTCAGTCCACAAAGGGGTTCACAATTGAGAGTGACCAGGGAGACATAGCTGTCTATTCCTTTCAGGTTCCTCTTCAAGTCTGCCTTTGTCTCTTGTCTTAAAAGGCCCTAAGAATGCCTATTGCACTTCCAGGTGCATTTTCCTACATTCCCATCCTCTCCTGTCCCCAAGGCTTTGAGCATCCAGACTGCATAGTTAAGTACCCACACTACATAGATCCGTCAAAGGATCTAAGTATTCCATTAACATATTCATTGCCTCCCAGGGAAGGCTCCAGAGGCACACTACCTCATAGACCTCCCAGAAGACACAACTTCCAACCTCCTTTCAGGGTCTGGGTTAGCTTTACTTTGGGAAGAAGAACACATCCAATGTGTGAACTCAGCCTGGAGGCAGTTGTGTCTAAAGAGAATATCTGAGTGTCCTCAGGGGTGCGTAGGGGTGAAGGAGGTACAGTGGGATGAAACTTTACTATCCCCTATAACTCATAGGCTTAAGTCTTGACTGCCAGCCTATAGGGCCATTGGAAGGTGGAAGCAGTGTTAGGAGAAGGGATGTTGTCCTAGTCAGGGTTACTATTGCTATGATGAAACTCCACGACCAAAGAAGGAAAGCGTTTATTAGGCTTATACTTCTATTATCACTGTTAATCATCAAAGGAAGTCAGGACAGGAAGACAAACCTGGAGGCCATGGAGGGAAGGGCAGTGCTTACTGGCATGTTCCTCCTGGCTTTCTCAGCCTGAGTTCTTATAGAATCCCAGATCATCAGGCCAGAGTGGCACCATCCATAAAGGGCTGGGCCCTCCTACATCATCAATTACCAATTAAGAAATACTCTATGGGTTTGCCCACAGCCTGACCCTATGGAGGCATTTTTTTCAATCAAAATAACTGCAGCATATGTCAACTTGATATAAATCTAGCCAGCACAGATGTAGTGAGAAAGTTAGATCTTGGGGGTAAGTCCTTGAAGGAGTCTGGAGTCCTTTCTCTCTCCTTGCTGGTTCAATAGTGTGACCCACCCTGAGCCACTATATGCTTTCCGCCCCCTATAGCATTTGCTTTGGTTTCCCAGTTCTTAAACAGAATATGATGACAAAAACAACATAAGGGAGAAAGGGTTTATTCTGCTTCACAGTTCTAAGGTACAGTCCCTTGTGGTGTGGAAGTCAAGGCAACAGGAACTTGAAGCAGCCGGTCACATCGCATCCAGTCAGCTCATGGAAGTGCTCAGCCCTGTTTTCCAGTTCATATAGTCCAGGACCCTGGTCAGCAGATGGTGCCACCCACATTTGGCATATCATCTCACCTTAACACATTCAGGAAACCCCCCCACAGGCATTCCCAGAGGCCAGTTTCCTTGGTGATGAACCATCACAGTGTTCTGTTTAGAGATAGGTCACAGGGCCAAAAGACTATGAACAGAAGCCCGTGAAAACATAAGCCACAATTAACCTCTTCTCTTTCAAATTACTTATTTCATATATATTGTTACAATGAACGGACATTAACACAGAAAGGGTAGCTGTCAAAAGCCCCTCTCTCCTGATCCCTAAGCAGGAAGAATCCCAAAGAAGCGTCCTTTGAAGCTGAAGGAAGATGAAAGTATGGGAGTGATTTAGGTGCGAGGATGCCAATCAGAGGAATAAGGTGTGCCAATTACTCTGCGCAGAGAAAAGAAAGACGCCACTGGTGAAGAACTGGCAGGAAGCAGAGAGGCCCAGGAGATAGTTACCTCTGAGACATGGATGGAGTTGTGCCATGTCTGGGTAATGCTACCTCATCAGCATACTCCCACAAACTTGCCTGAAGAGTGGCCATTACCAGAAAATGTTTTTGGAGTTCTATGGGGGTGGGGTGAGTGTGTGAGTGGCAAAATTTAAGTTTGAAGAAGTGTCTGTACATGAGCAAAAAGGTAGGAAGAAGGATGGTCTAACAGGCTGATCCTGCACTGGGCCATGGAAATTAGCAAAAGGTGAAGGACAATGCTCCATTTTCATTATTGTTATTGCCAAGGTCATTTAAGGTTATAGGACAGCTCACTATTATAACAGGTCCCCAGACCTTAGCATGAGTTGCTCCATGACAGAAGTACCATGCAGGCCATAAAGTTCAGAAAGTAGACAGCAGCACCTGCCAAGATGAAAACAGGGACCTAATCCATCAAAGTTCATAGTTCCAGGAGTCTCAAAATGTACTAACCTTGATTTTTGGTTTTCTGTAGTTCTGCTTCTGGCTAACTGTTCTTGCTAACTGAAGATTGCCAACCCAGGGCATGGATTTTGTGCTTAAAAGGCCACTCTGAGAAATGCTTGGGGCTACACTTCGGTCAGAACACCCAGTGTAGTCACAGACTGCCTAATACAGATTTTGTATTGGCTTAAACACATGTCTGACTTGTCTTCTCTGGTGGATACCCCACATCCCTGCCACTGAGTGATGTGGGAGTGTGTAGAGAACCTGCAGAGGTGGCCTCTGGCAACTACATTTGTCTGTCTGCTGGAAACCTGTCACCAAAAAGCCTTCTCTGGCTTTAATCCAGTATCAGGCAGTTCACAACTCTCTCCAATTCCAGGTCTAGGGCCACTGATGCCCTCTTCTGGCCTTTGCAGTACTTGTGCACAGGTGGAATAGGCACACATAGACATGCACACATACAAAACAAATCTTTTTATCAACTTGAGAGTAAGGGCATGGGAGGAGTTCAAAGGACGGGGACTGGGAAGGGATGGAGGGGAAAGGGCTGGAGGAGGAAGCAATGCATTTCTATTTTGATTAAAAACATTTAAACAGGAGGTTGGAGAGATGGCTCAGCAGTCAAGAGCACTGGCTGCTCTTCCAGAGGTCCTGAGTTCAATTCTCAGCACCCACATGGTGACCCACAACCATCTATAATGTGCGCTGATGCCTCTTCTGGTGTGCAGGCATACATGCACACAGAACACTATGTACATAGTAAATAAATAAATAAATAAATAAATCTTTAAAGAACATTAAAATAAACAAGCAGAATTAACTGCGGGAGGGGATCTATTATTTGAAGGCACCCTGGATACTTGGTAGGATGGATACCCCATAGGTATGAGTAAGATGTGCACCCAGATGTCAGCTTAGTTGGTGGTCTTCACTTGTGGACCCTGGTCTATAAGCATAACTTTTCACCTGCCATCTTGATAGAAACTCCAGAACTCAGATTTTAAAATTGCCAAGTGGGATTTCTGGGCATAGAGCCTGGTGTCATAGTGGAATGGTTCCCTAGGAGACCTAGACACATCTGAAAGATAATAAAGCCTTCTGGGCCAATAAAGAAACAAGAGACAAGCAATTTGATGTTTAGATCTTTATAATAGAGCCTTGTCTTCTGCAACGCGTACCACAGGGCCCTGCTAACTGACCTGGCCCATTCCCAGTCAGCTTCAAGTGCTCATCCAGACTGCAGTGACTCAGCCTCCAGGCCACTTCTTATTAGGCTCAGTCTTCTCAACGGAGATCTGATTCTCCAGGTGTGGGGAGCTTGGCAGGAAGCACCGATGTCAATCTCCATCTCCTCTCCCAACTCTCCCACTCTCACCCCTAGATTTCAGGGTTAAGACGCTTGATCCTGGCTAAACAAGATTCTTATATTCATACTGACTGCCATAGCCATGACCAGAGGAGAACATTTCTAGATAGAAAGGCAAGCCAGAAGAGTAGAAACATGAGGCTGGTGGTGGCCATCTTTCCCTTAGGTAGAACATGGAAGAAGCAATTCTGTGAGTCCAGAGAAGAAATGGAGGGAGACAGAGCTGGGATCCAACCATACTTGGAGCTAAGTGCACACAATTACAGGTATAAAAGCCACAAAACCCTTTATGTTCCCTTAGACTAGTTCAAAAATTGAGCTTTTTAAGTTTCCAAGTGACAGAGCCATAACTCTTACACAGAGAAGTTTAAAAATATTAAAGGTCAAGTCAGGCGCGATGGCACACACCTGTAATCCCAGCACTCGGGAAGCAGAGGCAGGTGGATCTCTGTGAGTTTGAGGCCAGCCTGGTCTACAAAGAGTCCAGGACAGGCAAGGCTACACATAGAAATTCTGTCTCAAAACAAACAAATAAACAAACAAACCAAAAAAGCAGCACACTAACTGAGGCCCATGGGATTATAAGTCAGTGAGCTGAGACTTGAACCTAGGCAGTCTGGCCTGAGTCTGTGCTGTAGTGACTGAGCCAACAACAACAACCATGAAGCAACACAGTGGTGTACAGTGATGGAGGAGAACAAGCCATAACGTCCCCTCTCTTCCCATCTTTGGCCGTCCCTAGGTACTGTTTTAGCTTTCCAAGATGACAAAGAGGCCTGGTTCCCCTGGAGATTTTGAGTACCACTGTCCTCTAGACCTAGGGCAGAACACTTTGGAAGAAATGTGACAACCCCCCCCCCCAGATCCAGCATAAATTCCCACAATTCCCTGGACGTGCCGATCTTTTCCCGAGTCCAGTGAATGATGTTATTTAACCTGTGATGAATCCAACCAAATCCCAGGGTAAATTGCGGTATATGGTATACAATACATTTATCGAGGAAAGCCAGATGTTATGAGAACAATCACTCCCCCTGCTCAGGGCCTGCCTAAAGTGGAAAGCAGGATGACCTGCCATGCTTCATGGGACAAAGTCACTGGGTTTGCATATCCCATGGATAGCTCCCGAAGATTCTCCCTGAAGCTCCAGTTCTCTCTGCCCTCTGTCTAGTATCCCTAGAATTGCCAAATCCTGAATTTGCACTTAGTTTCTTGATTACCCGCAGAAGCCCTGAAGCAGCTACAGCTGCTGCTGTTTTAGGCCCTGTGCATGTCCCTTGCACTTGCCTGAGCTATGGCTTTTGAAATGAGCAGCGACATGGGGACAACAGTTGCCAGGCACGAGGATGGCAGAGCAAAGAAGTAATTCTGAGACTAGAAGGGCAGCAACAGAGGAAGCCTGGCATGCATGATATGCGCGTCTTCCTGAGGATGCCAACTATTTTAAGAAGACAGTTTTGCCTCCTGCCGTGGGATGGAGAGGGTACCTGTGAAGCACAGTGGCATGACATATGAGAAAAGGCATTCTGGGGAGGTGTGTAGAGAGGCTGCTTCTTAAATGGCGTAACCTAGAGAAGACGAAGCACTTTCCAAAGGCCCCTTTCAGCAATAATGCATGGCAGCAGGTTGCAGGGTCCCAGTGAGGTAAGGGTGTAGACACATTTCTGTTTTCTTTCTTTCTTCTCCCTCCTTTTTTTTTTTTTTTTTGGTTTTGTTTTGTTTTGTTTTTCGAGACAGGGTTTCTTTGTATAGCCTTGGCTGCCCTGGACTTGCTTTGTAGACTAGGATGGCCCAGAACTTAGAGAGATCCACCTGCCTCTGCCTCCCTAAGTGCTGGGATTACAGACGTGCACCACTGAGCCCGGTTCTATTTTCTTTTTTCTTTTTTTTTTCATTTGGAGAGAATTTTATTTAAAAATGTCACCTTAAACTGCAAGGATGTCTGTTCAACATCACAATTAAACATGCCAAAGGAGAAGCCATGTTTTCAAAATGCCCACTTAATCCCCCCTCAGGCACCTCAAACCCACCCTTTGCTGACCTTCTATATACCTCCTTTTTTCTTTTTCTTTTTATTAAACAAGAGAAAATAGACAGATACATGTTGGTAAATGCTAACTGTCTGTATTCACATAGAGACACAGTGTAATCTCTGAGCCCAATATACAGAGAAAGGAAAAAAAGCTAGAATTCTATTCAGTACTACACAGGGGCCTAACACCCTCCAGCAGAGCCAAGAGAACTGAAGGGCTTCTCTTTTTTCCCCACCAAGCACGGTATTGATATTGAATCCACAGTTTTTGAGACACGAAAGGATAAAATGAATTTAGGACAGAAAAATGGAGATCCTTTTCCTGTTATATTTTGCTCAAGGTATTTTCCCCAAATAAGTTGAGAACCATGGTGTTAAGAGAGACCTCGAAACAGGGCAACTGAGCACAAGAGGGGGAGGGAAATGACTGCAACTTGCTCCCAGGGACTGGAGAAAATTAAAAAAATAAAAAGAAAATAAAAAAGAAGGTTGGAATCCATCGGTCTTCTGTGCTAGTCATCCTCACCTTCATCCTCCTCTCCTTCCTCCCCTTTGTCCTCCTCTCCTCCCTCCCCTTCATCATTATCTTCATCTTCTTCACCTTCATCCTCATCCCCTTCTTCATCAATATCTTCCAACCCTTCTTCCTCTTCGTCATCATCATCATCTTATGCCTTTCCTTCTTCATCCTCATCCATATCAGGAACCAAATAGTCCTGCAAGGGATTTGGCCAAATGTTGTCTTTGATGACCTCTCCTAACTCTTCGGCACCCGCGTCAGAGTGGTCGGTGAACCAAGTGAAGAAGCTCTCTGGCTCTTCGTGCTGCTGCTTCCTGCTGGCCTTATTCTGCGTTTGACTTGAGCACTTTGTCAAATCCTTTCCAGATTTCCATTTGATTTCAGTGGACTTTGAAGATGGGTCACCACTCTCATTCAGATGAAATTCTTTGGAGAGAACTTTATTTTCAAAGTAAGGATTTTCATCAAAATAAAAATCTATTCTGTAACCTGATTTAATGTCTTCAAATTCTGTCACTTCCACTCTGGTCAAATAATGCAGAGCCTCTTCATCCTCCTCCCCAAGCAGTGCGGACATCTGTGGATGGTTGACAAATGTTGTTACCCCAAAATTTGGGACTTTGGCGATCAATTCTGTCCTCTTTTGAAAAAACGGTTGGTGGAGTTTGTTATATTTTTGTTCTACATTCAAAATTTCCTCACTGGCTTGTTCATTAAGTCTATTTCATTTTGTACTTCATCAATATGTTCAATTGCTTCTTGCTGTTTTTTTTTCTCCTTCCGACAGGACAGGAGAGGCCGATGCGTTCTCCAGCTTCGGGGCAGGAGAGCGTTTGAGTTTCTTGGGCGGAGGCTCGTTCGCGGTTTGCCGTTTTGGGGCCCTGGCACGAGGGAGGTGGTCTGAAGCCAGAGGGCAGAGACTCGATGTTCACAGCAGGAAGGAACTCGCAGGACTATTTTCTTTTCTTAATAGAAATCAATACTTTGTTTTCTTCAAGATCTAGATGAAAGTGAGTTCAAACCAAAGAGGAAACCAGGCAGCCAGTTCTCATGAGTTCTCTGCTCATTTGGCTTTGATTTGGGCTAATCGTTCCTCATGTTTGTTTGACCCTCAGACCTGCCATATTGTCAACGTCTCTTAGGAAGATGAAACAAGGCAGACAGCGGAGGAGAGTTGTAGATGGTGAAGGAGAGTTATGGAAGGTGAATTCCACAAGCCCTAAAGGACCAGATTTCTCCACACTTTCAGGTGTTGAGACCTTGTGTCCCCACAACAGCATCTACTGGCTCTTTATGCCCAAAGGCCTAGGCTTGAGACTGCATCTCTCTCTTGGTGCTCAAGCCACCACAGGCTGGCACACATCTCTGTTTGTGTGTACAATAACTCCTTCAGAAGCCAAAGGGAGAGGACACACATCCTCACCCCTGTCAATCCTAATCCAGGCAAGAGATTCCACAGGCCCTGATAACATGAAATTCATTCAACAAATCGTTGCTACGCCTTCAAAGCAGAGCCACTTGGGTTTAATGTGTATAGTGTATGTGTTTTTACAGAAAACCTTCTTATTTGAAATTAAGAAAAAATAAGAGATGGACTACTGGCACTTACCTTAGTTACTGTTCTATTGCTGTGAAGAGACACTATGACCAAGGCAATTCTTACAAAAGAAAGCATTTAATTGAGGATTTGCTGAGAGTTTTTAACTTGCTTAGCAGTGTGAGAGGGTTACTCTGACCATCCTGGCAGTATGTAGGTAGGCATGGTGCTGGAGCAGTAGCCGAGGACTTTACATCCAGATAAAGACAGAGAGACAAAGACAGAGACTGAGCCTAATGTTCAAACCTCAAAGCCCACTTCAGTGACATGTTTCCTCAAACAGGTCCACACCCCTTAATCCTTCCCAAACACTTTACGAACTGGCAACTAAGTATGCAAACATATGATCCTTTGGGGGCCATTATCATTCAAACCCCCACAGTGCATGTTTGCCAAGGCTTGAGGGACATTAACTTTGATTAGAGAACTCTTGAGAGCCCTAGGTAGCAACTGGGTAAACAAAAGATTCATGGTTAAATGAAACTCCTGAGCAAAGGCTTCACATACAGGGTGACTCTTGCCTCTGCAGAGAATTCTGCTGGTGATGGTCCTACTGTGAAGAACTAAAATAGTCACATCAAATTAAAAACTGTCAGGGGGCATAGGAGGCCTGCCTGTTCCTTGATGCCTAGAAAGTGCATAGAGCTGCAGAGGGGGTGTTCTTGGCTTGACTTGACCTTCTTCGTTACTGGTGTGTGTGTGTGTGTGTGTGTGTGTGTGTGTGTGTGTGTGTGTGTAGGGATGTCCATGCCAAGGTGAGTGTTTGGAAGTCACAGAACTTACGGAATGTCTATTCTGGTTGAATTGAGGTTGTCAGGCTCGGGGACAAGTGCCTTTACCTTCTGAGTCATCTTCCTTGTCCTAGGGTATCCTTTTTAAAAATAAGTTTTGAGATAAAATTCAAGTAGTTGTTATCTGTCCCTTCAAGTGTTCAATTCAGTTTTTTGGTTTTAGCATGTTCAGTTGACTACTAAGTTTAGAATGTTTTCATCACCTCCCTACCCCCAAACCATATACCTATTCATAAGCATTTTTTATTTTTCCTTAATCCCCAGTGGCTATTATTAATTTGCCTTTGTGGATTTTCATTTCTGACATATTTGTGGACATAGTGTCTGGTTTCTTACACTTAATGTATTTTAAAGGTTCAGTATGTATCAACACTTCATTTGTACAGCCCGAATTTCATTGTATATATATTCATTTTGCTTACCCATTTCTCAAATGATGGACATTTGGGTTGCTTTCAGACACATCCACATTGCTTGGCACAATTGCAAGGGCATGGAATCAGTCTAGATGTCCATGAACAGATGGGCAGATCCCAGTATTGTTGCAAACACATACAGTGTTAACTGTACTCCGTCATAAAGAAAAATGGAATTTGCATGAAAGTGGACAGAACTGACAACCATTATTTTAAGTAGGGTAGGCCAGGCTCAGAAAGAGAAATTGGGGGGAAGGGGGAAAGGGGAAAGGGGGTAAAGGCAATGAAGTAGAAAGGGTGGGTAAGGATGGTGAAGGGGCTAATGGCTTGGAGAGAGGCCTGGGAGCTGAGGAGTGTGCACAGGGATGGACCAAATGCAACCCATACAGCAAACTCCATATGGAAACCTACTACTTCCTGAGCTAAAGATGGAAGGGACATTCACTAACGCTCTTATGTGTTCTCAGTTCTGTGTGCATGTATCTCTCCAGATTAGTTCTCCAGATCTCATAGTGACTACACTTTGGATGGTCTGAGGAATTGCAAACTGCTTGTCCCAAAGCAGCAGCACCGTTTTCCCATCCCAGAAAGGGGACACGGACGCTCACATTCCAACCTCTTACAAAAGTTCTGCGATGGTCTTTTTCTGCTGTTCCAGTGGATATAAAGCTGAACTGTGCAGTTTTAATTTGCAGTCCTCAGTGGTTAATAGCATTGAACATGTTTTATGTGCTTATTTGACATTTATGTATCTGAGGGGGACAACCAGCTTTGACCATTTTTAGTGGCATTGTGTTTTTGTGAGCAAGTTGAAATTCAGATGCTTGATCCAATTTCCTCGTGAGACCTACGACCACTACATTTTGACTCCATTTTGTGAGTTATCTTTTTACTAATTACAGCTTCATTTTGTGCACAAAAGTTTTTAATTTTAATGAAATTCAATTTGTTCATTGGCAAAAGGCTTTTCCCCCCAGTGTAGTATTTAAGAAACCACTGACTAACCTAGTCAGAGGGTTTAAGCTCTCTCTTCTGAGAGTTCTACAGTTCTGCTTTGACCCACTGAGTTATTTTTTTAAGACCTCACTGTGTATGGGTCTTAATTTCATTCTTTTGCATGATGATAACCAGTGGTCCTTGATCCCATTGTAGAAAATACCATTTTTCTCCACACTGAGTGGTTTTCAGCACACTTGATGGGTGGGTGATACCTTATAAGTGCAACTGCCTGTTTTACTACAGAAACACATTTTACAATTCATGACATCTTGGATTTGATAAAAACAGAACATCTGCATTCTGTTTTAGAAATTAAAAACCTATTTCCCTCAATAACAGTTATAACTCTTGATATCAATTTGAATAGAAAAAATTCTATCACAAATGCAAGTATTATCTTATGATAGACATGCTAGATTAAGTCTTGAAGGCTTACACATCATCCTTTTGCTATTGAAAAGAAATTAAGACTACCACAAAAGTAATAACACAATTATAATGATCATGAAAAAAAATCCATTAATTCTACAAGCCAGGTTAAATTCTCCTACAAGTTAGATTTATTTGACAGTGAGAAGATGTCACAAGAAATAGTAATATAAGCACCAATGGAGTGTCTTTAATAAAAATATTCAGGGATTTCAGAACACAGATGTAAGTATGTGGTGTGCAGAGCATAAGACAACAATAAATGTCTGTTTGGGATTCATGTGGCAGTTCAAGAGATGTACAAATACCTATTATGTCCTATAGTTCTGTATATGACATATGCCCCCAAATACAGGAAGCACCCCACCTTCAGAGTCTGTGACACCATAAACTCAGCTTCATCGGATGTCCTGATTTGTGTAACAATTATTTTGAAGATTTTTTTTCCTGTAAAATGGCTTGTATTTTCACAGGTACAACAGTGAAGAAATAAAAATTTCAATTTGACATGGAATATAAAAGAACAGATTTTACAAAGATAGCCATAAAATTTGACTGCTTATAATACTGTCCACAGTAAATATGACTAGCCCTCTAACTCCTAGATTATTCAATACCGAGAAGCAATATGTGATTTCATCATAAAAGACAGAACAGCCTTTCCAGCATGTCTATTTCTGTTCAGAAAGTTGAGCAGAACTGGAAAATATATTTGTTTCCCTCTACTGCCCACTAGGGAGTCAGGAGGGCATGCATTTGTTGAGGACACATTACAGAACTGGTTCTATTTACTTATTTATTGTTCACTGCTTCAGTAATGCTTAGCTTCCTTTACAAATATTCTGAAGTTATTTCATTGGTTGTAACATGACTGGAGTTTTGTCCCATGTTCACTACCATAGGAGCTTTAGACCTTTAGTCCAAAAGAGGGAGAACTATGGGACCATGAGATTGACAGCCAAGTGAACGGGACCACATCTGCCTTGAAATCAAAACCCTGGGCCTGTCTATCTGAATTTCCACTGTTAGAGGCAAGACTGCATGAAGGCAGCACCAAGAATAGCATGACTGTCCACCTCTAGTGCATATCCAGACAGCAGAACAGCTCTGAGGAGGAAAAGAAGTTGGGTGAAATCGTAGAGCAACCTTTAGTGCATGTAAGTAGAAAATGTGGTTTCTAAGCTCTTCAAAGTGTTCAAATATCAATATGGAGGCTCCTAACTACAGAGACTGGTAAGCAAAAATGAGAGGCATTGATATTTTATGAAGAGCTCTCAACTCTCCTAATACAGTATTTGTAATAACTTAAAAACAATTTCCCTCCTAGTACTGGAAGGCAAATTCTACTACAATCACATTGATGCCAGCCCCGGCACATTTCTGCACCTACGTTAATTAGTCTCCTTAGTAGAGCCCATCATGTTTTCCAATGGCTTTCTCCTTTCTCTATACCCTAATCCCCAAAGTCTATAACCAGTTACATCACGTGGCTTCCCTGAGGTACAAAGGTACCAAACTCTATAATTAACCATGAGGAATGATATAAATAGGTTCTCTATTTATATTAAAAGATTTTAATTCTTTTGGGCCACAGAAGTATGGAGGGGGGCCACAAAGCTTAATACTTACTCTGCAGTGTGAACTGTAGCTCTTTTTGAAAAAAAAAAAGCCAAAAAAATCAGAAAAACGTTGACAGCCACAGTCTGCGTAACCCAGCAACACTGTTTAATAATAATAATAATAATAATAATAATAATAATAATAATAATAATAATAATAACAATAATTTTAAAACACTAGAAAAATAATCAGAGCTATACCCCATTCACTCTGAATTTTTTTCAGAAGAAAATGACACAAGCAACTGAAAAACAAATATCACTTATGGAGGCATGACATGAGGTCTTGACTTCTGGTCATGCTGAGATGGGGATGGGCAGTTGGTGATGTACTTATGTACAGGTGGGGGTCGGTTAGCATGCATCCTTTAAAGTGATGACAAGTCAAACCTGAGAACAGACTGACCTTGGAGAAATTTCCTTTCTCAACTGTGTCCTTTTACCTGGATGAACCTGAGTCCTTTACTCTCAAAAATGAAATTGCTTTCTAACTTGAAAAGCTTTCTTCAGTAGAAAGTGACTTATCAGAAGTTGTGCAAGTCAGCATGGCTTCCTTTGCAGTGTGACACCTCTGCTATCCCTCTGGCAGGGCGGGAGGGGACCCTCACCTGGAAACCAAAGGAAAAGATCAAGGCGGCACAACTGCCACTGAAGAGCCTTCAGCTTATTGCCCGAGCTGAGTTTATGGTGTCAGGGACTCTGAAGGTGGGGTGCCTCCTGTATTTGAGGGCATATGTCATATGCAGAACTATAGGACTGGCACAAAGCAGTCCTGGTATCAGAGTGAGCTTCACTGAAAAAAAAAAGCTTTTTTTTTTTTTGGATAGGTGAAATTCAACTTTATCTTATTAGATTAAGCCTAAGATAGCAAGATTTCTCAAAGTATCTTTCTCCATATGACAAGAGGCTGCGAATACATTCTCTAACCTTTCTCTGAAAACCAGCGCTGGGTGCTCTGGCTGCCTCAGATGACATCCAACAGGATTCTCTAGAAAGTACTTCCCTCCTCCCTCCCTCCTTCCTTCCCTCACTCCCTCCCTTCCTTTTTTGTCTGTAGGTGATCTATGTAGAGCAGTAAGAAGACTGCTGTTGGATTTTCACATCATAAATATAATTAAAACAAAACAAAAAAATCCATCTTCCTACACAATGGTCTCCATGGGGAAACAGCTATTTTTAAAATAACAGGAAAGCTCAGCATAGTCAAATTAAGCAGCAGCATTAAACAGTAATTAATATTATCATTTTGCTCTTAAGAAAAAGTACTCAGATAGGTTTAATTTGCTGAAAATAGGCAAACTGTCTGCTAACAGGCAAAATATGGAGAAACCAATTCAAATATGGATGTATCAGGATCATATAATATATGCCTGACACCGGTGCGACACAGCTCTGCAGGCTGGGCACTAAGACATCTGTTGAATACATTTCTTCTACATGTATAAAAAGGATGTAAATCTTGCCCAAGTTTACAAAGGAAAAATAAATCTTGCTTAAAACGTTAAAGTTAAAATAAAAACATGGCAGTTGAAATCCAGTTATTACACAGGTATTAAAGTTTAATCAGGCAGACCTCAATGCTGCTGCTGCTGCTCTGAGCATGCAAAACACAGTTGTATCTGTGGGCTCCTGCCTAGTTTCATTATCAGCCCCGTTTCCCCCAGCCCAGTATGCCTTTCCCTTAACAAACAGCGTTATGAAAGTAGAATCTACAGTTAATGGCAAAATCTTCACAGTAACATGTTAATAATGTATAGATGGCTGTCCAGGGTGTCAGTCCACTGGACCTTGGAAAGTCAATGTGATGCAGTTCTGTTCGCCAACTGTGGGCCCTTGTCTGCAGGCGGAGGAGACACTCTCTCCCAGTAAACTGTGTTCCGACATAGGTGAGCGGACCCCTGCCAACAACAACCCAACAGACCCAAATGTGTTAAAAAAAAAAAAAGATAGTTCCTTGCAGATCCTAACCTGCAGAGGAGGTGTCAAAAGCTGGCTCTTTGAAGAAATACATATCAAAAGTACCCAGGAGACACAAGCCCCAGGAAGTGTCCTGGGAGTGTCTCCTGCTATCCTCCATCCCTCCCATATAGAACTGTCCTTGTCCTTTCTTTAAGCTTAATGAATTAAAATCTAGTTGTTTGACTCTTTTGTCTTTATTTTTATTAAAGTGTAGTCTGGCCTTTTACAAGCCAGAGGCCCCCTTTCCCCCCTGGAAGGGACGCAGATTTTTCTTGCCTCAACCTGGCTGAATGCAACTGCCCTGCGTTCCTCCCTGCCAAAAAGGCCTTCTTCAAGGACTGGTTCTCAAAATGGAGCCTTCTTCAGGTAGCCTCCTCCAGAAGGCTGAAGAAAACTCTGGGGCCAGATTCTGAGCCCAGCCTCCGGGAGAAAGGAACCCACAGCCAACCAGCCGCGTGGTGCAGAACGGACCGGCGGCTTGAAATGCGTGGGTTCCGTGGGTCAGTGGAATCTGAAACCAGTACTTTGCAGACTTCTCTGAACACACGTGTCAGCAGGGGGAGAAAGCGTGAGTTGGGGGGTCCTGCGTCAACATAAAAATCCTGCCTCACAGCCCAGACAGAGAGGGCTATAGGGTCCCACAGTCCTGCACATGGGACACTCCCTCTCATTGACCTCTGTGTCGTTCCGATGGCCCCAGTTATGGTAGCCATGCATATGGCCGCAACTCAGGTATGCCCAGGGCGGCTTCTCCTCCACCCTCTCCTTCTGGTTGATCTAGGGAAGGCCAGGGCGTTGAGGCTCATGGGGCACTGGGGTTGGGTTGCCTTCCTGCCGTGCTTCTGACTCGGAGTGTGAAAAGGGCCATCTGTAGTTCTCCAAAGAAGAGTGGCCCCACACAGGTCAATGGGGGAGCTGTCTTACAGGACACTGATCTCAGTTTTCACCTACAACAGGTTCAACAGATACACCTTTAAAAGCAAAATCTTCAGACTGTGGGGGCAAAGGCACCTCAACACCCTTTCCTCTGTAAGGGGAAAAACAGAAGACACAGGAAGGTAACATATGCAACTAAAAAGGACATGGGAATTGCCCTCCCCAGCCTCAGGACACATAAACGTTCAGGGTGAAACACTCAGAGCCTTTTAGGTTCGATTAATGCAGCAGTTACTTTAAGAGTCCCACAAACATTACACTTTTATCTTTAACTTTTTATGTGGAGAACACACCCATAGACCTTATACGGGATGAGTGCTGTCTTGCCTTTGAAGACCCACACTCTTCTAGCAGAGCGTCCAACACACTGCAGGTGACCCTTAGCTACGCACACCTTGATCTGTCTTTCACCCATGTTTTTCCTAAGGTCAGAGGCAGAAGTCTTCATGGAAAGCCTTTTGTTTTCAGAGGGCATCTGTCTGTGCCAAGCACACTGCACAGGTCATTTACAGCTGACAAGCAGCAGGGTCAGGCACTGTCAGCAGGAAGCAGCCCACTGCTAATACTAGATGCATACTAAACCCTGAAGGGATCAAGGCTAAGGAGTCAGAACCGCAGTCTGCAGCAGTGGGAGGCAGGCATGCCTGGAACCGGGGGAGGCCACTGTCGCACAATGGCTGACACTACAGTCTGAGGCTTTTGGTCTGTTAAGGACCTGGCTCTGTCCTTTATAGCTGTGTGACCTTGGGGGTGGTTATTGGAGCATACTGCCATACTCTCCCCTTCTTTAGAATGTAGAAGGCGGCCCTGAGGGTTAAACAGATTACAGCAAGCTGAATTCTTGGAAGCGAGGTCTGGCATGTGTGGGTTCCTTTCCCCTAGAGGCTGGGCTGAGAATCTGGTCACAGAGTTTTCTTCAGCCTTCTGGAGGCTAGTTGAAGAAGGCTCTGTCCTGAGAACCGACCATGAAGGCCAGGGAGGGAGCAAGGTGCAGCCACACTCAGCAGGGGTTGAGACAATAAAAATCTGCGTCCCTTTCAGAGGGGGAAGGGAGCCTCTGGCTTGTGAAAGGACAGACCGCACTTGATTAAAATAAAAATAGTCAAGAGTCAAAGAACTAGGTTTTATTTCACTAATCTTAATGATTAAAAAAAGACAAAAAGAGAGAGCTGGGGGAGGGAGAGAATGGGGAGTGTGCTGCTAAACCTTCCAGCCTCTGGGTTTTTAAACTAAGAGTACTTGACTAGCAGGAGACACTCCCAGGACACTCACCCCCACCCTCCCACCCCACCCCCCACCCCGGGCTTGTCTCCAAGGTACCTTTGATATGTTTTTCTTCAAAGAGCCAGCTTTTGACACCTTTTGTGTGGGTTAGGGTCTGCAAGGAACTATCTTTTTAACACATTTGGGGCTGATGGGTTGTTATCAGCAGGGCAGTTGCTCACCTATAGCTTAACTGGAGGAAGAGGCTCCTTTGCCTGCAGACAAAGGCCCACAGGCATGCAGTAAACATCATTGATGCTAATACTCTGATGAAGATAGGTCAGGATGGGTTCTGCAAGAATTTTTGCCAAGAGCCACCCTGTTAAGGGAGCTCACTAGGCATGTGGGCTGGGTAGGAGGTAATCTGGTGTCTGCAAGGTCTTGTACCATGATGCCCCTCCCCCCCAAATGGCTTTCAGCCTCTGACATGCTGTCAGGAGCTATTGGCTTGGAGAAGTCCAGTAGGCATGAGAGATCTCTGGAGGTGATCTGATATTTGCAAGGTCTGTATCATGATGTACCCCAGAATTGCTTCCAACCTCTGACTACCATGTCAATTGTGCTTTGCTGCATCTCTCTAAAATCTAGCATTAGAGCCAGGCATGGTGGCACATGCCTTTAATCCCAGCACCTACAGAGGCAGAGGCAGGTGGATCACTGTGAGTCTAAGGTCAGCTTGGTCTACAAAGTGACTCCAGGACAGCCAGGACTACATTCATGGCCAGCCTGGTCTACAAAGTGAGTCCAGGATAGCCCAAGACTACACAGAGAAACTCTATCTCAAAAACCAAAAGTAAAAACATCTGGTATTGGTGTAAACTGTTATTTTCTGGGTACTGACCAGCTCAGATTGAGCAAACTTCCTACAGGATCTTGTTGAAGATGTACTGTTTGTTGTTTAGATGAATTAATCCCTGATTATGGAATTCCTGATTTGATTCAAATAGTTTTAAAAGTCAAAGTTAGTTTATGCCTGTAATAAATACCTTTGTGGACCTCCAGATGCCTCACTAAGGATAGCCTTGTAGTAGATTTGTGGCTTCAGATAAGCCTCCACTGCAGATGGCACCATGAATCCTGGTATTTCACCATAAATATAGGCAAGTTTATTTAAACTTTGCATGAACCTAAATGGAATGAAGCTACCTTGATATGTCTGAATTTACTCTGTTTCTTAGAATGAAAGACAGATAAAATTATTGTCTTGAGCTCATAATGAACTAAGAGATAGCTAGATAATGTATAATTAGGTCCGTCCTAATTGATAAGTGGTATACTTTTGTAAGTTTCAAACCCTATTAACCTTAGACTCTGCCAACGTTCATCATTCTGAACTTACTATGAGCTTATGTAATGGATACATAGATAAGAAAGGCTTAGCTTTAAAACATGTAACCAGTTTTATTTTAGAATTCATCTGTTTTGTGATTAATTTTAGTCTGTTGACTATGAGGTAATTCTCTTTTCTCAGAAGTATAAGTATGGTCATCAACAATAAATAGGGCTGAAATTGGGAAGCTTAACTTCAGTTGAAGTCGAGATGCCCAAATTCATCCACCCTTTCTCTTAAATGTGTGTGAGTGGTTTATTCTCTCTCTCTCTCTCTCTCTCTCTCTCTCTCTCTCTCTCTCTCTCTCTCTCCCTCTCTCTCTCATTTCTTACTTCCCTGTAGATTTGCAAATGAGCTAGCAGACTCATTTTTATCAGCCTAAGTTTACACCATCTCATTGGAGATCTCCGCAAAGAGGCCTGCCTGCAGATCAAAGAACCTCCTTTTATGACCCCTGTGCAGTTTCTGGCTAGAAGCTGCTTTTACAGCCTCATCCATAGGAAATTTGTGGTCAGTTTAAATTCTCCTCCTTGGCCGCAGGATAGCCAGTCCCTAGAGAAGAAGCCTTGGGCTCTTTTTCCCCTTCCCTTCTTTCTCTTTCAATTGGTTGCCTGAGCCATCAGCTCTGGCCACCCAAGAGATGAAGCAAACAAGACAGACATTCGCATGCAGCCCCAAAGACCCTACCCTGGACCTCTTCAGAGCAGCAGCCAAACATTAACAGATTTTTCCTGAATGGAGATTTGGAAATGACGTCAGGATCCAGGAGGAGGGTGATAAGAGCAGCACACCAGAGAGGTGTGATTACCCTAAGCATGGAGTGGACAAGGAACTCACATGGCCTTGGGAATTGAACAGGCTAGGGAACTGTAGGTGACAACATAGCACCAGGCACCAGGCCTGGGCTGGACAGCTGGGTGGAGAGGTCTGGGTGCCGAAAGAGAGTCAATGTGCCTTTCCTTAGCTCCCATCTAGCAGTAGTAGACAAGAGAGTCCCTAGGAAGGCCTTGTCTTGTGGTTATCCTGTTGTCTCCATGTCAACAGGTAAATCAGTTGATCTGGGTCAATCTTGTGTAAAAGTCTTGGATCATCAGAATCATTCTTGTTAGGAAATTGTTTTCACAATACCTTTCCAATTTACAATTTCTTAAAAAGTATTCAAATAAAACAGAGTTTGCCTGACCTTTCACAGAAAATGTTTTTCATGTGTATTTATTGGAGACACTAAGAAAAGGCTATTTTCTGTAAGGTGAAGGGGCCTTGCTTGTCCCTGAAAGGTGTGAAATAGAAATAATGAAAATGACACCCTAGAAGTAGGCCTCAGGTGTAGGACAGCAAACTGTCCACCAGGCCCCGCTTCCTTTCTCCATCCCAGAAACATCTCGTTGCCACTTTCATCTGAGTCCATAGACCACACGCCCTCACTGCTGTGTGTTTTGCCTATGGCTGCTTCGAGAACTGCCTCCCTTTCTATAACCCAGAGCTTCTCTCCTAGCTTCTATGCAACAAAGGAGGAGGGAAAGGTGAGTAGGTCTTTTAGGGCTTGTGCTGCACTTATGGTGTGATCAGACCTCAGACTGCCACTTGGCAGTGACACTTCTGAGATGTCAGCCTGTCGTAACAGGTCTGGCCTCAAGTAAAATATTCTTTTTCTTTTTTAAAAGATTTATTTATTGTATATGAATGCTTTATCTGCAGAAGAGGGTATCAGATCACATTATAGATGGTTGTGAGCCACCATGTGGTTGCTGGGAATTGAACTCAGGACCTCTGGAAGAGCAGGTGGTGCTCTTAACCACTGAGCCATCTCTCCAGCCCAAGGAAAATATTCGTTTTCCTCTGGTGAACAATACTGAGAATGCTACTAATTGCTAACCATGAACCTAAGGGAGGGTTCATGGCAAGTTGAGTATTTCTTAATTTTAGAAAATCTAGACTTTTGTTTAATTTAAAAATTTCACTCACTGTTTGATACTGCCCAGGATTTTTTCTGGATTAGTAAAGTGTTATGGGGGAAAGATGAATTCTGCAATGATAGTGTAATAAATGACTGTTCTCCTGGAGTGGCCCACCCTGAGGATAGACAGCCACACTTTCCAACTCTCCAGAGCCTGTAGCATTGCTTCTGGACCAGGGAACTGCACACCTGCCTTGCACCAAGGCTCTGAGCTTCAGCAGGGGAGAGTGACAGTTGCCACAAAGTGTCTGTGCTTTGGTCTGTTTTCCAGAATGGAGGCCACTGACTCACTAACTTTCCCCTCTCCTATGCCAACCTGGTCTCTCGCAAGATAATCACATCTCCACAGACAGATATCTCTCACCATATTCAGGGCTGTGACTCCTCTGTAAAACCACCCTGGGAGTGCATCACCAGGACACCATTGGTGGTGAGTCTGTCCATGTGCCATCCATGTTCTTCCACTATGCTGCATTTTTCTGGAGAACAATACCACAGACCAGAAAAAGCCTGCTAAAGTGATACTTGAGAAGCAAAACTCCAGAGTATCCTTAAAATACATGGGAAGCCAGTCAGGCCTGGTGGCACACTCTTTTAATACCAGCACTTGGGAGGCAGAGGCAGGCAGATATCTGTGAGTTTGAGACCAGCCCCATCTACACAGTGAGTTCCAGGCCAGCCTGGTGTAGAAAGTGAGTCCAGGACAGCCAAGGCTACACAGAGAGACCCTGTCTTGAAAAAAGAAATACACAGAAAAGGTGGAAAAGAGCAGAGATGTCATTTTCTACTTAAAGCTGGAAAGTGGAGGATAAATGTGCTGCTCTGACAATGGGACAGAAGCTAAGCTGTCAGAAGCTGAACAGTTCATCTCTGACCACCCACTGTATGTTCTCCTCAGGAGCTTAGCTAGGGCTGGCACCTGATCTCCTCACTCAGGGACCCCTTCCCCTGTGTCAAACCTGGAATCTAAGCCTTCAGTTCTTTCTTGAGTGTCACTTCCACCTGCTCTTACGCAGGTACCCGAAAGCATTTTTGCATGTACTCATTACCTGGATGCAGAAGGAAAAATAGTCTAAAGAAGTACTTTTTATCAAACATACAAAATTTTAAAAATTAAGCCAACAATTGGGGGGGCGAGTGTGTTTCCATGCAAACTGCTGTGTCTATCCTTGAGGCGATGGCAGCAGTGATAGGACAGACACCCTCTCATCCTCCTACATGCACTGCTTTGAAGCCCCTCCCCTTTCCCCTTCTGGCCCTGTGGCACTGCAGGGAGGATCAGAGTCCTGCTTCATGTAAACCCATCAGAGTAGCCCCAGGCTTGGAGGCCTTGTGACCGCTGTGAGGTGGCTATGCCCAAGTACACAGCCACTTCTTTCTCAGGGAGCTGCCCCACACAAGCAGATGCTGGGAAACGCAGGAGCAGGTGGCAGACTCAGGAACAGACCTCCTCCTCTTCCCAACCCTCAGGTAGCCACTGCACCAGGGGAGGAGTGGGCAAGACAGAGAGAACCAGGTCCAAGATGTTGCAGGACCACTGCATCACCAGGGCTGAACTGGCTTTCCTCAGTACTTCCTGTCATATTTTCCTTTAGGTCACAATAGACAGTTTTCTCTCCACAACGATGTTCAGATTCAAGAGGTATTTGTATTAAGATAGGTTAGCTACTAAAGCTTTCAGGGTTAGTTTATCAAGTACCCCTTGAAGGCAGGGCTTTCTGTTTTCTGTTATCACATAAAACAGGGGATACAGCAAACGCTCACCTTTCAGTGAACAGCTAACAATTTCCTTTGTACACTAAAGATCTGAATTTGGCCACTTATTTTTCCCTTTGAAATAAACCTCCCAATTTCACCATAAATGTATGTATGCATGTGTATGTGTATATATATATATATATATATATAATGTTAGCATATACTTTTTAATTAATACAACAAATACAACAACAACAGCTGAGTAATCTACAGAGTGTTTTCTTTTTATTGAGGCAGGGTCTCTCTGCAGTACGACTGGCCTTGAACTTATAACCCTCCTGCTTCTCTCTCCTGAGTGCTGCATACACGTGGCCAGGTTTTTAACACTGCCTTGGGCTGTTCTTAAAATTAAAACATCGGGGAGTTCCAAGATGACAGCGAGCAGCATGCACCTTGCTTAGACGCCAGAGAAACCAAGGCAGAAAATTGGACTTATTTCATAAGCAGGAACACCAAGTTCCCCACCCAACTACAGGGGGAGAAACCATAGTGCACCAGGAACAAACTAGGGACAACCTTGTGCAACCCCAAACACGGGGGAAAAGTGCAGACCCCCCGAGGAGCAGAGCATCCGCAGCGACAGCAGCAGCAGCAGCAGCCCACAGCTAAAGCAGAGCGACAGGATAGCAGTGGTGGCTGTGGCGCCAACAACACTAGCAGGGCTTGCTGAGGTAGGCCTCGAGGGACAAAACACTCGCAGTGGTGATTGGCGGGGCGGGGATTAGTGAGCTCAGCAGTGGGAAGTGGCAAGCAACAGGGGCTGCAAGGGACTGTGTGCAGTGACCTTGGGTGACAGAGAATGGACCAGTGCCTTGTTTCAGTGGAGAGTGGCAACCAGCAGGGAGAAAGGGGAGGTCAGACTGCTGAATGGATCAGTGCTCCAAAGTGGAGTAGCCTGTTTATAGAGCAAAAGATTAACAAAACAAAAGTCACACAGCATCTGACATCTAAATCACAGATTCATTGTGTGGTGAATCCTTTAGAGGAGACAAACAGCCAGAGGAGCCCTATAAAACCACAGAATCTAGGTGGTAGAGCTCAAACAAATAAAGACACAGAAGGCAGAGTCTGAGAACCCAGTATAGAAAACAGCTCCTTATCAAAGGTACTCACCCCCAAGACCACCAGCTTGGAAAGCCCAAGCCTCCTAAGCAGATGCCTAAAGGAAAGAATAAGAGGTCTAATAACAGAAATCAAGACATTTTGGCTCCACCAGAAAGCCCAGAAACCAACAGATATCCTACTATGGCAGAGTCATAGGAAGATGACCTCAAAACCATGCTTATACAGCTTTTTTGAGAACTATAAAGAGGAAATGAATAGAGCCTTCCAGGAATTCCAGGATAGCACAAACAAGTGAATAGAAGCCATCTGGGAGAAACAAGATACCACAAGCATACAGGTGAAGGATTTAAATAAAACAATTCAAGACACGAAAACAGAGTCAGACAATATTAAAAAATCACAAATCGAGAAAAAAAGTGAAATGGAACAATTAAAAAAGGAAGCAGGAATCCAACAGACAAGTATAACTAACAGAATCCAACACATGGAAGAGAGAATCTCAGGTGCTGAAGATACAATAGAAGTAATGGATACTTCTCTCAAAGAAAACCTTAAAACAGAAAAATTAGGGACACAAAGCATCCAAGAAATTAAAGACACCATGAGAAGGCGTAACCTCAGAATTATAGGAGTTGATGAAAAGGAAGATGCAAAGTTCCAAGGTTCAGGGAATGTTTTAAAGAAAATTTTACATGAAAACTTCCCCAATCTACAGAAGGAGATACCCTTGAACATACAAGAGGCCTACAGAACACCAAATACACTAGACCAGAAAAGAAATTCATCCCGGCACATAATAATCAAAACACTAAACCTGCAGTATAAAGAAAAGATACTAAAGGCTGCAAGAGAGAAAGGCAAAATAACATATAATGGTAGATCCATCAGAATTACACCTGACTTTTCAACAGAGACTATGAAGCCAGAAGAGCCTGGTCTGAGATTATGCAGACTCTAAGAGACCACAGATGCAAACCTAGGCTACTATATCCAGCAAAACTTTCAATCAACATAGATGGGGAAGTCAAGATATTCCAAGACAAAACCAAATTTAAACAGTATCTAAACACCAACCCTGCTCTACAGAAAATAGTAGAAGGAAAACATCATCACAACGATAGCAGCCACACCCAAGAAAATGCATCATACTGATAAGTGCACACCAGCAAAACCAAAACAGACATGCCACACATAATCACCACTAACTCCACAATAAAAGAATCCAATAACCATTGGTGAATACTATCTGTCAATATCAGTGGTCTCAACTCCCCAGTAAAAAGGCACAGGCTAAAAAAATGGATGCAAAAACAAGACCCTTCACTATGTTGCATTCAAGAAACACATCTCATCAACAAAGACAGACATTACCTGAGAATAAAAGGCTGGAAAAATTTTTGTCAAGCAAATGGTCTCAGGAAGCAAAGCAGGAGTAGCCATTTTAATATCCGACAAAACAGACTTTCACATAAAAGTGATCAAGAAAGATTGAGAAGGACACTTTGTCCTAATCACAGGAAAAATCCACCAAGAGGACATCACCATCCTAAATATCTATGCCCCAAATATTAGGGCACCTGCATTTGTAAAAGGAATACTTTTAAAGTTTAAATCACTCATTGATCCCAACACAAAATAGTGGGAGACCTCAACACACCACTATCACCAATGGACAGATCCTCAAGGAAGAAATTAAGCAGAGAAATAATCATGCTAACAGAGGTCATGAATCAAATGGACCTAACTGACATTCACAGAGCTTTCTACCCAAATAGAAAAGAACATACTTTCTTCTCTGCACCACATGGAACCTTTTCCAAAATAGACCATATAATTGATCACAAAACAAGCCTCAATAGGTACAAAAAATTCAAATAATCCCTTGCATCCTTTCAGACCACCATGCCCTAAAGCTGAGCATCAACAACAATAGAAATAACAAAAAGCCTATGAACACATGGAAATTGAACAATCTTCTACTCAGTGACAACTGGGTTAGGGATGAAATACAGAAAGAAATCAAGACTTCCTAGAGTTTAATGAAAATGAAAGCACAACATATCCAAACCTTTGGGACACAATGAAAGCAGTGCTAAGAAGAAAATTCATAGCACTAGGTGCCTTCACAAAGAAACTGGAGACATCGCATATAAGCAACTTAATGGAACACTTGAAAACTCTAGAAAAAAAGAAGCAGACACACCCAAGAGGAGTAGATGGCTGGAAAAATCAAACTCAGGGCTGAAATCAATAAGTTAGAAATGAAGAAAACAATTCAGAGAATCAATGAAACGAAGAGCTGGTTCTTTGAGAAAATCAACAAAATGGACAAACCCTTAGCCAAACTCACTAAAAAGGAAAGGGAGAGTACACAAATTAACAAAATTAGAAATGAGAAGGGAGAAATAACAACAGATACTGAGGAAATCCAAAGAATCCTTAGGTCTTACTTCAAAAGCCTATACGCCACAAAATATGAAAATCTAAAGGATATGGACAATTTCCTTGATAAGTTCCCCTTTCCAAAGTTGAATCAAGATCAGGCAAACAAATTAAACAGTCACATATCCACTAAGGAAATAGAAGAAGTCATCAAAAGTCTCCCAACCAAAAGCCCTGGGCCAGATGGATTCTACCAAACCTTCAAAGAAGAACTAATTCCAATACTCCTCAAACTATTCCACAAAATAGAAACAGAAGGAACTCTTCCAAACTCATTCTATGAAGCTACAATCACCTTAGTACCTAAACTACACAAAGACCCAACAAAGAAAGAGAATTTTAGACCAATCTCCCTTAGGAACATAGATGCAAAAATACTCAATAAAATTCTTGCAAACCGATACAAGATCACATTAAAAAGCTCATCCATCAGGACCAAGTAGGTTTCATACCAGGCATGCAGGGGTGGTTCAATATAAGGAAATCCATTAATGTAATTAATCATATAAACAAATTGAAGGAAAAGAATCACATGATCGTCTCTTTAGACGTGGAAAAAGCATTCAACAAAATCCAACACCTTTTCATGCTAAAAGTCTTAGAGAGATCAGGTATACAAGGCACATATCTAAACATAGTAAAGGCTATATACAGAAAACCTATTGCCAACATCAAGCTAAATGGCAAGAAACTTAAGTCAATCCCACTGAATTCAGGGACATGACAAGGCTGCCCACTCTCTCCATTGCTCTTTAATGTAGTACTCGAAATCCTAGCTAGAGCAATAAGACAGCTAAAGGAAATCAAGGGGATACACGTAGGAAAGGAAGAAGTTAAAGTTTCCCTTTTTGCAGATGCTATGATAATATATATCAGCGATCTCCAGAAGTCAACCAAAGAACTCCTACAGCTGATAAACAGCTTCAGCAAAGTGGCAGGATACAAAATTAACATGAAAAAGTCAGTAGCCCTCCTGTATACAGAGGACAAAAAGGCAGAGAAAGAAATTAGGGAAACCACTCCCTTCACAATAGCCTCAAACAACATAAAATATCTGGGAGTAAATCTAACCAAGCAAGACCTATATGAAAAAAACTTCAAGTCTCTACAGAAAGAAATTGAAGAGGATATTAGAAAATGGACAGATCTCCCATGCTCATGGATTGGGAGAATAAACATAGTAAAACTGGCCATACTACCAAAAGCAATCTACAAATTTAATGCAATCCCTATCAAAATACCAATGCAATATTTTACAGAACTAGAAAGATCCCTCAACTTCATATGGAAAAACAAAAAACCCAGGATAGCTAAATCAATCCTATACAATAAAGATCTACTGGCGAAATCTCCATCCCTGATCTCAAGCTGTATTATAGAGCAACAGTAATAAAAACAGCATGGTACTGGTACAGAAATAGGACAATCGACCAACGGAATCAAATTGCGGACCCAGATATACACCCACACACATATGGCCATTTGATTTTTGACAAAGAAGCCAAAACGATACAATGGGGGAAAAGGGCGTTTTCAACAAATGGTGCTGGTCCAATTACATGTTAAAAATGCAAATAGATGCATATTTATCACCCTGTACAAAACTAAAGTCCAAGTGCATCAAAGACCTCAACATAAAACCAGACACACTAAATCTGTTAGAAGAAAAAGTGGATAAAACCCTAGAACTCATTGGCACAGGAGACAAATTTCTGAATAGAACACCAACAGCTCAGGCTCTAAGATCAACAATTAATAAATGGGACCTTATGAGGCTGAGAAGTTTCTGCAAGGCAAACGACACTGTTAGCAGAACAAAGCAAAAGCCCACAGATTGGGAAAAAAATTTTACCAACCCTACATCTGACAAAGGGCTGATATCTAAAGTATATAAAGAACTCAAGAAATTAAACACTACCAAACCAAACAACCCAATTAAAAAATGGGGTTCAGATCTAAGCAGAGAATTCTCAAAAGAGGAATGTCGAATGAGAAACACTTAAAGAAATGTTCAACATCCCTACTCATCAGGGAAATACAAATCAAAATGATCTTGAGATTCCATCTTACATTTATCCAATTAGGTGTATCAATAACACAAGTGATGACACATGCTGGAGAAGATGTGGCAAAAGGGGAAATCTTCCCCACTGCTGGTGGGAGTGCAAACTTGTTCAACCACTCTGGAAAGGAATGTGGCACTTTCTCAGAAAATTGGGAATAGCTCTACCCCAAGACCCAGCTATACCACTCCTGGGCATATATCCGAAAGATGCCCCACCATGCAACAAAAACATTTGTGCAACTATGTTCATAGCAGCCTTATTCATAATAGCCAGGACCTGGAAACAACCGAGATGCCCCTCAATTGAAGAATGGATAAAAAAAAAACTGTGGTACATCTACACAATGGAATACTATTCAGCTATTAAGAACAAGGAAATCTTGAGTTTTGCTGGCAAATGGATGGAGTTAAAAATGATCATCCTAAGCGAGATAACCCAGACCCAAAAAGACACACATGGTATATACTCACTCATATGTGGATTTTAAACCAACACCGACATCCTAGGAGAGACTCCACCCAGCAGGACATAGGGACATTTACAGAGACTTAAAGCTGGACAATGGACAGAGTCTTGAGTGTGTAGAGTGGCCCAGTCCGGCCACACAGGAAGAGGTCATATATAGTACAGGGGATATTAGATAAACTAAGATCAGATGGTAGGGGAGGAGAGCTCCCCTATCTAAGGACTAGGGGAAGGAGGGAAAGGGGTTGAGAGAGGGGATGGGATCGGGGGTAGATGAGGGAGGGGGTGGGATCAGGAGGGGAAGAGAGAGGGGTCCACAATTGAGATGTAAAGAACTCAAACTACAGAACAAGCAGGTAATTTATATTCCTAATCACACTACATGGGAATAGGTCTGAGACTGGCAGAGGTATAAATGTATAGGAATAGAGAGGCCTCATGTGGACCACAGAAACTCTGTGAATTACTATTAGAGGCCTTTACTAGTAAGGAAAGAAGGAAGATTTGTAAATGCTTTATGTCGAGCCATACACTTTAATTGTTCCGGGCATCCCGCAAACCTCATACAATTATAATGTTAGAACTGGATAATACTTGTAAGAGATTGTGTTTTCAGAACAAAATAACCAGCTGGATCAGACTTGAGAGGAATCAATCCCCCCCAGCACAATGGCACTGATATCCTGCATCCTCCTAGATCCAGCCCTGGATGATTCTGTTCCTTTTACTCATCAGAGTTGGACAGCTTCCTGAACAATATTGTAGAAAACTTCTGATCCAATTAGGACCACCATTGCAATCTCCTACTAAGCCTGGAATCTCTCAACATTTAAAAACTGAATCGCAAATGAAATCACTATATTGCGTAAGCATTCTCTCCAATTTTGGGGGGCCCACTCCAAAGTATTATGTGCCCCAATTGAACCTGAAGAAACCTTAAGAGAACGATGCTCCATTCCCTCAAAGGGGGTGGGGGGCACGGTTGTATAGGTTGCGGTATGTTTGCCTGTTCTAATTGGGAGGTGGTCATAAGTCAATATTGGTCTTATACAGAGAAAAAATTAGGGGAAACACAGGAATGTCTCTCTTTGCCTTTATCTTGCATACATAGGCAAGGAGATGGGAGCTGAAAGGAAAGAGAGATTTAGGGACATAAAGGGAGGATAGAACAAAAGCTAGATGATTGAACCTATTCCTTAACTCAAGGCCTTAATTGTTACTTATAGTGAAGGGTATGTTTAAGTCCTTGCGATAGAGTTCAGTATATTGATACAAAACATGGGGATGTCAAATAATTGGCAGATTTTAACACAAGAATATATATCCTAAGCCTAACAGATAGATATGACTATATCGATATATGAGGTAAAATAGTTGAATAAGGTCTTCAAAAGCCTCAGAGACACACAGAATATAGCATTTAAAGTTGTTCTCACAATCCTAAACTTCTTTGACAACAAGACAAGTTAACTCCTGACAACAACCAGCCGACCTCAAAGATGATGATGAGCATCAAAGAGCCTTCTTATGGACATGGCTTCAAAGGTGGCAAAATAACAACTGGGCAAATTGTCCTCGTTCCACCACTAACAGAATCTGCCTAAAAATGGGCAATTTAGATGCAGGCAGAGTAGACGGCTGCACTCTGCCAAGTCAGGGTAAGCAAGTCCTCTATAGTTCCTGCCCTGGGAACAAGTCTGGCAGAAATATAGGCCAGAAAGCTGAAGATGAGGCTCCAACATTATACAGTGTATTGGGGGACTGGTCAGGAGGTAAACTGTCTTAAGTAAATTTGTACATTTTGGAAACTGCTAACCCACACTGCTGGTTCACTCAGGAATTTAAGTTTTATTCCTTCTCAAGTCTCTGAGGGGCATTGAAGACAAGATCATATAGTTCTTTTTCTGTTTTTGTTTTTTGTTTTGGTTTTTCGAGACAGGGTTTCTCTGTGTAGCCTTGGCCATCCTGGACTCACTTTGTAGACCAGGCTGGCCTCGAACTCACAGCGATCCACCTGCCTCTGCCTCCTGAGGGCTGGGATTAAAGGCGTGTGCCACCATGCCCGGCTTGATAATAGAGTTCTTTAACCAAGTTTAGCTGGTTGGGGGACAAGATCATTTTAGATCAAGATAAAGTAGTTAGGCTATTAGAGTTGAGATAAAATAGATATTGAATCTCATTCGGAGATCTAGACTCAACAAGACAGGAAAAACACTTACTTCAAAGGAGACAGATGCAGATGGCCAAGTCACTATGAATGTAACATATATAGTACTCAGTATTCTCATGATTGTCACATGGTTCTCCCTGCTGTATGTAGTTTGTTTTACACATGTGTGATAAAATAAAAGTATATATATATATATATATATATATATATATATATATATATATATATATATATCCCTAAAACATAAAAAAAAAAACCTTCTAACTACAGACTTCACACTAAGCATGTTCTCTGCAATTAACTCCATCACAGCAGTGGTGGAGTTCTGAAACCAGAATATATTGTAGAACTTACTCCAAGAAATATATTTCTGGAAGAGTCAAATCCAGCTGAGAATACTAATGCTGTGTATGGCTTGTTCCTGTCACACATGATCCTGCAGGCAAACCTAGAGGTGGTGCTCTGTGTGATCTGGGCATCATAGATCTGACTGCCAAAAATGGTGTTGATGACCATGAAGTTGATAGGGCTCTCTGTTGATCTGCCCACTTGAAGAAACCAAACACTCTCATGACTCATATGAAAACCATCAGGCTCTGTGTTGCACTCACAGGAACAGGGACTTGGGACACTGTCAGCTTCCTTATCTTTGTTTAACTGACTTCATGCTCTTCCTTGTTATCTAAGAGAGAAGTTACAGGGAATAAGGATCAGATTCTTTCTAAAATCTAGTTCATTTTATCAATGGACCAAGACCTAATGGGACTGATATGACCCCTCCCCCACTACACATGTGTGTGCATATGTGCATGCATGCATGCATGCATGCATGCGTGTATGCACACACAGACCCACAAGGCATGTATAAGCCAGAAGACAGTCTTAGATATCATCTTCAGGGATGCCATTCACCTGCTATGAGAAGTCTTTCTTTGTCTGTAGTTGACCAGTTAGGCTGGGCAAGCTGTTCAGCCAAGCTGTAGTGAGCCCCATTTCCACCTCTCCAGTGCTGAAGTTACAAGCACACATCACCACCCTTCGTTTGGGTTCTGGGGCTTAAACTTAGGTCCTCAGGTTTGTGAGCTCCTCTCAGCCTGAGGTGGGTGTGTACAAATGCACAACACTACAGGTATAATGCTGTAGAGTAGATTCCTAGATCTTAGTCATTTTGTTTAAGTGCAACTTTAGCAAGAAAGCTCAATTTTCTATTCTGGGAGAATGAATGATATTAGATTTTCTCTCTTGGATCAAGTTGTAAATACTACTTTTACAGCAAACGCCTCTTTGTTTTCTATTTTCAGAGGAAGCAAACTTTTAAAGAAACAAAGGGACTCTGCTTGCTAAACTCCCTAAGTCAGTCAGTCCATGAACAAACAAAGTGCTTACCCTGGAGGACAGAGGGAAAACACTGGCTGCCATTGCTCAGTGAACATGAGAACATGGGATGTGGGGCTTACCCAAGTCAGCCCAAAGCTCGGAGTGTAAGTGGAGGGAATATTTAAAAGACTGCTCTTAGCACTTCATGTCTAGATTAAAATGAAACCTCTCTGGAGAGGGCTAAAGTTGCCACCAATGTTATTGTTGCTTCCTTTCCTTGGTAAGATTTCAAAGCTGCCAGGAGATCATATTTCACTACATATTAGAGTCCTAACAGAGCCTTTCCTGTTCAGTAGATTCCACTGAAACAGGTCTTGCCTTCCCCTGTTAACTAGAAGCACGTTTGCTTATGTGTAGGGACATCCTCAGGGTGTGATATTAAACACGTATGTACTGATGCTCCCTATCTGTCTGCCTGAAGGCAGCAACAGACATGGCCTCCAGTCGAAACCATTTACATGAAGGCGAAGAATGCCTCACTGAGTACACCCAAATGTCCTCGCCTGAAAACAGAGGATTCAGGAGCTGCCCATGGGATGAACATATAGGCCCTGACATGTATGCACATAAGGACATGAAAATCAACTTCCATGGTGTTTTTATTTTGATCATGAATTCTATCTGAAAAGATAAATGATGTAAAATATATGATTTTTTTAAATCCAAAGGAATAAAGTAAAAAGAAGAGCTGCTCCATCCTTTAGCTCCACATGCTTCCCAGCAGGTCATGAATTTCCTTTGTAAACTTCTCCTCTATGTCCCCATGCACAGAGTACCCATACCAAGCCAACAAGCATTACTTCTTTCTTGTTTATTTAATGGCCTTTAATTCCTTGCTCCAGTGAAATGTGCCTGGGATAAACGAAGTTACTAGTTTCACTGGAACCCACTAACCCGAGCAGATGTATATTGCTTAGCTATATGCATTTCAGGCTTAGAAAACATGTAACTTGCTTAAAAATGCAACATAAAAATCTAAAGGAGAGATAGCATAAAGCCATACAACATAAGCCATATTTATAAAGCTGGGCAGACTCCCCTCTGCTGGATTAGTTTTCAAGATGTGTAGCGCCCACGCTGCATATACCCCGATGTATCGAGCGAGGGACAACGAGTTGAAGAATCACTCCAGACAGCAGGTCATCCATTCTAAGAGAATGCTGTTTAATAAGGAGGGCCAAGGACTTTTATACAGTACAGAGGCAGGTAGAAAAATACAAGACTATGTAGATGGGAAGTCCCCAGGACAAGAGGAACCATATAACCAATGTAACCAGGGTGCAAAACAGGAACTTGTGGTCAGCTCAGCAAGGCACAATGTTCACAACAGGAAGCTGCCAGGACAGAATAACAATTACATACCAGCCAGGGCATAGCCCCAGGGGGCCCAAGCCTAACAGTTACCAACAGGTCCTACCTTCATATAAATTAAATGAGCTCCTGTCTTAGGTTGCCAGGACATTAGTCATCTGCCTTACCCATCCTTGGTACAGCTTCTCAAAACACAGTCATCCTGTCTTAGGTTGGCAGGGGCCTCCATCATTGGATACTCATTTATCAAGGCTAAACCAAATTTTGGGCAGTGGGATTATCCAATGCCAGGGATACAAGGACCTGTTCGGTGTAGAACTGTTGAATGGCCTGTTGTTTTTTCATGTAGAAGCATTGGTCACCTTAGCTGGGGTAATGCAAGCATGATAATACATAGGATAACAAGGAAGGATATGAACATCCCACAAATTATCAATTTGTTCTTGCAACAAGGCTGTCTGCTGATTAAGATTCTGAACAGTCAATTGAATCATGAAGTCCAATGAATTTTGAGTAGATAGGGCACTGGCCACCTCCTCAAAAAGTTTGTCCAAAGTCTAAATTCTGGGGGATGACAATTCTAGTAGCTGTTGCAGCGGTGGCAGCTAAAGCGATGGCTCCGATAATGGCGGCAGTGATGTCAAAGTCTCTCTTTTCTTGAAAGAGGATCAAACTGATCTCTTCTGTATGCTTCACCGGAAATGGAACTACTCCAGGCACTCGTACTCGTGATGCTCCTGCCTCTGCTTCCTTCAGCAAATCCTACCGGTGTGCACCACCACAACTGGCGTCACGATCGGGGGACTTTTCACTGGTGTCCATGCTGCCTCCTGAAGGCTGATGGGCAGATGGATGAGAGACAGGATGCACACAGCACCCAGGAACCCAAATGGGTACCTCATTGTCCTGTGGGAAAACACAAGCAGAGCCTCAGGCCCATACCAAAAGAGGATCCAGACCCTTTCATACACCAGTGGACAGATCCTTCCACTTCACCATTCTTTTATGTCTTGTAGAAGGTCTCCAATGTTTATCTGCAGCAGGAGCATCAATAGTTTAAAATTTTAAAATATATAATATATAGGCTAATTGTGGATGCGGGGTAGTTTTTCCGCTGTATTCACCCTTCTTTATCTTATATAAATAAGCTTTAAGTATACGGTGTGCCCATTCTATAATCGCTTGGCCCTGCGGATTATGGGGAATGCCAGTCTTATGTAAAATATCATAGGAAGAGAGAAAGGATGCAAGCCCTGCACTAGTATAGGCTGGTCCATTATCAGTTTTTAATTGTTTGGGAGTCCCCATGTATGAGAAGGCCAGCAATAAATGCCTTGACAGCCTTAATTTTTTCTCCTGAATGGGCAGATGAGAAAAGGAGTCCAGAATATGTATCAATGGAAACATGTGCAAACTGTAATTTACCAAAACTGGGAACATCCATTTGCCAAATGTGATTAGGCATGAGTCCCTTAGGATTGACTTTAGAATGTAAAATAGGAAGGAATTCAGCACATGATGATCAATCCTTTACTATTTGGATGGCTTGATTTCTAGATACTGCAGTATGGTGTCACAAGGATTGAGCATTAAGATGAAACTTGGCATAAAGTTGGGGAGCTTGATCCATACCGGTCGTTTGAAAACAAGCATGGGCATTTGAGTTAACTGGTCTGCCTTGTGATTTCCTTCAGCTAAGGGACCAGGTAAGGAAGAGTGAGCTTACAAATGCCCAATGAAGATGGGTGAGATTCGACACCAAATAAGCCCTTGTAATTCCAACAGCAAGGATTGTACATTAGAGAGAGGTGAAATATATGGACAAGTCTTTAGAGGGCTAAAATTTGAGTTACATACTTACTATCAGAAAAAATATTAAGTGGCTTGTCAGGAAAGAGTTGTAAAGCTAATATAACTGTCTATAATTTAGCTAATTGTGCAGACCAAGTGGGTACAGTTACGGACTTGCTTACAGACTCTTATACTATGAGGGCAATACTTTTAGAGGTTTCATCAGTATACACCACTCTGGCCTTAGGAATAGGTTGTTGTTTAATTATTTTAGGAAAAGTCACAGGATGTTACTTTAAAAAGTCACTCAACTTATTAGGAGGATAGTGATTATCAAATTGACTAGAAACAGAGGACAAAAATATGGTCCAGTCATCATTATTGTTTTGTAACTCTAATATTTGTGCTTCAGAAAGTAGTGTAATAATATGATCTGGGTTTTTACTGAAGGTTTGCATACTAATTTTACAAGCTTTGAAAAGAAGCAACACCATAGCCTGTGGATATGACAGAACCATTTTTGCAGGCAACACTTTTGACTGAACCCATAAGATGGACCCAGTTTGCCAAAACAGCCCAGTGGAGGCATGGGTTGTACAAAAGATTAGTCACTGTAATGTTTGCTTCTAATCTACATAATTAACATGTGCTTTGGTCAATGCCTCTTGCACTATCTGCTTACATGCACGTCCCTCAGGTGTTAATATTTGGGCAGAGGAGGGATCTGGATTACCCTGCAGGATATCAAAAAGAGGCTTCAACTGACCAGAGTAGATTCCTAGGCTAGGTCAGATCCAATTGATGTCTCCTACGAGCTTTTGAAAATCATTTAAGGTTCTCAAAGAATCGAAATGCAAGGCAATCTTTTGTGGCTTGATGCCATTTTGAAGAAGTTGATGGCCTAAATATTGATAGGGGTGGTGTTGTTGAATTTTCTCTGGGGCTATCTGTAATTTGGCTTGTTTTAATACTCCTTTTAAGGCTGCTAAGGCATCTAAGGCTTCAGATTCCAGTTGGGCCGCTATCAAGATATCATCTATGTAATGAATGAGATATATTTTGGGATACAGCTTTCTAACTGGTTTGATGGCAGCAGAAACATACATTTGATACATGTTGGGACTATTGGCCATACCCTGAGGTAAGACTACCCATTGGTACCTCTTATAAGGCTCCTTAAAGTTTCCATATGGGACACTAAAAGCAAACCTATGAGAATCCTTAGGATGCAAAGGGCTGGTAAAAAAGCAATCCTTGAGGTCAGTCACTATCATATGCCAGTCCTTTGGAATGGCAACTGGAAGAGGCAATCCAGGTTGAGTACCCCCATTACTATCATGGAGAGATCGACTGCATGGAGGTCTTGCAACAGCCTCCACTTACCAGACTTCTTTTTAATAACAAAAATAGGAGTATTCCAAGGTGACATAGAAGGTATTATATGGCCAGCAGCTAGTTGTTCTTGAACTACAGCATTAGCATCCTCCAGCTTTTCTTTAGAAAGGGGCTATTGTTCTACCCAAACAGGGTCATCTTTTCTCCATGTTATAGGTGGCTGCGTTACAATGGCTCCTGTGGAAAATTTCCTAACCCTGTTCTATCATAGGGACAACGAGTCTCTTGAGCTAAATCAGTTATGGGTTGAGCATTACCCTGAAGATGCTTTCCCAGGCTTTGGCCAGGGCAGTATCCCTGTTGCTGTAACATCTTTTGTACAGAGGGTGTAATTAAAACAGCTCCCATTCCCTCCAGAATATCTCTTCCCCATAAATTAACTGGAACATGATGTAAAACATAGGGCTGAAAAACTTCTATATGCCCTTCAGGATCTCTCCAAGTTAAGAGCTGTACGCTCCGAAGGGGACCAGGATCCATCCCAATACCCTGCAGATGAGTATCACTTTGTTGCAATGACTAAACCTTAAGCCAAAAATTATGTGAAATTACAGAGGTATCAGCTCCAGTATCCAAAAGTCCTTTAAACTCTTTGCCATTGGTTGTGAGTGTCATGGTGGGGCAACTATTCATGGCAGCTACCCAAAAGGCTTCAGATTCTGTGGAACCAAACCATTGTCCTTCTCTTGTGTCTTTTAAGAAGGGGTGGAAGTTTTAAACTGAGGCAACAGGACAAGTTGAGCCACTTGGGAACCCTGAGGTATAACAAGGATACCCTTAGTGGTTTCCATCATTATTTTTATTTCTCCCATCGTATCTGGATTAAGGACTCCTGGTATGACCTTGAGGCCTCTCATTAGAACATTACTGCAACCCAGCAGTAAGCCAATTGTTCCTGTGGGTAGGGGGCCTTTGACCCTTGTACCTATGGCTTGGAGACCCATCGGTGGAGTCAGTATGACTCTGGAGGAGGTACAGAGGTCCAGTCCTGCACTTGCTGCTGTACCTCTGATGAGGTCTCTGATAGAAAGGGGTTTCTTTGTGGGATAAAATGTGCATGTCTCTGTGCGGGTGTCTGCAAGGCTCCATACACCCACTGTGTTGGGGCCTGGAGCAGACCCTGAGACCCGTTTCCCTGTAAAGGTCTACCTTGCTTGTCCATTTTAGAGTGGCACTCATTTGCCCAGTGATGTCCATGATTTACATCGAGGGCACAACCCAGGTTTGCCTGGCCCTGTGGGAGGCACTCTAGTGCCTTAACAGCCTTGGGTACATTCCTGCTTGAAATGCTCTTCTTGTTGTCATTGGAAACAGGTCTTAGGCCTAGCTCCACCGGAATATGCTTTCCCTTCTACAGTGGAAGCAAGGACTTGTCCCATGATATGTGTGGAGTTAATGTCCCGGGCAAATTTTTAAATAATCACCAACACTCTTGCTTTTATGTGGTCACAAGGCATCTTGACAGTATTTGTTAGCATTTTCAAGGGCCAATTGCTTGATAATAGGCATGGTTCCTTCTACATCCCCAAATATCTGACCAGCTAACTGCATAAGGCGATCTACAAATTCCTGAAATGGTTCAGAGGGCCCTTGAATTACCTTGGACAATTGTTCTCCTGCCCCATTGTTAGGTAAATATTTCCATGCCCGGTGGGCACAAGTAGCAATTTGAGCATACACAGCTGGGTCATAATGAATTTGAGCTTTCAAAGCGGCGTATTGCCCCATGCTTGCAAGCATATCTACATTCCTTTGAGGAAAGCGGGCTGCAGCATTCTGAGTGGCAGTTTGTATGCATTGCTCCTGATAATCGCTGCACCAAAGCAGGTAGTTGCTACTGGCAAAGACGGCCCAACACATTTGTTGCCAATCACTGGGTGTCAGGTATTGAGAATTAAGAGATTCAAAAATTGCTACAGTAAAAGGGGCATGAGGGCTATAAGCCATAACTGCATCTTTCAATTGCTTTATGTCCTTAAATTGAGGAGCCTCATGCTGTCTTTGAGCCTGTCCTGGATTATTGGGGTTAGGCACTTTTATCACAGGAAAAATAACTCCTTTTGGAGGTGCAGAGGCCTCAGGCAAAGAGAATTGACTCTGAAAATCAGGATTATAGGGTGGGGGTCGATCCTTGTCTCTTTTACTATCTGTCCCACCCTCTATAGTCACTTTGTGTAAAGGCTGTTTCAAAGTCTTGATATCTGCTCTTAATAAACTTTCCTCACCCTCGGACTCCAAGGAGAAAGTGTCCATTGTATCTAAGCCTGTGACTTCAGAAATTCCTGTTCTTATACCTCATTTAAAGTTTCATTCAAGGCCCCTAACTGTTCTTTTATTTTTTCATTGGTACTATGTAGGGCATCTTGAACGAGGCGCCATAAAGAAAAGGTAGGTATAGGGACCTTTTCTGAGCCCTCCCTCTGTAACATCTGTTGTAAATCACTTTTTACCTGTCCAAGTCTTGTAAGTTTAATCTCCCAGATACCAGAAACCAGGGGCTGCTCTGTTCTATATTTTTAATAAATTCATTAGCTGTCTTATGTTTAATCCTGTTGCCCTGTTCCTTTAATAACTTAGTTAATTGGCCCACCATGATGGCAGCGGATGTAGTGGCATCCATTTTCCAATACACCCGTATCTTACCTTCCTTGGGTGCTGGCCAACTTCCTGGGGCAACCTGTCTGTATCCTCCCTTCTTTCTTGATCTTGGTGAAACCACCATTTGTAGCACCCGCACTGCAAATACCCCGACATATCGAGCGAGGGACAACGGGTTGAAGAATCACTCCAGACAGTGGATCATCCATTCTAAGAGAATGCCGTTTAATGAGGAGGGGCCAAGGACTTTTATAGAGTATAGAGGCAGGTGGAAAAATACAAGATAATGTAGATGGGAAGTTCCCAGGACAAGAGGAACCATGTAACCAACGTAACCAGGGTGCAAAACAGGAACTTGTGGTCAGCTCAGCAAGGCACAATGTTCACAACAGGAAGCTGCCAGGACAGAATAACAATTGCATACTGGCCAGGGCATGGCCCCAGGGGACCCAATCCTAACAGTTCCCAACAAAGATGGATGTGTTAACTTAGCTCTACTGACTAACAGCACTATGAAGTCTTTTTTGTGGTTATTAAGCTTGAGATTACTTATTAATAAATGTAAAAGTAAGTTGTATATGTGCACTGTTCAAAATAAAAATTTACAAAAGCATAGGATAAAAGCACCATCTCCTTTGCTTTTAAGGTGATAGTATTTTACATTTGTTATTTGAGACTTCATACATGTACACAATGTGTTTGGATCACACCTGCTCCCTGTCCCCTACTCCGAAGCCCTCTGGGTTCCTCCCCATATCCCCCTCCCAACTTCTTATTTCTTTTCCTTAACCCTGAGCCTATTGATTCCCATATGTGCACTGGCATAGGGCATATTCCACCTACCAGGGTCAGCAACCTCAAAGAAAACCGACTCTCCCCTCCCCAGCATCCGTCATCTCACCAGCTGTCAACAGCCTCTCTCGCACCCATGCACGAATGACTGACCAGTCTGAGCTTGTGCAGATCTTGTGGAGGCAATTTCTACATTTCCTTTCTTTTCCTTTTTAAAAGCTTTTATTTTTTTTAAAGAAAGGTCACAAATACTGCAAATATTTAATGAATATAGAAACATAAAAAGGAGAATATATGGTTTCTTCAAACTCAGCATCATATCTCACCCTAAGCTTTCATTCCAAAAGATGCTTAGGAGTGAGTGCAGTAACTGTGAGAAACCCTGTATGTTCCTGGTCACAACACAAAACCTGAAGCCTGGGTCCTAATGTCCATCAGTCTTAGAGAGAGGTGGGACTTCACACACTGTGGGTTTTAATTTCCATCAATCTTATAGAGAAGCGGGACTTCACACACTGTGGGTCCTAATGTCCAACAGTCTTAGAGAGAGGCGGGACTCCACAAACTGTGGGTCCTAATGTTTATCAGTATTAGAGAAGAGAGATGGGACTTCCACACACTGTGGGTCCTAATGTCCATTGGTATTAGAGAAGAGAGGCGGGATTTCACATACTTTCTAAAAGTGAGCACTCTTTTAAAATGTCACACACTGCTCTTAGAAGGCTAGGCAGGTGATCTGCCACTGAGGTCCACTTCCAGCCCCACCCCTTCATGCCCACAAGCATTACTTCCCTCTAGAAGTGCCACACTGTGACTTTAAGTCACTGACTTCATGTCTCATGATTCAACTGAAATTGACTTTAAGATCTGAAATTTTATTTCAATTAAAACACCCTGCTAGGATCAATCACTGTGAGCCATGTGCTTATCTGCCTGGCCATACATGATTTATCACCTCACTCCCCTTCACATCTAACCTCTGGAGTGCTAGTAAGATTCTCTCCTTTAAGACACAAGCCTCCTACCGTTTTCACCAGCAAAGAAATTTCAGACACCTTCTGACTGAAACCCCAGTTGGTGTGGGAAACCTGCAGTCCATCTTTTCTTCTTTTGGATCAGTTCCACTTTCTCTTACAGGCAGTCATGTAGACAAGATGAGATACCTCTAAAGTTTGTTAGACAACTGAGTGGCACACAGGCCAAGATGCTTCTGAATTTATCTGCTATTCATAGGACACTGGCATTCAGAATAGCCACAGTGAGAACTTGAAAATTTATGTATAATGAGAGCACACTTGTGGAATACCTGTGCAGCCCAGAAGACTGAGCTGAAGTGGTACAAAAAGTTTCTCTCGTTTCTTCCTTCCCTCCCACATTTATTTTCTGACTCTTTTGTTTCTATGGCATGGAAGTTCCTATCCAGGAGCCCTCTCTCAGCTTTGCTCTTGGTCATCTCCCTTGAATCTTCACTCACTCCTTGATTTTGGATCTTGTACCCATCCAAACACACACTGGAGCACCTTGAACTGTGGTTAAAGGCACAGGTTTGTTCTGGTTTCTGTTAAAGATTCAAGCCTGTCTCTGGTAACCTTTGGAAAATATACAAAAGTGAGTCTTTGAAAAGAACCCTTGGCTTAGATCATGTCAGCCATGTTGAGCTGCTATACAAGTTTCAAGGGCTGCTCTTGGAACCTTATACTGCCACCAAGCATCCTGATCCTAGCACAGCCTCTTGTGACTGGATGCTTACCTTAGGGAAGCTCTCCTGGCTGTCTGCAGCTACCAGCTCACCCACCAGTAGTACACCTTAGAAAACCACATCTATTTCCTTACTCATCTGATCAACTTCCCTTCTCAGCTCAGGCCAGCTGGCTTCCTACCCCTCCCTTCTTTGGGGGCCAGTACACCTCTAATACAAGTCTGAACACATCTGCCCTTTCAGCCCCCCCCTTTCTCATAACCCCATCCAATCTCCTTCAGCTCTGATTCTTCTGGTAGGTACAAGTTCAGCCCACTCTATGGCTAAGTGAACATCTCTGGTATGATATGCTCTGAACAAAACTTTGACCCTCCAGCCCTTTTCTGGATGCTAACGGCTGCCATACAATTTGCTGAATCTAAATATCCCAGGGACCGCTGTATAGCCTTGCCACTGTAGCTCCCAAGCACAAATTAAGTCCTTCCATTTTTTCCTCTTTACTCCTGTTATTGTTACTCTGTACAGGGACTCTCTTTTGCTCATCTGGCTCAAATGAACATTTCTGATAGTCTCAGAAAGGCCCAACCACACATTTATTTTTGTTACTACTTTATAACTGTTAATTTTTCTACTGAGCGGTCTCTCAGCTCCTGAGATCATTGGAAATATGTGTTTTCCAAAAGTTGAGACCCAAAGGTTGAGAACCACTGATTTAGTTCTTTCTTCACAAGTAACAGCATCTCGCTCTTGTTGTTTATCTGCCCTGACTTCCTTCCTGCTGACCTTTGACCCTGTCTTGGAGCTCAAGAAACTTGCTATTTGACCTGGAATGTCTACTGATAGGTGGGTGTTCTATCTACCTCCTTGGTCTTGTATTAGTATATGCAATGTTGGGGATAGAAGAGGACTGTGCCTGTCAGGTAAGCTGAGTCACAGCCCTAGCTCTTTGCCCCTGTAACTGGCTGAGTATCTGATACACCAGACACTCTCTTTCATGTATATGTATATATACACGTGTATATATACATGTATACATACATACATGATATAGATGATGAAGGATTCTAATGGTAAGCCAACCCTGTAAGTGAGCCCGTGAGGACACACACACACACACACACACACACACACACATGAGGGGGGGCGTAAGACACTTTTCAAAAATGAGAGGGGGGTGGGGAGGTGGGAGAAGGAAAAGGGAAAGAAAGAGGGAGAGGGAGGGCACTTTCCAAAAATAATAGTTTTAAATTCAGATATTACTAATGTTTTTTTAAAATTAAATTGATGCTGAGTGCGGCAATCTAAAACTATTGTAAATGGACTAAGTTAACGCAGCGTCCTGGCTGAATCACATGTCCTTGGTCCTTTGTCTCATCTGAGTGACACTGTAAGGCATCTGTTCTGACTCCCTCAGATTTTATGTTTTACTTTCTCTATTTTCTTTCCTCATTTACTCCAACCCTAGGAAGCAATTTCTAAGATCTTTCTAGCTTGTATTAATTCAAACTCCACCATCCTTAAATCCCTTCCTTAACCCAGACCTAGCCCTGACTGTTCGCTCCGATACCCCACCATTGCACATGCAACACTGACATCAAGCTACTGACACCAAGCCAATGGGGATGGCTGGAAAACACAGCCTTCTATGCTGAGGCCCACTGTCATCTCTGACCTGGGTTTCAGTTGCTTTCCCCTTCAAAAACCTGCAGTTTTCAGATTCACAATCTAGCGGCTATAAAAAATAAGTATTCTTCCGTAAAGAGTGTGTATGAGTGCTTGTTTGTGTGTTTGTGTACACTGAGGCCAGAAGTCAATGTCGGTGTTTTTTTCCATCACATTCAGCACTATTTATCTTTAGATTTTCCCTTTTATTTACTTACTTTATTGTTGTGTGGTTGTGTATATGTGGGGCAGTGGTGTGGTGAGGGGCATGCATGTGGGCGATCATGTAGAGGTCAGAAGGTAACTTGCCTGAATTGGTTCTCCTCAACCTTGTAGGTCCTGGGAATTAGACTTGGGTCATTAGGCTGGATGACTAATGCCTTTATCAATTGGGCTTCTTTGCTGATTCTTTTTATATTATTTTGGGAATCCCTTGTGATTTACTACTGTGACAAAATGAAGCACTCAGAAGTCAGCTGGGGAAAATCCAACTACATCTGTAATTCATTCTGAGAAGGGAAAGGCACACACACACACAAAAAGACTGCATTCATCATCAAAGGATGTTGCATGGCTGCAGAGAATTACTCAGGATTCTCCTTAAGAGAACACACTGTCTCACACTCAGCAGCATCTGCCTGTCTACTTCCTGTGGGAAAGCAAGCTGTTGATTTAAGGGTGGGACAGTATCAGTGACAACTGTCAGTCACAATTCTCTTCCCTATTGTTGAGGATGCTTCCAGCCCACTCGTAGTAAAAAGGCTTTGCAGCGGGAAGAGTACACGTCTTCCAAGCTTTAAGAATCATTATAAAGTCCCATAACAGTATTGACAGGAAGTGCATGCTCATCATTGCCATAACAAAGAAGAGAGCTCTTAGGTGGCACTTGGAGAGTGGAGCTGCTGTTAATACTGTGTGCAAATAGCAGAAACCTTGCTTCTGAGTTTGAGATGTCATTTAAATAACTAAGTGTGTATTTATGGTTATGTCTGTTATTCATCTACAGTGCCCAGCTGTCTAGAACTGTTTAGCTTCACACGGTCCCCAAATCTGCACATCACCTGTCTACTCCTTCCTTCTCAAAGCTAGCTGCCTAGTCAATGTTTTATTTACCCTTTTAGAGACTTTCAGTGCACCGAGGAATTGTTTAAGTCATTCAATAATACCAATTTAACAATACAACACTTAATGTTAATACACCACTTAGTATTGTTGTGTGTATTTAATACCATGATTTAATTATTTGACACTTCCTAGTAAGTAACCTTAACTGACCCCAATACTAACAGCAGGACTCACAAATGCCATTGCTATTTGCTCCTTTAGTCTGTTTTGATGAGTTCTTTCTGAGTCTGTATTCAGAGCTTTTCCTTGCTCAGCTCCATGGCCTTGCAGGATACCAGTGCACTATGCACCCCTGCACTGCTGCACTGTGCTGTGCACTGTGCACTGCTGCACTGCCACACTGTGCACTGTTGCACTGTACACTGCTGCATTGTGCATTGCTGCACTGCCATGGGCCCATACTCAAGTATTTCTTAAGCAATGCTTTGAGCAAGAACTTTGTACAATGTCACCGTTGTACATGTGTAAGGACATCCCTGGGATAAATCTGTGGGAGGAGGACAACTTTTCCTTAGAAAGATCAGAGCTCATTCAAAGCATGTGAACATCTCTGATTTCTCATAGCCATTTCCAAATTTCTATGCTGGGAAGTTGCATTAATTTATAATGTGTAGGAGATTTATCTGTCTTTCTCACATTTTTGACAAAAGTCTTTGGGTGTCTCTAATTTAGTAAGACAAAAGTAGTATTAAAATCATTTTCCTTTGAAGTACAGCATATTTTCTTATTTTAAAGAGCCATTTATTGCTCTTTTAAAATGAATATCTACTAAATTCTTTGGTGTATGTATGTATTTTTCTCAGTTATTTCTAGGAGTATCTTATATTTTGGGACATGCATTGTAAGTATTTCTCCCACTTGTCACTAGCCTTTCCCTTTATTATATTTTGGCTAAAAAGGAACTTACCTAAAATATAAAACTCATTCATAATATTCATAAAAACTTATTTTATGTTCTTTGGGGATGTTTCAGGATTAGGAAGTTTTAACTTGAGCACTTTATACATTAATTATTTAATTTAAAAATCTGACCATTTAGTCATTTAGAATTTCATAGTGTTAGTTTCTGAGGCAGTTTTCTTCCTCAGGCAGCTACTTACACCAATTTTTATCTTAATTTTTAATCTGATAGCTATAGAGACAAATATTTCTCCAAAATTTTGAGGATAGTTTAGATAAAGAAGGTAACTCTGATGTAGGTTGCCTCCTCTTAGCTGGAGCTGTTGAAGCTCACATGTGCTATGGAGCTTTCTGGTCTACCCACTCTACCTATGCTGAAGCGTACATTTACATTTTTTCACTAGAAAATATAACTCTGAACCAAGGATTTTTGTGGTTAAGTCATGTTTCATAGTCCTTAATTATGTATGCATAAACTGGTGGCAGAGTCATTTGGCCAGTAGGTCTGCTGGTTTATGTCATTGTTGTTGCTATAGTGTTGTTCTGTGGAGACACGACTGTCTCACAGCACTGTCCAGAGGCCACTTCCACACCAGGTGCTCAGTGCTGCTCTTCCAATTGGTAACTGTAAAGTGTACTGTGAAGTGAGCTCACCTGTATTTAATGATCTTAAGGTACAGTTACTGGCAGAGTTATGACTCTCTTTCTGACAGCTGTCCCTAGTCTGCTCTTGGTTGTTGTAAAGTCTGGGAAAATGGTCCGTGCAGGATGGAGTCAATCTTTGGCATCCGGATTTGCTGTCTTAAGCCCCCACTTTACCTTTCACATTTCCAGCAGACATAAAGAAGCTACACTGTGAAAATCAAAACCTGCTGCTTTACTTGCTGACCAACCTCCCCAATCTAATGCATGAAATCACGGCTCACTCTGTCCACACTTCTCTCTTATACAGAAGTGCAGGCCTCACTTCTGCCTTTTATCTTTATGAGTCCACATTAAAACTTTCTGCTGTTTCTTAAGTCCTGAGTCTTGGGTGCATTTTCTAATTCTTTTCTTTTCAATTTCATTGATTCATGTTTTTTGCTTTCTTTCCTTCTGCTTTTGTTTGGTTTACTTCTAGGCTCTGTAACATGCCATTAACTCTTCCTACACTCATCTTATACTTTCTTAAGGTCATAGAAGTTTTTTGAGACAAAAGCAGTTAGTAGGATATCAATCTTTGTCTTCTTAAAATATAATTATAAAAGTGCTCACGCTTTGCGTTTTCTAGAACATGGTAAGGCACTGACCACATAGCATGAGTATTTCTATACACTGCTGCAATTACCTGCGGAAACCTCAATATATTTTTGTTTTCTTTGACTTACACTATTTACAAAATGTTTCTATTAGATTTGTTTTAAAAAGTGGTTGCCTTTACTTTTTTGTGTCTACTGTTAATATCTATTTTTATCGCATCAAGAGTGATAAAAAAAAAAAAGGCCATGAATTTGAAGGAGAGTAAGAATGGGTATGTGCAAGAGTTTGGAGGTGGAAAAGGGAAAAGAGAAATGCTGTTATTAGAACACAATCTCAAAAACAAACAAACAATCAAAAATATCTGAGGATATGGTTGTATTCTATTACCATTTTAGAATAGGTAATTTTTATAATTATCTCTATCTCTTTCCTCCTGGGGATGACAGAATGGTAGATGTTCTGGTCAAATGTCAAAGCATACAAGGAAGGGGAAATGGGACAGAAGTGTTAGAAAGAAGTGGTAACTGAAACATGTCCGTGTCTGTATCATGCACTCCACCACCACAGTCTGGTTCCTTGACAACGTGTAGGATATGCTGTGCTGCCCTTTGCAGATGATTGCCTAATCATGAGAAGAAAAAAAAAATAAAAAGGAAAAACTCATTTAACTCTCATCATAGCAACTGGCCACACTTCTGAGTCACCTCTCTGCCAGGAAAACCCAGCATCTTCTCAGTGGTCATATCCTGTCTCCATTCTCTGCTGTAACATCCAGAGGAGCTAAAAGGGTTAACTTTGGGAAGCTTTATCACATACTCTATGAGGTGTAAAAAAATCAGTTAATTTATTTGCAACACTGGATTTCATTGTCAGAAAAATATATACATCCTTCCTACTACCAAACTTAAGTGACAGAACTTTAAGACTAACTATAGTGATTTTTAAAAAAAATTTAAAGCTTTCTTCATACAAGAGGTAGATTAATAAGAATTTGTCACATTGCTTCAGCTGCATTACAGTGATTGTAAGCACAGTAAAAGCTCACTGAAAACACAATTGGCACTATTGATATCCCCTTGCAACTCCTGTGGTGCTGCTGAATGAATGTGTTCCATACCTTGAGATTGTGAACCACAAATCAAATTTACTGATTTATTTGTAACTGTGAATCTGGGGCCAACCCATCAGATTGTACATGTTGGGGTTGTGCTCCAATTGTCAGCTGGCCTGACTTCCCATCTTGAAGCTGAGATTCTGGGGCTGATGGAACAGAACCTGACTTCACACCTTGAAGCCGAGGCTCTGGGGCTGATGGCACAGAACCCGACTTCACACCTTGAAGCTGAGACTCTGGGGCTGATGGAACAGAACCTGACTTCACACCTTGAAGCTGAGACACTGGGGCTGATGGCACAGAACCCGACTTCACACCTTGAAGCTGAGACTCTGAGGCTGATGGCACAGAACCAGACTTCACACCTTGAAGCCAAGACTCTGGGGCTGATGGCACAGAACCCAACTTCACACCTTGAAGCCGAGACTCTGGGACTGATGGCACAGAACCCGACTTCACACCTTGAAGCGGAGACACTGGGGCTGATGGCACAGAACCAGACTTCACACCTTGAAGCGGAGACTCTGAGGCTGATGGCACAGAACCAGACTACACCTTGAAGCTGAGAATCTGGGGCTGATGGAACAGAACCCGACTTCACACCTTGAAGCCGAGACTGTGGGGCTGATGGAAAAGAACCTGACTTCACACCTTGAAGCCAAGACACTGGGGCTGATGACACAGAACCCAACTTCACACCTTGAAGCCGAGACTCTGGGACTGATTGCACAGAACGAGACTTCACACTTTGAAGCCGAGGCTCTGGGGCTGATGGCACAGAATGCTACTTCACACCTTGAAGCCGAGGCTCTGGGGCTGATGGCTCAGAACATGACTTCATACTTTGAAGCTGAGACACTGGGGCTGATGGAACAGAACTTGACTTCACACCTTGAAGCTGAGACTTTGGGGCTGATGGAACAGAACCCGACTTCACACCTTGAAGCTGAGACTTTGGGGCTGATGGAACAGAACCCGACTTCACACCTTGAAGCTGAGACTCTGGGGCTGATGGCATGAAATCCTTATGTTGTGATTGTGGAACGGGGGTTAATTCCTCAGGGTGTACATTCTGCTGATAAAGTTCTGGGGCCAAATTGGTAGATACCATCATTGAGGTCAACAGTCTATGTTTTGCCCTTTCTGGGACTAAATCTGTGGGTATGTCCACAGATTTCATACTTGGCAATTTTGGATCCAGGACTGGGTTCTCATATTTTATATCCTGTGAGTCCCAGGGCGAGTTCACTGAATCCATGAGCTTAGGTTGTGGGATTGTGTGTCCTCCCTAATATCCCATTTCTTGAAGTGGTGGTGTAGCTGGCACTACTTTGGATTCTATAACTGGATGCTGCTGGCTCATTCCTATAGGTGCTGCCCCTTTATCTGGTGCCCCTCTGGTTGTTCTCACATCTTCGTGATTTGATGGTGTCATCTCTAGAGTACTCTTCATTTGTGGCCAGGTCCTGGAGGCCAACACTGCAGTCTTCATCACTTTGTGACTTTGCCTTGAGCTCACCTCTGAATAGCCCAATTCTTTGCACCATGGGGTGAATTTCGAAGGGTGCATGTTCTGATGAGGTTGTCCTGGAGTAGATGGCTTTGGGGAAAATCTCACAGATGTGGTCACCCTCGAGTGTGCTTCTGGGCTGAGTCCCATTAAGTCATAACCTGAAGCAATGGCAGTGGTGTGACCTTTATGCTGGCCTTGGCTGAACATGGCATTTTGGGTGCCAGCTCCATGTTAGGTACTTGTGCCTTTTGTGGCTGTACCCATTTTTCTGGAAGATCTATGACCCTCTGTTCTATACTCTGTTCTGACAGGTGCTTTGGATCCTTTTTCAGTGAATGAAGTGATGAAACACCTGAAGATCTGTATGTATTTTCCTCATCACTCTGAGGAATGGGTATAGGCAACTGAGTCTTGGGTCTCCTTGTTCAGAGACCCCTGGTACCTCTGCCAGATCATTGAGCATGTCCCAGGATTTCTTTACAGGCAGAGGTACTAGGTGTTTCCGCAAAGCAGAAACCTTCCAAGATATATGCCCTTCCAGGTCTCCTCTGACAGAAGGAGAGAGCTGGAGTGGAGACCATACTAGGGGTCCCCGGCTCTCATTCAAAATAGAATTTGGCCCATGTAAGGGAGGAAGAACTGACAAATCCTGAAAAAAAAACCCAACTGATTTTTCAGGATCTGTCATCTTAAAAGTACTCTGAGGTGTGCCTTGGTTCCTGGACATAGAGGGTGTCTTTGGCAGGGAAACAGGTCCACTATTGCTGTGGGATTGCAAAGTTGTTCCTTCAGAAAGGGCAGGGAGATAAGACAGGCTTGAGCTGTTGTTGGAGGATCCAGAGGATGTGCTGTACTCACTATAATGCTTTCCCTTTTTACAGTAGGAGCCAGGTGAGACAGCCTCCTGAGCCACAATTCTTTGTCCCACAAGTATCACCCTGAAAAACAAGAGAAATGTTTTCATTTTCATAGGAGCCAGTAAAGGAAAATTAGGAAGAAGAAAGGGAATAGTCATTTCAAATCCAAAATATGCTTGGTCTAAGGGAGATGTGATGGGGATAAGGAGTTGCGTTCACAAACATCAATTATGTGCATGAAGAATTCCTCCATCAAGAGCAAGATAGACAAGTCAGTCAGTCAAGTGCATGCCACACAATTAGAAAAGCTGAGGTCCATGCCCATAACCCACATGATAATGAAAGGACAGGGTGCCCTGGTGCTGGGGAAACAGAGACGAGTGCATCCATAGGCTCACGAACTGGCCAGCCATAGCCAATCAGTGAATCCAAGTGGGAGACTCTATCTCAGTAAGCAAGGTGGATGGCACCAAAGAAGTGACACACTCATTTTACACACACACACACACACACACACACACACACACACACACACACACACCTGTGCTTGCCATTAAGCCAGAAGACCTGAGTTTGATCACTAAGACACACATGTTGGAGAAGAGAACTGATTGCCTTGGCTTGCCCTATGGCTTCCACATGCATGATATGGGACAGATGTGCACACATGCACACACACACACACACACACACACAAACACAAAAGAAAAAATATGTGTAATATAAATATACTTTTAATAAACAAACACACAAAACCTCATTGCTGTGGGAGCTGGATAAATGGCTCATCAGTTAAGAGCAATGATTTCTCTTCCAGAGGACCCAAGTTTGATTCCCAACACACACATGTTGGTTCACAAATTTCTGTAACTCCAGTACCAGGAGATACATACAATCTTCTGGATGCTGTGTGCAGCAGGCATGCCTGTGGTACACAGACATACATGCAGGCAAAACATTCATACACATAAAACATAAATACATCTAAAAATTTCTATTATTCAAACTTTTCTCTTTATCTCTCTTTTTTGATTCTGTTTTCTTCTTCCTTCCTTTATTTTAAATCTTTCTCTACCCTCCACCCAGAAACTCTGTTTCCTGACCTTGCATTTTCTAGTTGTCGTAAGATCTGTTCAAGATGCTTGTATATTGCCCATAGTGCGTAATCCTGGGTCCACTTGATATGAAATCCTGTAATACTGGACACAGCAAAGAATGCCAATGGAATTGAAGTGATATTAAAGTACCAGTAAGCTAACCCAGTAGAAATAGTTAATCTAGGAAGGAGATAATTGCTCTTATAGTAAATGAAGTACAAATATTTTACTTATAGCATTTACAATTAAGATGGTACCTTCATTCGGGTTTCTATCACTGTGATTAAACACCGTGACCATAAACAAGTAGTGGGGAAACGATATGTTTTATCTTACTATTCTCAGATCATATTCCACTGCTGAGGGAAGCCAGAGTAGAAACTCAGGTCAGGATCCGTGAGGCAGGTGCTGATGCAGAAGCCATGGAGGAACTCTTGTTTACTGGCTTGCTTTCATGGCTTGCTCACCCTGCCTTCTTATACCACCTACAACCACCAGTCCAGGGTGGCACCACCCACAGTGAGCCGGACCTTACCATACCAGTCATCAATTAAGAAAACGCACCCTGTCTTGCCCACTGGGCAATCTGGAAGGGGCAGTCGAGGTGCCCTCTTCAACACAACACTGGCTTATATCAGGTTGGCATGAACCAAGCCAGCACAGGCATTTTGACAGGAGGACAGACTGAAGTCAGACTCTGCTTACCCCGTCACTTTGTCACCACTAATAAAATGTAGCCTGGCTTCTTCCACCTGTGAAGCTGGTAATAGGAGTAAAGAAGATGCTATTTAGCATAGTGCCTGCTGATGTCATTCTAAGAGAACCCCCTTCATTTAACAACCATGAGGGCAAAGGTGAAGTTGTGCTTATCATGGAGCCAATTAGTGGCCCAGCACAGCTATCAAGTCTTTTCAAAGTCCATGCTATGCTCTCTCCATCATGTACTGTAAGCGTCCCATTAGAAGCACGGGACTGGGAAGTACATGGCAGTGGGGGACACAGAGATTCTGATACATTTTTCCCTCAAAGATGTCTACCACAAATCTATGCTAGAGGAATACAGGTAACAGACATCCTTCCTCAAACTCTTGGGGATTATCTTCATCCATTCTCCTGACCCACTGAATTTCCTTCCCACACTTTGGGCTTTACATAAAAATACATGGACAGAGAAGCATGAGAAAGGGAGGTAAGGGGGGATATGGGCTGTTCGCATGACTTTGGAAGGTGTTAGAAAGATGGTATACTCTCCAGTCACATCCCCTTTCCCCACTTTCTTCCACATGCTGTTAAAGACTAGAATGTTAAAGCAGATCTGCCATTAGCCTTGAGGTAGCAAAAAGGGGTAGAACTGTTCTGACCTGTGAGCTTCTGGGTCTGTTGCTTTGAAGCCTAGAGAAACACAGAAAGAAACACTAAGTCAGGTTTACATTCTAGGTTGGAGATTTTATTGACAATACATCTCATCTCATCTATGGATATTCTTATGTCCCACATCAAGTATCAACTCAGTTGTCTTCCCTAGCCATATCATTAGTTACCCTCTCATTTATTTATTTGTGAATGATTTATTAAATATACTAAGATATCAGCAAGATAATATCTGTGACACCATGTCTGATGACTTGAGTTCCATCTCTGGAGCTCACATAGTAAAAGGAGAGAAGCAATTTCCACATGATGTGCTCTCACCTCCCCATGCATGCCATGGCATCTGTGCATACATGCACACACATACATATAAGTTGTTTTTTAAAACTAAGTTCTATATTATTGTGTGGAGTACTAACTCTAAAGTAAATATGAGCCACGTACTCTAGAGACTTGCATTAACAAGGGAAACAGCCACTTAAACAGTGGTCAGTGGGTTAAGGTGCCTGCTGCCAAGCCTTGGCAGCCTACATTGAATTCCTAGGACCTTCAAGGCAGATGGAAAGAACTGACCCTTGCAGGTTGTCCTCTACTTCTACCTGCCCCATGACATGCACACATGTGTGTACACACACACACACACACACACACACACACACACACACACACGCACTCACACACACACATGACACACACATCATACACAAACACTTTCAGCACACTAGGAGTGCTCTGTGCTTCTTCCCACTTGCCTTTTTTTCTTTCTTCATAGTTAAACAATTTTGATTTTCATCATAAATACTTTTCTTTTATCACTTAGCACATGTGTTATTTTGTGATTTTGAATTTTAAATAATAATCATTTAGTATACATTCCTTCATTCAGTGAAAGTAATGTTTTCAGTGTTATATAATGTTTCTGTTTTTTACTATGTCTTAATTTATCCTTAGCCAATAGACATCATGTGTTATGCTTGAAGTAGTGCTTAAATTGCTCAATTTGGGGCTGTTTAAAGAAGAGATAAGACAAAACCTTAAGAGAAAACCTAGGTTTTCTTAATGAATCTTTCGATCCATAAACATGACTCCTCTCTGTTTTATCTTCCTTTTAATACACTAATAGGCATTTGCATAAATATCTTACACATCTCTTGTGTTATTTATATCTATGGTTGGTCATTTAATATTTCTTTATCTTTATGTTGGGTTGGGGATTGAACCCCACGCTCTTGCACACACTAGGTAAAGCGCTTTACCCTATGTGCTGCTATTTTGGGTGGCATCTTCACAGAAGCTTGGTTCTTTAATTGATTGTCGATGGTGTCAAGAAATACAACTGACTTTTCCCTATGCTGTTGTCACTCAAGTTTGCTTAGCTCATATGTTACTTCCAAGATAAAAATTCTACACCCAAATGTTATCTCCAGATAAAGTTTCATTTTTCCTTTCCAGCCTTAGGACTCTCCTTCCCCCATGTTCTTCTGTCCTGGCTAGGGCCCCTAGTACAGAGAATGAAAGACTCTCCTGCCTCTGTCTCCCAAGTGCTGGGATAAAAGGAATGCACTACCATGCTCAGCCTAAAGCTTCTAAAGTGAATTAAGAGAGAGACATGCTGTCTCAACTCTCCCTTTCCCTCCAGTCATTTCCTCCTATGGCCCAGAGGCTAAGCATTTATACAAACCTACAGGGGTCCAGCATGTGGAGAAGTGAGGTCCAGGATAGAGTGGCTATTACCTACCTTTGTCTTGGGTGCCACCTGCTTCTGGCTCTGGCTCCAAGAAAACAACTCCCAAATTCCACTAACTAACAAAATGAAAATTATAAAGCTGAAACTGGCAGGCAGTGGGATACCCAGCTCCCAAACTAGTACCATTTCTCAAGCCTATTCCTCTCTCAACTGGAGAGATTCTGTCTCCAGGCTGAGATTCCATGACATCACAACTGGCACACAGTCTTTCCTGTGGTTGCCCTCTGTACTGAGATGTCTGATAGCCAAAGATCAGGGAAGAATCCATCCAGGAATCTTCTGGGGCCTAGCTACACAAACTGTTATTAAGGGAGGAGTGATGAGGCAGAGTTTCAAAGGGCATCCAAAATGGCTTGTTCTGACTCCCATTTTCTTTGGAGCCGGCCACTGTCCTAAGTTTGGACTGAGTACACTGCCATAAATTTCACACTGCAGCTTAGCACACAGAGTCATGTAGAATCGGAGAGAGTTAGGACAGCTGAGGTGGGAACCCACATAGACTTCGAGGCGCTTGGTTTTGTAAGACCACGGGTCTCCATGTTCTCTAGTTTCTGTCGCCCTGAGACACATCACTGTGAGTAGTGGCCTTCGAGGAGCACCCTCTCTTAGGACCTACTGTCTCACTGCCGCGTTTATATTTTTTATTTTGGAATAACCAAAAGCTGAAACAATAGTACAGAAAATCCCATTGACCTTTGTTCAAGAATCCTTAACATGGGTATTTTGCCTGCACCTGCGTGCACCACATGCATGCCTGAGAGCCAAAGAGGGCATCAGATCCCCTGGAACTGGAGTTGCAGACAGTTGTAAGCCACTAGGGGGCGCTAGGACAAGGCTCAAGTCCTCTGCAAGAGCAGCCAGTGCTCTTAACCACTGAGACATCTCCCCAGCCCCATTATATAACTCTAGCATACTTGTAAAAACCACGAGACTAACATGGGAGATGGAGGTGGGAGGATCCAGAATTCAAAGTCATCCTTGGCTCCACTGCAAAGCCAAAGCCAGTTTGAGCTAACAAATCCTATGTTTAAAAAAAAAATCAGTGCCTTTATATTAAGTAAAATCCAGCTGTTATTTGGATTTCGTATTTCTCCACAAATGTTCAGTATCTAATCCATAGTACCATGCTGGTGAACATCAAGCCCAGAGTCCTCTGAGTCCTAGGATTTATAACTTCAAAAAGAAAAGAAATTAAGAAATTAAGAAATTAAGAAAAAGAAAAGAAAAAATAGGCCCTAAATTTGAGTGTGTGTGGTGTTCTCTTTATGTTTAGACTGAGATTCTGTGTTTGGGGTGGATGGGGATGGGGAACACACAGCAGTGGTACCCATCCTTCGCATTCCAGGATACCAAGACTGATAGGCTATCAATTTGTGACCCCAGTGCCAAGTACTTTTTAGGCCAGTGCGTGATGCATTTCTCTACCTGACGTTACCATTTCCCTTTGTTCATACTTTGTTCCTGGAAGCGGTCTGTAGATCTCCTGTTGGGGGTACAGGGGCTAGCGTGACTGAGTCCCCATGTCCTGGAGGAACAATATAACACACATATTACTTGAAGTTCCTGTGCACAAAACATTAGCCTTCCTTTCTCCTCATTCTTTGTTCGATTATATTTACTGCTTTGAATGTGTGCATATTTCTCTTGTGCTTTGTATTACGGCTCATTATTGTCATTATTCATCTTAGTGCTCCATTTTTTTCCAGTTTTTTTCTGTGGTAAGTTCTTCTGCCTGCTTGATTTGGATATATGCCATCACTGTGTAGTTTGGGGACCCTATAAAACAGAGCTCATTTTTGGAGTCAGTCACCAGCTGAAAAGAGACCAGTTCTTCCCTCTCCCATGAGGGGAGTGTTTTATAACTAGTTTCTATATGCCACACTAGATTTAATCCATGTTGACAAACCCTGCCTTGAGTTTAAGTGGGACATTGGGCATTTAGCTGTGTGTGTTGAGACCATATGTGAAATCAGGCTGGTACTTTCATCCCCTACCAGGTTCAAACTCCCTTCTTTGACCTTACACACTCTGTAGAATATTCAAGATCCATGCTAGCTGGCCTAAGTTGTGAAAATAACAATGGATCATGAGTTCCATTTTTAATATATTAGGTTTCAAACATGTTCAGTATCCAACTGTCTCCTACCCTAAGTCCTCTTGGTTTTGATCCAGCAAATGGATATCAGAGAGATCACTTCCTTTATCTTCTTCAGTCCTGGAGTCTTCAGGGTCAGCTCCCTGTCGTCATTGTGTCATCATCACTGCCTACGCTCTTGATGTTTTCATCCCCTCAGAGGTTTGGTTTCTCCAGAGAGTGTTAGTATTGAGAAGCACGCTGTAGCCCGTTTGTCTCTGAGGAATTTTTTAACAGGGAGAAAATCTTGCTGGATAGCCTCCAATTCAATCTCCTACCACATCCTCCCATGTGAAGGGATCAGAGGTGCATGCCTCCACACCTTATTCCATTCTAACAAATTTCTGAACTTCTTTAGCTCTTTTATGTAGGGGACGGGCTATAAGGACAATGTTCTTCCATCTTGTTAGAGCCTAGGTTCCTATTTCTCCAGCAGTCTGCCATTTACCAGAAACCTGCTGACCCTGTCGTAGTTTGGCAGGTAGACACCTGTTGTGGTTTATTGTGGGAGCTGGTCATTTTTAGACCCCCGAGCTACTTTCTTGCTATAAACTAGCTTTTCCAGTAAGACTACTGGTAAGATCAGATTAAAGCAGCTGCCTGTGAGCAGCAGTTCCGGGAACTTTTTCCTGACTAACCAGATTTTCACAACTTCTTTTTCTCTCTGGAATTTCTCTCTTCTGCAATTATAGCAGCTGTAAAGGTAGACACCTTCTGGAACATTCCAGAGTTAGGTATTCATAGCATACATACATTCATGCTTACACAAATACCCATGCCTCTGTGCCTATGAAAACTTCGTGAAATTTTTCAATAAACGGAGTTTGATCAGAATCCAGACTTGCCCCCTTCTTCGTGTCTTGTGTTCTGTCCCTATACAGGAAAATTCTTCTCCCAAGCATTAGTCGAACCCCGGCGGGTCGGGACATTTTTGAATCTCCTGACAAAGACTTAACTCTCTATTATTCACTCTGTATAACCTCTGTAAGTTTTAAAACAGTTCCAAGTTTTATTTGTCTCATTTTTCCTTTGTTGTCCTAGATTCTCGACCTCCCTTTGTAATATTCCAAGATAGTCCTAACCACTAAAAGTTCCTGTAACTCCATGGGGGAGGTCCTGGGGCATCTCTTTGTTGGCTATTTCTCTGCCACTAGGGGAAGCCAGATCTCAACAGTGAGAGCCTTGGTTGTAGACACCTGAAGACTGGATGGGGATGAATTCGGGTGCCTTTGATATATCAAAACTTATGAGAACTTAAGTCTAAGGCTGTTCAGACACCTTCCTAGTGTTTGTTGGGTCCAACCACCAAAGGGTACCCAGCACTGCCAGACTTCCTTATACTCTTTCTTGCAAACACCAGGGGAGGGTGTAACCAAAGCCCTCTGCTCGCTGGTCTCTGAGTGGATGTGGCACTCATTCTAGTCCCAAGGAGGCTGTCTAACTGGCATTGTCTTTCTCTCACGAATACTATCTGGAACACAGCTTCTCTCTTGCCTGGAATACATGAAGCCCCCAATTTCCTTTTTTCTGGGTACTGAGTTTTATTACTGACTTTTTGGAGGTTAGGTTTCAAAACAAGACATTTAGTTTTATTGCTGAAATCAAAAGACACCACTAAAAGTGAAAACAGTCCAGCCTAGACCTTTTTTTTTTTTGACAGGGTTTCTCTGTGTAGCTTTGGCTGTCCTGGACTCACTTTTCTGACCCTGCTGGCCTAAAACTCGGAGATCTGCTTGCCTCTGTTTCCCCAAGTGCTGGGTTACAGGAATGTAATATTGTACCCCGCTTCCATTACCCATCCTTAAAAGAGATGTCACAAGTACTTCATGGCTTGCTAGCCTCTATGCTATTGGCCAGAGACCACATTAGTTTCTAGGCCTTTTAGCTGTAGAACCACTCTCATAATGCCTGTAAAGGAGTTTCTATGTCGACGCATCTTAAGCTTTAGTGTGCACCTGGAAGTGCAATGATTGTTGCCTGGAAACCTTTCCTCAGATTGTACTGTGTTTCAAATAGCTGACAACAAACTGCCTGGCACTGGACTCCCCATGTCCGATCCATGCTCATGAAGTAGATCTGCACCAGCATTTCATTCTTATCTCTTCACCTGGTTCACTTCCTGTGTGACACCTGCTGGGACCCCCTCAATGTACCTGTGTATGCATGCATGCAGACCAGAGGATATTTCCAAGAAAGATACACCCATGGAGAAAAAAGCCGTTAACTCTACACCCCTTCCTGACTTTGCAAAAATACTTTCTGTGACAGTCTAGGTTTTGGAGCCTCCTATCACGCTCCCACCTGCAACATGGCCAATGCCCTTCAAAAGAGCTTTGAGTTGGCAATGCGGAGGTCCAGCATGTGGTTCTGTGGGATCTTCCCCAGCAGCACGTGGGCTCCATTGCTCACTGTATTCAAAACCCATTTGGTACTTAGCCTACCCTGGAACTACACATCAGGAGTTAGTGGCTGCGAGAGCACCAGGGTAAAGGAGCCATACTATAAAACAGAAAACATGATAGGAAACCGGACACCAAAAAGCAGACCATCTGATGACAACCCTTTCAACTTTATTCTATTCCCGTGAGGGCTGAAGCCTATGCCATAAATCCTCTGTAATTAAGCTCACGGCATCAGCATATCAACAGACCAACCAGTGGAACAAAATAGAAAATCCAGAATGAACCCAAAAGTGGTGGTGCACGCCTTTATTCCCAGCACTCAGGAGGCAGGCAAATCTCTGAGTTCAAGGCTAGTTGGTCTATGGAGTGAGTTCCAGGAAAGTCAAAGCTATGCAGCGATACCTTGTCATGAAAAAAACAAAACAAAACAAAACAAAACAAAAGAAGAGGGGCCTAGAGAGATGGCTCAGAGGTTAGGAGCACTGTCTTCTCTTCCAGAGGTCTTGAGTTCAATTCCTAGCAACCATATGGTGGCTCACAACCATTGATAATGAGATCTGGTGCCCTCTTCTGGCATGCCGGTGTACATGCAGGCAGAACAGTGTATAAATAATTAGTAAATGGATCTTTAAAAAGAAACTGCAAGTTTAAGGTGTTCAAGAATGACGATAGAGGGATGAAGATGCAGCTGCAGGAGTAGAAATTACAGGGAAGATTGAAAAGTAGGCTCTGCAGAAGATCTAGAAATTGAGTCAAATATCCTGCAACAAGGTGTCGTGTAGCCTGGTAGGTTTCTGGTTAGACTTCCCCTCCTTATAAGAACATGTTCAGCAAGCATGTGGAATTCCTCTCCATGCAGATGAGCATTCCCAGCACCTCCACCCCAGTCAATGATGTGCATTCACCCTGTGAACCCCTACCCACTCCCCAAGGTTTGTTTGTTTATTTTGGGTTTTTGAGACAATGTTTAGCCCTGGCTGTCCTGGAACTCACACTGTAGACTTGGCTGGCCTCAAACTCACAGAGATTTGCTTGCCTCTGCCACAGGAGTGCTAAGATTAAAGATTTGTGCCACCACTGCTTGGCCTCCCCTTGGTTTAAACAGTCCTTATTCACCCCTCAATAAAGAGAGCTATTTCACTGAAAAAAAGACCTCAGAGAAGGCACACCACCACCAACTAGCCCATCTGCCCCAGCTAAGCTTCGTTCTCTCCAGCCCAGTCCAGCCCAGCCCAGTGCACAACAGTACCTGGATACCCTGAGGGGAGAGACTGAACAGGGGTGCCAAAGGACTGAAATGCCATGTTTAAGAAATGTGCTGTTTACCTAACTCAACCTTTTTGTGGTGATTTTCTTGCTGCTTTAATCCTTTCTCCAACCATTCCCAGTTTACCTCCAAATAAATCCCCACTTATCTCCAACTTGACCCTTCTCAGATCTATTTGCTGGAATGCAAAACAACTGTCAAGATCATAAGCCAACAAAAGACCAAACAGTCTAAGAACACACTTGCTGGTCAGACCTGCTTGCACAGACATCTGTCCCAGGTGCCCCGTCTGCCAGTTAGGATTTGTGTTGTCCCTTAGCCCCATCTTTTCCAGTTTATCTCCCAAGCCTCTCTCTCAGCTTAACCCACACACACACTCTGATGTAGATGCAGACTATCTAAGGACACACTGAGTATCTGTGTCATGTACAGGCCAGAGGAACAATACTTACTGACTCCATGGTCAATCCGATTGTTGCCAGGTATTTAGGCACAAATCTCTTCTCACAGAAGTGCTTTATAATACAGCTCTAGGAAGACAAAAATGCACATATTTAGCAATATATACTGGAGAGATGTGGGAAATGAACAATTTCTTCATCAGAGTTTCATTGGTCAACTCAATGAAAAGTAAAGTGTTTTCAAATGCATGTAAATGGATGCTTGAAACTCTAGCCCTTGAGAAGGAGAAACAGAAGCATCAAGAGATCAAGGCCAGCCTCAGCCACATGAGACCCTATCCCAGAAATAAAACAACTCTCCAAAAGACAAAAGGAAAACAAACCTCTGATGTACCTAAAACAAGTATAAAAAGTGAGGATTGGTTTGTTTTGAGAGAGACTTGCTCCTAACTGTCTTTGAATTCACTATGGAGATCAGGCTGGCCTCAGACTCACAGAGAGTGGCATGCCTCTGCCTCCCTAGTACTGGGATTAAAGGTGTGTACCACCAACCAGGTCATGGGTGAAAATTTTAAAGAAAAAATTTCACTTGTTACCTTCATACTAAATGTGGATGTATTTTCAATTTTATTGTCAGTCCCTGAGCTCTTGTCTTCCAGAGACCTGTCCCAGCCTTACACATTCACACCACTAAAACCTCCACATATAGCCTTGACTCCAGCCCAGGACCAGATCTACATGTCTAAGCATCTGCCAGATGGACTGTACTCCAATATCCGCCATCATCTCATTCAACATGTCCCAAATGAGCTAATATGACTGTCCGGCTGACATCCGGCTCTGTGCATCTCACCATCATTTTCCCAGGGCAGTGACAAAGAACCAAAATATTAAAGCCATATTTCATTCAGGGCCTAACTCTTCAAGTCTACATTATCATTATCTTTAGTACCAATATCCAAAAACCCAGATGGATGAATAAGATGTATTACATCCATAGAAAGGAATATATTTCTACAATATGAAAAATATGCTGATACATGCCACAATGAGATGAAATAACCAGAATTGGTTAAGTCCCTAGAGGCAGGAAGTGGATAATGGTTTGGGGAAATAGGGCGAGCCTGGTAATTGCCATTTGTTGTTGTTGTTGTTGTTGTTGTTGTTGTTGTTGTTGTTGTTGTTTTGTTTTGCTTTGGGGGATGATGAAAATGTCCCATAACTGATAACAATAATGGTTTCATAGCTCTGTGCATGACCTGGAAATCAGTGAATTGTATGTTTTAAATAAGTAAACTCCACATGAGCGGTCTTGTTTTTAAATTTCTACTTTCTCTTTAGTTATGTGTATATGTGTATGTCTATGGATATATGCACATGTGTGTGCAGGTGCCGACAGAATACAGAAGAGCATATCAAATCCCCTGGAGCTGAGACACAGACAGCTGTGAGCTGCACAATCTGGTGTTGGTGTAAGGCTGAATGCCGGTCTTCTGCAAGAGTCGCAAGTGCTTTTAATTGCTGAGCTATCTCTTCGGCCCTTATTAAGCCTTTTTCAACTTGAGAGGTTTTTAGTCTTTGGAGGAAGAAAGACCCAGCCCTACAGAAGATACTAGAAGGAAAACTCCAACCAAAGGAGGTTAACTACACCCCCCCAAAAAAAACAACCAGGATATAAAGAACTCTATTGCAGCAAAACCAAAAAAAGATAAGCACACAAACACTACCAACAACTTCAAACTAAAAGGAATTAACAGTCATGGGTCAGTAATATTTCTCAACATCAATGGACTCAATTCCCAAATAAAAAGGCACAGGCTAACAGAATGGATGCGTAAACAGCTCCCATCATTCTGATGCACACAAGAAACACACCTTGGCAACAAAATACTTTACCTCAGAATAAAGGCCTAGAAAAAAAGTTTTCCCAGCAAAAAGACCCAAGAATCAAGCTAGAGTAGCCACTCTAATATCTAATAAAATAGATTTTCAACCAAAATTAATCAAAAGAGATGGAGAAAGACACTTCATTCTCACCAGAGGAAAAAACCAAGATGACATCCCAATTCCAAATATCTATATTCCAAATACAAGAGCACCCACATTTGTGAAAGAAACATTATTAAAGCTAAAAGCACACATCAATCTCTACTAACTAATAGTGAAAGACTTCAACATTCCCCCTTTCACCAAAGGAGAGGTCAAGGAAACAGAAGGTAAATCAAGTAATAATGACACTAACCAGTTTCATGAATCAAATGGACCTAACAGATATCTACAGAACTTTTTAATATAGCTTCTTTTCAGCACCACACAGAGTCTTCTCTAAAACTGACCACATTGTTGGTTGCAAAGTAAACCTCAACTGATACAAGAAAACTGAAATAACCCCTTGTATCTTATCAGACCACCATGAACTAAAGCTGGACTTCAACAACAGAAATATCAAAAAGCCTACACACTTAGGGAAACTGAGCAACTCCCTACTCAATGACCATTGGGTCAGGAAAGAAAGAAAGAAAAAAGAAAGAAAGAAAGAAAGAAAGAAAGAAATTAAAGACTTATTTTCAATGAAAATGAAAGCACAGCATACCCAAACTTAAGAGACACAATGAAAGCAGTGCTAAGAGGAAATTTCATAGCACTAGGTGCCTTCATAAAGAAATTGGAAAGATATCATTCTGGGAATTTAACAGCACACCTGAGAGACCTAGGAAAAAACAAATGAATACACCCAAGAAGTGTAGATAGAAAGAAGTAATCAAACTAATGCTGAAATCAATAACTTAGAAACAAAGAGAACAATACAAAAAAAATCAAAGAAGGCACGAGCTAGTTCGTTACAGAGAAAATATCCAAATCAACAAAATCAGAAATGAAAAAAATGAAAACAACAGATACTGAGGAAATCAAAAGAATCATTGATCCTACTTCAAAGACCTAGGCTCTAAAAATGGGAAAAATCTAAATGAAATGGACATTTTTCTTGATAGATTCCACTTACTAAAGTTAAATCAAGATCAGGTAAACAAGTTAAATAGTCCAATAGCTCTTTAGGGAACACAAGCATCACTAAAGGTCTCCAAACAACAACAACAACAACAAGCCCAGGGCCAGATAATTTCAGTATAGAATTCTAAAGAAGAGCTAATACCAATACTCTTCAAATTATTCCACAAAATAGAAACAGAAGGGACATTGCCAAACTCATTCTATGATGACACAGTCACCCTGATACCTAAACCACACAAAGACCCAACAAAGAAAGAGAATATCAGACCAATTTCCCTTATGAACATTGATGTAAAAGTACTCAATAAAATATTCACAAACTGAACCCAAGAAGACATACAAAATATCATCCACCATGATCAAGTAGGCTTCATCCCAGGGATGCAGGGGTGGTTCAATACACAAAAATCCATCAACACAATCTACCCTATAAACAAACTGAAGGAAAAAGTGGTAATTTCATTAGATTCTGTAAAAGCATTTGAAAAAAATCCAATACCTCTTCATGTTAAAAGTCTTGGAGAGATCAGGGATACAAATCAAAAATCACACACCTAAACACAATAAAGGTGATATGCAGAATCTGATAGCCAACACTTAATTAAATTGAGAAAAACATAAAGCAATTCCACTGAAGTCAGGGACAAGACAAGGCTGCCCACTCTCTCTGTATCTCTTCATTAGAGTACTTGAAATCCTAGCCAGAGCAAAAGACAATAAAAGGAGATCAATGGGATACAAATTTGAAAGGAAGAAGTCAAAGTATCGCTATTTGTAGATTTTGTAGATGTTAATACAGTTTACATAAGTGACTCAATAAATTCTACCAAAGAACTCCTACTGCTGATAAACACCTTCAGCAAAGTGGCTGGATACAAAATTAACTTTTAAAAAGAATCAGTATTCCTCCTATATACAAACTACAAACCAGCTGAGAAAGAAATTAGGGAAACAACACCCTTCACAATAGCCACAAATAATATAAAGTATCTTGGTGTAACTCTAACCAAGCAAGCAAAAGACCCATATGACAAGAATTTTGAGTCTCTGAAGAAAGAAATTGAAGAAGCTATCAGAAGACGGAAAGATGTCCCATGCTCATGGATCGGTAGAATTAACATACTAAAAATGGACATCTTACCAAATGCAACCTACAGATTCAATGCAATTCCTTCAAAATATCAGCACAATTCTTTACAGACCTTGAAAGAACAATTCTCAACTTGATAGGAAAAAACAAAAAAATCCAGAACAGCTAAAACATTCCTGTACCATAAAAGAACTTCTGGAGGTGTCACCATGCCTGACTTCAAGCTGTACTACAGAACAATAGTAATAAATGCTTCCTGGTACAGGCATAGAAATCATCTTCAACAAATGGTGCTGATCTAAGTGGATGTCTACATGTAGAATAATGCAAATAGATGCATATCTATCACAAAACTCAAGTCCAAGTGGATCAAACACCTCAACATAACAGCACATACACTACATCTATTAGAAGAGAAAGTGGGGAAGAGCCTTGAACTCATTGGTAAGGGAAACAACTTCCTGAACAGAACACCAACAGCCCAGGCTCTAAGATCAACAATTAATAAATGGGACTTCCGAAAACTGAAAATCTTTGCTAACACTGTCAACAGAACAAAATGAGAACCTACAGACTGGGAAAAGATCTTCACCAACCCTACATCTGACAAAGGGCTAATATCCAAAATATATAAAGAACCCAAGAAATTAAAAAGTAACAATCCAAATAATCTAATTTAAAACTTGGTACAGGGGTAAACAGATAATTCTCAAAAGAGGAATCTCGAGTGGCTGAGAAACACATAAAGAAATGTTCAATGTCCTTAATCACCAGGGAAATGCAAGTCAAAACAACTCTGAGATTCCATCTTACACCTGTCAGAATGGCTAAGTCAAGATCACAAGTGACAGCACATGCTGGTTAGGATATGGAGCAAAGAAACCACTCCTCCATTGCAAGTGGGAGTACAAACTTATATAACCACTTTGGAATCAGTCTGGTGCTTTCTCAGAACAAAGACCCAGCTATACTACTTCTGGGCATATACTCAAAAGATGTTCCACCATACAACAAGGACATCTGCTCAACTATGACCATAGTAGCTTTACTTATTATAGCCAGAAACTGGAAACAACCTAGATGTCCCTCAATGGAAGAATGGATAAAGAAACTGGTACATTTATACAACAGAATACTATTCTGCTATCAAAACCTAGGAAATTATGCAATTTGCAGGCAAATGGATGGAACTAGAAAATATCATCCTGAATGAGGTAACTAAAACCCAGAAAGACATACATGGTATCTACTCACTTATAAGCATATAGACATATAGTGTAGCATAAACATACTATAATTCATGGACCCTACCAATCTAAGTAACAAGAAGGACCCAAGGGAGTATATTTAAATCTCACTCAGAAAAGGAAGTAGAATAAACAGCAGAAGCAGTAGAAGAGAGGGAACAACACAGGAGAGGGAGCAGAGAGAAAAATAAGGATGGCTATCAGGCCTGGGGAGGGGGGCTGCTGGAGGCCAGAGGGCCTGCAGAGAGAAGAGAAACTGTGGGTGGGAGAATCCCTGTTAAAATGTTTCTTCCAGTCTAGTGGTGGTGGAGCATGCCTATAATCCCAGCACTCAGGAAGCAGAAGCTGATGGATCTCTGAGTTTGAGGCCATACTGATCTACACAGTGACTTTAGGGACAACCAAAGCTACACAGAGAAACCTCACCTTAAAGAAACAAAAATAGTCAATCAACTTATCTATCTATGCTTCTACGGTGCAGAGAATACATGTCCATAAAAATTGAAACATTACCTTTCTTATTTCCCTACCAAATGGTAAATCTGACTACCATGCAAGAATCTGCACTAGTAACTCTAATGATAGAGAAAGAATACTAATGTCAACAGTCAGGTGAATTAAGAAGGCAAAGTTTCAGTCGAGCACTTTGCACCAAACTATTCATTTTAGTAAAATAGTAAGATGCTTTCTCTTGACCAGAACCTGGTGTAATTTGTTTCATGTTACCTAAAAGGGAAAGGGAAATATGAGAATAAAATAGCACAGTGTATAAAGTCTAATCAGATACACCAGGAATATACACATAACACACAGTCTTCTTGTTATTATTCCAACTTTCCTATTTCAAATTCCAGAGGTGTAATCTAGAACTCAAGGCACAGCAACACTGTTGATTGTTTTCTTTAATATCTACACATAGACAGTCCATAGATTCTGAGGAGAATTGATATTTTGTTTTTCTGCTCAGAAAGAATGGGCCTGCGTTGAAGGTCAACACCAACTAGAAGTCTCGAAAACATTCGCAACTGCCTTCAACTAGTCATCTTAAATGAATATAAACACAACTGATCATGCAACCAGCAACAGGAGACCCATGGATTTCTCTACCACGGCTATTTAAAAGGCACACTAGACACACCAAATAAAATAAGCTAACATGTTATAATCTCAAGCTGATACAGAGTTACCTCTCTGTCAAGCGGCAATCCAGAACCACTAAAAATCAGACTTGGGCTGAAAACATTTCTAAGTGACATACAGAGAGAACCTGGACTTCTAAAGAGATTACAGTTTGCAGCACTAGGAGGCAGCAGAGCATCTTGGGGACACTGTAAATACTGCACAATGCACCTCATCCTCAGGGCCAGGAATATATTACCAAGTGAAAATAAATTCATCCAGTGAAAAAAATCACCAGGGACTGGTAACCAGTACAGAAAAGGAACTTGAGAGCTGAGAGACAGGAAGCAGAACAGCTCAGGCTCACAACAGGTCCAGGGAGAAGCTCACATAGCTGTTGGTCTAGTGTGCACTGTCAGTCTAGGACTCTCACATCAGACATTATTGTTAAAACACTCCAATTGGAAGCCACAGAAGCTCAGTGCTTTAGCACTTTTAGGCTGTCTCATCCATTATCTTGGAAACTATTTCCTCTAGACTAACAGGGCAAGTGAGGCACAGGCAGGTAGATTCTAGTTATTTCAAGAAAAGAGCTGAACCAAATGAACACTGTCACTGATCCATGAAGATGTTGTGGAAGCTGGGCCTGATGGTCCTCACCTATAATCTCAGCACAGGAGGCTGAGGCAGGACCATCTAGCTAATGAATCCTGCATATTCAACAATGATCCCAGTGGCAGCACAGCTGGCTTAGGTCCTGTCCCTACTCTCGGGGATGTCTGCATAGTTATGAGGTCACCTGCCAATGCATTTCTTAGAATGTGACCCTGTCTGTCGCTCAGCAAATCTATTCAGGGCCATGTCTGGCTGAAAACCTCACACTTGCCTCTCCCACAGACACTTTAAGGTCAGTCTCCTGTCTCCACTGGGGACCAGTCCCTGAGCTTCTGAAGCCAGCTCAGACTGAAAATGTCTGCTCCCTAAGGCAGGCAACAAAGGGATACTGGGCCAGAGTGTGGAGGTGAAGGGAAAATGTGGTCTAGAGTAGCTGCATGTGTATGAGGTGAATGGTGGAACTGGCGAAGGCAGGAGACCTGTCTGTTTCACAGATGTTGGTATGAGAGACAGAAAATGTTTACACCTGATGCTAGTCAGGGGACTGTCACTTTTCCCTCCTTTTTATATGCTGAAACCAGAGAAGGACTCTATGACAAATGACAAAGAAGAATAGTGTCAAAATCTGATGGGTGCAAAGATAACATCAATTTTAAGGTGCACCCCAAATTAAAATGTGTTATCATAAAGAAGATGTATCTTAGAATAAGGAAGAACACAGTAGGATTTTTGTTTGTTTGTTACATACTAAGTCAAATTACTGCTGCACTCGTGCACAGCTCCAGGGACCTGCCTGGAGCACAGCAAGAGAATGAGATAAAAGCAAACACACACAGACACAGACAGAATGCTGGGATTGGAATCTCTTGGTAGGAGGAGCAGTCTCTGGTGGGTAGTCTTCAGGCACAAACAAGGGTGGGGGGAGAAAAGCACAGTGAGAATTCTCTGCATGCACTGTTAACACTCACACTCAGCACCCCCAGGAGGGCTCTACCCTCCCTCTGAGCTTGATGACTCCAATGGGGCCCTTAATATAGCTAAGCTTATGCCAACAACACCTTCACTCAGGCCCTCAACCAGGCTCCTTGAACTCTTTGCAAGTGCTACCCAGTTCTGTATGGAGTCACCCACTGAATCATGAGAAATCCATCAGTGGCCACAGCTTCAATAACCCCTGGGTAAGGGATGGGACTTGGAGAGCACCTCCCCATCTTGCCAGAATCAGGGCTGGATTCTCAAATGCAGCTTTTTAGTGCAGCTAATGGCAGCTGCTGTTGAGTTCATGAATGCAACCACCATGTGAAGTCCAGAAGATGCATTTCTCAGTGCTCCTCCCCATTATCCACCTCTTACACTCTTTTTGCCTCCTCCTGTGAAATGTTCCCTGAACCGTGTGGGAGTGGGCATTGCTACAGATGTCCCACCTATGAGTGAGCACCTGTAATCCTTTATTCTCAGCACTCTGAGGAACTGGGGGTCTCTGCACTAACTCACAGCAACAAGAAGCTTCTCTAATTTTTTTTCTGTGTGACTGTTCATGTGTCAGCACAGGAGCATTAGGTATGCGTGTGGAGGTTAAAGACAATCTAAGGGGCTGTCCTTACCTTCCACCTTGTTTGACTGAAATTTTGGTTTACACAGTGCACACTAGACTGCTAATTTGTGACTCTGGAAGTCTCTCATCTTTGCCACAGCAGTGCTGGAGTTACAGTCTCACTACCATGTCTGCCTTTTATGTAGAATTTGGAGACCTAATCTCAGCTCCTCATGCTTGAGCACCAAGCATTTTACCACAACAATCTCCCGACCTTTTAAAAATTGCTGTCAGTAATTTCATCAATAAAATTTTCTTCTTCATCAGTTGCTAGAGAATTACATATTTGGGAGGCCTCAACCCACCTTGTTTCTCATGTTTTCTCTGCTCATGTTTCTCTCTGTGCACGCATGCACACACACACACACACACACACACACACACACACACACACACACACATTTAGCCCTAAATTCCAAATGACCCGCCCTCTATTCCTGACAGAGTCACAGTCAGGCCACACATATGGCCTGTTACAACTAACTCCCTGTCCCTGTCAGGCCACACATAGGGCCTGATACAGCTAACTCACTATCTCTGTCAGGCCACACATAGGGCCTGATACAGCTAACTCACTATCTCTGTCAGGCCACACATAGGGCCTGATACAGCTAACTCACTATCTCTGTCAGGCCACACATAGGGCCTGATACAGCTAATTCACTATCCCTGTCAGGCCTTACACAGAGCCTGATACAGCTAACCCTACAATGAGGCTTACACAAGCCCAGCAAGAACTAGGCATCCAAAGCCTTCTTGCCTCAGACTCCCATAGCATCCTGCCTCCAAGCACAGGACCTACCTCAGGTCCAGGGAGTCTCATGTAGCGTTCGTAGAAATGGGAAAGGATCCTCTTTTGTCCTCTAGTTCTAATTTTTGTCTCTTGTTGTGTAACACAAAGAATTTTAACAGAACTGACTAAGCCACTTGACATTCGACCTGAGTTTCATCTCTCCTAGCTCTCTCCCTTCTCCAGGTATAAGTTAGCACCAAGTGCCTAAAAAAGGCTTCTCTTCAAAGACAGATTACTATGGAATAAGAAAAAGGACTGCTGGGCTGTGGTGGTGCACACTTTTAATCCCAGTACTTTCAAGGAAGGGGCAGGCAGATCTCTGTGAATTTGAGGCCAGCCTGGTCTACAAAGTGAGTCCAGGACAGCCAAGGCTATACAGAGAAACCCTGTCTCAAATACCTAAAAGAGAAAAAAGAAAAAAAAAAAAGAAAGAAAAAGGACAAGCCAGGTGCTTAGTCCCAGCATTGAGGGAGGCAGAGATAGATGGATCACTGTGAGTTCGAGGACAGATGGGTATACAAATCAAGTCCAGGACACCAAGGCTATACAGAGAAACCCTGTCTGGAACAAAATCCAAAAAAGGAGAAGAGGAGAAGGGGGTGAGGATGAGGAGGAGGCAGAGGAAGAGGAGAGAGAGGAGGAGGAGGAGCAAGAGGAGGAAGAGGAGAAGGATGAGGAGGAAGAGGAGTAGCTTCAAGTCTGTCAGTCACATATACAGCTGCTACTGAGTCACTTCAGCATGTTTCTCTCCATACTTGACTCTTTAAATGTATCTTATCTTTCTTTTTTATGTATTTTTATTAATTTATTCATATTACATCTCAGTTGTTAGCCCATCCCTTGTATCCTCCCATTCCTCCCTTCCTCCTACTTCCCCCCTACTCCCCTCCCCTATGTCTGTGTCTGAGGGGGACCTCCTCCCCCTGTATATGCTCATAGGGTATCAAGTCTCTCCTTGGTGACCTATTATCCTTCCTCTGAGTGCCACCAGGCATCTCCATCCAAGGGACATGTTCAAATATGGGACACCATAGTTTGTGTGAAAGTCAGATCTCCTTCTCCACTCAACAGTGGAGAATGTCCTGTCTATCGGCTAGTCTGGGTAGGGGTTCGAGGTTTACTGCCTATATTTCCCTTGGCTGTAGCCATAGTTTGCAGAGGACCCCAGGGCCCAGACTCACCTGTAATTTTCCAGGACCCGCTGGATTCTTCTATTTCCTTATTCTCCCAGGCTTCTCACACCTCTACGTGTCCCTCAGTAGAAGAATGGATAAAGAAACTGTGGTACATCTACATTATGGAATACTACTCAGCTTACTCAGCTACTTTTTTATTTTTATTTTTTTTTTAGTTTTTTTCTCCTTTATTAATTTATTCTTGTTACATCTCAATGGTTATCCCATCCTTTGTATCCTTCCATTCTTCCCTCCCTCCTCTTTTCCCCTTATTCCCCTCCCCTATGACTGTTCCTGAGGGGGATTACCTCCCCCTGTATATGTTCATAGGGTATCAAGTCTCTTCTTGGTAACCTGCTGTCCTTCCTCTGAGTGCCACCAGGTCTCCTCCTCCAGGGGACATGATCAAAGGTGAGGCACGAGAGTATGTGAGAAAGTAATATCCCACTCTCCACTCTACTGTGGAGAGTGTTCTGTCCATTGGCTAGATCTGGGTAGGGGTTTAAGGTTTACCGCCTGTATTGTCCTTGGCTGGTGCCTTAGTTTGAGCAGGACCCCTGTGCCCAAATCTGCCTATCGTAATGTTCTACTTGTAGGTTTCTAGGACCCTCTGGATACTTCTATTTTGCCATTCTCCCATGCTTCTCTCATCTAGAGTCCCACTAGAATGTCCTCCCCTCTGTCTCAGTTTCCTGGTAAGTGAAGGCTTTCGTGGGACATGCCCCTTGGGCTAATATGCAGATATAACTGAGTATATACCATTTGAGTCTTTTTGCTGCTGGGTTAGCTAACTCATTATGATCATTTCTAGCTCAACCCATTTGGTCACACATTTTGGGAATTCCTTGTTTTTAATAGCTGAGTAATATTCCATAGTGTATATGTACCACAGTTTCTTTATCCATTCTTCTACTGATGGACACTTAGGCTGTTTCCATGTTCTGGCTATTATGGATAAGGCTGCTATGAACATGGTTGAGCAAATTTTCTTGTTGTGTGCTGGAGCATCTTCTGGGTATATTCCAAGGAGTGGAATAGCTGGGTCTTGAGGAAGCCCTATTCCCATTTTTCTGAGATAGCACCAGATAGATTTCCAAAGTGGCTGTACTAGTTTGCATTCCCACCAGCAATGAAGGAGTGTTCCTCTCCCCACATCCTCACCAGCATGTGGTGTTGCTTGAATTTTTGATCTTAGCCATTCTGATGGGTGTAAGATGGAATCTCAGAGTGGTTTTGATTTGCATTTCCCTGATGATTAAGGAGGTTGAGCATTTCTTTAAGTGTTTCTCAGCCATTTGATATTCCTCTGTTGAGAATTATCTGTTTAGTTCTGAGCCCCATTTCTCAATTGGGTTATTTGGTTTGGTGCTGTTTAATTTCTTGAGTTCTTCATATATTTTGGATATTAGACCTTTGTCAGATATAGGGTTGGTGAAGATCTTTTCTCAGTCTGTAGGCTGTCGTTTTGTTCTCTTGACAGTGTCTCCTACCTTACAGAACCTTCTTAGCTTCATGAGGTCCCATTTATTAACTGTTGACCTTAAGGCCTGGCTTGTTGATGTTCTGTTCAGGAAGATGTCTCCTGTGCCAATATTTTCCAGGCTCTTCCCCAATTTTTCTTCTAAGTGACTTAGTGTCTCTGGTTTTATGCTGAGGTCTTTAATCCACTTGGATTTGAGTTTTGTACAAGGTGACAAATATGGGTCCAGTTTCAATTTTTTACACATAGACATCCAGTTAGACCAGCACCATTTGTTGAAGATGCTATCCTTTTTCCATAGAATGGATTTGGCTTCTTTGTCGAAAATCAAGTGACCATATGTGTGTGGATTCATATCTGGGTCTTCGATTCGATTCCACTGATCAACCAGCCTTTTGCTGTGCCAGTACCATGCTGTTTTAATTACTATTGCTTTATAGTACAGTTTGAGATCAGGTATGGTGACTCCTCCAGAGCACCTTTTATTGTACAAGATTGTTTTAGATATTCTGGGTTTTTTGTTTTTCCATATGAAGTTCAGAATTGAACTTTCAATGTCTTTAAAATTGTGTAGGTATTTTGATAGGGATTGCATTGAATCTCTAGATTGCTTTTGGTAGGATGGCCACTTTTACTATGTTAATTCTCCCAATCCATGAGCAAGGAAGATCATTCCATTTTCTCATGTCATCTTCAATCTCTTTCTTTAGAGTTTTGAAATTTTTTTCAAACAAGTCCTTCACTTGCTTAGTTAGAGTAACTCCTAATTATTTTATATTGCTTGTGGCTAATGTAAAGGGTGTAGTTTTCCTAATTTCTTCCTCTGCAAGCTTGTCATTTGTATATAGGAAGGCTACAGACTTTTTTGTGTTAATTTTGTATCCAGCCAATTTGCTGAAGGTGTTTATCAGCTGTAGGAGTTCTCTGGTGGAATTTTGAGGGTCACTTATGTACACTATCATATCGTCTGCAAATAGGGATAATTTGACTTCCTCCTTTCCCATTTGAATACCCTTGATCTCCTTTTGTTGTCTTATTGCTCTGGCTAGAACTTCGAGTACTATATTGAAGAGATATGGAGAGAGTGGGCAGCCTTGCCTTGTTCCTGATTTTAGAGGAATTTCCTTGAGTATCTCACCATTTACTTTGATTTTGGCTATTGGCTTCCTATATAGAGCCTTTATTATGTTGAGGAAAGTGCCTTGTATTCCCGATCTCTCTAAAACTTTAAACATGAATGGATGTTGGATTTTATCAAATGCTTTCTCTGCATCTAAAGAGATGATCATGTGGTTTTTTGTTTTCAGTTTGTTTATGTGGTGGATTACATTGATGAATTTCCGTATATTAAACCATTCCTGCATGCCTGGGATGAAGCCTACTTGGTCATGATGAATGATATCTTTGATGTGTTCTTGTATTCATTTTGCAAGTATTTTATTTAGTATTTTTGCATCGATGTTCATAAGGGAAATTGGTCTGAAATTCTCTTTCTCCATTGAATCTTTGTGAGACTATGGCCTCATAGAATGAATTTGGTAATGTTCTATCCCTTTCTATCTTTTGGAGTAGCTTGAAGAGTATCGGTATTAGCTCACCCTTGAAGGTCTGGTAGAATTCTGCACTGAAACCATCTGGCCCTGGGCTTTATTTGGTTGGGAGACTATCAATGATTGCTTCAATTTCTGTAGGGGAAATGGGACTAGTTAGCTTATTTATCTGTTCTTCACTCAACTTTGGCAAGTGAAATTGATCAAGAAAATCATCCATTTCCCTTAGATTTTCAAATTTTGTGGCATATATGCCTTCAAAGTAGGATCTTATGGTTCTTTGTATTTCTTCAGTGTCTGTTAAGTCTCCCTTTTCATTTCTGATTTTGTTGATTTCAATACTGTCTCTCTGCCTTTTAGTTAGTTTGACTAATGTGGTCTATATATCTTGTTGATTTTCTCAAAGAACCAGCTCTTGGTTTTGTTGATTCTTTGGACTGTTTTCTTAGTTTCTAATTTGTTAATTTCACCCCTGAGTTTGATTATTTCCAGATGTCTACTCCTTTTGGGTGTTTCTGCTTCTTTTTTTCTAGGGCTTCCAGTTGTGTCATTAAGGTGCTTATGTGCGATGCTTCCAATTTCTTTTTAAAGGCACTTAGTGCTATGAATTTTCCTCTTAGCACTGCTTTCAATGTATCCCACAAATTTGGGTATGTTGTTCCTTCATTTTCATTGAATTTCAGAAACTCCTTGATTTCTTTCTTTATTTCTTCCCTGACCCAGGTGTCATTTAGCAGAGAGTTGTTTAGTTTCCACATACATGTAGGCTTTTTGTTATTTCTGTTGTTGTTGAATTGCAGCCTAAGCCCATAATGATCTGATAGGATACAGGGTATTATTTCAATCCTCTTGTATCTGTTGAGGCTTTCTTTGTGAACTACGATGTGATCAGTTTTGGAGAAGGTTCCATGGCGTGCAGAGAGGAAGGTATATTCTTTCTTGTTTGGGTGAAAGTTTCTATAGATATCTGTTAGATCCATTTGACCCATGGCATTGGTTAATGATGTTATTTCTCGGCTTAGTTTCTGTTTCAATGACTTGTCCTTCAGTGAGAGTGGGGTGTTGAAGTCTCCCACTATTATTGTGTGGGGATCGATGTGTGGTTTAAGCCTTTTTATCATATCTTTTACAAATGTGGGTGCCCTTGTATTGGGAGCATAGATGTTCAGAATTGTGATGTCATCTTGGTTGACTTTACCTTTGATGAGTATGAAGTGTCTGTCCTCATCCCTTTTGATTAATTTTGGTTGAAAGACTATTTTTTTCGAGATTAAAATGTCTACGTCTGCTTGCTTCTTGTGACCATTTGCTTGGAATATTTTTTCCAACCTTTTATCCTGAGGTAATGCCTATCATTATGGGTGAGATGTGTTTCTTGAATGCAGAAGAATGTTGGATCCTGTTTATGCACACATTCAGTTAGTCTGTGTCTTTTTATTGGAGAATTGAGACCATTGATGTTGAGAGATATTAATGACCAGTTACTGTTAAGAGTCTTAATTTTGATGTTGGTTCCAGTCGAGCGTGTAGTTGTGTTTTTGTCATGGTATAGTTATCTATTTCCTGAGTACTTTTGGTTGTAGCTTGACCCTTTGGGATGGAGGTTTCCTTCTAGTACCTTCTGTAGAGCTGGATTTGTGGATAGGTACTGTTTGAATTTGGTTTTGTCATGGAATATTTTGTTTTCTCCGTCTATGGTTATTGATAGTTTTGCTGGGTAAAGTAGTCTGGCCTGGCATCTGTGGTCTCTTAGAGTTTGCAGGATCTCTGTTCAGGCCCTTCTGGCTTTGATGGTCTCTGCTGAGAAGTCGGGTGTAATTTTGATAGGTTTGCCATTAAATGTTATCTGGCCCTTTTCCCATGCAGCTTTTAATATTTTTCTTTGTTCTCTATGTTTTGTGTTTTGATTATTATGTGACAAGCAGTTTTTCTTTTCTGGTCAATTCTATTTGGTGTTCTGTATGCCTCTTGTATGTTTATAGGCATCTCTTTCTTTAGATGGGGGAAATTTTCTTCTATGATTTTGTTGAGAATAGTTTCTGGGCCTTGGAGTCTGATATCTTCTCTTTCTTCAAATGCCTATTTTCCTCAGATTTCTTCTTTTCATGGTGTCCTTAATTTCTTGGATGTTTTGTGTCAGGAGTTTTCCAGATTTGGCATTTTCTTTACTGGTTGCTTCAAGATCTGTGATTGTATCTTCTAGACTTGAGATTCGTTCTTCCATCTCTTGGATTCTGTTAGAAAAGCTCAGCACTGTGTCATTTGTCTTCTTCTCTGAGGTCTCACGTTCTCGTTTTTCTTCTGTCTGTGTGTTTATCATTGAATCCATTTTCATCTTCATATCTTGAACAGATTTTTTATTTCTTTCATTTGACTTTTTGTATATTCCTGAGCTTCTCCCATTGTCGCTTTATAGGTCTTCAGATCTTGAACCGTTTTATTTATTTCTTTCATCTGGTTGTTTACATTTTCCTGAAAATTTTCCAGTTCCACTCTATGTGATTCTTTTATGTCTCGCACCTGCTTGACTGCATCTTCCTGCATCTGATTTCGAATTTTATTTGTTTCCTTTATTATATCCTCATTACCAAGGATTTGAGGTCATTTTCTTGTGTTTCCATTGTATTTGAGTTCTCTGCATTGTTTTCTTTCGGATAGTTGGAAACTGTTTTGGGTTTTTTTGCGTATGCTTTTACGCTGTCCTTTAGACATCTTACTGTCTCTGTTTTTGTTGGGTAACTTCCAGTTTGGGTGGAGGGAGTCTGATGATAGATTCCCTTGTTTTCTCACAATTTCCGTAGGCTGTAAGCCCTGATACTTCACTGGTGTGGATGGCAGGAGGTTAGCCCTGTTGTTCTGGGCTCTCACAGCCAGTAATCCTCAGCTCCCCTTTGCTCTGGGCCCTGCAATCGTTCTGGGTCTCTGAATGAGCATTGGATCAGGCCAAGGTATCCAAAGCCTTTTGGGTCCCCTGCCAAGTCCAGCCCAAGGATACTGGACCCGAACCACGCATCGAGCTCAGCTAGATTCTCAGGGCCTGAACCATCTGCCACAGCAGCAGAACTGCGACTGCACTGAGCAAGTGCCTAGGGTGGAACTGAGTGCTCCACCCAGCTTGTGTCACAGTAGGAAAACTGCGGCTGCGCTGAGCTGGTGCCTAGGGTTGAAGTGAGCGCTCCACCCAGCCTGCGTCACAGCAGGAGAACTGCGGCTGCGCCGAGCTGGTGCCTAGGGTGGAAGTGAGTACTCGGCTCAGCCTGTGTCACAGCAGGGGAGCTGTGCCTTGGGCAGAATTGCTTGCTGAGCTGAGCCAGTGACTCCATGGCACAGCTCACTGAGCAAACCCAGGACTCTGGGGCTGAACTGTCTGCCGAGTCCAGTTTGGGTCCCAAGGCACCATGAGACCCAAATCCTGTCTATACTCCCCTCTCCCACAGCAACTCCCAATATCCACCACACCAATCACCTCCACTGGAAGGCTCTGAGCTGCAAACCTCAGCCACCGCCGCTGGTGCCACTGGTGACACTGCTGTCTCTGCTGCTGCTGCTCTGATCCGAGAAAGTCGGAGCTCCTCCCGTGTGCAGGGGCAAGCAGGTCCTCCGCACCCTGGTCCCTCCGAACTGTGGAGCACTTCTGCTGCCGTGGTGTGGGAACCTTGGTGTTCCTGGCTCAGAAATCTGTGCAGTTCCCTGAATTGTTCACTGGAGCTTCCAAACACGGTCCACACTGCTTGCCGCCATCTTGGATCCTTTACTCAGCTATTAAAAACAAGGATTTTCTAAAATTTGTGGACAAATCGATTGAACCAGAAATTGTCATAATGAGTGAGTTCACACAGAAGCAAAAAGAGCTAAATGGTATATACTCACTTATATCGAGACACTAGTCCAAGGTGTATGTCCCCATGAAAAACTGTACCTACCAGGAAAATGGGTAAGAGGGGAGGACATCCTATTGAGACTTTAGGTATCTTATCTCTCTGCTTTATCAATACTAACTGCTTTATTCTGGTCATCCTGAAACTACTTGTTGGGGAACACACACACACACACACACACACACACACACACGCACACACACACAGATACACAGAAACACACAGACACACACACACAATGTGAGTTCTTAGATGAAGCCATAGGTGTATTATTGACATGGTCATAGCCATGTCAAAGATGCCAATGACTCAGGAACATGCAAATGGCAAAGCTTTCCCCCAACTGACACCCAGGAATAATGAAGCCTTCCTCTGGTGCAACTGTTTAGGAATGATGGGCCAGCCTGTGCAAAAAGCCAGCAACCACAGCTTTCTCCTGCTCCTCCAGGATGACCTCTCCCCAATAGAGCCCTCCTAGTGAGACTAGCTCTCCCCTTCTCCTTGTGCTGATTGTAGTAGGTGCTCCCATCAGAGTGACTACATCCTACACGACCCAGCTGTTCTGTATATCTGTCATTTCTTCATTCCTACATCACCCTAGTCAGGTTTCCAAGGCCATGCAGGCTTTAGCACTAGCCTGCAACACTAGCATGCAACAAATACACATAGACGCTCTGGGGGTCCACAGGTTGTACTGACACAACACTGAGTTGTATCTCCTGCTGCTGTTGATTGGACTAGACTCTACCCCTTGTTTTTTTGTTTCAAGATTCATTTCAGTAATTGTTTGTGCATGTGGATGACAAGAAGTACAGGCAGTCAAGAGAGGCCTCAAGGTCATACCAGGAGTCATTGATCCTGATACCATCAAAGAAATAAAAATAATGATGGAAACCACTAAGGGTGTCCTTGATATACCTCAGAGTGCCCTGCCGAGTGGCTCAACTTGTCCTGTTGCCTCAATTTAAAACTTCCAACTCCTTCTTAAAAGACGCAAGAGAAGGACAAGGGTTTGGTTCCACTGGACCTGCAGCCTTTTGGGTGGCTGCCATGAATAGTCACCCCATGATGATACTCACAATCAACAGCAAAGAGTTTAAAGGACTTTTGGATACTGGAGCTGATATCGATGTAATTTCACATAATTTTTGGCCTAAGGCTTGTCCTGTCTCTCATCCATCTGCCCACCAGCCTTCAGGAGACAGTACGGGCACTAGTGAAGAATCCCCTGATCCTGATCCTGGTTGTGGTGACACACACCCGTAGGATTTGCTAAAGGAGGCAGAGGCAGGAGGATAAAGAGTACGCATGCCTGGAGTACTTCCATTTCTGGTGGAGCATACAGGAGAGAGTGGCTTGATCCTCTTTCAAGAGAAGAGAGACTTGGACATCACTGTCACCATTATCGGAGCCATCGCGTTAGCTACCACCACTGGAACAGCTGCTAGAATTGCCATCTCTCAGAATTTAGACGTTGGACAAACTTTTTGAGGAGGTGGTTAGTGCCCTCTCTACTCAAAATTCAATGAACTTCATGATTCAGTTGACTGTTCAGAATCTTAATCAGCAGACAGCCTTGTTGCAAGAACAAATTGATATTTTGTGGGATGTTTATATGCTTATTTGTTATCCTATGTATCATCATGCTTGCGTTATCCTAGCTAAGGTGACCAATGCTTCTACATGAAAAAAGAACAGGCCCTTCAACAGTTCTACACCAAACAGGTCCTTGTATCCCTGTCATTGGATAATTCCACTGCCCCAAAATTGGTTTAGCCTTGATAAATGAGTATCCAGTGACTGCTAAGACCATGGAGGCCCCTGCCAACCTAAGACAGAGTGATTGTGTTTTGAGACAGCCGTGCCAAGGACTGGTAAGGCAGAGGGCTAATGTCCTGGCAACCTAAGACAGAAACTCATTTAATTTATATAAAGGAGGGACCTGTTGGGAACTGTTAGGCTTGGGCCCCCTGGGACCATGCCTTGGCCCATATGCAGTTGTTACTCTATCCTGGCACCTTCCTGTTGTGAAAATTGTGCCTCACTAAGATGACCACAAGTTCCTGTTTTTCACCCTGGTTACCTTGGTTACATGGTTCCTCTTGTCCTGGGGACTTCCCACCTACATCGTCTTGTATTTTTCCACCTGCCTCTGTACTGTGTAAAAAGCATTTGCCCTTCTTCATTAAACGGCATTCTCTTAGAACGGATGACCTGTTGTCTGGAGTGATTCTTCATCCCGCAGTCCCTCGCTCAATACGTCGGGTTTTTTGCAGCGCAGGTGCTGCATCTCACCCTAGTGCTGAGGTTACATGCACACAGGGCCACACTGCTGGAATCCCACAGTGCTGGGTTGACCAGCACACAGGGCCACACTGCTGGAATCTCATAGTGCTGGGTTGACCGGCATACAAGGCCACATTGCTGGACTCTCATAGTGCTGCGGTGACCAGCACACAAGGCCACACTGCTGAAATCTCATAGTGCTTGGGTGACCATCATACAGGGCCACACTGTTGGAATCGCATAGTGCTTGGGTGACCATCACACAGGGATACATTGCTGGAATCTCATAGTGCTTGGGTGACCATCACAAAGGGCCACACTGCTGGAATCTGAACTCGGGTCCTCATGTCTGTGCAACAAGCACTTTGACCACTGAGCCATAGTTAGCTGAGTCATGGATATGGAATGGAGGGATGATTACATCTAATGCATTGTTGGTTTTCTGAATACTTTTTTTCTATGTATTTTTTGTGATATTGAGCATCACTTCTAGGGTCTTACACATGTTAGGCAAACATTGTCTCTTGAGTTCCATACTTGTATTTTTCTATTACATCACATCCCACAGGAAGGTGACTCTAGCTCAGGGAAGGCAGGGATTAAACGTCTCTTTTCTATTAAATTCAGCTCTCCCAGGAACATGCTTGACAGCTCCCTACTCCCACAAGGATGGTGAGCAGGCAAAGGAAAGAGCACTCTGCTGTAGTAACATCCACTTTACCTGGTGGAGACAGTGAACTGCCAATACAGCTCATAGGGCAGTGAGGAAAGGGGCCAGGCTGAGAGCCAAGCACAAATCTGCTGTGAGGAGAGGGTGTAGGGGAGGGGGAGCACTGATGGTGATGGCCAGTCACTAATGAGATCCTACATAGTTAAGGTGGACTGTCATCTATTTGTAAGGTGTATAGTGGACTTCTAGAAGCAAAAATGGAATATAGAGAGCGACATCTACTATATCTCCTACTCTTTTTATTTTATATTTATTTATTATTTTACAATATTTGCCCACACATGTGCCTGCTCACCACAAGAAGGCACCAGATCTCACTGTAGATAGTTGTAAGCCACCATGTGGTTGCTGGGAATTGAACTCAGGACCTTTGGAAGAACAGATGTGCTCTTAACCTCTGAGCCATCTCTCCAGCCCCATATCCCTTACTCTTGCAACATTAGAGAAGTCACAGCTGCTTTCATCTCCTGCACCTTCCTTTGTCCTCCATCTTTCCTTGGACTCATTTACTGACCATCTAAATCTTGGGCTAGAAATGCAAATAAGCAAGAGAAAGCACTCGAGTCTAGATTAGCCTTACAGCACCCAGATTTTGTACATAATGGAAGGATTCCTAGAAAGAAGAAAGAGGAAAAAGTGATTTGTACACAGGGGAGGGGATTCCTAGAAAGAGGAAAGGAGGTCTTTCTTGAGCATTTCATGCTTACTTTGTGTCTTTGTCGGGAGTTGGAGAAACTGAGGCAGGTGAATGTAGATTGCTAATTAGGGCCAGTCAGGCTTGTGACTGGTGTCTTTTTCTCGAGTTCTGTACCAAAATTCAAAAGCTTTTAAATTTTGAGGATGCAAAAGTACCCAGTAAGGACAAAGGAGAGGGGAGAGAGACAGGGCTTCCTTCTCTAGCCATTTGGGAATGGATGTGCTACTGCTAAGGAGGAAAACTTAAACTGACCACATTTTTTTCTTGTAGCTACAGCTGTAAAAGCAGCTTCTATCCCCAAACTGCAGCGGGTCATAAAAAGGCTCTTAGATCTGAGGTCAGCTCCTGTGCAGAAGCAGGCCACTGTAGAGAGCTTGCTGGCTACAGTAAACTTCGACCTGCTTGCCTTAGAAGGCTGATGGTAAGGCCCTAGGTCTGTTAACTTATTTGTGAATCTACAGGGAATTAAAAAATAAGAGATAGAAAACAGAGCACACATACAGACACACACACGCACACATGCACGCACGCTCGCATCCAAGAGGAAAGGTAAATGAAGTTAAAAACTTCAACTCTGTATGTACACATAGACAAAAGATCAGACATATAGATCTGTACATATTCATACATATACTCAATGGATGATACAAAAGGAGCTCCTTACATACAGACAGACAATTAACATACACGTATGTAACACATGTACAAAAATCAGACAGATACATTCACCTATCTATAAACATATTTACATATTTACAACTCATGATGAAGCAAATTCCAGTGGTACTAGTTTTATATTTCTGAGAAAAAGCTCTCTACATCAGAAAAGGAACTACCTCATAGACAAAAAAGGCAATTATTCACACACACACATATACAAACCAGATGAGTGCAATAGGATAATAGGTTACATGTTTTTCATTAAAATTAAACATTTCTTATCTATGTATCCATTACATAAGTTCATAATAAGTTCAGAATGACAAAGGTGGACAAGGTCTAAAGGTTAACAGGGTCCAAGAAGTTACAACAAGATATATGTCTTTTCAATTAGGATTGATCTGGCTACACATTTTGGAGCTATCTCTTAGTTTCTATCGACATCAGGACAATAATTTTATTTGTCTTTCATTCCAAGATTAGTTAATTGTCTATTTTCTGTGCACACAGAGAGCGAGGACTTTATCTATAGCTCTAGAGTGAAAGCATACCTGAGTGATAAACCTCTCTCAGGCCTGTCTCTATTCTAGTGAAGTATATGTGTCAGTGACAAGTGAAAAACACAAAATTCCTGGCAGATTTAGTTATTCTGTATGAGGGGCTGAAAAAGCCACTTGGATCAACTTAGGACTCATTGTCAAGAATAATGACGTCATCCTCATTATGTCTCTGCAAGAATCTTCCTGGCAGAGAAAAGCACTTGCATCAGAGCACAGGCATTATGTATATTGTACATACACACATATATTTATATTTCTATGAATGGTACAGGAAATACAAGCCTGGAAAGGCAATCAGCAGAAGAAACAATCTTGAGATGAGTTACCTAGGGTCTTCACTTACTAGGTCACACATCACAGATACTGCAGCAGCAAGCCACCTCCAGTTAGCTCACTTGCTTGCCTCAAGTCCACTCCTGCATGACTGGCTCCTGAAAATTTTGGTGAAGCTCAAAGCATTGGTTTAGAGACACATGGGAGATACATTGGCCCTGAGTCTAATTAATGTTTGAGAAGAACTAAAACTCCCTGTGTTTGGGGCTTCGACCCTAGTCATGGGAAGTACAAGTTGGATCTGCATGGGTCACCCAGATGCTGCGGAGCAGAATGTTTGGTGTCTCATTGGCTGTCGTAAAAAGCAGTGAGTTCTCATGCGTGTTGGCATTCCTCTCTTTCCTGCCTCCGACTAAGGTTTCACCTGCAATTAAGTGATTATGTTGAACAGCCACTAGCCCACTAAACAAAACTATCCCCTTCCCTGTGAGAAGTTTACCTTTTCCAAGTCCCCTATGGCAGAGCTTTCTGGATGATGGGCCTCCCAGAGCCACTGCACCCAATCCATGGCAGACACTAGAGATGTAAGATATACATAAAGAGAGCTCAGTCTCCCCACCTCCAGGGGAAAAGCGGAAGAGCACAGGGTATGTATGACACTGGCCTGTGGATTTGGGTTCCATCACTATTCCTGAACTGTAGCATTGAGTAGTTAAGGTAGTTTTCATGGTAGATGTCAGATCAGGAACCTAAAATTGGTTTTTTCCCTTTCTTTCTGGATACCACTGATTTCTAAAGCCAGAGCTGAGCTTACTGTTCTGGTGAGCACTGCTTACAACCAGAAAGGATTCCTAATCCTGACAGCACACATGCGGAGTTCCATAGCAACTGCCTTCCCTGGATGTCCTTGCTGTTCTCTTATGGGCTTGAGTGTGGGGTGGTGGCTACCCTGCTGTCAACTCTCAATCCCATCAGAAAGTCCTATATTCCTCATCATGCACCTGATGGCTGAACAGTGTATTTTCTTCCCCTCTTCTTATGATAATGCTTTTGCTGTGTATCTGAGGTGACATTAAACTCACTATGGAGCCCAAGCTGGTCTTGAACTCACAATTCCCTTACTTCAGGTTTGCAAGTGCTGGGATTATAGGGCTATCCCTGTATTTCTGGTATATGGTAATGCTTGAACCCTGCTGACTGACAGCAGTGGACCTGAATGTGTGCATCCCAATCTAGTGACCTGCATGCTTGTTAAGCAGGGGAGTTGACATGTTGAGCCACTGAGGCGGGAAGGGCAGCTTTCTGCAAGGGCTTTGTGTAGCTGCAGGAAAGTGCTCAGGGACCAGTTACTGCCCTTCTGCGTCTCCAGCATCAGTGACTTCCTGCTTTGCAGCTTTGTTTCCTTAAATCTCACTGTCTCTTGGAAGTGCTCTACTAAAGGGACGAGATAGTAAATCTAACTTAGGGAATTTACACTTCAAAAATAAGAACAAAACCCAGTTCTCAAATGGGGACGTTTTGGAATTGGATTGGAAGCCCTGGAACTCTAAGGGATGAGTAATCAGTGTCGACATCACTCTGTCTACTGGAAAATGACTCAGAAATTGGCTGTAAGAGATTGAGCTTTCCAAACCACAGGTTTAACACCTTGATGAACATTACCACCAAGATCTGTGACTGTAGGTCCCTCTGTAGCTGACCCCAGATTTACCCCTTGATGTTAAAAGTGCCAATTAAGTAATAAAAACCAAAACATTGGTCAGATGTAGTTAGTTTGAGAATAGAGTTTTACAATGCACATCATGCCATGCCAAGCAAACAAATTAACCTGTCTGAAGATGCACACAGTGATGTGGAAAAGGAGAACAGGGTTCTCAGATTGGACCATCTCTGTGCTGTTTCTGGGAACAGGAAACAGAGGAAACAAATTCTGGATCCAAATAGTTGAGACACAGATTATGTGATCACCCCCCACCTATTAAAGATGTCTTTAAAGACTCCAGTTGTTCTAGGCTTGATTGAAAGTGTAATGCATTTTAAAACACAATTTTCATATGAAAAGACTCTAAAGGAATTGCCAACAAGTTATCCAACATAAAGGCATGTCTTGTTTGGAAAGTTGCTGAGCATTTCTTAGCTCACCTCTGAAAAAGCATCCTCTCAGTGGTCTCTGGAACTACTAAGGACAAGTGCCCTGTCCTAGGCACCTCTGGGGACCAGGTGGGCTCCTTTGCTGTAGCTCTCTGCTCAGTTTATGAGGACTGAACGCAACCATCTACCCTATTCTGTAGCTCTCTGCTCAGTTTATGAGGACTGAACTCAACTGTCCAACCTTATCTGTTTTATCTCCAGACTATGTGGATTGTGTCAGATGGTCAGTGGGGAAAGATATCTGACCCTGAGGACACAGACTGCATCAGGTCAAGAAGTCATTTCACTTCTGTTATTTCTGCGTCTATAGCTTGGGAAGGAAAAGGAAGAGGGAGAGAGATAAGAATGACAATAAGGTTGACGGACCGTCACCGACAGAGGCACTTGGTCATGTCATGACCACCGCTCTAATATTTCTGCTCTTTCATCCAGACTTCTCTTACTTCCTTAAGCAAGTACTGCAAACATTATTCCAATATGTTGTTTTAAGTTGGAAAACTCTAACACAAGTAGTCAGGGAATTGACTTATGCCATTGAAGATTGTCCATTAGAGCAGCATTTCAGGGATGCTACTTGGGCAAGCATCCTTCTGCGTAGTCATTAACAGGAAACTTCCTGGTTTCCTCATCATCAGTCTTTGGGATACGAAATAGAGAGAGGGGAAAGTGTGTGTGTGTGTGTGTGTGTGTGTGTGTGTGTGTGTGTGTGTGTGTGTATGCGCACAGGCACGTGCAAGTGGGGTCAATTGAACTACAATTCTATTGAAAAAATATTAAACTTAGCAATGTTATCCCATGGGAGCTACATTGAAACATTAGTGAGGGCTGGAGAAACAGCTCAGTGTTAGAGAGCTTGCATAGTTGTGGGGAGCTGCCTTTAGCGGCTCTTGGCTTAAAACATTGCCCAATTCCACTTTGTCTGTAGATTCCATTTTCTATACCTCTGCCTGGTACATAGCAGGATGAGGTCAGCCCAGGCCACTCCATCCGGACCCTGGGAACTGCTGCCTGACACGTAGCGGGCTCCTCAAGATCCTGGGAGGCTGCTTGCTTATCTTGCTTCCGTATCTGCGTTCCCTCAGAGCTCAATCCCTAATCTTGGAGTTCTTCTTACCAAGGACGGATGGCTGGATATCTGCCATTAGGTTCCCACAGCAGCCCTGCCTTTCCTTGCCCTAGATATTGCCTATATAAACCCTGTAAGAATTTTCAATAAACAGGCCTTGATCAGTGTTCAGACTTGCCCTCATGTCTCCTGTCCTTTACTTTCACTTCGGCACCCCCTCCCAGGTTCCATTTGAAGACCCCGGGGCAGGGCCAGGGCAGAATTGGTGCTCAGACGTGATGCCTGAGGCACATGGGATCATGCAAGAAGCACCGTCTGAAGACTGCAGTCGCATCATACATTGAGGTCGCCACAGAGATAGTCTACTCTGTGAGTGAAGACCCGCAAAGAGGTCGCCATGGAGAAACGCCCACTCTGTAAGTGAAGACCTGCAGAGAGATCACCACGGAGAAGCGCCCACTCCGTGAAAGAAGATCCGAGGTATACAGATGGTGATATTATGGGACAGGGAATTAGTGTACATGAGAAGTTCATAGGTGTACTTAAAGATTCTCTCAAGGCACAAAGAACTAGGGTTAAGAAAAAAGATTTAGTTCATTTTTTCCTCTTTCTCAAGGACATTTGTCCCTGGTTCCCGCAGGAAGGAACCATAAATGAAAAAAGATGGAAAAGAGTGGGTGTTGCTTTGAATGACTAAGTTTGATTAATGAAATCTTGTGTGTTAGATACTTTCATGAGGCTATTAAAATGTATTATGTAGGGGACGGGCTATATGGCCAATATTCTTCCATCTTATCAGAGCTTAGGTTCCTATTTCTCTAGCAGTCTGCCATTTACCAGAAACCAGCTGACCTTGTCGAGGTTCCGCAGTTAGACACCTGTTGTGGTTTATTGTGGGGGCTGGTCTTTCTAGACCCCCGAGTTACTCCTTTTCCGGTAAGACTACTGATAAGATCAGATTAAAGACCAGCTGCCTGCGAGCAGCAGTTCCGGGAACCTTTTCCTGACTAACCAGATCCTTCACAACTTTCCTGGAATTTCTCTCTCTGCAATTATAGCAGCTGTAAAGGTAGACACCTGCTGGAGCATTCCAGAGTTAGGTATCCATAACAACCCTTGCTTACACAAATACTCATGCCTCTGTGCCTATATAAACTGTGAAATTTTTCAAAAAACGAGGTTTGTCCAGAATCCAGACCTGCCCTCATTTCTTTGTATCTCCTGTCCCCCCATTTGTCTGCCCCCTCCACAGGTACTCATTGAAGACCACAACAGGACGAATCAGTATTAGATGAAGGTAAAAATTTTCTTAAAGAAGAACTTAGAAAAAGTCTGGGAAAATGTAAAAGCTGGCCTATCCAGTTCTCTCTTCAGGACCACAATTAAGGCTAAAGTCTGTAAATCTCCTCTGCCTGAAGAGTCCCCTCTAAGACCCGGACTCTAGTCAAGGAATTAGGTAAGGCAGCTGCTACTCTTCTTTGTCTGTCTTCTTTGTCTCTCTGTCCCTCCATGTTCATTAGTTTCACTTTGGAGCTCCTCAAACATTTGAACTACTCACAGTGTCAAGGTTGCTCTTTGCCTGTGCCAGGAGATATTGTACCCCCCTGATAAGGATACTGGAAGACGTTCCTGACCTCCAGGAGGGGGAGTCAATCCCCCTCCATTTGGGGAGCACTCTTGGCCCGCCTGATCATCGGGTCTGACCGCTCACTTCATTCTGGTTTTGGTGTAGTCCAAACTTTGTGGCTTTTGGTGCCAATTTCTGTTTTTGTTTATTTGTGTCTATTTGTGTGGACTTTCTCACTATGAGACAAAAAGAATCAATCACCTTGACTGTTGTCTTAGACCACTGGACAGACTGACTAGGGCACATAACTTGTCCCTCATAGTAAAAAAAGACAAACATCAATTTTTACTCTTGTCTTTCTCTGGTGTTTAAATGTTGTTTTATATATTATAATCTGTTGGAGAAAAAAGAACAAAATTTTATCTGCTGGCCATTAGCTCTAACTCATTTCAATGATTCTCAAGAAAAGAAACAACAAAAACTGATAGACTAGATCTGTCCTTGGAGCCAGGCTGCCTGGATCAAACTGGCAGAAATCCTAGGGCTGCCTGAACTCCTAATGATGTGCTCTAAACTCCAACCAGCCCAAATCCCTCAAACATGGTAAGTACAAGGTCACTACCCAAACACAAAAATTAGGTGGCTAAAAAATGAGAGCTACTATGATGGGTCTTTCCAGGAACTTGAAGGTAAGCAATGATCAGATAAAGCCACTGGTAAGGTCTTCTTCAGTCTTTGTCACTCCTTGGACTCCTTGGTGATAGGCTGTGAACAACATTCACTATAGAAGCTGTACATTTTCAACAGGGGCTTGTGTAAAAACATCCTGGGCAGGATGCCAACTCAGATACTCCTAGTTTCTCTATTATCTTTCACAGGTTCTGCCTTTAAACATTAAACATTTGGGTGTAAAATCCTTTTAAATTATGTTATAAAATTAAAAAAACATTTTGTCAGTTTTACTACATGTTTGTTTCTTATTGACTTTAAAGGTATTAAAACTGCATCTCCAGCATATATCTGTAAACTTTTATCTAAAGATTAATGATTTGCTTATTAAATATAATGTTTAAAATTTAAGTTCAAACTCTTGTTTAAAATATATGAGTGCATGTACATTTGTAACACAGATATTATGTGATTCAATCCTAATTCAAAGCACTGTAAAAATCTGGTTTTAGTTCTAAAAGTTATGGTTATACTCTATGACTTCATTCTTAAACAAATGTAATAGGACTCGTTTGTATTAATTACATTCAGTCAATATAAAGTATTAATAACTTTAAATTTTTCTATAAATTATAAATTAAATATATTAGTATCACTGATAAATTTTCTTTAAAAACTGTTGTATTCTATAATGATATGTCATATGGAAACCAAAAAGGTTTCCAACCCCTATAGATCTTGATGCTAAAGTAAAAAAAACTCTAATTTAATGATTATCATTTTACTATTAACTGTTTTGTAACTTCTCAAGGTCTTAGTGTACATCAAAATTATGGTGTGTAAAACAGAAGAGGCAAATTAATGCAGGGGATAAAATTGCTCAGCTGTTACTGTTTTCCTACATTCAGAACAAAGCCATTCCAGTAAAAAAAAATGGGTACATTTGAGAGTCCAAAAATGTGTTCTAGCAAACAATGTTATATATTTTTAAAAAATTTTTATTAATTTATTCTTGTTACATCTCAATGGTGTTATATATTTACTTATAAGTAGATATTAGCTCAACATAGATGCTCTTTGAGAGACTCCACCCAGTGGAGGATTAGGACAAATACTGGAAATCATTGCCAAACTCTGGGCAAAAAGCTCTGAATTATATAAAAGAGGGGTCCAGATAAAAAACATTAACAAGTATTTAAGATTATGGATAAACCGTAACTTAATAAAAATCATTAAAAACAGATGACATGGGATTGGGGCTGGATCCCTGTACCTATTTAGGCTTTACATTAAGAGGTGCCCAAGTTAACACTCAAATGGCTCAATTAAGGACTGATCATTTAACTTCATTAAATGATTTTCAAAAATTATTAGGATATCAACTGGATAAGACCATACTTGAAGCTTCCTGCTGGAGAGCTCAAACCATTGTTTGACATTCTAAGAGGAGACTCTGATCCCAATTCTGCCAGGTCTCTGACTCCTGAGGCACAGGCTGCATTAATAAAAGTAGAAACAGCCATAAGCCAACAATTTGTAACTTTTATAGATTATAAGAAACTCTTCTTTTTGTCATTGTGCTACACCTCATACACGCACTGGGGTGTTTTGGCAATCCAGCCCACTCCTGTGGGTTCATCTTCCTTCCTCCCCCAAAACGGTTGTCAGCCCTTATTACATTCCAGTAGCAGAACTAATTATTCAGGGTAGAGAACATGGGAGAGGTTATTTTGGCAAGGAACCAGATGTTATATAGCCATACTCCAAAGCTCACATTAATTGGCTTTTTCAAACCACAGAAGACTGGCCAATTGCCTGCTCTTTATTTATTGTTCAGATATTCAACCACTACACGGCTAATAAGTTCCTTCAGTTTATTAAATACCATACATTTGTTTTTCCCAGGAATACCTCCCTAGAACCTCTACCAGAGGCTCTGACCATTTTTACAGATGGTTCCTCCACTGGAAAGGCTGCCTTTATGGCTAAAGGCAAGACCACTATTTTGACTGCTCCCTATATGTCAGCTCAGCTTGTAGAATTGTATGTTATGTTTTTTGTCTTTAAGACCTTTCCTGACATTCCTTTTAATTTATATACAGACAGTGCTTATATTGCTTATTCTGCTCCCTTATTGGAGACTGTGGCCTTCATTAAACCCTCTACTAAGGCTATATCACTCTTGCTACAAATCCAAGCTGCCATTAGGTCTAGATCTCACCCCTTTTTTATAGGCCACCTCCGGGCCCACACTGGACTCCTGGATCCTCTTTCAGAAGGAAACGCACTTGCAGACCTTGTAACCCGTACTGTCTGTCCTGTTGTTGACTCAGCCTTACAAGGGGCCCAACAGGCACATTCCTTACATCATCTCAATGCTCACACTTTGAGGGTTATGTTCAAAATAACTAGAGAACAGACTCATCAAATAGTTAAAAAAAATGCCCTGCCTGTGTTACCTATTTGCCCACTCCTCATTTAGGTGTTAACCCTAGAAGCCTTTTCCTTAATGAAATCTGGCAAATGGATGTTACCCACATCCCATAACTTGGAAACCTCAGATATTTACATGTTACTGTTGATACGTTTATTGGGTTTATTTTTGGCACTCTGCAAACTGGTGAGGCTGGTAAGCACGTCATTGCACATGTCCTCACCTGCCTGGCTACTATGGGAAAACCCAGGACAATTAAAACAGATAATGGGATTGGCTATATTGGTAAAAAAAAAATTTCAAATTTTCTGTTCTGCTTTACAAATAAAACATATCACTGATATTCCCTATAACCCTCAAGGTCAAGATATTGTGGAGAGAGCATACCAGACACTCAAAAACACTTTCAATAAGATAAAAAGGGGAGACTCATACCCTGTTAAAGGGTCTCCCAGGAGTACTCTTGCTCATGTTTTGTTTATTCTAAACTTCTTAAATCTCGATGTGAAGGAAAAATCAGCTGCAGATCGTCTTCGACATCCTTCATCAAAAGACAATTACGCCTCAGTATTATGGAAAGATCTGTTGACCTACAAATAGTCTGGCCCTGACCCAATGCTAATATGGGGTCGAGGGTCAATGTGCATGTTTGATATAAAAGCTGGATTGGCAAGATGGCTGCCAGAAAGACTTGTAAAACAGGTTCTTATATTGTGGGCCTGTAGTGACAGACTGACACCTTGCATGTCTAGAGATCTGACTAAGAAAAATCAAAGTATGTACTGTGTCCTGGTCCAATTAATTCCCAGGCTAACTTATTACTCTGAAGAACAATTTTCCCTAGCCTGGGATCCAAAAAAATGACCACGGCCTCTTAAGAACAAAAAGAGAGCCTATAACAGCCGTCACCCTTGCGATATTGCTGGGCCTTGAGGCTGTGGGAACCGGGGTGGGTATAACCTCTCTTGTTCTTTCCAATAAGCATTACTACCTGTCAATCGATGAAGACCTTGCTGGAATCTGCCATTTCCCACCTTGAAAATTCCCTTACTTCGCTTGCTGAGATTGTCCTTCAAAATAGAAGAGGTTTAGACTTGCTTCTCCTCCATCAAGGAGGCCTTTGTGCAGCTCTTAAAGAAGAGTGTTGCTTTTGCATGGACCACTCGGGTGTGGTCAAGGACTCCATGGCTAAGTGTGGAGAGCTGCGAGGTGCTGCGCCTTAACATGGCGCAGGCTTCCGCCTTCCTCCATCCCGACGGTGAGCGCTCTCTAAGATAAACAAGTCCTCATATGGCAAAAGGCTGTGCAAGGGTAACTGGTGATCTGATGACAAGCAGTCCTGCTCTGACACGGACCTATGAGGAGGTGGCGCCTGGCATGAGCTGATTGGCCCTTGAGTTGTACTTAAGCTTGGCCCTTCCCTTCTTCGGGGCCATTCCCACTGAGCTTAATCCTGAGTAAAGATCTCGAGAAGAAGTCTGGTTGTTGGTGTCTTATTTCTGCTGGACAGTGCGGAGCCGACAGCTAAGGATAGAAAAGGCCTGGAGCATAGAAAAAGACAGAGGGAACAAGATCAAAACTGGTTCCAAACCTGGTTCTCCACTACTCCTTGGCTAACCACTCTTTTGCCCTCATTGTTAGGACTCATGATAGGTTTGTTACTTCTTTTATCTTTTGGGCCTGGGCTTTTAAATAACTGACCAAATTCATAAAACAGCAAGTGGATGTCATCCAGGCCAAGCCCATACAGGCCCATTATCACAGGCTGGAGCTTGAGGACCAAGGCTATTCAGATGAATAGCAGGCCGTACCTCAGGTGACCCCGCCTAGGACAGGGCCAAGGGCCAAAAAGCAACCTTTGGACTCAATGACGGTTATAGAGGGCACCAGGGGCTCCAGAGCCAATGACGGGATTATGCACAATCAGGACCATATCCAACCTAAGACAGAGATGTCAACCAATTTTTAAAGACATCAAGCTGTTGGATTCTTGATGATGGGTAAGGAATGGTCTGATGAGGTTGATGCAGCCTAAGAATGTCCTGTATGCAGCTTGTTAAAAAGCTTGAAAAATATTCTCCAAAACAAAATACACTCAATACACATGCACACTGTATGAGAAAAGCAAGAACCAGGCAAACAGAACAGCTAGTGGCTCCCAGTCTGCTAAGAAGCAGCCAAATCTAGGGATAGCACACTCTAGACAATGGCTTCATTCGACAAAAAAAAAAAAAGTTGTAGGAAAGCTATTGTAGAAAGAAAAAAATTAGCAGATCGCTGTGATTTGAGGCCAGCTTGGTCTACAAAATGAGTTCAGGACAGCCAACACTACACAGAGAAACCCTGTCTCAAACAACAACAACAAACAACAACAACAACAACAACAACAACAACAACAACAAAACCCCCCAAAAACAAAAAACAAAAAAAAAGGAAGGAAGGAAGGATGAACTGTATTGACTGCCAACAGCTGGGTGCCTCTAGGGCCTCAGTGTCACAGCAGCAGGAAAAGATAATGCAGGTGCCTAGAGGGCTTGGTGCCACAGGTGTAGACTTTCATTCTGCGCCAGAAAAACCACTGCTGCTTTTGTGGCTGCAGAGCTTTTACCAAATTTGAGGGTGGGGTGGGGGAACAGGTTGAGACAGGGTATCTCTGTGTAGCGTTGGCTGTCCTGGACTCACTTTGAAGACCAGGATGGCCTTGAATTCACAGAGATCTGTCTGCCTCTGCCTTGCTGAGATGGCATGCACCACCATACCCAGCTTCTTCCAAATCTTGATGCCATTTTCATACTCTGTGGGGACAAGACAAGGGAAGCGTGTGGACTCTATTGGATTATAATGTGTTTGTAGATGATGGGTAGGGTGGGGTATTAGAGGAGGGCAAGACATGTAGGAACATGCAACCTAGTGAGACTATGGCACAAAAAATAGCTGACTTGTTTTCATTATTCATTACTCATTAATGTACAAAAACCAAAAGCAATTGGGGAGTTTACATACTACTGAAATTAATAAATAATAAGAGGTTCAATTCATCCCACAGTTAAGCTGCAGGAGTCGGGTGTGGTGGCACCCGCCTTTAATCCCAGCACTCAGGAGGCAGACCCAGGCAGATCTCTGTGAGTTCAAGGCTAGACTGATCTACAAAGAGAGTTCCAGGACACCCAGGGCTATCAGAGAAACCCTGTCTTGAATAACCAAAACCAAAACCACCAACTGATTCCTGGGATACTGGGGAAGAATAATTGGATTTTCTTTGTTTAGAGGTGGTAAAAATAAAAGCCTCTGTGGAGCACGCCCTATAAGCCCAGCACTCGGGCACTCAGTAAGGCAGAGAGGGGCAGACAGATTCCTGTGAGTTTGAGAAAAGCTTATTCTATAAAGTGAGTCCAGGACAGCCAAAGGCACACAGAGAAGCCTTATCTCAAAATAATAAATAAATAAATAAAGAGAGAAAGAAAGAAAGAAAGAAAGAAAGAAAGAAAGAAAGAAAAGGACACAAAGGCAGGGGGACCAATAAGCTAGGCTCTCAAGGCCTGTTCTCCAAGCTTTGCAAGCCTCAAGTGTGTCATAAATGGGGTGATTCTGGACAACAGAGATGGCAGGTTTGGCCTCAAGGCAATGGGTGGATGAGGCCCCTCAGAGGAGCCTCTGTCAGGGAGAGAGCCTAGCACAAGGAGCCATGGTGCTCTAACTTGCTAAACAGGACCTTGAAATAGTCAAAACATTCTTTCAAATACTTTACGGTGTGGTCCCTTTTCAAACATCTGCCAGTGTAGGAGAGTCAGGCGTAGGGTAGCTGAGGTAGAAGAGAAGAAGTTTGTGTCCCTCACAGTGAGGCTTCAGAAAAAATCCTGTCATTTCTAACTCAACATTCCTATTTTGGGGGATAGTTCCCAGTGGCTGATAGTGTGGGTGCCGTTCCTTACTTAGTATTCCCTGTGTGTACTCACGTATATTACTTTCTTCTCCCCCACACACACCCTCCTGCTGGAAGCAGAGCTTCCCTGATGAGCTCCACTGTCTGAGTACATGAAGTATAGAGAGTTAAATCACTGGACCTTGTTCCATTGTGTTTCCACATGCAACGAAGGACAAAGCTGCCTCGGCATAGTTCAAGGCCTTTTCCACCTGACGGACAGAATCAGTGGACTGTACATTAGAAAGAGCTTTTTTGTTTTTTAAAAGGCTCATCACCATAGAGTTTATATGCTTTCAGAGACCCAGCATTTGGACTTAAAAACAAATAGGTATGTAGCTCTCCCTGTCATCCGTAGCTCATTCCCCATGGTTTCACGTACCTGTGGTCAACATGGTCTGAAATGTTAGGAGAAAAATCAAGTTATGAGAGAAATAAAAGTTCTTGAGCTCATACATTGATTCATACCTTTCTATTATAATTTCCTTAGGTTTTATTAGTTACTAGTTGTTGTCAATGTCTTTCTGTGCTTAACTGCATATCAACGACATGAATGTATATGAAAAACAGTGTAACTAAGGCTTTGAACAATCTGCAGCTTCAAGGACTGCTATGGGAGCTTGGAGCTCGGAGCGCATCTCCCCTGACTAAAAGGGACCTGGCTCATGTCCTCTGCAGTTATTATCTCAGGTTGCCACTAGTTCTGTTGCTGTTGTTTTGCTTTGGGTTTTTTGAGACAGGGTTTCTCTGTGTAGCCTTGGCTGTTCTGGACTTGGTTTGTAGACCAGGCTAGCCTCAAACTCACAGAGATCCTCCTGCCTCTGCCTCCCTGAGTGCTGGATTACAGGCGTGGGCCACTGCATTTGGCTAAATTGTCACTAGTTTGAGGCAAGTGAATGCTTACAAGTAGAATACGTGTGACAGCTGCCAATACAGCTCAAAGCTTCGATTTTGCAGTTTTCTGTTTCCTTCTTCCCTAGTGGTCTGGCAAATCCATTCCTTCACAGTGTAAAACATGCTCTTAACTACTCTCAGCCCTACCATTAAAAAAATAAATCCCAACTTTCATTAACAATGATATCTTTGGAAATGAATACAGGGCAAAACTTTTACTTATTAATAAATAAAAAATTCACAGCCAGGCGTGGTGGCGCATGCCTTTAATCCCAGCACTCGGGAGACAGAGGCAGGTGGATCGCTCTGAGTTTGAGGCCAGCCTCATCTACAAAGCGAGTTCAGGACAGCCAAGGCTACACAGAGAAACCCTGTCTCGAAAAAAACAAAAAAAATCACACATTATAATTCAAACAGGCATTTGGATGCAGTGGTGCACACTTTAATCCCAGAACTTGGGAGGTAGAGACAGGTGGATCCCTGAGTTCGAGGCTGGTCTACAGAGGGAGTTCCAGGACCGCCAGAACTATACAAAGAAACGCTGTATCAAAAAACCAAAAACTGCCTTTCCGGCGGTGACAAGCTCCCTAGGAGAACATGTCTCTCGCAAGGGACCTATCTCCTTCATCCCTTTCCAGAAGAGAAGAGGAAACACAAGAAAAAGCGCCTGGTGCAGAGCCCCAGGTCATACTCTATGGATGTGAATGCCCAGGATGCTATGAATCCCCACGGTCTTTAGGCATGTGCACACGGTCATCTTGTGTACTGACTGCTCCACTGCTGTCAGCCCACAGGCGGGAAAGCAAGGCTAACAGAAGGATGCTCCTACTAAACATATTCTTTTACACATGCTTATTCTACTTCACCTACTCTTTTTCCAACAAATAATAACTCCAAATTATACACTGACAAACAAATCTCAAAAGCACCACCTCCTACCTTCCCTAACTATTGTAACACAAACCTTGCCCCTGATACTTCAGCTAATTATATAAGTTTAGGATATAATAGTCCAAGAGTCTTCAAAACCCTAAGAAAACATACAGTTTAACTCTGACAAGAACTGTAAGATTCCATCCTACATCTATTGAATGCAAATCAATCACTGTAATTGAGCTAAATCTATGACTATTCTCAACAAACCATAAAGACACTAGAATCCTATACTTAACCATTGGGGCTTGCACAGGTATAGTAGGAACAGTTCTAAGCATTTTAATTTGAGCCAAAGTAGGCCAACCTGAGCCCTATTAGAAATAAACAATGTAATCGTTACTGCACACACATTTGCCATAATTTTCTTCATCGTAATACCTATAATGATTGGAGGCTTCAGAAACTGATTACTGCATCTAATAATTGGAGTACCTGATATAGCATTTGCATGAATAAATAATTTAACTTTTTGACTCCTACCTCCTCATTTCTCCTGCTTCTGTCATCATGAAAAATAAAAAGCCAGGGCAGGAAGAGTATCTCGCTCTTTGGCTGGAAATCTAGCCCATGCAGGAGCATCTGTAGACCTAACAGTCTTCTTCCTACATCTATCCCGTGTCTCATCTATCCTAGGTGCTATCAACTTTATACCACTATTATTACTATAAAGCCACCTGCCATAACACAGTATCAAACACCAGTACTCATCACAGCTCTACCATGGCTACTCTCCCTTCCGGTATTAGCCGCAGGTGTTACTATACCTCCTCCTGTACAACCTACTCTGATCCTGCTGGATGGGGTGGACCAACTCTTCATCAACATTTATTCTGATTCTTTGGTAATCCAGAACTCTATATCCTTAAACTCATAGGATTCAGAATTATTTCACATATCTTCACTTATTCGGGTAAAAAAGAGCCTTTCAGATATACAGAAAGAGTGTGAACTATATCTATTGGCTTCCTTGGATTTATTGTTTGAGCCCACCATATATTTACAGTAAACACCTGAGTCTCCTTCACACCAGCCACTATAATTATGGCTATTCCAACTGACATAAAGTTTTTAGTTGACTTGCTACACTCCATGGAGACAACACAAATGATCCATAGCTAGACTATGAGCCCCAGGGTTCATCTTCTTATTCACAGTCCACACTCCGTAGAGTTAACATTAAATGATGCCCAGGTAGACTATGAGCCTCAGGGTTCATCTTCTTTTCTGCTTATCAAACTCTGAGGATACAATATCATTCTTGAAATCCGGGGTTGTTCTATTTTTTCTCCATGGAGTCTTTCAGTGTTTGGAGACAGAAACCAATATAGCTACTGCTTCCACTGTAACTTTTACCCATAACTGAGATTAAATCCTACCAGAGCAAAGGCCTCCAATGTGGATTTGTGTGTCACAGACTCAATAGCTCATCAACAAGGCAGGAAATCAGCTAATAACTTGACCCATGAAAATTACACCAAGAGGAATTGCTTGTGAGATATTTAGTAAACTGCTCCATGGCAAGCACACTTGCTGTTGAGAGCAAGTGCAGCTGTGGGTCAGACTCCTTCTTTAGTGTTCAACATGGTCTTACAAAGTCTTTGTCCAGAAACATGATGATGGTCAGATGAGGCTTTGCTATGTAATCACTTAAGGACTTCTCACAGAGAGCAGCACCTACGTTCTTTTAACACATAACATAGGGTCACATGGCCCTTCCTGAACTTTTGTTGTATGTAATGTGGCCAGTGTGTCACAGAGGTTCTTAATTTCAGAGACCTCTTTGTAATCACCACCACATTGTCACATATTTTGGAGCAATTACCATCCACTAATATGGGCTAATTCTTCCTCTGGTCTACTATTTTCCCTTCTATAAGTACACAGAAAATCTGCACTTTTTACTTTACATTTTAAAAACACACATCTTTTCCAATTTTTTCTTTTTTTGCTTACTGAGACTCCCAAATGCAGTTTAGGTACATGGCACAGGACAGAAGTTAGACATATAAGAAGTGCTTTAGAGGCCAAAGTCTACTTCCTATGTAACATGATTATTTTCTGTGTGTTCAGTGTGACAAATGCTAACAAAAGACTCCAAAGATAGTAACTGGGGGGAGGGGACCCAGGAGGTACAGGTATGTCAATTTTAAAAGTAAAGCAGTTGGAAGGTGGTCATAGGAATGATCATGAAGTAAACTGAAATCTTAGCATCCTGACTAGTAGATTTTGAGTGATTATAAACAAAATTGTTTATCATGTCGACTTTCTATAATTATTTTAAAGTTTTGAATTATGCCTACATGAGAAAAACAGTGTTTAACTCAAGTACAGAATTCTTGGTTTAGCAAGCATACTGTAGGACACATTTGTATTTTAAAGAGTATTTTATTAATAATTTTGATATTATTATGCCTGGATTTTTCAAGGATGAGTTAAGAGGGTAGGTTGAGATTGTAACAAATAAGACCTAATATATACAGCAATTAAGCTCAAAATAGTATATAAATTGATGCTTTGTGATCAATCCTTCAGATGTTCAGATGTTTCATCTCTATATACTAGGTCTCCAGCTGAGGTGGTTCAGCCTTGCTGAAGGAAGGATGGCACTGAAGGCATGCTCGGAGATTTCATAGGCATGCCTGACTTCCAGTGCCTTGCTCTGCTATGTTTCCACAGTTGAAGATTCAAATCCCCCAGCATCTTAATCGTCTTCTCTTCTATTTGCCCTTGCTCTGAGGGGCTATTATCCCATGGAACTGTGAACCACAATAAACTGTCTTTAAAGTTGTCTTGATGATGGTGTTTTATCAGACCCCCAAAAGGCATCTAAGGATTCATAGTAAAGGAAACGACTTGTGGTACTATTATTTTCCTATCCTTAAGACGTATGCCACAACACTGCACATGTCTAGTTCTTCTCCCAAGTCAAGCTTCTCCTTTAGGGCCTGGCATGATGGTTGCATTGGCTGACTTTCAGAATATCCATTTGGATGTTGGCCTTTATCACTAATAACAGAGAGCAAACCCTAAGTGGGGAAAAGATAAGCACCTGTCATTGCAGATCTGCACTTGCAGAGCACCAGTGTGAGCCTTCTTGAGAACCACAGTTCTCATTATTTCATTACATGAAAAAGAGTGCAGGTAGAGCTGGAGAAAAGGTCGAGATTCCGAGTTGTACTTGATGCCTCCACACCTATTTTCTTCCTTGTGAGGATACATTATAAAATTATCTCCTATATGCTAACAGAATAGAACTTTTGCTGGACTTCACATGCAAGTTCAAAATATACGTTTGGGTCACTTAAGATTTAGGACCAATAGGCTACTGTATGGTCAACCTGTTTAATCTGTCTTGAAAAGATCATTGTAACAACCAACCTTATTTGTCTTGAACTTCCCATGTAATCAACTTTTACAACCTAAGCTAATACAGAACATGAATATTATATTATACAACCTGACAAACCCCTGACCCAAGAGGAATGTGTGTGTGTGTGTGTGTGTGTGTGTGTGTGTGTGAGAGAGAGAGAGAGAGAGAGAGAGAGAGAGAGAGAGAGAGAGGGAGAGAGAGATGTTTAATCCAGAAAACAGGTTGAAAGCAACCCTAACAAATACATATCCACCATGAATACTGTATCTAGCATATAGATACTGCTTTATAATACTAGTTTGTTTATTATTGAGATGACTAAGAGTCAATAAAGTTCATCACTTATAAAAGCTCACAGTTCTACACATAATCCCAGCATGAGAAGTGGAGTTGGATAGAAAATCTCACCCACATGTGAGGAGCTACTGGCAATTCCTATCTGCCTGAGAGTAAAATTTAAGGATGTGGTCTCCAGTTGGTGGACCATGCTCCAGTGGATGGACACACACCCAAGAGTGTATGGCCAATACAAAACTGCATAGTTAAAATTGTTTTATGGAAAAACAATTTATGGAAAGAGGACACAAAATAATGGGTCTGGGAAAAGGCATGAATCTCAGGGAAGTTGGGGTCTGGAATTAAACATGATTAAAATGCATTATATGAAATTACAAAAGACTTAATAAAATCTCCCTGATATTATGTTTAATAATATATAAGTCAATAGGTACATATGTTTGATAACTAAACATGGAGATAGACATTTCAAGTTTGTATGCAACCTGATAGTCTTAAATGGATTTTACTATTTCAAATACTATCCAAATATATTCTATTTATTCCTTAACTTCAGTGGGAACACTGTAAGAAGAAGACTTTGTCCTAGCTTTTCTTGTGTCAACATGATATAACCAAGCATCATTTGGGAAGAGGCACCTTCTATTGAGAAAACGCCACCAGCAGATTGGCCTCTGGAAAAGACTGTGGTCTATCTCCTTGACTAATGATTGATGTCCAATACCTCAGCTCACCATGGGTGATACTTGATTACTTCCCCTTGTCAGGACTGCCTCGCCAGCCACAGGGGAAAAAGCTCAGTCCTGATCTGACTTGATGAGCTGGGGTAGGTGGATGGGGGGAGCTCCTCGTTTCTGAGAAATAGAGGCGGGATGATGGGAGAAGAGGGAGTGAGGGGCCTACGATTGAGATGTAAAGTGAATAAATAAATTAACTTTTAAAAAAGTGTAGGGTGGCACAGGCCTATAATCCCAGCACTCCGGAGGCAGAGGCTGGTGGATCACTGTGAATTCGAGGCCAGCCTGGTCTACAGAGTGGATCTAGGACAGCCAAGGCTACACAGAGAAACCCTGTCTCAAAAAAAAGTAAGATATGCTGATTCCCTTAGAGCCTTTCGTATTTATCACTTTATCAAATGCTTTTGCATTAGTCTGAGGGAAGTGATTTATTGGGTCTTTTGTTTTCTCTACCATTTACATTTATTTTAATATTCACATTTCAAACACAATGAATTTGTATAAAGTGTTCTCAACTTGATTATTAACATAAATACCATGTTTACCAATAAACTGTGGTGTTGATTGTTAAGTTTCAAACTCAGGACGAGTGACTAAGGTGACTGACTTGGGCTCCAGGTTCTGCCAGCATCCTTCAGTCCCTGCCTGTTATAGGGTAAGCCTGGCATACTCCACCCTCTACCCTGAACTCTCCAGCCCAGGGGCTGGGCTTCCCTTCCTCCAGAGGTTCTTCCATGTGTAATCCAGACACTTTGGTTACCTACCCTTCAGGGTCAAGACCATCCTGGACTTTCCCAGATGTGTGTGCCTCTGCCTCTGCTCTCCCACCTATCTATAATACCTTCTTCCTCCACCATAAGTAGCAGCAGTTTTGTCCTTGCCTTTCCTTAGGATTTCTTTCTTCATTCATTTACCAAGTTAAAAAAAACAGAGGCTGGATGTGCACATAGTAACAATCGCAACCAAAACATATTTAACAATTTCTTTTCTTTTGTAAGCACTTCCCCAATTGTTAATATGATATCATTAGACACAGAAACATCAGCGACGGTTACATTGAAATTATTGGTGGGAAATGGGAAAAGAAGATTTGAGAAACCTGGAAACTTAAAAGCTTGAAGGCAGAGGACTCACTGCTCTACTCCTCGCATGGGTCCTTGGCCTTCAGGATGAACAGACCGGGGACAGGTGGGGACTGCAGCTCCTGGGTCACCTTGCTGATGCCAAGATAACCAGTGTAGTCACTTGGCCCACTGCCGGGAAGGCAGGATTACGAAGGTCACTCAACCTGATGGCGTATGTGTTCTCATGCCCTGGGTAGAGGAACTGCTAAATGTAGGTGAACGCTGACAGTGATAAATGATGGAAGAGGCCTTTTGGTGAGCACGAGGACCACGGAAATGAGCTGAAGGTCTGCTCTGACTCCTGGAGTCCTCGGGGAGGGCACTCTAGTGAAGTAGGTGCTGAAGCATGCACTTTACACATGTAAACATGCTGTCTTATTGCACATCATTAGAGCCCCGTGAGCTGGAGATCTGCCAGGGACTTTTAGCACTAGTCATTTTAGTCACGTGTCCTCCATATGTCGCAGTTATCATGAAAGAACTAAATACACTGATTTGTTGTTGGTTAGTATCTTTTCAATAATTTAACAGCACCTGTCACATACTGATGAGTATTTTCTTCAACTTGATGCCTGACAGATTTATAGAAACAGATAATTTCCCATTGTCGGTTCTACAGATGGGCTTCACTAGCGGAGGAGAGTGGGTGTCCTTAGGCTTTTCTTCCACTATTTTATACCAGACAACTACAAGAGGAAAATCACAGGATACTAGGAACACAGAAGCCCTTGCAAAGCCTCATTTACAAGACAGAAGACCACACACCGTCTTATCACTGTTTATATTTTTTGGTTGACTGATGCTTTTAAATTTTTCTTCTACAAAGAATTTTCGAAGATCTTGTACTGTCAAAATGACTTTCCTTTTTTCAGGATAGGACATCTCTTTTCCTCATTTCTCAATCACTGATGAAACTTAGAAACTCTTGCTTCTCCTTTTCTTCTAGCACAGATTCAATGCAGGACTTAGGAGCAAAACATCAGAAGCAATGTAGTTTTGTTCAGCAGAAATGATTGAATACAAGAAGCTTCTGTAGGAAAGACACAGTAGCATCTACAAGGGTGTCAGGGTACCAGATAATAAAAAGATGAGAGCTGAGTTTGTAGGCATTCAAAGGGAGCTTGTGTTGATTAATATTGTGTCATCTTGACACAAGCTACAGTCATTTGGGAAAAAGGATTCTCAACTGACAAAATGTCTTCATAAAACTGATGCAAAGGTAAATCTGTGGTTTGATTTCTTAACAGTGTTTTACTGTGATTTGCATGGTTTGGGTCCTGAAACCCTCACTAGGAGCTATGAGGAAATAAAGGAAAGTGTTGGGGACAACAGGCCATATGGCCAATGTTCAGCCATCTTGTCAGAGCCTGCACCTTTAAGTCTCTGTTTTTCCCAGAGCTTGTCTTTCACCAGAAACTAGCTGACCCTGCTGTGGTTCAGCAGTTAAACTAAAGACAGATAGAGATGGAGCAACCTTGTTATGGTTTAGCAGTTAGACTAGACAAAGAAAGAGCAAGATACCCTGTGTGGCAGGACATTATGACCCTGCCTGGAATTCCCTGTGTTTTGAGAAAAGCCTGCAGCTGGATTGCTATAGCAATATGCTTCCTTGCCTTCTGAATTATAAAAGCTGCTGCCTGACTAATAAAGTTTGAGAGCTTTATCAATCAGACATGCTCTCCTTCATTGCGTCTTGCATTTTCAACAGGTGAACTTCCTCCCAAGTTTTAGTTGAACCCCGCAGGCTGGGCCAGGAAAGACTGACACAGAGAAATGTGTACAGTAAAGCTAGGGAATTTTCTGATCCTCCACAACTCAGAACTTCATCATGTGTATTAGGAATCAGGAGCACGGTTAGCTAGCCACCCTGGAAGTTCTCTGTAGGTGGCCATTTTCAAAGTGTATACACCATGTAGGAGGAAGCTATCTTTCATAAACACTCAGACTTCTAAGGAAAGCCATGTCATTTTTCGAACCTGGTCCATATAAGGATACAGCTTTGTTATATATCCCATGTGTCTAAGATCTTGAAATCCCTAGCATGGACATGTGTAGAAGCAGAGCGCTAGCAGAAACGACCGTTTCTCGCCGTTTTCTAACTCAGGGAACAAGTTGCACACTTCGGAGATGCATTTGGGCAACTTCGTAGGAAACGGGTTTTTTGCCTAAAGAGACGTGCTTTAGAATGCACTAGGTTTGCCTATTTGCGCAGTAGTACAGATTCTGAGTATGTAACTGGGTATGATGAAATCAGCATTTCTCTTGCTTCCCTGTGCGTAGGGAAGCTCAGTTTTAGTCACAGTAGCTCCCACAAGTGTCTCCTCAGTGTGTTCCCATTTCCTTAGAAACGGTGTACTGGCTGGGAGAAAAGTGCGTTACTGTGCCTTTCACCGTTCAGCAAAGACATGTGTAGAAGCACAGCGCTCGCAGAAACGACCCTTTCTCGACGTTTTCTAACTCAGGGAACAAGTTGCACACTTCGGAGATGCATTTGGGCAACTTCGTAGGAAACGGGTTTTTTGCCTAAAGAGACGTGCTTTAGAACGCACTAGGTTTGCCTATTTGCGCAGTAGTACAGATTCTGAGTATGTAACTGGGTTTGATGAAATCAGCATTTCTCTTGCTTCGCTGTGCGTAGGGAAGCTCAGTTTTAGTCACAGTAGCTCCCACAAGTGTCTCCTCAGTGTGTTCCCATTTCCTTAGAAACGGTGTACTGGCTGGGAGAAAAGTGCGTTACTGTGCCCTTTCACCGTTCAGCAAAGACATGTGTAGAAGCACAGCGCTCAAAGAAACGACCGTTTCTCGACGTTGTCTAACTCAGGGAACAAGTTGCACACTTCGGAGATGCATTTGGGCAACTTCGTAGGAAACGGGTTTTTTGACTCAAGAGACGTCCTTTAGAACGCACTATGTTTGCCTTTTTGCGCAGTAGTACAGATTCTGAGTATGTAACTGGGTTTGATGAAATCAGCATTTCTCTTGCTTCCCTGTGCGTAGGGAAGCTCAGTTTTAGTCACAGTAGCTCCCTAAAGTGTCTCCTCAGTGTGTTCCCATTTCCTTAGAAACGGTGTACTGGCTGGGAGAAAAGTGCGTTACTGTGCCCTTTCACCGTTCAGCAAAGACATGTGTAGAAGCACAGCGCTCGCAGAAACGACCGTTTCTCGACGTTTTCTAACTCAGGGAACAAGTTGCACACTTCGGAGATGCATTTGGGCAACTTCGTAGGAAACGGGTTTTTTGCCTCAAGAGACGTGCTTTAGAACGCACTAGTTTTGCCTATTTGCGCAATAGTACAAATTCTGAGTATGTAAGTGGGTTTGATGAAATCAGCATTTCTCTTGCTTCCCTATGAGAAAGGAAGCACAGTTTTAGTCACAGAAGCTCCCACAAGTGTCTTCTCAGTGTGTTCCCATTTCCTTAGAAACAGTGTATTTGCTGGGAGAAAAGTGCATTACTGTGCCCTGTCAATGATTAGCAGAGATATGTGTAGAAGCACAGCGCTAGCAGAAACGACCGTTTCTCTACATTTGATAACTAAGGGAACAAATCGCACACTTCGGAGATGCATTTGGACAACTTCGTAGGAAACAGGTTTTTTGCCTAAAGAGACGAGCTTTAGAACGCACTAGTTTTGCCTATTTGCGCAGTCGTACAGATTCTGAGTATGTAACTGGGTTTGATGAAATCAGCATTTCTCTTGCTTCCCTGTGCGTAGGGAAGCTCAGTTTTAGTCACAGTAGCTCCCACAAGTGTCTCCTCATCGTGTTCCCATTTCCTTAGGAACAGTGTATTTGCTGGGAGAAAAGTGCATTACTGTGCCCTTTCACCGTTCAGCAAAGACATGAGTAGAAGCACAGCGCTAGCAGAAACGACCGCTTCTCGACGTTTTCTAACTCAGGGACCAAGTTGCACACCTCGGAGATGCATTTGGGCAACTTCGTAGGAAACGGGTTTTTTGCCTAAAGAGACGTGCTTTAGAACATACTAGTTTTGCCTATTTGCGCAGTAGTACAGATTCTGAGTATGTAACTGGGTTTGATGAAATCAGCATTTCTCTTGCTTCCCAGTGCACAAGGAAGCTCAGTTTTAGTCAAGTTGCTCCCACAAGTGTCTCCTCAGTGTGTTCCCATTTCCTTAGAAACGGTGTACTGGCTGGGAGAAAAGTGCGTTACTGTGCCCTTTCACCGTTCAGCAAAGACATGTGTAGAAGCACAGCGCTCGCAGAAACGACCGTTTCTCGACGTTTTCTAACTCAGGGAACAAGTTGCACACTTCGGAGATGCATTTGGGCAACTTCGTATGAAACCGGTTTTTTGCCTAAAGAGACGTGCTTTAGAACGCACTAGTTTTGCCTATTTGCGCAATAGTACAAATTCTGAGTATGTAAGTGGGTTTGATGAAATCAGCATTTCTCTTGCTTCCCTATGAGAAAGGAAGCACAGTTTTAGTCACAGAAGCTCCCACAAGTGTCTTCTCAGTGTGTTCCCATTTCCTTAGAAACAGTGTATTTGCTGGGAGAAAAGTGCATTACTGTGCCCTGTCAATGATTAGCAGAGATATGTGTAGAAGCACAGCGCTAGCAGAAACGACCGTTTCTCTACATTTGATAACTAAGGGAACAAATCGCACACTTCGGAGATGCATTTGGACAACTTCGTAGGAAACAGGTTTTTTGCCTAAAGAGACGAGCTTTAGAACGCACTAGTTTTGCCTATTTGCGCAGTCGTACAGATTCTGAGTATGTAACTGGGTTTGATGAAATCAGCATTTCTCTTGCTTCCCTGTGCGTAGGGAAGCTCAGTTTTAGTCACAGTAGCTCCCACAAGTGTCTCCTCATCGTGTTCCCATTTCCTTAGGAACAGTGTATTTGCTGGGAGAAAAGTGCATTACTGTGCCCTTTCACCGTTCAGCAAAGACATGAGTAGAAGCACAGCGCTAGCAGAAACGACCGCTTCTCGACGTTTTCTAACTCAGGGACCAAGTTGCACACCTCGGAGATGCATTTGGGCAACTTCGTAGGAAACGGGTTTTTTGCCTAAAGAGACGTGCTTTAGAACATACTAGTTTTGCCTATTTGCGCAGTAGTACAGATTCTGAGTATGTAACTGGGTTTGATGAAATCAGCATTTCTCTTGCTTCCCAGTGCACAAGGAAGCTCAGTTTTAGTCAAGTTGCTCCCACAAGTGTCTCCTCAATGTGCTCCCATTTCCTTAGAAACAGTGTATTTGCTGGGAGAAAAGTGCATTACTATGCCCTTTCACTGTTCAGCAAAGACATGTGTAGAAGCACAGTGCTAGCAGAAACAACCGTTTCTCGACGTTTTCTAACTCAGGGAACAAGTAGCACACTTCGGAGATGCATTTGGGCAACTTCCTAGGAAACGGGTTTTTTGCCTATAGAGACGTGCTTTAGAACGCACTAGTTTTGCCTATTTGCGCAGTAGTACAGATTCTGAGTATGTAACTGGGTTTGATGAAATCAGCATTTCTCTTGCTTCCCTGTACGTAGGGAAGCTCAGTTTTAGTCACAGTAGCTCCCACAAGTGTCTCCTCAATGTGCTCCCATTTCCTTAGAAACAGTGTATTTGCTGGGAGAAAAGTACATTACTGTGCCCTTTCACCATTCAGCAAAGACATGTGTAAAAGCACAGCGCTACAGAAACGACCGTTTCTCGACGTTTTATAACTCAGGCAACAAGTTGCACACTTCAGAGATGCATTTGGGCAACTTCAGAGGAAACAGGTTTTCTGACTAAAGAGACGTGCTTTAGAGGGCACTAGTTTTGCCTATTTGCGCAGTAGTACAGATTCTGAGTATGTAACTGGGTTTGATGAAATCAGCATTTCTCTTGCTTCCCTATGCGAAGGAAAGCTGAGTTTTAGTCACAGAAGCTCCCACAAGTGTCTTCTCAGTGTGTTCCCATTTCCTTAGAAACAGTGTATTTGCTGGAAGAAGAGTGCATTACTGTGCCCTTTCACTGATTAGCACAGACATGTGTAGAAGCACAGCGCTAGCAGAAACGACAGTTTCTCGACATTTGCTAACTCTGGGAACAAGTCGCAAACTTTGGAGATGCATTTGGGCAACTTCCTAGGAAACGGGTTTTTTGCCTAAAGAGACGTGCTTTAGTACGCACTAGTTTTGCCTATTTGCCCAGTAGTACAGATTCTGATTATGTTGCTGGGTTTGATGAAATCAGCATTTTTCCTACTTCCCTTTGCATAGCGAAGCTCAGTTTTAGTCACAGTACCTCCCACAGGTGTCTCCTCAGTGGGTTCCCATTTCCTTAGAAACAGTGTATTTGCTGGGATAAAAGTGCATTATCGTGTCTTTTCACCGTTTAGCAAAGACATGTTTAGAAGCACAGCGCTAGCAGAAACGACCGTTTCCCGACGTTTGCTAACTCAGGGAACAAGTACACACTTCGGAGATGCATTTGGGCAACTTCGTAATAAACAGGTTTTTTGCCTAAAGAGACGTGCTTTAGAACACACTAGTTTTGCCTATTTGCGCAGTAGTACAGATTCTGAGTATGTAACTGGGTTTGAAGAAATCAGCATTTCTCTTGCTTCCCTGTGCGTAGGGAAGCTCAGTTTTAGTCACAGTAGCTCCCACAAGTGTCCCCTCAGTGTGTACCCATTTCCGTAGAAACAGTGTATTTGCTGGGAAAAAGTGCATTACTGTGCCCTTTCACCGTTCAGCAAAGACATGTGTAGAAGCACAGCGCTAGCAGAAACGACCGTTTCTCGACGTTCTCTAACTCAGAGAACATGTTGCACACTTCGGAGATGCATTTGGGCAACTTTGTAGGAAACGGATTTTTTGCCTAAAGAGACGTGCTTTAGAACGCATTAGTTTTTCCTATTTGCGCAGTAGTACAGATTCTGAGTATGTAACTGGGTTTGATGAAATCAGCATTTCTCTTTCTTCCCTGTGCGTAGGGAAGCTCAGTTTTAGTCACAGTAGTCCCACAGGGTCTCCTCAGTGTGTTCCCATTTCCTTAGAAACAGTGTATTTGCTCGGAGAAAAGGGCATTACTGTGCCCTTTCACCGTTCAGCAAAGCCATGTGTAGAAGCACAGCCCTAGGAGTAACGACAGTTTCGCGACGTTTTCTAACTCAGGGAACGAGTTGCACACTTCGGAGATGCATTTGGGCAACTTCGTAGGAAACGGGTTTGTTGCCTAAAGAGACGTGCTTTAGAACGCACTAGTTTTGCCTATTTGCGCAGTAGTACAGATTCTGAGTATGTAACTGGGTTTGATGAAATCAGCATTTCTCTTGCTTCCATCTGCGTAGGGAAGCTCAGTTTTAGTCACAGTAGCTCCCACAAGTGTCTCCTCAGTGTGTTCTTATTTCCTTAGAAACAGTGTATTTGCTGTGAGAAAACTGCATTACTGTGCCCTTACACCGTTCAGCAAAGACATGTGTAGAAGCACAGCGCTAGCAGAAACGACCGTTTCTCGACGTTTGCTAACTCAGGGAACAAGTTGCACACTTCGGAGATGCATTTGGGCAACTTTGTAGGAAACGGGTTTTTTGCCTAAAGAGACGTGCTTTAGAACGCACTAGTTTTGCCTATTTGCACAGTAGTACAGATTCTGAGTATGTAACTGGGTTTGATGAAATCAGCATTTCTCTTGCTTCCCTGTGCGTAGGGAAGCTCAGTTTTAGTCACAGTAGCTCCCACAAGTGTCTCCTCAGTGTGTTCCCATTTCCTTAGAAACAGTGTATTTATTGGGAGAAAAGTGCATTACTGTGCCCTTTCACCGTTCAGCAAAGACATGTGTAGAAGCACAGCGCTAGCAGAAACGACCGTTTCTCGACGTTTTCTAACTCAGGGAACAGGTTGCTCACTTTGGAAATGCATTTGGGCAACTTCGTATGAAACCGGTTTTTTGCCTAAAGAGACGTAGTTTAGAATGCTCTAGTTTTGCCTATGTGCGCAGTAGTACAGTTTCTGAGTATGTAACTGGGTAATCAGCATTTCTCTTGCTTCCCTGGGCATAGGGAAGCTCAGTTTTAGTCACAGTAGCTCCCACAAGTGTCTCCTCAGTGTGTTCCAATTTCCTTAGAAACAGTGTATTTGCTGGGAGAAAAGTGCATTACTGTGCCCTTTCACCGTTCAGCAAAGACATGTGTAGAAGCACAGCACTAGCAGAAACGACCGTTTCTCGACGTTTTCTAACTCAGGGAACAAGTTGCACCCTTCGGAGATGCATTTGGCCAACTCTGTAGCAAACAGGTTTTTTGCCTAAAGAGACGTGCTTTAGAAAGCTCTAGTTTTGCCTATTTGCGTAGTAGTACAGATTCTGATTATGTAACTGGGTTTGATGAAATCAGCATTTCTCTTGCTTCCCTGTGCGTAGGGAAGCTCAGTTTTAGTCACAGTAGCTCCCACTAGTGTGTCCTCAGTGTGTTCCCATTCCCTTAGAATCAGTGTATTTGCTGGGAGAAAAGTGCATTACTGTGCCCTTTCACCGTTCAGCAAAGACATGTGAAGGAGCACAGCGCTAGCAGAAATGACCGTTTCTCGACGTTTTATAACTCAGGTAACAAGTTGCACACTTCGGAGATGCATTTGGGAAACTTCGTAGGAAACGGGGTTTTTGCCTAAACAGACGTGCTTTAGAATGCACTAGTTTTGCCTATTTCGGCAGTGGTAGAGATTCTGAGTATGTAACTGGGTTTGATGAAATCAGCATTTCTCTTGCTTCCCTGTGTGTAGGGAAGCTAAGTTTCAGTCACAGTAGCTACCACAAGTATCTCCTCAGTGTGTTCCCATTTCCTTAGAAACAGTGTATTTGCTGGGAGAAAAGGGCATTACTGTGATCTTTCACCGTTCAGCAAAGACATGTGTAGAAGCACAGTGCTAGCAGAAACGACCGTTTCTCGACGTTTTCTAACTCAGGGCACAAGTTGTTCTCTTCGGAGATGCATTTGAGCAACTTCGTATGAAACCGGTTTTTTGCCTAAAGAGACGGGCTTTAGAATGCTATAGTTTTACCTATTTGCGCAGTAGTAGAGATTCTGAGTATGTAACTGGGTTTGATGAAATCAGCAGTTCTCATGCTTCCCTGTGCGTAGGGAAGCTCTGTTTTAGTCACAGTAGCTCCCACAAGTGTCTCCTCTGCATGTTATCATTTCTTTAGAAACAGTGTATTTGCGGGGTGAAAAGTGCATTACTGTCCCCTTTCACCGTTCAGCAAAGACATGTGTAGAAGCACAGCAGTAGCAGAAACGACCGTTTCTCGACGTTTTCTAACTCAGGGAACAAGTTGCACACTTCAGAGATGCATTTGGGCAACTTCGTAGGAAACAGGTTTTTGCCTAAAGAGACGTCCTTTAGAACGCACTTGTTTTGCCTATGTGCGCAGGAGTACAGTTTCTGAGTATGTAACAGGTTAATCAGCATTTCTCTTGCTTCCCTGGGCATAGGGAAGCTCAGTTTTAGTCACAGTAGCTCCCACATGTGTCTCCTCAATGTGTTCCAATTTCCTTAGAAACAGTGTATTTGCTGGGAGAAAAGTGCATTACTGTTCCCTTTCTCCGTTCAGCAAAGACATGTGTCGAAGCACAGCGCTAGCAGAAACGATCGTTTCTCGACGTTTTCTAACTCAGGGAACAAGTTGCACACTTCTGAGATGCATTTGGGCAACTTCGTATGAAACCGGTTTTTTGCCTAAAGAGACGAGCTTTAGAATTCTCTAGCTTTGCCTATTTGCGCAGTAGTACAGATTCTAAGTATGTAACTGGGTTTGATGAAATCAGCATTTCTCTTGCTTCCCTGTGCGTAGGGAAGCTCAGTTTTAGTCACAGTAGCTCCCACAAGTGTCCTGTCAGTGTGTTCCCATTTCCTTAGAAACAGTGTATTTTCTGGGAGAAAAGTGCATTACTGTGCCCTTTCACCGTTCAGCAAAGACATGTGTAGAAGCACAGCGCTAGCAGAAACAACAGTTTCTCGACGTTTTCTAACTCAGGGAACAAGTTATACACTTCGGAGATGCATTTGGGCAACTTCGTAGGAAAAAGTTCTTATGACTAAAGAGACATGCTTTAGAACGCACTAGTTTAGCCTATGTGCGTAGTAGTACAGATTCTGAGTATGTAACTGGGTTTGATGAAATCAGCATTTCTCTTGCTTCCCTGTGTGAGGGAAGCTCAGTTTTAGTCACAGTAGCTCCCACAATTTCTCCTCAGTGTGTTCCCATTTCCTTAGAAACAGTGTATTTCCTGGGAGAAAAGTGCATTACTGTGCCCTTTCACCGTTCAGCAAAGACATGTGTAGAAGCACAGCGCTAGCAGAAACGACCGTTTCTCGCCGTTTTCTAACTCAGGGAACAAGTTGCACACTTCGGATATGCATTTGGGAAACTTCGCAGGAAACGGGTTTTTTGCCTAAAGAGACATGCTTTAGAACGCACTAGTTTTGCGTATTTGCGCAGTAGTACAGATTCTGAGTATGTAACTGGGTTTGATGAAATCAGCATTTCTCTTGCTTCCCTGGGCGTAGGGAAGCTCAGTTTTAGTCACAGTAGCTCCCACAGGTGTCTCCATAGTGTGTTCCCATTTCCTTAGAAACAGTGTATTTGCTGGGAGAAAAATGCATTACTGTGCCCTTTCACCGCTCAGCACAGACATGTGTAGAACCACAGCGCTAGTAGAAACGACCGTTTCTTGATGTTTTCTAACTCAGGGAACAAGTTGCACACTGCGGAGATGCATTTGGGCAACTTCGTAGGAAACAGGTTTTTTGCCTAAAGAGACGTGCTTTAGAACGCACTATTTTTGCCTATTTGCGCAGTAGTACAGATTCTGAGTATGTAACTGGGTTTGAGGAAATCAGTATTTCTCTTGCTTCCCTGTGTGTAGGGAAGCTCAGTTTTAGTCACAGTACCTCCCACAAGTTTCTCCTCAGTGTGTTCCAATTTCCTAGAAACAGTGTATTTGCTAGGAGAAAAGTGCATTACTGTGCCCTTTCACCGTTCAGCACAGACATGTGGAGAACCACAGCGCTAGCAGAAGCGACTGTTTCTCGACGTTTTCTAACTCAGGGAACAAGTTGCACACTTCGGAGATGCATTTGGGCAACTCCTTAGGAAACGGGTTTTTTGCCTAAAGAGTCGTGCTTTATAATGCACTAGTTTTGCCTATTTGCGCAGTAGTACAGATTCTGAGTATGTAAATGGGTTTGATGAAATCAGCATTTCTCTTGCTTCCCTGTGCGTAGGGAAGCTCAGTTTTAGTTACAGTAGCTCCCATAAGGGTCTCCTCAGTGTGTTCCCATTTCCTAAGAAACAGTGTATTTGCTGGGAGAAAAGTGCATTACTGTTCCCTTTCTCCATTCAGCAAAGACATGTGTCGAAGCACAGCGCTAGCAGAAACGACCGTTTCTCGACGTTTTCTAACTCAGGGAACAAGTTGCACACTTCGGAGATGCATTTGGGCAACTTCGTATGAAACCGGTTTTTTGCCTAAAGAGACGAACTTTAGAATGCTCTAGCTTTGCCTATTTGCGCAGTAGTACAGATTCTGAGTATGTAACTGGATTTGATGAAATCAGCATTTCTCTTGCTTCCCTGTGCATAGGGAAGCTCAGTTTTAGTCACAGTAGCTCCCACAAGTGTCTCCTCAGTGTGTTCCCATTTCCTTAGTAACAGTGTATTTGCTGGGGGAAAAGTGCATTACTGTGCCCTTTCACCGTTCAGCAAAGACATGTGTAGAAGCACAGCGCTAGCAGAACTGACCGTTTCTCGATGTTTTCTAACTAGGGAACAAGTTGCACACTTCGGAGATGCATTTGGGCAACTTCGTAGGAAAAAGTTCTTATGACTAAAGAGACATGCTTTAGAACGCACTAGTTTAGCCTATGTGCGTAGTAGTACAGATTCTGAGTATGTAACTGGGTTTGATGAAATCAGCATTTCTCTTGCTTCCCTGTGTGAGGGAAGCTCAGTTTTAGTCACAGTAGCTCCCACAATTTCTCCTCAGTGTGTTCCCATTTCCTTAGAAACAGTGTATTTCCTGGGAGAAAAGTGCATTACTGTGCCCTTTCACCGTTCAGCAAAGACATGTGTAGAAGCACAGCGCTAGCAGAAACGACCGTTTCTCGCCGTTTTCTAACTCAGGGAACAAGTTGCACACTTCGGATATGCATTTGGGAAACTTCGCAGGAAACGGGTTTTTTGCCTAAAGAGACATGCTTTAGAACGCACTAGTTTTGCGTATTTGCGCAGTAGTACAGATTCTGAGTATGTAACTGGGTTTGATGAAATCAGCATTTCTCTTGCTTCCCTGGGCGTAGGGAAGCTCAGTTTTAGTCACAGTAGCTCCCACAGGTGTCTCCATAGTGTGTTCCCATTTCCTTAGAAACAGTGTATTTGCTGGGAGAAAAATGCATTACTGTGCCCTTTCACCGCTCAGCACAGACATGTGTAGAACCACAGCGCTAGTAGAAACGACCATTTCTTGACGTTTTCTAACTCAGGGAACAAGTTGCACACTGCGGAGATGCATTTGGGCAACTTCGTAGGAAACGGGTTTTTTGCCTAAAGAGACGTGCTTTAGAACGCACTATTTTTGCCTATTTGCGCAGTAGTACAGATTCTGAGTATGTAACTGGGTTTGAGGAAATCAGCATTTCTCTTGCTTCCCTGTGTGTAGGGAAGCTCAGTTTTAGTCACAGTACCTCCCACAAGTTTCTCCTCAGTGTGTTCCAATTTCCTAGAAACAGTGTATTTGCTGGGAGAAAAGTGCATTACTGTGCCCTTTCACCGTTCAGCACAGACATGTGGAGAACCACAGCGCTAGCAGAAGCGACTGTTTCTCGACGTTTTCTAACTCAGGGAACAAGTTGCACACTTCGGAGATGCATTTGGGCAACTCCTTAGGAAACGGGTTTTTTGCCTAAAGAGTCGTGCTTTATAATGCACTAGTTTTGCCTATTTGCGCAGTAGTACAGATTCTGAGTATGTAAATGGGTTTGATGAAATCAGCATTTCTCTTGCTTCCCTGTGCGTAGGGAAGCTCAGTTTTAGTTACAGTAGTCCCATAAGGGTCTCCTCAGTGTGTTCCCATTTCCTAAGAAACAGTGTATTTGCTGGGAGAAAAGTGCATTACTGTGCCCTTTCTCCATTCAGCAAAGACATGTGTCGAAGCACAGCGCTAGCAGAAACGACCGTTTCTCGACGTTTTCTAACTCAGGGAACAAGTTGCACACTTCGGAGATGCATTTGGGCAACTTCGTATGAAACCGGTTTTTTGCCTAAAGAGACGAACTTTAGAATGCTCTAGCTTTGCCTATTTGCGCAGTAGTACAGATTCTGAGTATGTAACTGGATTTGATGAAATCAGCATTTCTCTTGCTTCCCTGTGCATAGGGAAGCTCAGTTTTAGTCACAGTAGCTCCCACAAGTGTCTCCTCAGTGTGTTCCCATTTCCTTAGTAACAGTGTATTTGCTGGGGGAAAAGTGCATTACTGTGCCCTTTCACCGTTCAGCAAAGACATGTGTAGAAGCACAGTGCTAGCAGAACCGACCGTTTCTCGATGTTTTCTAACTAGGGAACAAGTTGCATACTTCGGAGATGCATTTGGGCAACTTCGTAGGAAACGTTTTTTTTTGCCTAAAGAGACGTGCTTTAGAAAGCACTAGTTTTGCCTATTTGCACAGTACTACAGAATCTGAGTATGTAACTGGGTTTGATGAAATCAGCATTTCTCTTGCTTCCCTGTGCATAGGGAAGCTCAGTTTTAGGCACAGTATCTCCCACAAGTGTCCTGTCAGTGTGTTCCCATTTCCTTAGAAACAGTGTATTTGCTGGGAGAAAAGTGCATTACTGTGTTCATTCACCGTTCAGCAAAGACATGTGTAGAACCACAGCGCTAGCAGAAACGACCGTTTCTCGACGATTTTTAACTCAGGGAACAAGATGTACACTTCGGAGATGCATTTGGGCAACTTCGTAGGAAACCGGTTTCTTGCCTAAAGAGACGTGCTTTAGAATGCTCTAGTTTTGCCTATTTGCGCAGTAGTACAGATTCTGAGTATGTAACTGGGTTTGATGAAATCAGCAGTTCTCATGCTTCCCTGTGTGTAGGGAAGCTCCGTTTTAGTCACAGTAGCTCCCACAAGTGTCTCATCAGCGTGTTCTCATTTACTTAGAAACAGTGTATTTGCTGGGAGAAAAGTGCATTACTGTGCCCTTTCACCGTTCAGAAAAGACATGTGTAGAAGCACAGCGCTAGCAGAAACGACAGTTTCTCGACGTTTTCTAACTCAGGGAACAAGTTGCACACTTCGGAGATGCATTTGGGCAACTTCGTAGGAAACGGGATTTTTGCCTAAAGAGACCTGCTTTAGAACCCACTTGTTTTGCCTGTGTGCGCAGTATTACAGTCTGGGTATGTAACTGGGTAATCAGCATTTCTCTTGCTTTTCTGGTCATAGGGAAGCTCAGTTTAAGTCATAGTAGCTCCCTCAACTGTCTCCTCAGTGTGTTCCCATTTCCTTAGAAAAAGTGTATTTGCTGGGAGAAAAGTGCATTTCTGTGCCCTCTCACCTTTCAGCAAAGACATGTGTAGAAGCAGAGCGCTAGCAGAAACGACCGTTTCTCGACGTTTTCTAACTCAGGGAAAAAGTTGCACATTTCGGAGATGCATTTAGACAACTTTTTAGGAAACGGGTTTTTTGCCAAAGAGACGTGCGTTAGATCGCACTAGTTTTGCCTACTTGCGCAGTAGTACAGATTCTGAGTATGTAACTAAGTTTGAAGAAATCAGCATTTCTCTTGCTTCCCTGTGCGTAGGGAAGCTCAGTTTTAGTCACAGTAGCTCCCACAAGGGTCTCCTCAGCGTCTTCCCATTTCCTTAGAAACAGTGTATTTGGTGAGAGAAAAGTGCATTACTGTGCCCTTTCACCGTTCAGCAAAGACATGTGTAGAAGCACAGCGCTAGCAGAAACGACCGTTTCTCGAGGTTTTCTAACTCAGGGAACAAGTTGCACACTTCGGAGATGCATTTGGGCAACTTCGTATTAAACGGGTTTTTTGCCTAAAGAGACGTGCTTTAGAACGCACTAGTTTTGCCTATTTGCGCAGTAGAACAGATTCTGAGTATGTAACTGGGTTTGGTGACATCAGCATTTCTCTTGCTTCCCTGTGTGTAGGGAAGCTCCGTTTTAGTCACAGTAGCTCCCACAAAAGTCTCCCAGTGTGTTCCCATTTCCTTAGAAACAGTGTATTTGCTGGGAGAAAATTGCATTACTGTGTGCTTTCACCGTTCAGCAAATACATGTGTAGAAGCACAGCGCTAGCAGAAAAGACCGATTCTCGACGTTTTCTAACTCAGGGAACAAGTATCACACTTCTGAGGTGCATTTGGGCAACTTTGTCAGAAATGAGTTTTTTGCCTACAGAGACATGCCTATTTGCGCAGTAGTACAGATTCTGAGTGTGTAACTGGGCTGGATGAAATCAGCATTTCTCTTGCTTCCCTGTGTGTAGGGAAGCTCAGTTTTAGTCAATGTAGCTCCCACAAGTGTCTCCTCAGTGTGTTCCCATTTCCTTAGAAACAGTGTATTTGCTGGGAGAAAAGTGCATTACTGTGCGCTTTCACCGTTCAGCAAATGCATGTGTAGAAGCACAGCGCTAGCAGAAACGACCGTTTCTCGACGTTTTCTAACTCAGGGAACAAGTTGCACACTTCTGAGATGCATTTGGGCAACTTTGTCAGAAATGAGTTTTTTGCCTACAGAGACATGCCTATTTGCGCAGTAGTACAGATTCTGAGTATGTAACTGGGCTGGATGAAATCAGCATTTCTCTTGCTTCCCTGTGCGTAGGGAAGCTCAGTTTTAGTCACAGTAGCTCCCACAAGTGTCTCCTCAGTGTGTTCCCATTTCCTTAGAAACAGTGTATTTGCTGGGAGAAAAGTGCATTACTGTGCGCTTTCACCGTTCAGCAAATACATGTGTAGAAGCACAGCGCTAGCAGAAACGAAAGTTTCTCGACGTTTTCTAACTCAGGGAACAAGTTGCACACTTCTGAGATGCATTTGGGCAACTTTGTCAGAAATGAGTTTTTTGCCTACAGATTCATGCCTATTTGCGCAGTAGTACAGATTCTGAGTATGTAACTGGGCTTGATGAAATCAGCATTTCTCTTGTTTGCCTGTGCGTAGGGAAGCTCAGTTTTAGTCACAGTAGCTCCCACAAGTGTCTCTTCAGTGTATTCACATTTCCTTAGAAACAGTGTATTTGCTGGGAGAAAAGTGCATTACTGTGCGCTTTCACCGTTCAGCAAATACATGTGTAGAAGCACAGCGTTAGCAGATATGACCGTTTCTCGACGTTTTCTAACTCAGGGAACAAGTTGCACACTTCTGAGATGCATTTGGGCAACTTTGTCAGAAATGAGTTTTTTGCCTACAGAGACATGCCTATTTGCGCAGTAGTACAGATTCTGATTATGTAACTGGGCTGGATGAAATCAGCATTTCCCTTGCTTCCCTGTGCGTAGGAAAGCTCAGTTTTAGTCACAGTAGCTCCCACAAGTGTCTCCTCAGTGTGTTCCCATTTCCTTAGAAACAGTGTATTTGCTTGGAGAAAAGTGCATTACTGTGAGCTTTCACCGTTCAGCAAATACATGTGTAGAAGCACAGCGCTAGCAGATACGACCGTTTCTCGATGTTTTCTAACTCAGGGAACAAGTTGCACACTTCTGAGATGCATTTGAGCAACTTTGTCAGAAATGAGTTTTTTGCCTACAGAGATATGCCTATTTGCGCAGTAGTACAGATTCTGAGTATGTAACTGGGCTTGATGAAATCAGCATTTCTCTTGCTTCCCTGTGCGTAGGGAAGCTCAGTTTTAGTCACAGTAGCTCCCACAAGTGTCTCCTCAGTGTGTTCCCAGTTCCTTAGAAACAGTGTATTTGCTGGGAGAAAAGTGCATTACTGTGCGCTTTCACCGTTCAGCAAATACATGTGTAGAAGCACAGCGCTAGCAGAAACGAAAGTTTCTCGACGTTTTCTAACTCAGGGAAAAAGTTGCACACTTCTGAGATGCATTTGGGCAACTTTGTCAGAAATGAGTTTTTTGCCTACAGATTCATGCCTATTTGCGCAGTAGTACAGATTCTGAGTATGTAACTGGGCTTGATGAAATCAGCATTTCTCTAGTTTCCCTGTGCGTAGGGAAGCTCAGTTTTAGTCACAGTAGCTCCCACAAGTGTCTCCTCAGTGTATTCACATTTCCTTAGAAACAGTGTATTTGCTGGGAGAAAAGTGCATTACTGTGCGCTATCACCGTTCATCAAATACATGTGTAGAAGCACAGCGTTAGCAGATATGACCGTTTCTCGACGTTTTCTAACTCAGGGAACAAGTTGCACACTTCTGAGATGCATTTTGGCAACTTTGTCAGAAATGAGTTTTTTGCCTACAGAGACATGCCTATTTGCGCAGTAGTACAGATTCTGAGTATGTAACTGGGCTTGATGAAATCAGCATTTATCTTGCTTCCCTGTGCGTAGGGAAGCTCAGTTTTAGTCACAGTAGCTCCCACAAGTGTCTCCTCAGTGTGTTCACATTTCCTTAGAAACAGTGTATTTGCTGGGAGAAAAGTGCATTACTGTGCGCTTTCACCGTTCAGCAAATACATGTGTAGAAGCACAGCGCTAACAGAAAAGACTGATTCTCGACGTTTTCTAACTCAGGGAACAAGTTGCACACTTCTGAGATGCATTTGGGCAACTTTGTCAGAAATGAGTTTTTTGCCTACAGAGACATGCCTATTCGCGCAGTAGTACAGATTCTGAGTATGTAATTGGGCTTGATGAAATCAGCATTTCTCTTGCTTCCCTGTGCGTAGGGAAGCTCAGTTTTAGTCACAGTAGCTCCCACAAGTGTCTCCTCAGTGTGTTCCCATTTCCTTAGAAACAGTGTATTTGCTGGGAGAAAAGTGCATTACTGTGCGCTTTCACCGTTCAGCAAATACATGTTTAGAAGCACAGCGCTAGCAGAAACGAATGTTTCTCGACGTTTTCTAACTCAGGGAACAAGTTGCACACTTCTGAGATGCATTTGGGCAACTTTGTCAGAAATGAGTTTTTTGCCTACAGAGACATGCCTATTTGCGCAGTAGTACAGATTCTGAGTATGTAACTGGGCTTGATGAAATCAGCATTTCTCTTGCTTCCCTGTGCGTAGGGAAGCTCAGTTGTAGTCACAGTAGCTCCCACAAGTGTCTCCTCAGTGTGTTCCCAGTTCCTTAGAAACAGTGTATTTGCTGGGAGAAAAGTGCATTACTGTGCGCTTTCACCGTTCAGCAAATACATGTGTAGAAGCACAGCGCTAGCAGAAACGACCGTTTATCGACGTTTTCTAACGCAGGGAACAAGTTGCACACTTCTGAGATGCTTTTGGCAATTTTGTCAGAAATGAGTTTTTTGCCTACAGAGACATGCCTATTTGCGAAGTAGTACAGATTCTGAGTATGTAACTGGGCTTGATGAAATCAGCATTTATCTTGCTTCCCTGTGCGTAGGGAAGCTCAGTTTTAGTCACAGTAGCTCCCACAAGTGTCTCATCAGTGTGTTCCCATTTCCTTAGATACAGTGTATTTGCTGGGAGAAAAGTGCATTACTGTGCGCTTTCACCGTTCAGCAAATACATGTGTAGAAGCACAGCGCTAGCAGAAAAGACCGTTTCTCGACGTTTTCCAACTCAGGGAACAAGTTGCACACTTCTGAGATGCATTTGGGCAACTTTGTCAGAAATGAGTTTTTTGCCTACAGAGACATGCCTATTTGCGCAGTAGTACAGATTCTGAGTATGTAACTGGGCTTGATGAAATCAGCATTTCTCTTGCTTCCCTGTGCGTAGGGAAGCTCAGTTTTAGTCACTGTAGCTCCCACAAGTTTCTCCTCAGTGTGTTCCCATTTCCTTAGAAACAGTGTATTTTCTGGGAGAAAAGTGCATTACTGTGCGCTTTCACCGTTCAGCAAATACATGTGTAGAAGCACAGCGCTAGCAGAAACGAATGTTTCTCGACGTTTTCTAACTCAGGGAACAAGTTGCACACTTCGGAGATGCATTTGGGCAACTACGTAGGAAAAGGGTTTTTTGCCTAAAGAGACGTGCGTTAGAACGCACTAGTTTTGCCTATTTGCCCAGTAGTACAGATTCAGAGTATGCAACTGGCTTCGATGAAATCAGCATATCTCCTGCTTCCTTTTGGGTAGGGAAGCTCAGTTTTGATCACAGTAGCTCCCACAGGTGTCTCCTCAGTGTGTTCCCATTTCCTTAGAAACATTGTATTTGCTGGGAGAAAAGTGCATTACTGTGCCCTTTCACCGTTCAGCAAAGACATGTGTAGAAGCACAGCGCTAGCAGAAATGACCGTTTCTCGACGTTTTCTAACTCAGGGAACAAGTTGCACACTTCGGAGATGCATTTGGGCAACTTCGTAGGAAACGGGTTTTTTGCCTAAAGAGATGTGCTTTAGAACACACTAGTTTTACCTATTTGCGCAGTAGTACAGATTCTGAGTCTGTAACTGGGTTTGATGAAATCAGCATTTCTCTTGCTTCCCTGTGCGTAGGGAAGCTCAGTTTTAGTCACAGTAGCTCCCACAAGGGTCTCCTCAGTGTGTTCCTATATCCTTAGAAACAGAGTATTTGTTGGGAGAAAAATGCATTACTGTGCCCTTTCACCGATCAGCAAAGACATGTGTAGAAACCCAGAGCTAGCAGAATCGACCGTTTCACGACGTTTTCTAACTCAGGGAACAAGTTGCACACTTCGGAGATGCATTTGGGCAACTTCGAAGGAAAAGGGTTTTTTGCCTAAAGAGACGTGCTTTAGAACGCACTACTTTTGCCTATTTGCGCAGTAGTACAGATTCTGAGTCTGTAATTGGGTTTGATGAAATCAGCATTTCTCTTGTTTCCCTGTGCATAGGGAAGCTCAGTTTTAGTCACAGTAGCTCCCACAAGGGTCTCCTCAGTGTGTTCCCATTTCCTTAGAAACAGTGTATTTGCTGGGAGAAAAGTGCATTACTGTGCCTCTCACCGTTCAGCAAATACATGTGTAGAAGCACAGCGCTAGTAGAAATGATCGTTTCTCGAAGTATTCTAACTCAGGGAACAAGTTGCACACTTCGGAGATGCATTTGGGCAACTTCGTAGGAAACGGGTTTTTTGCCTAAAGAGACGTGCTTTAGAACGCACTAGTTTTGCCTATTTGCGCAGTAGTACAGATTGTGAATATGTAACTGAGTGTGATGAAATCAGCATTTCTCTTGCTTCCCTGTGCGTAGAGAAATTCACTTTTAGTCACAGTTGCTGCCACAAGTGTCTCCTCAGTGTGTTCCTATATCCTTAGAAACAGAGTATTTGTTGGGAGAAAAATGCATTACTGTGCCCTTTCACCGATCAGCAAAGACATGTGTAGAAACACAGCGCAACAGAAACGAACGTTTCTCGACGTTTTCTAACTCAGGGAACAAGTTGCACACTTCGGAGATGCATTTGGGCCACTTCGTAGGAAAAGGGTTTTTTGCCTAAAGAGACGTGCGTTAGAACGCCCTAGTTTTGCCTATTTGCGCAGTAGTACAGATTCTGAGTCTGTAACTGGGTTTGATGAAATCAGCATTTCTCTTGCTTCCCTGTGCGTAGAGAAATTCACTTTTATTCACAGTAGCTCCCACAAGTGTCTCCTCAGTGTGTTCCTATATCCTTAAAAACAGAGTATTTGTTGGGAGAAAAATGCATTACTGTGCCCTTTCACCGATCAGCAAAGACATGTGTAGAAACCCAGAGCTAGCAGAATCGACCGTTTCACGACGTTTTCTAACTCAGGGAACAAGTTGCACACTTCGGAGATGCATTTGGGCAACTTCGAAGGAAAAGGGTTTTTTGCCTAAAGAGACGTGCTTTAGAACGCACTACTTTTGCCTATTTGCGCAGTAGTACAGATTCTGAGTCTGTAACTGGGTTTGATGAAATCAGCATTTCTCTTGCTTCCCTGTGGGTAGGGAAGCTCAGTTTTAGTCACAGTAGCTCCCACAAGGGTCTCCTCAGTGTGTTTCCATTTCCTTAGAAACTGTATTTGCTGGGAGAAAAGTGCATTACTGTGCCCTTTCACCAATCAGCAAAGACATGTGTAGAAGCACAGCGCTAGCAGAAACGACCGTTTCTCGACGTTTTCTAACTCAGGGAACAAGTTGCACAATTCGGAGATGCATTTGGGCAACTTCGTAGGAAACGGGTTTTTTGCCTAAAGAATGGTGCTTTAGAACACCCTAGTTTTGCCTATTTGCGCAGTAGTACAGATTCTGAGTCTGTAACTGGGTGTGATGAAATCAGCATTTCTCTTGCTTCCCTGTTCATAGGGAAGTTCAGTTTTAGTCACAGTAGCTCCCACAAGGGTCTCCTCAGTGTGTTCCCATTTCCTTAGTAACAGTGTATTTGCTGGGAGAAAAGTGCATTACTGTGCCCTTTCACCATTCAGCAAAGACATGTGTAGAAGCACAGCGCTAGCAGAAACGACCGTTTCTCTACGATTTCTAACTCGGAACAAGTTGCACACTTCAGAGATGCATTTGGGCAACTTCGTAGGAAATTTTTTTTTTTGCCTAAAGAGACGTGCTTTAGAACGCACTAGTTTTGCCTATTTGCGCGGTAGTACAGATTCTGAGTATGTACCTGGGTTTGATGAAATCAGCATTTCTCTTGCTTCCCTGTGCGTAGGGAAGCTCAGTTTTATTCACAGTAGCTCCCACAGGTGTCTCCTCAGTGTGTTCCCATTTCCTTAGAAACATTGTATTTGCTGGGAGAAAAGTGCATTACTGTGCCCTTTCACCGTTCAGCAAAGACATGTGTAGAAGCACAGCGCTTGCAGAAACGACCTTTTCTCAATGTTTTCTAACTCAGGGAACAAGTTGCACACTTCGGAGATGCATTTGGGCAACTTCGTAGGAAACGGTTTTTTTGCCTAAAGAGACGTGCTTTAGAACGCACTAGTTTTGCCTATTTGCGCAGTAGTACAGATTGTGAATATGTAACTGAGTGTGATGAAATCAGCATTTCTCTTGCTTCCCTGTGCGTAGAGAAATTCACTTTTAGTCACAGTTGCTGCCACAAGTGTCTCCTCAGTGTGTTCCTATATCCTTAGAAACAGAGTATTTGTTGGGAGAAAAATGCATTACTGTGCCCTTTCACCGATCAGCAAAGACATGTGTAGAAACCCAGAGCTAGCAGAATCGACCGTTTCACGACGTTTTCTAACTCAGGGAACAAGTTGCACACTTCGGAGATGCATTTGGGCAACTTCGAAGGAAAAGGGTTTTTTGCCTGAAGAGACGTGCTTTAGAACGCACTACTTTTGCCTATTTGCGCAGTAGTACAGATTCTGAGTCTGTAACTGGGTTTGATGAAAGCAGCATTTCTCTTGTTTCCCTGTGCATAGGGAAGCTCAGTTTTAGTCACAGTAGCTCCCACAAGGGTCTCCTCAGTGTGTTCCCATTTCCTTAGAAACAGTGTATTTGCTGGGAGAAAAGTGCATTACTGTGCCTCTCACCGTTCAGCAAATACATGTGTAGAAGCACAGCGCTAGCAGAAATGATCGTTTCTCGAAGTATTGTAACTCAGGGAACAAGTTGCACACTTCGGAGATGCATTTGGGCAACTTCGTAGGAAACGGGTTTTTCGCCTAAAGAGACGTGCTTTAGAACGCATTAGTTTTGCCTATTTGCGCAGTAGTACAGATTGTGAATATGTAACTGAGTGTGATGAAATCAGCATTTCTCTTGCTTCCCTGTGCGTAGAGAAATTCACTTTTAGTCACAGTTGCTGCCACAAGTGTCTCCTCAGTGTGTTCCTTTATCCTTAGAAACAGAGTATTTGTTGGGAGAAAAATGCATTACTGTGTCCTTTCACCGATCAGCAAAGACATGTGTAGAAACCCAGAGCTAGCACAATCGACCGTTTCACGACGTTTTCTAACTCAGGGAACAAGTTGCACACTTCGGAGATGCATTTGGGCAACTTCGAAGGAAAAGGGTTTTTTGCCTAAAGAGACGTGCTTTAGAACGCACTACTTTTGCCTATTTGCGCAGTAGTACAGATTCTGAGTCTGTAACTGGGTTTGATGAAATCAGCATTTCTCTTGTTTCCCTGTGCATAGGGAAGCTCAGTTTTAGTCACAGTAGCTCCCACAAGGGTCTCCTCAGTGTGTTCCCATTTCCTTAGAAACAGTGTATTTGCTGGGAGAAAAGTGCATTACTGTGCCTCTCACCGTTCAGCAAATACATGTGTAGAAGCACAGCGCTAGCAGAAACGACCGTTTCTCGACATTTTCTAACTCAGGGAACAAGTTGCCCACTTCAGAGATGCATTTGGGCAACTTCGTAGGAAATGTTTTTTTTGCCTAAAGAGACGTGCTTTAGAACGCACTAGTTTTGCCTATTTGCGCAGTAGTACAGATTCTGAGTATGTGACTGGGTTTGATGAAATCAGCATTTCTCTTGCTTCCCTGTGCGTAGGGAAGCTCAGTTTTATTCACAGTAGCTCCCACAGGTGTCTCCTCAGTGTGCTCCCATTTCCTTAGAAACATTGTATTTGCTGGGAGAAAAGTGCATTACTGTGCCCTTTCACCGTTCAGCAAAGACATGTGTAGAAGTACAGCGCTAGCAGAAACGACCGTTTCTCGACGTTTTCTAACTCAGGGAACAAGTTGCACACTTCGGAGAAGCATTTGGGCAACTTCGTAGGAAACGGGGTTTTTGCCTAAAGAGACGTGCTTTAGAACACACTAGTTTTGCCTATTTGCGCAGTAGTACAGATTCTGAGTCTGTAACTGGGTTTGATGAAATCAGCATTTCTCTTGCTTCCCTGTGCGTAGGGAAGCTCAGTTTTAGTCACAGTAGCTCCCACAAGGGTCTCCTCAGTGTGCTCCCATTTCCTTAGAAACAGTGTATTTGCTGGGAGAAAAGTGCATTACCGTGCCCATTCACCCATTAGCAAAGACATGTGTAAAAGCACAGCGCTAGCTGAAACGACCGTTGCTCGAAGTTTTCTAACTCAGGGAACAAGTTTCACACTTCGGAGATGCATTTGGGCAACTTCGTAGGAAACGGTTTTTTTGCCTAAAGAGACGTGCTTTAGAACGCACTAGTTTTGCCTATTTGCGCAGTAGTACAGATTGTGAATATGTAACTGAGTGTGATGAAATCAGCATTTCTCTTGCTTCCCTGTGCGTAGAGAAATTCACTTTTAGTCACAGTTGCTGCCACAAGTGTCTCCTCAGTGTGTTCCTATATCCTTAGAAACAGAGTATTTGTTGGGAGAAAAATGCATTACTGTGCCCTTTCACCGATCAGCAAAGACATGTGTAGAAACCCAGAGTTAGCAGAATCGACCGTTTCACGACGTTTTCTAACTCAGGGAACAAGTTGCACACTTCGGAGATGCATTTGGGCAACTTCGAAGGAAAGGGTTTTTTGCCTAAAGAGACGTGCTTTAGAACGCACTACTTTTGCCTATTTGCGCAGTAGTACAGATTCTGAGTCTGTAACTGGGTTTGATGAAATCAGCATTTCTCTTGTTTCCCTGTGCATAGGGAAGCACAGTTTTAGTCACAGTAGCTCCCACAAGGGTCTCCTCAGTGTGTTCCCATTTCCTTAGAAACAGTGTATTTGCTGGGAGAAAAGTGCATTACTGTGCCTCTCACCGTTCAGCAAATACATGTGTAGAAGCACAGCGCTAGCAGAAACGACCGTTTCTCTACGTTTTCTAACTGAGGGAACAAGTTGCACACTTCAGAGATGCATTTGGGCAACTTCGTAGGAAATGTTTTTTTTGCCTAAAGAGACCTGCTTTAGAACGCACTAGTTTTGCCTATTTGCGCAGTAGTACAGTTTCTGAGTATGTAACTGGGTGTGATGAAATCAGCATTTCTCTTGCTTCCCTGTGCGTAGGGAAGCTCAGTTTTATTCACAGTAGCTCCCACAGGTGTCTCCTCAGTGTGTTCCCATTTCCTTAGAAACATTGTATTTGCTGGGAGAAAAGTGCATTACTGTGCCCTTTCACCGTTCAGCAAAGACATGTGTAGAAGCACAGCGCTAGCAGAAACGACCGTTTCTCGACGTTTTCTAACTCAGGGAACAAGTTGCACACTTCGGAGAAGCATTTGGGCAACTTCGTAGGAAACGGGTTTTTTGCGTAAAGAGACGTGCTTTAGAACACACTAGTTTTACCTATTTGCGCAGTAGTACAGATTCTGAGTCTGTAACTGGGTTTGATGAAATCAGCATTTCTCTTGCTTCCCTGTGCGTAGGGAAGCTCAGTTTTAGTCACAGTAGCTCCCACAAGGGTCTCCTCAGTGTGCTCCCATTTCCTTAGAAACAGTGTATTTGCTGGGAGAAAAGTGCATTACTGTGCCCTTTCACCAATCAGCAAAGACATGTGTAAAAGCACAGCGCTAGCTGAAACGACCGTTTCTCTACGTTTTCTAACTCAGGGAACAAGTTGCACACTTCGGAGATGCATTTGGGCAAGTTCGTAGGAAACGGGTTTTTTGCCTAAAAAGACGTGTTTAGAACGCACTAGTTTTGCCTATTTGCGCAGCAGTACAGATTCTGAATATGTAACTGAGTTTGATTAAATCAGCATTTCTCTTGCTTTCCTGTGCGAAGGGAAGCCCAATTTTAGTCACAATTGCTGCCACAAGTGTCTCCTCAGTGTGTTCCCATTTTCTTAAAATCAGTGTATTTGCTGGGAGAAAAGTATATTACTGTGCGCTGTAACCGTACAGCAAAGACATGTGTAGAAGCACAGCGCTAACAGAAACGACCGTTTCTCGACTTTTTCTAACTCAGGGCACAAGTTACACACTTCGGAGTTGCATTTGGGCAACTTCGTAGGCAACGGGTTTTTTGCCTAAAGAGACGTGCTTTAGAACGCACTAGTATTGCCTATTTTCGCAGTAGTACAGATTCTGAGTATGTAACTGGGTTTGATGAAATCAGCATTTCTCTTGCTTCCCTGTGCGTAGGGAAGCTCAGTTTTAGTCACAGTAGCTCCCACAAGGGTCTCCTCAGTGTGTTTCCATTTTCTTAGAAACATTGTATTTGCTGGGAGAAAAGGGCATTAGTGTGCCCTTTCTCCAATCAGCAAAGACATGTGTAGAAGCACAGCGCCAGCAGAAACGACCATTTCTCGACGTATTCTAACTCAGGGAACAAGTTGCACACTTCGTAGATGCATTTGGGCAACTTCGTAGGAAAGGGGTTTTTTGCCTAAAGAGACGTGCTTTAGAACGCACTAGTTTTGCCTATTTGCGCAGTAGTACAGATTCTGAGTATGTAAATGGGTTTGATGAAATCAGCATTTCTCTTGCTTCCCTGTGGTAAGGAAGCTCAGTTTCAGTCACAGTAGCTCGCACAAGTGTCTCCTCAGTGTGTTCCCATTTCCTTAGACACAGTGTATTTGCTGGGAGAAAAGTGCATTACTGTGCCATTTCACCAATCAGCAAAGACATGTGTAGAAACACAGCGCAACAGAAACGACTGTTTCTCGACGTTTTCTAACTCAGGGAACAAGTTGCACACTTCGGAGATGCATTTGGGCAACTTCGTAGGAAAAGGTTTTTTTGCCTAAAGAGACGTGCGTTAGAACGCACTAGTTTTGCCTATTTGCGCAGTAGTACAGATTCTGAGTCTGTAACTGGGTGTGATGAAATCAGCATTTCTCTTGCTTCCCTGTGCATAGGGAAGTTCAGTTTTAGTCACAGTAGCTCCCACAAGGGTCTCCTCAGTGTGTTCCCATTTCCTTAGTAACAGTGTATTTTCTGTGAGAAGAGTGCATTACTGTGCCCTTTCACCATTCAGCAAAGACATGTGTAGAAGCACAGCGCTAGCAGAAACGACCGTTTCTCTACGTTTTCTAACTCAGGGAACAAGTTGCACACTTCAGAGATGCATTTGGGCAACTTCGTAGGAAATGTTTTTTTTGCCTAAAGAGACGTGCTTTAGAACGCACTAGTTTTGCCTTTTTGCACAGCAGTACATGTTCGGAATATGTAACTGAGTTTGATGAAATCAGCATTTCTCTTGCTTTCCTCTGCGAAGGGAAGCCCAATTTTAGTCACAGTTGCTGCCACAAGTGTCTCCTCAGTGTGTTCCCATTTTCTTAAAATCAGTGTATTTGCTGGGAGAAAAGTATATTACTGTGCGCTGTCACCGTTCAGCAAAGACATGTGTAGAACACAGCGCTAGCAGAAACGACCGTTTCTCGACGTTTTCTAACTCAGGGCACAAGTTACACACTTCGGAGATGCATTTGGGCAACTTCGTAGGAAACGGGTTTTTTGCCTAAAGAGACGTGCGTTAGAACGCACTAGTTTTGCCTATTTGCGCAGTAGTACAGATTCTGAGTATGTAACTGGGTTTGATGAAATCAGCATTTCTCTTGCTTCCCTGTGCGTAGGGAAGCTCAGTTTTAGTCACAGTAGCTCCCACAAGGGTCTCCTCAGTGTGTTCCCATTTCCTTAGAAACTGTGTATTTGTTGGGAGAAAAGGGCATTACTGTGCCCGTTCACCAATCAGCAAAGACATGTGTAGAAGCACAGCGCTAGCAGAAACGACCGTTTCTCGACGTTTTCTAACTCAGGAAACAAGTTGCACACTTCGGAGATGCATTTGGGCAACTTCGTATCAAGTGGGTTTTTTGCCTAAAGAGACGTGCTTTAGAACGGACTAGTTTTGCCTATTTGCGCAGTAGAACAGATTCTGAGTATGTTACTGGGTTTGATGAAATCAGCATTTCTCTTGCTTCCCTGTGCGTAGGGAAGCTCAGTTTTAGTCACAGTAGCTCCCACAAGGGTCTCCTCAGTGTGTTCCCATTTCCTTAGAAACAGTGTATTTGCTTAAAGAAAAGTGCATTACTGTGCCCTTTCACCGTTAAGCAAAGACATGTGTAGAAGCACAGCGCTAGCAGAAACGACCGTTTCTCTACGTTTTCTAACTCAGGGAACAAGTTGCACACTTCGGAGATGCATTTGGGCAACTTCGTAGGAAAAGGGTTTTTTGCCTAGAGACGTGCTTTAGAACGCACTAGTTTTGCCTATTTGCGCAGTAGTACAAATTCTGAGTATGTAACTGGGTTTGATGAAATCAGCATTTCTCTTGCTTCCCTGTGCGTAGGGAAGCTCAGTTTTATTCACAGAAGCTCCCACAGGCGTCTCCTCAGTGTGTTCCCATTTCCTTAGAAACATTGTATTTGCTGGGAGAAAAGTGTATTACTGTGCCCTTTCACCGTTCAGCTAAGACATGTGTAGAAGCACAGCGCTAGCAGAAACGACAGTTTCTCGACGTTTTCTAACTCAGGGAACAAGTTGCACACTTCGGAGAAGCATTTGGGCAACTTCGTAGGAAACGGGTTTTTTGCCTAAAGAGACGTGCTTTAGAACACACTAGTTTTACCTATTTGCGCAGTAGTACACATTCTGAGTCTGTAACTGGGTTTGATGAAATCAGCATTTCTCTTGCTTCCCTGTGTGTAGGGAAGCTCAGTTTTAGTCACAGTAGCTCCCACAAGTGTCTCCTCAGTGTGTTCCCATTTCCTTAGAAACAGTGTATTTGCTGAGAGAAAAGTGCATTACTGTGCCCTTTCACCGTTCAGCAAAGACATGTGTAGAAGCACAGCGCTTGCAGAAACAACTGTTTCTCGATGTTTTCTAACACAGGGAACAAGTTGCACACTTCGGAGATGCATTTGGGCAACTTCGTAGGAAACGGGTTTTTTGCCTAAAGAGACGAGCTTTAGAACGCACTAGTTTTGCCTATTTGCGCAGTAGTACAGATTCTGAGTATGTAACTGGGTTTGATGAAATCAGCATTTCTCTTGCTTCCCTCTGGGTAGCAAGCTCAGTTTTAGTCACAGTAGCTCCCACAAGTGTCTCCTCACTGTGTTCCCATTTCCTTAGAAACAGTGTATTTGCTGGGAGAAAAGTGCATTACTGTGCCCTTTCACCCTTCAGCAAAGACATGTGTAGAAGCACAGAGCTAGCAGAAACGACCGTTTCTCTGCGTTTTCTAACTCAGGGAACAAGTTGCACACTTCGGAGATGCATTTGGACAACTTCGTAGGAAACGGGTTTTTTGCCTAAAGAGACGTGCTTTAGAACAAACTAGTTTTGCCAATTTGCGCAGTAGTAGAGATTCTGAGTATGTAACTGGCTTTGATGAAATCAGCATTTCTCTTGCTTCCCTGTGTGTAGTTAAGCTCAGATTTAGTCACAGTAACTCCCACAAGTGTCTCCTCAGTGTGTTCCCATTTCCTTAGAAACAGTGTATTTGCTGGGAGAAAAGTGCAGTTTCACCGTTCAGCAAAGACATGTGTAGAAGCACAGCGCTAGCAGAAACGTCCGTTTCTCGACGTTTTCTAAGTCAGGGAACAAGTTGCACACTTCGGAGATGCATTTGGGCAACTTCGAAGGAAACGGGTTTTTTGCCTAAAGAGACGCGCTTTAGAACGCACTAGTTTTGCCTATTTAGGGAGTGGTAGAGATTCTGAGTATGTAACTGGGTTTGATGAAATCAGCATTTCTCTTGCTTCCCTGTGCGTAGGGAAGCTCAGTTTTAGTCACAGTAGCTCCCACAAGTGTATCCTCAGTGTGTTCCCATTTTCTTAGAAACAATGTATTTGCTGGGAGAAAAGTGCATTACTGTGCCCTTCACCGTTCAGCAAAGACATGTGTAGAAGCACAGCGGTAGCAGAAACGACCGTTTCTCGATGTTTTCTAACTCAGGGAACAAGTTGCACACTTCGGAGATGCATTTGGGCAACGTCGTAGGAAACGGGTTTTTTACCTAAAGAGACGTGCTTTAGAACGCACTAGTTTGACCTATTTGCGCAGTAGTACAGATTCTGAGTCTGTAACTGGATTTGATGAAATCAGCATTTCTCTTGCTTCCCTGTGCGTAGGGAAGCTCAGTTTTAGAAACAGTAGCTGCCACAATTGTCTACTCAGTGTGTTCCCATTTCCTTAGAAACTGTATTTGCTGAGAGAAAAGTGTATTACTGTGCCCTTTCACCGTTCAGCAAAGACATGTGTAGAAGCACAGCGCTATCAGAAACGACTGTTTCTCGACGTTTTCTAACTCAGGGAACAAGTTGCACACTTCGGAGATGCATTTGGGCAACTTCGTATCAAATGGGTTTTTTGCCTAAAGAGACGTGCGTTAGAACGCACTAGTTTTGCCTATTTGCGCAGTACTACAGATTCTGAGTATGTCACTGGGTTTGATGAAATCAGCATTTCTCTTGCTTCCCTGTGCTTAGGGAAGCTCAGTTTTAGTCACAGTAGCTCCCACAAGGGTCTTCTCAGTGTGTTCCCATTTCCTCAGAGACAGTGTATTTGCTGGGAGAAAATTGCATTACTGTGCCCTTTCACCGTTCAGCAAAGACATGTGTAGAAGCCCAGAGCTAGCAGAATAGACCGTTTCTCGAAGTTTTCTAACACAGGGAACAAGTTGCACACTTCGGATATGCATTTGGGCAACTTCGTAGGAAACGGGTCTTTTGCCTAAAGAGACGTGCTTTAGAATGCACTTAGTTTTGCCTATTTCGGCAGGGGTAGAGATTCTGAGTATGTAATTGGGTTTGATGAAATCAGCATTTCTCTTGCTTCCCTGTGCATAGGGAAGCTCAGTTTTAATCACAGTAGCTCCCACAAGTGTCTCATCAGTGTGTTCCCATTTCCTTAGAAACACTGTATTTGCTGGGAGAAAAGTGCATTACTGTGTCCTTTCACCGTTCAGGAAAGACATGTTTAGAAGCACAGCGCTAGGAGAAACAACCGTTTCTCGATGTTTTCTAACTCAGGGAACAAGTTGCACACTTCGGAGATGCATTTGTGCAACGTCGTAGGAAACGGGTTTTTTGCCTAAAGAGACGTGCTTTAGAACGCACTAGTTTTCCTATTTGCGCAGTAGTATAGATTATGAGTATGTAACTGGGTTTGATGAAATCAGCATTTCTCCTGCTTTTCTGTGCGTAGGGAAGCTCAGTTTTAGTCAGAGTAGCTCCCACAAGGGTCTCATCAGCGTGTTCCCATTTCCTTAGAAACAGTGTATTTGCTGGGAGAAAATGCATTACTGTGTCCTTTCACCGTTCAGCAAAGACATGTGTAGAAGCACAGCGCTAGTAGAAAAGACCGTTTCTCGTCGTTTTCTAACTCAGGGAACAAGTACCACACTTCAGAGATGCATTTGGTCAACTTCATAGGAAACGAGTTTTTTGCCTAAAGAGACGTGCTTTCGAACGCACTAGTTTTGCCTATTTGCGCAGGAGTACAGATTCTGAGTATGTTACTGGGTTTGATGAAATCAGCATTTTTCTTCCTTCCCTGTTTGTAGGGAAGCTCAGTTTTAGTCACAGTAGCTCCCACAAGTGTCTCCTCAGTGTGTTCCCATTTCCTTTTAAACAGTGTATTTGCTGGGAGAAAAGTGCATTACTGTGCCCTTTCACCGTTCATCAAAGACATGTGTAGAAACACAGCGCTAGCAGAAACGACCGTTTCTCGACGTTTTCTAACTCAGGGAACAAGTTGCACACTTCGGAGATGCATTTGGGCAACTTCGTAGGAAAGGGGTTTTTTGCCTAAAGAGACATGCTTGAGAACGCACTAGTTTTGCCTATTTGCGCAGTAGTACAGATTCTGAGTATGTAACTGGGTTTGATGAAATCAGCATTTCTCTTACTTCCCTGTGTGTAAGGAAGCTCAGTTTTAGTCACAGTAGCTCCCACAAGTGTCTCCTCAGTGTGCTCCCATTTCCTGAGAAACATTGTATTTGCAGGGAGAAAAGTGCATTACTGTGCCCTTTCAGCGTTCAGCAAAGACATGTGTCGAAGCACAGCGTTAGCAGAAACGACCGTTTCTTGATGTTTTCAAACTCAACGAACAAATTGCACACTTCGGAGGTTCATTTGGGAAACTTCGTAGGAAACAGGTTTTTTGCCTAAAGAGACGAGCTTTAGAACGCACTAGTTTTGCCTATTTGCACAGTAGTACAGATTCTGAGTATGTAACTGGGTTTGATGAAATCAGCATTTCTCTGGCTTCTCTGTGCGTATGGAAGCTCAGTTTTAGTCACAGTAGCTCCCACAAGTGTCTCCTCAGTGTTTTCCCATTTCCTTACAAACAGTGTATTTGGGGGGAGAAAAGTGCATTAGTGTGCCCTTTCACCGTTCAGCAAAGACATGTGTAGAAGCACAGCGTTAGCAGAAACGACCGTTTCTTGACGTTTTCAAACTCAACGAACAAATTGCACACTTCGGAGATTCATTTGGGCAACTTCGTAGGAAACGGGTTTTTTGCCTAACGAGACGTGCTTTAGAATGCACTTGATCTGCCTATTTCGGCAGTGGTAGAGATTCTGAGTATGTAACTGGGTTTGATGAAATCAGCATTTCTCTTGCTTCTCTGTGCGTAGGGAAGCTCAGTTTTAGTTACAGTAGTTCCCACAAGTGTCTCCTCAGTGTGTTCCCATTTCCTTAGAAACAGTTTATTTGCTGGGAGAAAAGTGCATTACTGTGCCCTTTCACCGTTCAGCAAAGACATGTGCAGAAGCACAACGCTAGCAGAAACGACCGTTTCTCGATGTTTTCTAACTCAGGGAACAAGTTGCACACTTCGGAGATGCATTTGGGCAACTTCGTAGGAAACGGTTTTTTGCCTAAAGAGACGTGCTTTAGAACACACTACTTTTGCCTATTTGTGCAGTAGTACTGATTCTGCGTATGTTACTGGGTTTGATGAAATCAGCATTTCTCTTGCTTCCCTCTGGGTAGGGAAGCTCAGTTTTAGTCACAGTAGCTCCCACAAGTGTCTCCTCAGTGTGTTCCCATTTCCTTAGAAACAGTGTATTTGCTGGGAGAAAAGTGCATTACTGTGCCCTTTCACCGTTCAACAATGTCATGTGTAGAAGCACAGCACAAGCAGAAACAACCGTTTCTCGACGTTTTCTAATGCAGGGAAAAAGTCGGACACTTCGGAGATGCATTTGGGCAACTTCGTAGGAAACGGGTTTTTTGCCTAAAGAGACGTGCTTTAGAACGCACTAGTTTTGCCTATTTGCGCATTAGTACAGATTCTGAGTATGTAACTGGGTTTGATGAAATCAGCATTTCTCTTGCTTCCCTGTGCGTAGGGAAGCTCAGTTTTAGTCACAGTAGCTCCCACAAGTTTCTCCTCAGTGTGCTCCCATTTCCTGAGAAACAGTGTATTTGCTGGGAGAAAAGTGCATTACTGTGCCCTTTCACCGTTCAGCAAAGACATGTGTAGAAGCACAGCGCTAGCAGAATCGACCGTTTCTCGACGTTTTCTAACTCAGGAACAAGTTGCACAATTCGGAGATGCATTTGGGAAACTTCGTAGGAAACAGGTTTTTTGCCTAAAGAGACGTGCTTTAGAACGCACTAGTTTTGCCTATTTGCACAGTAGTACAGATACTGAGTATGTAACTGTGTTTGATGAAATCAGCATTTCTCTGGCTTCTCTGTGCGTATGGAAGCTCAGTTTTAGTTACAGTAGCTCCCACAAGTGTCTCCTCAGTGTTTTCCCATTTCCTTACAAACAGTGTATTTGGGGGGAGAAAAGTACATTACTGTGCCCTTTCACCGTTCTGCAAAGACATGTGTAGAAGCACAGGGCTAGCAGACGTGAGCATTTCTCGATGTTTGCTAACTCAGGGAACAAGTTGCACACTTCGGAATTGCATTTGGGCAATTTCGTAGGAAACGGGTTTTTTTTGCCTGAAGAGACGTGCTTTAGAACACACTAGTTTTGCATATTTGCGCAGTAGTACAGATTCTCAGTATGTAACTGGGTTTGATGAAATCAGCATTTCTCTTGCTTCCCTGTGCATAGGGAAGCTCAGCTTTAGTCATAGTAGCTGCCACAAGTGTCTCCTCAGTGTGTTCCCATTTCCTTAGAAACAGTGTTTTTGCTTAGAGAAAAGTGCATTACTGTGCCCTTTCACCATTCAGCAAAGACATGTGTAGAAGCACAACGCTAGCAGAAAAGATTGTTTCTCGACGTTTTCTCACTCAGGGAACAAGTTGCACACTTCTGAGATGCATTTGGGCAACTTTGTCAGAAACGAGTTTTTTGCCTAAAGAGACGTGCTTTAGAATGCACTAGTCTTGCATATTTGCACAGTAGTACACATTCTGAGTATGTAACTGGGCTTGATGAAATCAGCATTTCTCTTGCTTCCTTGTGCGTAGGGAAGCTCAGTTTTAGTCACAGTAGCTCCCACAAGTGTCTCCTCAGTGTGGTCCCATTTCCTTAGAAACAGTGTTTTTGCTGAGAGAAGAGTGAATTACTGTGCCTTTTCAGCGTTCAGCAAAGACATGTGTAGAAGCACAGCGCTAGCAGAAACGACCGTTTCTTGACGTTTTCACACTCAACGAACAAATTGCACACTTCGGAGATTCATTTGGGCAACTTCGTAGGAAACGGGTTTTTTGCCTAACGAGACGTGCTTTAGATCGCACTAGTTTTGCCTCTTTGCGCAGTAGTACAGATTCTGAGTATGTAACTGGGTTTGATAAAATCAGCATTTCTCTTGCTTCCGTGTGCGTAGGGAAGCTCAGTTTTAGTCACAGTAGGTGCCACAAGTGTCTCCTCAGTGTGTTCCCATTTCCGTAGAAACATTGTATTTGCTTGGAGAAAAGTGCATTACTGTGCCCTTTCACCGTTCAACAAAGACATGTGTAGAAGCACAGCGCTAGCAGAAACGACCGTTTCTCGACGTTTTCTACCTCAGGGAACTAGTTGCAAACTTCGGAGATGCATTTGGGCAACTCGTAGGAAACGTTTTTTTTGCCTAAAGAGACGTGCTTTAGAACGCACTAGTTTTGCATATTTACGCAGTAGTACAGATTCTCAGTATGTAACTGGGTTTGATGAAATCAGCATTTCTGTTTCTTCCCTGTGCATAGGGAAGCTCAGTTTTAGTCACAGTAGCTGCCACAAGTGTTTCCTCAGTGTGTTCCCATTTCCTTAGAAACAGTGTATTTGGTGGGAGAAAAGTGCATTACTGTGCCCGTTCACCGTTCAGCAAAGACATGTGTAGAAGCACAGCGCTAGCAGAAACGACCGTTTCTCGACATTTTCTAACTCAGGGAAGCAGTTGCACACTTCGGAGATGCATTTTGGCAACTTAGTAGGAATCGGATTTTTTGCCTAAAGAGACATGCTTTAGAACGCTCTCCTTTTGCCTATTCGCGCATTAGTACAGATTCTGAGTATGTAACTGGGTTTGATGAAATCAGCATTTCTCTGGCTTCCTTGTGCATAGGGAAGCTCAGTTTTAGTCACAGTAGCTCCCACAAGTGTCTCCTCAGTGTGTTCCCATTTCCCTAGAAGCAGTATATTTACTGGGAGAAAAGTGCATTACTGTGCACTTTCACCGTTCAGCAAAGACATGTGTAGAAGCACAGCACTAGCAGAAACGACCGTTTCTCCACATTTGCTAACTCAGGGAACAAGTTGTACACTTCGCAGATGCATTTGGGCATCTTCGAAGGAAACGTGAATTTTTGCCTAAAGAGACGTGCTTCAGACCGCACTAGTTTTGCCTATTTACACAGTAGTACAGATTCTGAGTATGTAACTGGGTTTGATGAAATCAGCATTTCTCTTGCTTCCCTGTGCGTAGGGAAGCTCAGTTTTAGTCACAGTAGCTCCCACAAGTGTCTCCTCAGTGTGTTCCCATTTCCTTAGAAACATTGTTTTTGCTGAGAGAAGAGTGAATTACTGTGCCTTTTCAGCGTTCAGCAAATACATGTGTAGAAGCACAGCGCTAGCAGAAACGACCGTTTCTTGACGTTTTCAAACTCAACGAACAAATTGCACACTTCGGTGATGCATTTGGGCAACTTCGTAGGAATCGGGTTTTTTGCCTAACGAGACGTGCTTTAGATCGCACTAGTTTTGCCTATTTGCGCAGTGGTACAGATTCTGAGTATGTAACTGGGTTTGATAAAATCAGCATTTCTCTTGCTTCTGAGTGTGTAGGGAACCTCAGTTTTAGTCACAGTAGCTGCCACAAGTGTCTTCTCAGTGTGTTCCCATTTCCGTAGGAACATTGTATTTGTTTGGAGAAAACTGCATTACTGTGCCCTTTCACCGTTCAACAAAGACATGTGTAGAAGCACAGCGCTAGCAGAAACGACCGTTTCTCGACGTTTTCTAACTCAGGGAACAAGTTGCACACTTCTGAGATGCATTTGGGCAACTTTGTCAGAAATGAGTTTTTTGCCTACAGAGACGTGCTTTAGAACACACTAGTTTTGCCTATTTGTGAGTAGTAGAGATTCTGAGTATGTAACTGGGTTTGATGAAATCAGCATTTCTTTTGCTTCCTTGTGCGTTGGGAAGCTTAGTTTTAGTCATAGTAGCTCCAACAAGTGTGTCCTCAGTGTGTTCCCATTTCCTTAGAAACAGTGTATTTGCTGGGAGAAAAGTGCATTACTTGCCCTTTCATCATTCAGCATGACATGTGTAGAAGCACAACGTTAGCAGAAACGACCGTTTCTCGACGTTTGCTAACTCAGGGAACAAGTTGCACACTTCGGAGATGCATTTGGGCAACTTCATAGGAAACGGGTTTTTTGCCTAAAGAGACGTGCTTTAGAATGCACTAGTTTGGCCTATTTCGGCTGTGGTAGAGATTCTGAGTATGTAACTGGGTTTGATGAAATCAGCATTTCTCCTGCTTCCCTGTGCGTAGGGAAGCTCAGTTTTAGTCACAGTAGCTCCCACAAGTGTCTCCTCAGTGTGTTCCCATTTCCTTACAGTGTATTTGCTGGGATAAACGTGCATTGCTGTGCCCTTTCAGCGTTCAGCAAAGACATGTGTAGAAGCACAACGCTAGCAGAAACGACCGTTTCTCGATGTTTTCTAACTCAGGGAACAAGTTGCACACTTCGGAGATGCATTTGGGCAACTTCGTAGGAAACGGTTTTTTGCCTAAAGAGACGTGCTTTAGAACACACTAGTTTTGCCTATTTGTTCAGTAGTACAGATTCTGCGTATGTAACTGGGTTTGATGAAATCAGCATTACTCTTGCTTCCCTGTGTGTAGGGAAGCTCAGTTTTAGTCACAGTAGCTCCCACAAGTGTCTCCTCATTGTGCTCCCATTTTCATAGAAACAGTATATTTGCTGGGAGAAAAGTGCATTACAGTGCCCATTCACCGTTCAGCAAAGACATGTGTAGAAGCACAGCGCTAGCAGAAACGACCGTTTCTCGACGTGTTCTAACTCAGGGAACAAGTTGCACACTTCGGAGATGCATTTGGGCAACTTTGTAGGAAACGGGTTTTTTGCCTAAAGAGATGTGCTTTAGAACGCACTGGTTTTGCCTATTTGCGCAGTAGTATAGATTCTGAGTATGTAACTGGGTTTGATGAAATCAGCATATCTCTGGCTTCCCTGTGCATATGGACGCTCAGTTTAAGTCACAGTAGCGCCCACAAGTGTCTCCTCAGTGTGTTCCCATTTCCTTAAAAACAGTGTATTTCCTGGGAGAAAAGTGCATTTCTGTGCCCTTTCACCGTTCAGCAAAGACATGTGTAGAAGCAAAGCGCTAGCAGAAACGACCGTTTCTTGACGTTTTCTAACTCAGGGAACAAGTTGAACACTTCGGAGATGTATTTGCGCAACTTCGTAGAAATCGGTTTTTTTGCCAAAAAAGACGTGGTTTAGAACGATCTAGTTTTGCCTATTCACACAGTAGTACAGATTCTGAGTATGTAACTGGGTTTGAAAAATCAGCATTTCTCTTGCTTCCCTGTGCGTAGGGAAGCTCAGTTTTAGGCACAGTAGCTCCCACAAGTGTCTCCTCAGTGTGCTCCCATTTCCTTAGAAACTGTATTTGCTGGGAGAAAAGTGCATTACTGTGCCCTTTCACCGTTCAGCAAAGACATGTGTAGAAGCACAGCGCTAGCAGAAACGACCGTTTCTCGACGTTTGCGAACTAAGGGAACAAGTTGCACACTTCGGAGATGCATTTGGGCATCTTGGTAGGAAACGGGTTTTTTGACAAAGAGACGTGCTTTAGATCGCACTAGGTTTGCCTAATTGCGCAGTAGTACACATTCTGAGTATTTAATTGGGTTTGATGAAATCAGCATTTCTCTTGCTTCCCTGTGTGTAGGGAAGCTCAGTTTTATTCACAGTAGCTCCCACAAGTGTCTCCTCAGTGTGCTCCCATTTCCTTAGAAACAGTGTATTTGCTGGAAGAAAAGTGCATTACTGTGCCCTTTCACTGTTCAGCAAAGACATGTGTAGAAGCACAGCGCTAGCAGAAACGACCATTTCTCGACGTTTTCTAACTCAGGGAACAATTTACACACTTCGGAGATGCATTTTGGCAACTTCGTAGGAAACGGGTTTTTTGCCTAAAGAGTCGTGCTTCAGAACGCACTAGTTTTGCCTATTTACGCACTAGTACAGAATCTGAGTACGTAACTGGGTTTGATTAAATCAGCATTTCTCTTGCCTCCCTGTGCGTAGGGAAGCTCAGTTTTAGTCATAGTAGCTCCCACAAGTGTCTCCTCAGTGTGTTCCCATTTCCTTAGAAACAGTGTATTTGCTTAGAGAAAAGTGCATTACTGTGCCCTTTCACCGTTCAGCAAAGACATGTGTAGAAGCACAGCACTAGCAGAAACGACCGTTTCTCGACGTTTTCTAACGCAGGGAACAAGTTTCACACTTCGGAGATGCATTTGGGCAACTTCGTAGGAATCGGGTTTTTTGCCTAAGGAGACGTGCTTTAGAATGCTCTAGTTTTGCCTATTCGTGCATTAGTACAGATTCTGAGTACGTAAATGGGTTTGATGAAATTAGCATTTCTCTTTTTTCCCTGTGTGTAAGGATGCTCAATTTTGGTCACAGTAGCTCCCACAAGTGTCTCCTCAGTTTGCTCCCATTTCCTTAGAAACAGTGTATTTGCTGGGAGAAAAGTGCATTACTGTGCCCTTTCACCGTTCAGCAAAGACATGTGTAGAAGCACAGCACTAGCAGAAACGACCGTTTCTCGACGTTTGCGAACTCAGGGAACAAGTTGCACACTTCGGAGATGCATTTGGGCAACTCCTTAGGAAACGGGTTTTTTGACAAAGAGATGTGCTTTAGAACACACTAGTTTTGCCTATTTGCGCAGTAGTACAGATTCTGAGTATGTAACTGGGTTTGATGAAATCAGCATTTCTCTTGCTTCCCTGTGCGTAGGGAAGCTCAGTGTTAGTCACAGTAGCTGCCACAAATGTCTCCTCAGTGTGTTCCCATTTCCTTAGAAACAGTGTATTTGCTGGGAGAAAAGTGCATTACTGTGCCCTTTCACCGTTCAGCAAAGACATGTGTAGAAGCACAGCGCTAGCAGAAACGACCGTTTCTCAACGTTTTCTAACACAGGGAACAAGTTGCACACTTCGGAGATGCATTTGGGCACCTTGGTAGGAAACGGGTTTTTTTTCAAAGAGACGTGCTTTAGAATGCAATAGTTTTGCCTATTTGTGCAGTAGTACAGATTCTGAGTATGTAACTGGGTTTGATGAAATCAGCATTTCTCTGGCTTGCCTGTGTGTACGGAAGCTCAGTTTTAATCACAGTAGCTCTCACAAGGGTCTCCTTTGTGTGTTCCCATTTCCTTGGAAACAGTGTATTTGCTGGGAGAAAAGTGCGTTACTGTGACCTTTCACCGTTCAGCAAAGACATGTGTAGAAACACAGCGCTAGCAGAAACGACCGTTTCTCGACGTTTTCTAACTCAGGGAACAAGTTTCACACTTCGGAGATGCATTTGGGCAACTTCGAGAGAAACGGGTTTTTTGCCTAAAGAGAAGTGCTTTAGAACGCACTAGTTTTGCCTATTTCGGCAGTGGTAGAGATTCTGAGTATGTAACTGGGTTTGATGAAATCAGCATTTCTCTTGCTTCCCTGTGCGCAGGGAAGCTCAATTTCAGTCACAGTAGCTCCGACAAGTGTCTCCTCAGTGTGTTCCCATTTCCTTAGAAACATTGTATTTGCTTGGAGAAAATTGCATTACTGTGCCCTTTCACCGTTCAGCAAAGACATGTGTAGAAGCTCAGCGCTAGCAGAAACGACCGTTTCTCGACGTTTGCGAACTCAGGGAACAAGTTGCACACTTCGGAGATGCATTTGGGCAACTTCGTAGGAAACAGGTTTTTTTCCTAAAGAGACGTGCTTTAGGACGCACTAGTTTTGCCTATTTGCGCAGTAGTACACATTCTGAGTATTTAACTGGGTTAGATGAAATCAGCATTTCTCTTGCTTCCCTGTGCGTAGGGAAGCTCAGTTTTAGTCACAGTAGCTGCCACAAGTGTCTTCTCAGTGTGTTCCCATTTCCTTAGAAACAGTGTATTTGCTGGGAGAAAAGTGCATTAGTGTGCCCTTTCACTGTTCAGCAAAGACATGTGTAGAAGCACAGCGCTAGCAGAAACGACCATTTCTCGACGTTTTCTAACTCAGGGAACAAGTTGCACACTTCGGAGATGCATTTGGGCAACTTCGTAGGAAACGGGTTTTTTTTCCAAAGAGACGTGCTTTAGAATGCACTAGTTTTGCCTATTTCGAAAGTGGTAGAGATTCTGAGTATGTAACTGAGTTTGATGAAATCACCATTTCTCTTGCTTCCCTGTGCGTAAGGAAGCTCAGTTTTAGTCACAGTAGCTCCCACAAGTGTCTCCTCAGTGTTTTCCCATTTCCTTAGAAACAGTGTATTTGCTGGGAGAAAAGTGCATTACTGTGCCCTTTCACCGTTCAGCACAGACATGTGTAGCAGCACAGCGCTAGCAGAAACAGACGTTTTCTCGACGTTTTCTAACTCAGGTAACAAGTTGCACACTACGGAGATGCATTTGGGCAACTTCGTAGCAAAGGGGTTTTTTGCCTAAAGAGACGTGCTTTAGAACGCACTAGTTATGCCTATTTGCACAGTAGTACAGATTCAGATTATGTAACTGGGTTTGATGAAATCAGCATTTCTCTTGCTTCTCTGTGCGTAGGGAAGTTCAGTTTTAGTCACAGTAGCTCCCACAAGTTTCTCCTCAGTGTTTTCCCATTTCCTTAGAAACAGTGTATTTGCTGGGAGAAAAATGCATTACTGTGCCCTTTCACCGTTCAGCGAAGACATGTGTAGAAGCCCAGCGCTAGCAGAATCGTGTCGCGTGCAGCCTTCGCCGATAAAGGAGACGCAACAACTCAGGATTCTTCTGACAGCAATTTTATTGTACAGCTCTTTGCAGACCGATGGAGAAGGACCTCTTCCCCAAAAAACCCTAGGGTTATATAGGGAATTCAGGGGCGTATAGGGACGTGTCCTCTTATCAGTGGCGCTCTAGAGAATACCCAATTAGCATATCGTCTGCATAAGCAGGTTATGTAAGGATGACGTAATTGCGCATGCGCACTGGCCACAAGGGATTCCGTGAAGAACCAGGAAACAGGAAACCAGCACCATCTTGTAATGGCAGTGCGGCTTTCGACATCTTCCCCTTAATTTTCAATTAAGAATGCCAAACTGAAGCCATGAAATTACCGATCCAGCTCTCCGCATCAGTAGCAGGGAGCGATCAAGGAAGGTACATGGACGGAGACCTTGTACACCTGAATTCCCATGCAATGGGAACTCGAGCCCCGGGAGGTGCACAGGTCTATCCTGTAGCATCCTGGTGCAATGGAAACCTGTGCCCGTCAGGAATGCTAGAACCAGGATAGTGTCTCAATGTTTGAGCATGCAAAGCCAAACCTGAGGAGATGCCCCTTGTTCCACAGCAAGCATAGCCTGTGCAAGCACAATTCTGTCATGCTGTTCTTGTCTTTTAAATTTGCAGAGCAACCAAAGACAGAAAACCAGTCCCACAGCTAACATAAGGCCAAATGAACCCATCCCCATCCATTCTTTAACAAAAGATACAGCTCTTTTCATCCAAGAAGAAAGATTTTCAGCTAGTGAGGGGTCTATGCGGGTGGAATTAACATGAGTTATGGCAAGTCTCAAATCTCTCATGGTTATGTCAAATTGGGATGACCAATTGGATAATAAGTACTTGGATAATTGTCAGGACAAATTTGCTGCACTGCTAAAATTTTCATAACATCCAAATGTCAAAAGGATTAGTATGCCATGCCATATTAGGGTTCTGATAAGTATAATTATACCCTGAAAAAGAAGAGTTAAAATAACTTCCCATTTTCGGTGAAAACGTAAAGAATCCTGGAATCACCCAACCAAGATGATTCGACTGACAACCAGTCCAAGGGAATATTTCTTCAGATCTCTGTCCACGGCATCGGGGAGCCCATCGAGGCTGGGGTTTATAGTTAAATTGTGTTTTGTTATACTGTTTATTTGTGGCTGGCCATACTCCAGATATAAACGAAGCATTGGAACGGTTACCATGTGTATTATCAAACCAAGCAGCAGTTTGATTATATAATGGGATGCAATCAGTAGCTAATGTAATATTCTCAATTACAGCAAAGCATAAAGTTCCTTTTAAGGTTAGATTTCTATCTCCTTCTATGGGACTTGCTTGATCATCTTGAGGCAAATATGCAGTATTCATGGTTGCATTTGTAGAGAAGAAGCGTGGAAAAACTTGTGCATCATACATCACTGGAAATGGGACAGGGTACACTGACAGTATTCCCCACCGAAGCTCCTGCACCCTCAACACTGGATTCAGCATCAGCAGACTCAGAAGAACCTGCAGCGGGGTCTCCATCCTTCTCGTCCTTTTTCACTATCCTGGTCAGCCGTACCGGCACCCAAATTGGATTTTCTTGGTCCTGTGGAAAAACACAAACAGCTCCCCTGGATCTTATTAATATTGGATCCGGGCCTTTCCATTTGTTATCAATAACATCCTTCCATTTCACCATTTCTCGCGGTGATGAATGGCCAACATGTCTGTCTCACATGTTGATAATGAGAAATGCAACTTGTTTGAATAAGTTGATATAATTCTTATAACCCTGACATTTCCATTTGCATCCGAGCTGAATCTCCTGTTAGAAGTTTCAAAAAGGTCAGATGTATTCTAGCTGAAAGTAGTATTACCAAATGCTCCTCCATTATTCATGGCCATTGGTGTCAGCTGTCATTGACCCCACAAAGGAGCCGACTAATAACTAAAATAGATTTCCAATCCAAATATTGACCCATGGTCAGGCATGCCTTGACTGTGTTATACCAGTCTTCTGGCGTCATAGCAGAAATTGTGCATCTGTCTACTAAGGCTTGTGTATAAGAGGCATTAATCCCATAAGTCTGGACTGCTTCAGCTAGTGCCTTCAAACCTTTTAAATCCAAAGGCATGTGTTGTCTGATTTGATTGGCGTCTTCCCAGACTGGAAAGGCCGCTCTAATCTTCTGTCTTTCTTTTTCTGATATTAACGAACTAGCTGTTGCAACTCCCTGCCTCTTGATTTCCTGTTTTTCTGTTAACTTGGTTCTCCTTTTCTTTCTTACTGCTTCCTCTAGCAGGGGTGCAGAAGGGGCAAAGCCAGGCGCATAAGGCGGGTCTGGCCCGTATCTCCCTGCTTCATAACGAGCTGCTTCCTCCTCCAACTCTGCTTGCTCCTCAGGATCTAGTCCCTCTTCTTCTTCTGAACTAGACGAATCATGCTTAAGGTCCTCCTCCTCTGAGGACGTCTCCTCAGAGGCAGAGGATTCCACCCTGAGATTTTTGAGTCCGTCTAAGACGGGATAAAGCCTCCTGGCTTCCTCTTTTTCTCCCTCCTTTTGTTTCTCCTTTCCCTCCTTAAACTCAAATCTTTTTGTTCGAGGTTTCTTCTTTCTCCCTAAACCTCTTCCCTTTTCTGCTTCTGATAGACTATCTTGATGGTCGGCCAAAACCCTCTGTCCTTCGTTAACCGTCTCCCTACATCTCTCATCTTCTATACATGATTTAATCATCTTATAAACTGGCCATGTGCCTGCTCTCAATGTTCCTTGCTGCTTTTCAGTAATCAAGTCTGTCCCTAACTTACTCCATGACCCCTTGGATAAGGATCCTGTGGAACGAAACCAAGGAGCCACTCGATCCATCACTTTTAAAAAATTAATCAGCACTCGCTCTGGAATTTTTAAACCTCTCTGTCTAAGCAACGCCCGCCTTGCCTCCAGAATCAGCTTAACTTGTTGAATTCCCACGCTTCCTTTATTTACAGGAGCGGGAGCGCTAGCTCAGTTATCTACCTGAGACTGACAGCAAATTAATCTGTAGCACAGAAAGGGGACGTGCAAGTCTTGTCCCGTTTCCCACAACTGAGACAGAGGCAACACAGCAAAACAATAACGAAAGCAACCAGCAACAGCAGACCGTACCAAACAACAGAAATCATACCTTGCAGAAAAGTGCCTAGGCTTCTCACGCCGTCAGTTCTGAATCTTCTTCCGACGAGCAGTCAGGGGTCCTTCAAGTCGGTCCTTCACCCAGGGGTCGGCAGTTCCCGGGTTTCGGCACCACTTGTCGGGCGCAGCCTTCGCCGATAAAAGAGACGCAGCAACTCAGGATTCTTCTGACAGCGATTTTATTGTACAGCTCTTTGCAGACAGATGGAGAAGGACCTCTTCCGCAAAATACCCGAGGCTTATATAGGGAATTCAGGGGCATATAGGGACATGTCCTCTTATCATTGGCGCTCTAGAGAATACCCAATTAGCATATCGTCTGAGTAAGCAGGTTATGTAAGGATGACATAATTGCGCATGCGCAATGGCCACAAAGGCTTCCGTGAAGACCAGGAAACAGGAAACCAGCGCCATCTTGTAATGGCGGAGCGGCTCCTGACAGAATCGACCGTTTCTCGACGTTTTCTAACTCAGGAAACAAGTTGCACACTTCGGAGATGCATTTGGATATCTTCGTAGGAAACGGTTTTTTTGCCTAAAGAGACGTGCTTTAGAACGCACTAGTTTTGCCTATTTCGGCAGTGGTAGAGATTCTGAGTATGTAACTGGGTTTGATGAAATCAGCATTTCTCTTGCTTCCCTGTGCCTAGGGAAGTTCAATTTTAGTCACAGTAGCTCCCACAAGTGTCTCCTCAGCGTGTTCCCATTTCCTTAGGAACGGTGTATTTGCTGGGAGAAAAGTGCATTACTGTGCCCTTTCACCGTTCAGCAAAGACATGTGTAGAAGCACAGCGCTAGCACAAACGACCGTTTCTCGACTTTTTCTAACTCAGGGAACAAGTTGCACACTACGGAGATGCATTTGGGCAACTTCGTAGGAAACGGGTTTTTTGCCTAAGGAGACGTGTTTTAGAACGCATTAGTTTTGCCTATTTGCGCAGTAGTACATATTCTGAGTATGTAACTGGGTTTGATGAAATCAGCATTTCTCGTGCTTCCCTGTGCGTAGGGAAGCTCAGTTTTAGTCACAATAGCTCCAACAAGTGTCTCCTCAGCGTGTTCCCGTTTCCTTAGAAACAGTGTATTTGCTGGGAGAAAAGTGCATTACTGTTCCCTTTCACCGTTCTGCAAAGACATGTGTAGAAGCACAGCGCTAGCAGAAATGACCGTTTCTCGAAGTTTTTTAACTCAGGGAACAAGTTGCACATTTCGGAGATGCATTTGGGCAACTTCATAGGAAACGGGTTTTTTGCCTAGAGAGATTTGCTTTAGAACACACTAGTTTTGCCTATTTGAGCAGTAGTACAGATTCTGAGTATGTAACTGGGTTTGATGAAATCAGCATTTCTCTTGCTTCCCTGTGCGAAGGGAAGCTCAGTTTTATTCACAGTAGCTCCCACAAGTGTCTCCTCAGCGTGTTCCAGTTTCCTTAGAAACAGTGTATTTGCTGGGAGAAATGTGCATTACTGTGCCCATTCACCGAACAGCAATGACATATGTAGAAACACAGTGCACCAGAAACGACCGTTTCTCGACGTTTTCTAACTCAGGGAACAAGTTGCACACTTCGGAGATGCATTTGGGCAACTTCGTAGGAAACGGGTTTTTTGCATAAAGAGATGTCCTTTAGAACGCACTAGTTTTGCCTATTTGTGCAGTAGTACATATTCGGAGTATGTAACTGGGTTTGATGAAATCAGCATTTCTCTTGCTCCCTGTGGGTAGGGAAGCTCAGTTTTAGTCACAGTAGCTCCCACAAGTGTCTCCTCAGCGTGTTCCCATTTCCTTAGAAACAGTGTATTTGCTGGGAGAAAAGTGCATTACTGTGCCCTTTCACCGATCAGCAAAGGCATGTGTAGAAGCACAGCGCTAGCAGAAACGACCGTTTCTCGATGTTTTCTAACTCAGGGAACAACGTGCACACTTCGGAGATGCATTTGGGCAACTTCGCAGGAAACGGGTTTTTTTTGCCTAAAGAGACATGCTTTAGAACGCACTAGTTTTGCCTATTTGCGCAGTAGTACAGATTCTGAGTATGTAACCGGGTTTGATGAAATCAGCATTTCTCTTGCTCCCCTGTGCGTAGGGAAGCTCAGTTTTAGACATAGTAGCTCCCACAAGTGTCTGCTCAGTGTGTCCCCATTTCCTTAGAAACAGTGTATTTGGTGGGAGAAAAGTGCATTACTGTGCCCTTTCACCGTTCAGCAATGACATGTGTAGAAGCACAGCGCTAGCAGAAATGACCGTTTCTCGACGTCTTCTAAATCAGGGAACAAGTTGCACACTTCGGAGATGCATTTGGGCAACTTCATAGGAAAGGGGTTTTTTGCCTTAAGAGACGTGCTTTAGAACACACTAGTTTTGCCTATTTGCACAGTAGTACGGATTCTGAGTATGTAACTGGGTTTGATGAAATCAGCATTTCTCTTGCTTCCCTGTGCATAGGGAAGCTCAGTTTAAATCACAGTACCTCCCAGAATGGTCTCCTCAGTGTGTTCCCATTTCATTAGAAACTGTGTATTTGCTGGGAGAAAAGTGCATTACATTCAGATTCTGGGTATGTAACTGGATTTGTTGAAATCAGCATTTTTTATGCTTCCATGTGCGTAGGGAAGCTCAGTTTTAGTCAAAGTAGCTCCCACAAGTGTCTCCTCAGCGTGTTCCCATTTCTTTAGAAACAGTGTATTTGCTGGGAGAAAAGTGCATTACTGTGCCCTTTCACTGTTCCAAAAAGACATGTGTAGAAGCACAGCGCTAGCAGAAACGACAGTTTCTCGACGTTTTCTAACTCAGGGAACAAGTTGCTCACTTCGGAGATACATTTGGGCAACTTCGCAGGAAACGGGTTTTTTTTGCCTAAAGAGACGTGCTTTAGAACGCACTAGTATTGCCTATTTGCGCAGTAGTACGGATTCTGAGTCTGTAACTGGGTTTGATGAAATCAGCATTTCTCTTGTTTCCCTGTGCGTAGGGAAGCTCAGTTTTAGTCACAGTAGCTCCCACAAGTGTCTCATCAGTGTGTCCCCATTTCCTTAGAAACAGTGTATTTGGTTGGAGAAATGTGCATTACTGTACCTTTTCATCGTTCAGTAAAGACATGTGTAGAAGCCCAGCGCTAGCAAAAACGACCGTTTCTCGACGTTTTCTAATTCAGGGAAGAAGTTGCACACTTCGGAGATGCATTTGGGCAACTTTGTAGGAAATGGGTTTTTTGCCTAAAGAGACGTGCTTTAGAACGCACTAGTTTTGCCTATTTGCGCAGTAGTACAGATTCTGAGTATGTAACTGGGTTTGATGAAATCAGCATTTCTCTTGCTTCCCTGTGCGTAGGGAAGCTCAGTTTTAGTCATAGTAGCTCCCACAAGTGTCTCCTCAGTGTGTCCCCATTTCCTTAGAAACAGTGTATATGGTGGGAGAAATGTGCATTACTGTGCCCTTTCACCGTTCAGCAAAGACATGTTTAGAAGCACAGCGCTAGCAGAAACGACCGTTTCTTGATGTTTTCTAACTCAGGGAACAAGTTGCACACTTCGGAGATGCATTTGGGCAACTTTGTAGGAAACGGGTTTTTTGCCTAAAGAGACGTGCTTTAGAACGCACTAGTTTTGCCTATTTGCGCAGTAGTTCAAATTCTGAGTATGTAACTGGGTTTGATGAAATCAGCATTTCTCTTGCTTCCCTGTGCGTAGGGAAGCTCAGTTTTATTCACAGTAGCTCCCACAAGTGTCTCCTCAGTGTGTTCCCATTTCCTTAGAAACAGTGTATTTGCTGGGAGAAAAGTGCATTACTGTGCCCTTTCACCGTTCAGCAAGACATGTGTAGAAGCACTGCGCTAGCAGAAACGACTGTTTCTCGACGTTTTCTAAGTCAGGGAACAAGTTGCACACTTCAGAGATGCATTTGGGCAACTTCATAGGAATTGGGTTTTTTGCCTAAAGAGACGTGCTTTAGAACGAACTAGTTTTGCCTATTTGCACAGTAGTACAGATTCTGAGTATGTAACTGGGTTTGATGAAATCAGCATTTCTCTTCCCTGTGCGTAGGAAAGCTCAGTTGTAGTCACAGTAGCTCCCAAAAGGGTCTCCTCAGTGTGTTCCCATTTCCTTAGAAACAGTGTATTTGCTGGGAGAAAAGTGCATTACTGTGCCCTTTCACCTACATGTCTTTGCTGAACGGTTAAAGGGCACAGTAATGCACTTTTCTCCCATCAAATACACTGTTTGTAAGGAAATGGGAACACACTGAGGAGACACTTGTGGGAGCTACTGTGACTAAAACTGAGCTTCCCTACGCACAGGGAAGCAAGAGAAATGCTGATTTCATCAAACCCAGTTACATACTCCGAATCTGTACTACTGCGCAAATAGGCAAAACCAGTGCGTTCTAAAGCACGTCTCTTTAGGCAAAAAACCCGTTTGGTACGAAGTTGCCCAAATTCATCTCCGAAATATGCAACTTTTTCCCTGAGTTAGAAAACGGCGAGAAACGGGCATTTCTGCTAGCGCTGTGCTTCTACACATGTCTTTGCTGAACTGTGAAATGGCACAGTAATGCACTTTTCTCCCAGCAAATACACTGTTTGTACGGAAATTGAAGCACACTGAGGAGACACTTGTGGGACCTACTGTGCCTAAAACTGAGCCTCCATACACACTGGGAAGCAAGAGAAATGCTTATTTCTTCAAACCCAGTTACATACTCAGAATCTGTACTACTATGCAAATAGGCAAAACCAGACCGTTCTAAAGCACGTCTCTTTAGGCAAAAAACCCGTTTCCTACGAATTTGCCCAAATGAGTCTCCGAAGTGTGCAACTTGTTCCCTGAGTTAGAAAACATTGAAAAAGGGTCGTTTCTGCTAGCGCTGTGATTCTACACATGATGTTTTTGCTGAACGGTGAAAGGGCACAGTAGTGCACTTTTCTCCCAGCAAATACACTGTTTCTAAGGAAATGGGAACATGCTGCGGAGACACTTGTGGGAGCTACTGTGACTAAAACTGAGCTTCCTTAAACACAGGGAAGCAAGAGAAATGCTGATTTCATCAAACCCGGTTACATACTCAGAATCTGTACTACTGCGCAAATAGGCAAAACTACTGCGTTCTAAAGGACGTCTCTTTAGGCAAAAAACCCGTTTCCTACGAAGTTGCCCAAATGCATCTCCGAAGTGTGCAACTTGTTCACTGAGTTAGAAAACGTCGAGAAACGGTCGTTTCTGCTAGCCCTGTGCTTCTACACATGTCTTTGCTGAATGGTGAAAGGGCACAGTAATGCACTCTTCTCACAGAAAATACACTGTTTCTAAGGAAATGGGAACACACTGAGGAGACAATTGTGGGAGCTACTGTGACTAACACCGAGCTTCCCTACGCACAGGGAAGCAAGAGAAATGCTGATTTCATCGAACCCAGTTACATACTCAGAATCTTGACTCCTGCGCAAATAGGCAAAACTAGTGCGTTCTAAAGCACGTCTCTTTAGGCAAAAAACCCGTTTCCTACGAAGTTACCCAAATGAGTGTCCGAAGTGTGCAACTTGTTCCCTGACTTAGAAAACGTCGAGAAACGGTCGTTTCTGCTAGCGCTGTGCTTCTACACATGTATTTGCTGAAAGGTGAATGCGCACAGTAATGCACTTTTCTCCCAGCAAATACACTGTTTCTAAGGAAATGGGAACACACTGAAGAGACACTTGTGGGAGCTACTGTGACTAAAACTGAGCTTCCCTACGCACTGGGAAGCAAGAGAAATGCTGATTTCATCAAGCCCAGTTACATACTCAGAATCTGTACTACTGCGCAAATAGGCAAAACCAGTGTATTCTAAAGCACGTCTCTTTAGGCAAAAAACCCTTTTACTACGATGTTGCCCAAATGAGTCTCCGAAGTGTGCAACTTGTTCCCTGAGTTAGAAAACGTCGAGAAACGGTCGTTTCTGCTAGCGCTGTGCTTCTACACATGTATTTGTTGAACGGTGAAAGGGCACAGTAGTGCACTTTTCTCCCAGCAAATAAACTGTTTCTAAGGAAATGGGAACACACTGAGGAGAGACTTTTGGGAGCTACTGTGACTACAACTGAGCTTCCCTACACACAGGGAAGCAAGAGAAATGCTGATTTCATCGAACCCAGTTACATACTCAGAATCTTGACTACTGCGCAAATAGGCAAAACTAGTTCATTCTAAAGCACGTCTCTTTATGCAAAAAAACCGTTTCCTACGCAGTTGCACAAATGCATCTTAGAAGTGTGCAACTTGTTCCCTGAGTTAGAAGACGTCGAGAAACCCTCCTTTCTGCTAGCGCTGTGCTTCTACACATGTCTTTGCTGAACGGTGAAAGGGCACAGTAATGCACTTTTCTCCCCCCAAATACACTGTTTCTAAGGAAATGGGAACACACTGAGGAGACACTTGTGGGAGCTACTGTGACTAAAACTGAACTTCCCTACGCACAGGGAAGCAAGAGAAATTCTGATTTCATCAAACCCAGTTACATACTCACAATCTGTACTACTGCGCAAATAAGCAAAACTAGTGCATTCTAAATCACGTCCCTTTAGGCAAAAAACCCATTTCCTACGAAGTTGCACATATGCATTTCCTCAGTGTGCAACTTGTTCCCTGAGTTAAAAAACATCGAGAAACGGTCGTTTCTGCTAGCGCTATCCTTCTACACATGACTTTCCTGAAGGGTGAAAGGGCACAGTAATGAACTTTTCTCCCAGCAAACACACTGTTTCTAAGGAAATGGGAACACACTGAGGAGACACTTGTGGGAGATACTGTGACTAAAACTGAGCTTCCTTACCCACAGGGAAGCAAGAGAAATGCTGATTTCATCAAACCCGGTTACATACTCAGAATCTGTACTACTGCGCAAATAGGCAAAACTACTGCGTTCTAAAGGACGTCTCTTTAGGCAAAAAACCCGTTTCCTACGAAGTTGCCCAAATGCATCTCCGAAGTGTGCAACTTGTTCACTGAGTTAGAAAACGTCGAGAAACGGTCGTTTCTGCTAGCACTGTGCTTCTACACATGACTTTCCTGAAGGGTGAAAGGGCACAGTAATGAACTTTTCTCCCAGCAAACACACTGTTTCTAAGGAAATGGGAACACACTGAGGAGACACTTGTGGGAGATACTGTGAGTAAAACTGAGCTTCCCGACGCACAGGGAAGCAAGAAAAATGGTGATTTCATCAAACCCAGTTACATACTGAGAATCTGTCCTACTGCGCAAAAAGGCAAAACAGGGCCTTCTAAACCACGTCTCTTTAGGCAAAAAAACCGTTTTCACAAAGTTGCCCAAATGCGTCTGCGAAGTGTGCAACTTGTTCCCTGAGTTAGAAAACTTCGAGAAACGGCCATTTCTGCTAGCGCTGTGCTTCTACACATGTCTTTGCTGAACGGTGAAAGGGCACAGTAATGCACTTTTCTCCCAGCAAATACACTGTTTCTAAGGAAAAGGGAACACACTGAGGAGACACTTGTGGGAGATACTGTGACTAAAACTGAGCTTCCCTACGCACAGGGAAGCAAGAGAAATGCTGATTTCATCAAGCCCAGTTACATACTCATAATCTGTACTACTGCGCAAATAGGCAAAACTAGTGCGTTCTAAAGCACGTCTCTTTAAAAAAAACTCATTTCAGACAAAGTTGCCCAAATGCATCTCAGAAGTGTGCAACTTGTTCCCTGAGTTAGAAAACGTCGAGAAACGGTCGATTCTGCTAGCGCTGTGCTTCTACACATGTATTTGCTGAACGGTGAAAGCGCACAGTAATGCACTTTTCTCCCAGCAAATACACTGTTTCTAAGGAAATGGGAACACACTGAGGAGACACTTGTGGGAGCTACTGTGACTAAAACTGAGCTTCCCTACGCAAAGGGAAGCAAGAGAAATGCTGATTTCATCAAGCCCAGTTACATACTCAGAATCTGTACTACTGCGCAAATAGGCAAACCTAGTGCGTTCTAAAGCACGTCTCTTTAGGCAAAAAACTCATTTCTGACAAAGTTGCCCAAATGCATCTCAGAAGTGTGCAACTTGTTCCCTGAGTTAGAAAACGTCGAGAAACGGTCGTTTCTGCAAGCACTGTGCTTCTACACATGTATTTGTTGAACGGTGAAAGCGCACAGTAATGCACTTTTCCCCGGGCAAATACACAGTTTCTATGGAAATGGGAACACACAGAGGAGACACTTGTGGGAGCTACTGTGACTAAAACTGAGCTTCCCTATGCACAGGGAAGCAAGAGAAATGCTGATTTTCTCAAGCCCAGGTACATACTCAGAATCTGAACTACTGCGCACCTAGGCAAAAGTAGTGAGTTCTACAGCACGTCTCTTTAGGCAAAAAGCTCATTTCTGACAAAGTTGCCCAAATGCATCTCCGAAGTGTGCAACTTGTTCCCTGAGTTAGAAAACGTCGAAAAACGGTCGTTTCTGCTAGCGCAGTGCCTCTACACATGTATTTGCTGCACGGTCAAAGCGCACAGTAATGCACTTTTCTCCCGGCAAATACACTGTTTCTAAGGAAATGGGAACACACTGAGGAGACACTTGTGGGAGCTACTGTGACTAAAACTGAGCTTCCCTACGCACAGGAAAGCAAGAGAAATGCTGATTTCATCAAACCCAGTTATATACTCAGAATCTGTACTACTGCGCAATTAGGCATGTCTCTTTGGGTAAAAACCTCATTTCTGACAAAGTTGCCCAAATGCATCTCAGAAGTGTGCAACTTTTTCCCTGAGTAAGAAAACGTCCCGATACGGTGGTTTCCGCTAGCGCTGTGCTTCTACAAATGTATTTGCTGAATGGTGAAAGCACAGAGTAATGCACTTTTCCCCAGCAAATACACTGCTTCTAAGGAAATGGGAACACACTGAGGAGACACTTGTGGGAGCTACTGTGACTAAAACTGAGCTTCCCTACGCAGAGGGAAGCAAGAGAAATGCTGATTTCATCAAGCCCAGTTACATACTCAGAATCTGTACTACTGCGCAAATAGGCAAAACTAGTGCGTTCTAAAGCACGTCTCTTTAGGCAAAAAACTCATTTCTGACAAAGTTGCCCAAATGCATCTCAGAAGTGTGCAACTTGTTTCCTGAGTTAGAAAACGTCGAGAAACGGTCGTTTCTGCCAGCGCTGTGCTTCTACACATGTATTTGCTGAACGGTGAAAGCGCACAGTAATGCACTTTTCTCCCAGCAAATACACTCTTTCTAAGGAAATGGGAACACACTGAGGAGACACTTGTGGGAGCTACTGTGACTAAAACTGAGCTTCCCTACGCACAGGGAAGCAAGAGAAATGCTGATTTCATCAAGTCAGTTACATACTCAGAATCTGTACTACTGCGCAAATAAGCAAAACTAATGCGTTCTAAAGCACGTCTCTTTAGGCAAAAAACTCATTTCAGAAAAAGTTGCCCAAATGCATCTCAGAAGTGTGCAACTTGTTCCCTGAGTTAGAAAACGTCGAAAAACGGTCGTTTCTGCTAGCACTGTGCTTCTACACATGTATTTGCTGAACGGTCAAAGCGCACAGTAATGCACTTTTCTCCCAGCAAATACACTGTTTCTAAGGAAATGGGAACACACTGAGGAGACACTTGTGGGAGCTACTGTGACTAAAACTGAGCTTCCCTACGCACAGGGAAGCAAGAGAAATGCTGATTTCATCAAACCCAGTTACATACTCAGAATCTGCACTACGGCGCAAATAGGCACGTCTCTTTAGGCAAAAAACTCATTTCTGACAAAGTTGCCCAAAGGCATCTCAGAAGTGTGCAACTTGTTCCCTGAGTTAGAAAACGTCGAGAAACAGTCGTTTCTGCTAGTGCTGTGCTTCTACACATGTATTTGCTGAACACTGAAGGCTCACAGTAATGCACTCTTCGCCCAGCAAATATACTGTTTCTAAGGAAATGGGAACACACTGAGGAGAAACTTGTGGGAGCTACTGTGACTAAAACTGAGCTTCCCTACGCACAGGGAAGCAAGAGAAATGCTGATTTCATCAAGCCCAGTTACATACTCAGAATCTGTACTACTGCGCAAATAGGGATGTCTCTTTAGGCAAATAACTCATTTCTGAGAAAGTTGCCCAAATGCATCTCAGAAGTGTGCATCTTGTTCCCTGAGTTAGAAAACGTCGAAAAACGGTTTTTTCTGCTAGCGCTGTGCTTCTACACATGTATTTGCTGAACGGTGAAAGCGCACAGTAATGCACTTTTCTCCCAGCAAATACACTGTTTCTAAGGAAATGGGAACACACTGAGGAGACACTTGTGGGAGCTACTGTGACTAAAACTGAGCTTCCCTACGCACAGGGAAGCAAGTGAAATGCTGATTTCATCAAGCCCAGTTACATACTCAGTATCTGTACTACTGCGCAAATAGGCAAAACTAGTGCGTTCTACAGCACGTCTCTTTAGGCAAAAAACTCATTTCTGACAGAGTTGCCCAAATGCATCTCAGAAGTGTGCAACTTGTTCTCTGACTTAGAAAACGTCGATAAATGGTCGTTTCTGCTAGCGCTCTGCTTCTACACATGTATTTGCTGAACGGTGAAAGCGCACAGTAATGCACTTTTCTCCCAGCAAATACACTGTTTCTAAGGAAATGGGAACACACTGGGGAGACACTTGTGGTAGCTACTGTGACTAAAACTGAGCTTCCCTACGCACAGGGAAGCAAGAGAAATGCTGATTTCATCAAGCCCTGTTACATACTCAGAATCTGTACTACTGCGCAAATAGGCAAAACTAGTGCGTTCTACTGCAAGTCTCTTTAGGCAAAAAACACATTTCAGACAAAGTTGCCCAAATGCATCTCAGAAGTGTGCAACTTGTTCCCTGAGTTAGAAAACGTCGAGAAATGGTCGTTTCTGCTAGCGCTGTGCTTCTACACATGTATTTGCTGAACGGTGAAAGCGCACAGTAATGCACTTTTCTCCCAGCAAATACACTGTTTCTAAGGAAATTGGAACACACTGAGGAGACATTTGTGGGAGCTACTGTGATGAAAACTGAGCTTCCCTACGCACAGGGAAGCAAGAGAAATGCTGATTTCATCAAACCCAGTTACATACTCAGAATCTGTACTACGGCGCAAATAGGCACGTCTCTTTAGGCAAAAAACTCATTTCTGACAAAGTTGCCCAAATGCATCTCAGAAGTGTTCAACTTGTTCCCTGAGTTAGAAAATTTCGAGAAACGGTCGTTTCTGCTAGGGCTGTGCTTCTACACATGTATTTATTGAACACTGAAGGCACACAGTAATGCACTTTTCTCCCAGCAAATATACTGTTTCTAAGAAATGGGAACACACTGAGGAGACACTTGTGGGAGCTACTGTGACTAAAAGTGAGCTTCCCCACGCACAGGGTAGAAAGAGAATTGCTGATTTCATCAAGCCCAGTTACATACTCAGAAACTGTACTACTGCGCAAATAGGCATGTATCTTTAGGCAAAAAACTCATTTCTGACAAAGTTTCCCAAATGCATCTCAGAAGTGTGCAACTTGTTCCCTGAGTTAGAAAACGTCGAGAAATGGTCGTTTCTGCTAGCGCTGTACTTCTACACATGTATTTGCTGAACGGTGAAAGCACACAGTAATGCACTTTTCTCTCAGCAAATACACTGTTTCTAAGGAAATGGGAACACACTGAGGAGACACATGTGGGAGCTACTGTGACTAAAACTGAGCTTCCCTACGCAGAGGGAAGCAAGAGAAATGCTGATTTCATCAAACCCATTTACATACTCAGAATCTGCACTACGGCGCAAATAGGCACGTCTCTTCAGGCAAAAAACTCATTTCTGACAAAGTTGCCCAAATGCATCTCAGAAGTGTGCAACTTGTTCCCTGAGTTAGAAAACGTCGAGAAACGGTCGTTTCTGCTAGGGCTGTGCTTCTACACATGTATTTGCTGAACACTGAAGGCTCACAGTAATGCACTCTTCGCCCAGCAAATATACTGTTTCTAAGGAAATGGGAACACACTGAGGAGAAACTTGTGGGAGCTACTGTGACTAAAACTGAGCTTCCCTACGCACAGGGAAGCAAGAGAAATGCTGATTTCATCAAGCCCATTTACATACTCAGAATCTGTACTACTGCGCAAATAGGCATGTCTCGTTAGGCAAAAAACTCATTTCTGACAAAGTTGCCCAAATGCATCTCAGAAGTGTGCATCTTGTTCCCTGAGTTAGAAAACGTCGAGGAACGGTTTTTTCTGCTAGCGCTGTGCTTCTACACATGTATTTGCTGAACGGTGAAAGCGCACAGTAATGCACTTTTCTCCCAGCAAATACACTGTTTCTAAGGAAATGGGAACACACTGAGGAGACACTTGTGGGAGCTACTGTGACTAAAACTGGGTTTCCCTACGCACAGGGAAGCAAGAGAAATGCTGATTTCATCAAGCCCAGTTACATACTCAGAATCTGTACTACTGTGAAAATAGGCAAAACTAGTGCGTTCTAAAGCAAGTCTCTTTAGGCAAAAAACTCATTTCTGACAAAGTTGCCCAAAGGCATCTCAGAAGTGTGCAACTTGTTCCCTGAGTTATAAAACGTCGAGAAACGGTCGTTTCTGCTAGCGCTGTGCTTCTACACATGTATTTGCTGAACGGTGAAAGCGCACAGTAATACACTTTTCTCCCAGCAAATACACTGTTTCTAAGTAAATGGGAAAACACTGAGGAGACTCTTGTGGGAGCTACTGTGACTAAAACTGAGCTTCCCTACGCACAGGGAAGCAAGAGAAATGCTGATTTCATCAAGCCCAGTTACATACTCAGAATCTGTACTACTGCGCACGTAGGCAAAACTAGTGCGTTGTAAAGCACGTCTCTTTAGGCAAAAAACTCATTTCAGACAAAGTTGCCCAAATGCATCTCAGAAGTGTGCAACTTGTTCCTTGAGTTAGAAAACGTCGAGAAACGGTCGATTCTGCTAGCGTTGTGCTTCTACACATGTATTTGCTGAACGTTGAAAGCGCACAGTAATGCACTCTTCTCCCACCAAATACACTGTTTCTAAGGATATTGGAACACACTGAGGAGACATTTGTGGGAGCTACTGTGACTAAAACTGAGCTTCCCTACGCAGAGGGAAGCAAGAGAAATGCTGATTTCATCAAGCCCAGTTACATACTCAGAATCTGTACTACTGCGCAAATAGACAAAACTAGTGCGTTCTAAAGCACGTCTCTTTAGGCAAAAAACTCATTTCTGATAAAGTTGTCCAAATGCATCTCAGAAGTGTGCAACTTGTTCCCTGAGTTAGAAAACGTCGAGAAACGGTCGTTTCTGCTAGCGCTGTGCTTCTACACATGTATTTGCTCTACGGTGAAAGCACACAGTAATACACTTTTCTCCCAGCAAATACACTGTTTCTAAGGAAATGGGAACACACTGAGGAGACACTAGTGGGAGCTACTGTGACTAAAACTGAGCTTACCTATGCGCAGGGAAGTAAGAGAAATGCTGATTTCATCAAGCCCAGTTACATACTCAGAATCTGTACTACTGCGCAAATAGGCAAAATTAGTGCATTCTAAAGCACGTCTCTTTAGGCAAAAAACTCATTTCTGACAAAGTTGCCTAGTGCATCTAGAAGTGTGCACCCTGTTCCTTGAGTTAGAAAACGTCGAGAAACGGTCGTTTCTGCTAGCGCTGTGCTTCTACACATGTATTTGCTGAACGGTGAAAGTGCACAGTAATGCACTTTTCTTCCAGCAAATACACTGTTTCTAAGGAAATGGGAACACTCTGAGGAGACACTTGTGGGAGCTACTGTGACTAAAACTGAGCTTCCCTATGCACAGGGAAGAAAGAGAAATGCTGATTACATCAAGCCCAGTTACATACTCAGAATCTGTACTACTGCGCAAATAGGCATGTCTCTTTAGGCAAAAAACTCATTTCTGACAAAGTTGCCCAAATGCATCTCAAAAGTGTGCATCTTGTTCCCTGAGTTAGAAAACGTCGAGAAACGGTCTTTTCTGCTAGCGCTGTGCCTCTACACATGTATTTGCTGAATGGTGAAAGCGCAGAGTAATACAATTTTCTCCCAGCAAATACACTGTTTCTAAGGAAATGGGAACACACTTAGGAAACACTTGTGGGAGCTACTGTGACTAAAACTGAGCTTCCCTACGCAGAGGGAAGCAAGAGAAATGCTGATTTCATCAAGTCAGTTACATACTCAGAATCTGTACTACTGCGCAAATAGGCAAAATTAGTGCGTTCTAAAGCACGTCTCTTTAGGCAAAAAACTCATTTCTGACAAAGTTGCCCAAATGTATCTCAGAAGTGTGCAACTTGTTCCCTGAGTTAGAAAACGTCGAGAAACGGTCGTTTCTGCTAGCGCTCTGCTTCTACACATGTATTTGCTGAACGGTGAAAGCGCACAGTAATGCACTTTTCTCCCAGCAAATACATTGTTTCTAAGGAAATGGGAACACACTGAGGAGACACTTGTGGGAGCTACTGTGACTAAAACTGAGCTTCCCTACACACAGGGAAGCAAGGAAATGCTGATTTCATCAAGCCCAGTTACATACACAGAATCTGTACTACTGCGCAAATAGGCAAAACTAGTGCGTTCTAAAGCACGTCTCTTTAGCAGAAAACTCATTTCTGACAAAGTTGCCCAAATGTATCTCAGAAGTGTGCAACTTGTTCCCTGAGTTAGAAAACATCGAGAAACGGTCGTTTCTGCTAGCGCTGTGCTTCTACACATGTATTTGCTGAACGGTGAAAGCGCAAAGTAATGCACTTTTTCCCAGCAAATACACTGTTTCTAAGGAAATGGGAACACACTGAGGAGACACTTGTGGGAGCTACTGTGACTAAAACTGAGCTTCCCTACGCACAGGGAAGCAAGAGAAATGCTGATTTCATCAAGCCCAGTTACATACTCAGAATCTGTACTACTGCGCAAATAGGCATGTCTCTTTAGGCAAAAAACTCATTTTTGACAAAGTTGCCCAAATGCATCTCAGAAGTGTGCAACTTGTTCCCTGAGTTATAAAACGTTGAGAAACGGTCGTTTCTGCTAGCGATGTGCTTCTACACATGTATTTGCTGAACGAGGAAAGCGCACAGTAATGCATTTTCTCCCAGCAAATACACTGTTCCTAAGGAAATGGGAACACACTGAGGAGACACTTGTGGGAGCTACTGTGACTAAAACTGAGCTTCCCTATGCACAGGGAAGCAAGAGAAAAGCTGATTTCATCAAGCCCAGTTACATACTCAGAATCTGTACTACTGCGCAAGTAGGCATGTCTCTTTAGGCAAAAAATTCGTTTCTGACAAATTGCCCAAATGCATCTCCGAAGTGTGCAACTTGTTCCCTGAGTTAGAAAACATCGAGAAACGGTCGTTTCTGCTAGCGCTGTGCTTCTACACATGTATTTGCTGAACGGTGAAAGCAGACTTTAATGCACTTTTCTCTCAGCAAATACACTGTTTCTAAGGAAATGGGAACACACTGAAGAGACACTTGTGGGAGCTACTGTGACTAAAACTGAGCTTTCCTATGCACAGGGAAGCCAGAGAAATGCTGATTTCATCATGCCCAGTTACATACTCAGAATCTGTACTACTGCGCAAATAGGCAAAACTAGTGCGTTTTAAAGCACGTCTTGAGGAAAAAAACTCATTTCTGAAAATGTTGCCCAGTGTATTTAGAAGTGTGCAAATTGTTCCCTGAGTTAGAAAACGTCGAGAAACGTTCCTTTCTCCTAGCGCTGTGCTTCTACACATGTATTTGCTGATCGGTGAAAGCGCACAGTAATGCACTTATCTCCCAGTAAATACATTGTTTCTAAGGAAATGGGAACACACTGAGGAGACACTTGTGGGTGCTACTCTGACTAAAACTGAGCTTCCTTCCGCACAGGGAAGCAAGAGAAATGCTGATTTCATCAAGCCCCGTTACATACTCAGAATCTGTACTACTGCGCAAATAGGCATGTCTCTTTAGGCAAAAAACTCATTTCTTACAAAGTTGCCCAAGTGCATATCCGAAGTGTGCAACTTATTCTCTGAGTTAGAAAACCTCGAGAAACGGTCGTTTCTGCTAGCGCTGTGCTTCTACACATGTATTTGCTGAACGGTGAAAGCGCACAGTAATGCACTTTTCTCCCAGCAAATACACTGTTTCTATGGAAATGAGAACACACTGAGGAGACACTTGTGGGAGCTACTGTGACTAAAACTGAGCTTCCCTACGCGCAGGAAAGCAAGAGAAATGCTGATTTCATCAAGCCCAGTTACATACTCAGAATCTGTACTACTGAGCAAATAGGCAAAACTAGTGCGTTCTAAAGCACGTCTCTTTAGGCAAAAAACTCATTTCTGACAAAGTTGCCCAGTGCATCTAGAAGTGTGCAAATTGTTCCCTGAGTTAGAAAACGTCGAGAAACGGTCGTTTCTGCTAGCGCTGTGCTTCTACACATGTATTTGCTCTACGGTGAAAGCACACAGTAATACACTTTTCTCCCAGCAAATACACTGTTTCTAAGGAAATGGGAACACTCTGAGGAGACACTTGTGGGAGCTACTGTGACTAAAACTGAGCTTCCCTATGCACAGGGAAGCAAGAGAAATGCTGATTACATCAAGCCCAGTTACATACTCAGAATCTGTACTACTGCGCAAATAGGCATGTCTCTTTAGGCAAAAAACTCATTTCTGACAAAGTTGCCCAAATGCATCTCAAAAGTGTGCATCTTGTTCCCTGAATTAGAAAACGTGGAGAAACGGTCTTTTCTGCTAGCGCTGTGCCTCTACACATGTATTTGCTGAACGGTGAAAGCGCACAGTAATACACTTTTCTCCCAGCAAATACACTGTTTCTATGGAAATGGGAACACACTTCAGAGACACTTGTGGGAGCTACTGTGACTAAAACTGAGCGTCCCTACGCACAGGGAAGCAAGGAAATGCTGATTCCATCAAGCCCAGTTACATACTCAGAATCTGTACTACTGCGCAAATAGGCAAAACTAGTGCGTTCTAAAGCACGTCTCTTTAGCAAAAAACTCATTTCAGACAAAGATGCCCAAATGCATCTGAAAAGTGTGCAACTTGTTCCCTGAGTTAGAAAACGTCGAAAAACGGTCGTTTCTGCTAGCGCTGTGCTTCTACACATGTATTTGCTGAACGGTGAAAGCGCACAGTAATACACTTTTCTCCCAGCAAATGCAGTGTTTCTAAGAAAATAGGAACACACTGAGCAGACACTGTGGGAGCTACTGTGACTAAAACTGAGCTTCCCTATGCACAGGGAAGCAAGAGAAATGCTGTTTTCATCAAGCCCAGTTACATACTCAGAATCTGTACTACGGCGCAAATAGGCACGACTCTTTAGGCAAAAAACTCATTTCTGACAAAGTTGCCCAAATGTATCTCAGAAGTGTGCAACTTGTTCCCTGAGTTAGAAAACATCGAGAAACGGTCGTTTCTGCTAGCGCTGTGCTTCTACACATGTATTTGCTGAACGGTGAAAGCGCAAAGTAATGCACTTTTTCCCAGCAAATACACTGTTTCTAAGGAAATGGGAACACACTGAGGAGACACTTGTGGGAGCTACTGTGACTAAAACTGAGCTTCCCTACGCACAGGGAAGCAAGAGAAATGCTGATTTCATCAAGCCCAGTTACATACTCAGAATCTGTACTACTGCGCAAATAGGCATGTCTCTTTAGGCAAAAAACTCATTTCTGACAAAGATGCCCAAATGCATCTCAGAAGTGTGCAACTTGTTCCCTAGTTAGAAAACTTCGAGAAACAGTCGTTTCTGCTAGCGCTGTGCTTCTACACATGTATTTGCTGAACGGTGAAAGCACACAGTAATGCACTTTTCTCCCAGCAAATACACTGTTTCTAAGGAAATGGGAACACACTGAGGAGACACTTGTGGGAGCTACTGTGACTAAAACTGAGCTTCCCTATGCACAGGGAAGCAAGAGAAATGCTGATTTCATCAAGCCCAGTTACATACTCAGAATCTGTACTACTGCGCTAATAGGCACGTCTCTTTAGGCAAAAAACTCATTTCTGACAAAGTTGCCCAAATGCATCTCCGAAGTGTGCAACTTGTTCCCTGAGTTAGAAAACGTCGAGAAACGGTCGTTTCTGCTAGCACTGTGCTTCTACACATGTATTTGCTGAACGGTGAAAGCGCACACTAATGCACTTTTCTCCCAGCAAATACACTGTTTCTAAGGAAATGGGATCACACTGAGAAGACACGTGTGGGAGCTACTGTGTCTAAAACTGAGCTTCCCTACGCACAGGGAAGCAAGAGAAATGCTGATTTCATCAAGCCCAGTTACATAATCAGAATCTGTACTACTGCGCAAATAGGCAAAACTAGTGCATTCTAAAGCACGTCTCTTTAGGCAAAAAACTCATTTCTGATAAAGTTGCCCAAATGCATCTCAAAAGTGTGCAACTTGTTCCCTGAGTTAGAAAATGTCGAGAAACGGTCGTTTCTGCTAGCGCTGTGCTTCTACACATGTATTTGCTGAACGGTGAAAGCGCACAGTAATGCACTTTTCTCCCAGCAAATACACTGTTACTAAGGAAATGGGAACACACTGAGGAGACACTTGTGGGAGCTACTGTGACTAAAACTGAGCTTCCCTACGCAGAGGGAAGCAAGAGAAATGCTGATTTTATCAAGCCCAGTTACATACTCAGAATCTGTACTACTGCGCACATAGGCAAAACTAGTGCGTTCTAAAGCACGTCTCTTTAGCCAAAAAACTCTTTTCTGACAAAGTTGCCCAAATGCATCTCAGAAGTGTGCAACTTGTTCCCTGATTTAGAAAACTTCGAGAAATGGTCGTTTCTGCTAGCGCTATGCTTCCACACATGTATTTGCTGAACGGTGAAAGCGCACATTAATGCACTTTTTTCCCAGCGAATAAATACACTGTTTCTAAGGAAATGGGAACACACTGAGGAGACACTTGAGAGAGATACTGTGACTAAAACTGAGCTTCCCTCCGCACAGGAAAGCAAGAGAAATGCTGATTTCATCAAGCCCAGTTACAGACTCATAATCTGTACTACTGCGCAAATAAACAAAACTAGGGCATTCTAAAGCACATCTCTTTAGGCAAAAAACTCATTTTTGACAAAGTTGCCCTAATGCATCTCAGAAGTGTGCAACTTGTTCCCTGAGTTATAAAACGTTGAGAAACGGTCGTTTCTGCTAGCGATGTGCTTCTACACATGTATTTGCTGAACCGGGAAAGCGCACAGTAATGCACTTTTCTCCCAGCAAATACACTGTTTCTAAGGAAATGGGAACACACTGAGGAGACACTTGTGGGAGCTACTGTGACTAAAACTGAGCTTCCCTATGCACAGGGAAGCAAGAGAAAAGCTGATTTCATCAAGCCCAGTTACATACTCAGAATCTGTACTACTGCGCAAATAGGCATGTCTCTTTAGGCAAAAAACTCGTTTCTGACAAATTGCCCAAATGCATCTCCGAAGTGTGCAACTTGTTCCCTGAGTTAGAAAACATCGAGAAACGGTCGTTTCTGCTAGCGCTGTGCTTCTACACATGTATTTGCTGAACGGTGAAAGCGCAAAGTAATGCACTTTTTCCCAGCAAATACACTGTTTCTAAGGAAATGGGAACACACTGAGGAGACACTTGTGGGAGCTACTGTGACTAAAACTGAGCTTCCCTACGCACAGGGAAGCAAGAGAAATGCTGATTTCATCAAGCCCAGTTACATACTCAGAATCTGTACTACTGCGCAAATAGGCATGTCTCTTTAGGCAAAAAACTCATTTCTGACAAAGATGCCCAAATGCATCTCAGAAGTATTCAACTTGTTCCCTGAGTTAGAAAACTTCGAGAAACAGTCGTTTCTGCTAGCGGTGTGCTTCTACACACGTATTTGCTGAACGGTGAAAGCACACAGTAATGCACTTTTCTCCCAGCAAATACACTGTTTCTAAGGAAATGGGAACACACTGAGGAGACACTTGTGGGAGCTACTGTGACTAAAACTGAGCTTCCCTACGCACAGGGAAGCAAGAGAAATGCTGATTTCATCAAGCCCAGTTACATACTCAGAATCTGTACTACTGCGCTAATAGGCACGTCTCTTTAGGCAAAAAACTCATTTCTGACAAAGTTGCCCAAATGCATCTCCGAAGTGTGCAACTTGTTCCCTGAGTTAGAAAACGTCGAGAAACGGTCGTTTTTGCTAGCACTGTGCTTCTACACATGTATTTGCTGAACGGTGAAAGCGCACACTAATGCACTTTTCTCCCAGCAAATACACTGTTTCTAAGGAAATGGGATCACACTGAGAAGACACGTGTGGGAGCTACTGTGTCTAAAACTGAGCTTCCCTACGCACAGGGAAGCAAGAGAAATGCTGATTTCATCAAGCCCAGTTACATACTCCGAATCTGTACTACTGCGCAAATAGGCAAAACTAGTGCGTTCTAAAGCACGTCTCTTTAGCCAAAAAACTCATTTCTGACAAAGTTGCCCAAATGCATCTCAGAAGTGTGCAACTTGTTCCCTGATTTAGAAAACTTCGAGAAATGTTCGTTTCTGCTAGCGCTATGCTTCCACACATGTATTTGCTGAACGGTGAAAGCGCACATTAATGCACTTTTTTCCCAGCGAATAAATACACTGTTTCTAAGGAAATGGGAACACACTGAGGAGACACTTGAGAGAGATACTGTGACTAAAACTGAGCTTCCCTCCGCACAGGAAAGCAAGAGAAATGCTGATTTCATCAAGCCCAGTTACATACTCAGAATCTGTACTACTGCGCAAATAGGCAAAATTAGTGCATTCTAAAGCACGTCTCTTTAGGCAAAAAACTCATTTCTGGCAAAGTTGCCTAGTGCATCTAGAAGTGTGCACCTTGTTCCTTGAGTTAGAAAACGTCGAGAAACGGTCGTTTCTGCTAGCGCTGTGCTTCTACACATGTATTTGCTGAACGGTGAAAGCGCACAGTAATGCACTTTTTTTCCAGCAAATACACTGTTTCTAAGGAAATGGGAACACTCTGAGGAGACACTTGTGGGAGCTACTGTGACTAAAACTGAGCTTCCCTATGCACAGGGAAGCAAGAGAAATGCTGATTACATCAAGCCCAGTTACATACTCAGAATCTGTACTACTGCGCAAATAGGCATGTCTCTTTAGGCAAAAAACTCATTTCTGACAAAGTTGCCCAAATGCATCTCAAAAGTGTGCATCTTGTTCCCTGAATTAGAAAACGTCGAGAAACGGTCTTTTCTGCTAGCGCTGTGCCTCTACACATGTATTTGCTGAACGGTGAAAGCGCACAGTAAACACTTTTCTCCCAGCAAATACACTGTTTCTATGGAAATGGGAACACACTTCAGAGACACTTGTGGGAGCTACTGTGACTAAAACTGAGCGTCCCTACGCACAGGGAAGGAAGGAAATGCTGATTCCATCAAGCCCAGCTACATACTCAGAATCTGTACTACTGCGCAAATAGGCAAAACTAGTGCGTTCTAAAGCACGTCTCTTTAGCAAAAAACTCATTTCAGACAAAGTTGCCCAAATGCATCTGAAAAGTGTGCAACTTGTTCCCTGAGTTAGAAAACGTCGAGAAACGGTCGTTTCTGCTAGCACTGTGCTTCTACACATGTATTTGCTGAACGGTGAAAGCGCACACTAATGCACTTTTCTCCCAGCAAATACACTGTTTCTAAGGAAATGGGATCACACTGAGAAGACACGTGTGGGAGCTACTGTGTCTAAAACTGAGCTTCCCTACGCACAGGGAAGCAAGAGAAATGCTGATTTCATCAAGCCCAGTTACATACTCAGAATCTGTACTACTGCGCAAATAGGCAAAACTAGTGCGTTCTAAAGCACGTCTCTTTAGCCAAAAAACTCATTTCTGACAAAGTTGCCCAAATGCATCTCAGAAGTGTGCAACTTGTTCCCTGATTTAGAAAACTTCGAGAAATGGTCGTTTCTGCTAGCGCTATGCTTCCACACATGTATTTGCTGAACGGTGAAAGCGCACATTAATGCACTTTTTTCCCAGCGAATAAATACACTGTTTCTAAGGAAATGGGAACACACTGAGGAGACACTTGAGAGAGATACTGTGACTAAAACTGAGCTTCCCTCCGCACAGGAAAGCAAGAGAAATGCTGATTTCATCAAGCCCAGTTACATACTCAGAATCTGTACTACTGCGCAAATAGGCAAAATTAGTGCATTCTAAAGCACGTCTCTTTAGGCAAAAAACTCATTTCTGACAAAGTTGCCTAGTGCATCTAGAAGTGTGCACCTTGTTCCTTGAGTTAGAAAACGTCGAGAAATGGTCGTTTCTGCTAGCGCTGTGCTTCTACACATGTATTTGCTGAACGGTGAAAGCGCACAGTAATGCACTTTTTTTCCAGCAAATACACTGTTTCTAAGGAAATGGGAACACTCTGAGGAGACACTTGTGGGAGCTACTGTGACTAAAACTGAGCTTCCCTATGCACAGGGAAGCAAGAGAAATGCTGATTACATCAAGCCCAGTTACATACTCAGAATCTGTACTACTGCGCAAATAGGCATGTCTCTTTAGGCAAAAAACTCATTTCTGACAAAGTTGCCCAAATGCATCTCAAAAGTGTGCATCTTGTTCCCTGAATTAGAAAACGTCGAGAAACGGTCTTTTCTGCTAGCGCTGTGCCTCTACACATGTATTTGCTGAACGGTGAAAGCGCACAGTAAACACTTTTCTCCCAGCAAATACACTGTTTCTATGGAAATGGGAACACACTTCAGAGACACTTGTGGGAGCTACTGTGACTAAAACTGAGCGTCCCTACACACAGGGAAGGAAGGAAATGCTGATTCCATCAAGCCCAGCTACATACTCAGAATCTGTACTACTGCGCAAATAGGCAAAACTAGTGCGTTCTAAAGCACGTCTCTTTAGCAAAAAACTCATTTCAGACAAAGTTGCCCAAATGCATCTGAAAAGTGTGCAACTTGTTCCCTGAGTTAGAAAACGTCGAAAAACCGTCGTTTCTGCTAGCGCTGTGCTTCTACACATGTATTTGCTGAACGGTGAAAGCGCACAGTAATACACTTTTCTCCCAGCAAATGCAGTGTTTCTAAGAAAATGGGAACACACTGAGCAGACACTGTGGGAGCTACTGTGACTAAAACTGAGTTTCCCTACGCACAGGGAAGCAAGAGAAATGCTGTTTTCATCAAGCCCAGTTACATACTCAGAATCTGTACTACGGCGCAAATAGGCACGGCTCTTTAGGCAAAAAACTCATTTCTGTCAAAGTTGCCCAAATGTATCTCAGAAGTGTGCAACTTGTTCCCTGAGTTAGAAAACATCGAGAAACGGTCGTTTCTGCTAGCGCTGTGCTTCTACACATGTATTTGCTGAACGGTGAAAGCGCAAAGTAATGCACTTTTTCCCAGCAAATACACTGTTTCTAAGGAAATGGGAACACACTGAGGAGACACTTGTGGGAGCTACTGTGACTAAAACTGAGCTTCCCTACGCAAAGGGAAGCAAGAGAAATGCTGATTTCATCAAGCCCAGTTACATACTCAGAATCTGTACTACTGCGCAAATAGGCAAAAGTAGTGCGTTCTAAAGCACGTCTCTTTAGGCAAAAAACTCATTTCTGATAAAGTTGCCCAAATGCATATCAAAAGTGTGCAACTTGTTCCCTGAGTTAGAAAATGTCGAGAAACGGTCGTTTCTGCTAGCGCTGTGCTTCTACACATGTATTTGCTGAACGGTGAAAGCGCACAGTAATGCACTTTTCTCCCAGCAAATACACTGTTACTAAGGAAATGGGAACACACTGAGGAGACACTTGTGGGAGCTACTGTGACTAAAACTGAGCTTCCCTACGCAGAGGGAAGCAAGAGAAATGCTGATTTTATCAAGCCCAGTTACATACTCAGAATCTGTACTACTGCGCACATAGGCAAAACTAGTGCGTTCTAAAGCACGTCTCTTTAGCCAAAAAACTCATTTCTGACAAAGTTGCCCAAATGCATCTCAGAAGTGTGCAACTTGTTCCCTGATTTAGAAAACTTCGAGAAATGGTCGTTTCTGCTAGCGCTATGCTTCCACACATGTATTTGCTGAACGGTGAAAGCGCACATTAATGCACTTTTTTCCCAGCCAATAAATACACTGTTTCTAAGGAAATGGGAACACACTGAGGAGACACTTGAGAGAGATACTGTGACTAAAACTGAGCTTCCCTCCGCACAGGAAAGCAAGAGAAATGCTGATTTCATCAAGCCCAGTTACAGACTCATAATCTGTACTACTGCGGAAATAGGCAAAACTAGTGCATTCTAAAGCACATCTCTTTAGGCAAAAAACTCATTTTTGACAAAGTTGCCCTAATGCATCTCAGAAGTGTGCAACTTGTTCCCTGAGTTATAAAACGTTGAGAAACGGTCGTTTCTGCTAGCGATGTGCTTCTACACATGTATTTGCTGAACGGTGAAAGCGCACAGTAATGCACTTTTCTCCCAGCAAATACACTGTTTCTAAGGAAATGGGAACACACTGAGGAGACACTTGTGGGAGCTACTGTGACTAAAACTGAGCTTCCCTATGCACAGGGAAGCAAGAGAAAAGCTGATTTCATCAAGCCCAGTTACATACTCAGAATCTGTACTACTGCGCAAATAGGCATGTCTCTTTAGGCAAAAAACTCGTTTCTGACAAATTGCCCAAATGCATCTCCGAAGTGTGCAACTTGTTCCCTGAGTTAGAAAACATCGAGAAACGGTCGTTTCTGCTAGCGCTGTGCTTCTACACATGTATTTGCTGAACGGTGAAAGCAGACTTTAATGCACTTTTCTCTCAGCAAATACACTCTTTCTAAGGAAATGGGAACACACTGAAGAGACACTTGTGGGAGCTACTGTGACTAAAACTGAGCTTCCCTACGCAGAGGGAAGCCAGAGAAATGCTGATTTCATCATGCCCAGTTACATACTCAGAATCTGTACTACTGCGCAAGTAGGCAAAACTAGTGCGTTTTAAAGCACGTCTTTAGGCAAAAAACTCATTTCTGATAATGTTGCCCAGTGTATCTAGAAGTGTGCAAATTGTTCCCTGAGTTAGCAAACGTCGAGAAACGTTCGTTTCTCCTAGCGCTCTGCTTAAACACATGTATTTGCTGATCGGTGAAAGCGCACAGTAATGCACTTATCTCCCAGCAAATACACTGTTTCTAAGGAAATGGGAACACACTGAGGAGACACTTGTGGGTGCTACTGTGACTAAAACTGAGCTTTCTTCCGCACAGGGAAGCAAGAGAAATGCTGATTTCATCAATCCCCGTTACATACTCAGAATCTGTACTACTGCGCAAATAGGCATGTCTCTTTAGGCAAAAAACTCATTTCTTACAAAGTTGCCCAAGTGCATCTCAGAAGTGTGCAACTTATTCCCTGAATTAGAAAACGTCGAGAAACAGTCGTTTCTGCTAGCGCTCTGCTTCTACACATGTATTTGCTCTACGGTGAAAGCACACAGTAATACACTTTTCTCCCAGCAAATACACTGTTTCTAAGGAAATGGGAACACACTGAGGAGACACTTGTGGGAGCTACTGTGACTAAAACTGAGCTTACCTATGCACAGGGAAGCAAGAGAAATTCTGATTTCATCAAGCCCAGTTACATACTCAGAATCTGTACTACTGCGCAAATAGGCAAAATTAGTGCATTCTAAAGCACGTTTCTTTAGGCAAAAAACTCATTTCTGACAAAGTTGCCTAGTGCATCTAGAAGTATGCACCTTGTTCCTTGAGTTAGAAAACGTCGAGAAACGGTCGTTTCTCCTAGCGCTGTGCTTCTACACATGTATTTGCTGAACGGTGAAAGCGCACAGTAATGCACTTTTCTTCCAGCAAATACACTGTTTCTAAGGAAATGGGAACACTCTGAGGAGACACTTGTGGGAGCTACTGTGACTAAAACTGAGCTTCCCTATGCACAGGGAAGCAAGAGAAATGCTGATTACATCAAGCCCAGTTACATACTCAGAATCTGTACTACTGCGCAAATAGGGATGTCTCTTTAGGCAAAAAACTCATTTCTGACAAAGTTGCCCAAATGCATCTCAGAAGTGTGCAACTTGTTCCCTGAGTTAGAAAACGCCGAGAAACGGTCGTTTCTGCTAGCGCTGTGCTTCTACACATGTATTTCCTGAACGGGGAAAGCCCATAGTAATGCACTTTTTTCACAGCAAATACACTGTTTCTAAGGAAATGGGAACAAACTACGGAGACACCTGTGGGAGCCACTGTGACTAAAACTGACCTTCCCAATGCACAGGGAAGCAAGAGAAATGCTGATTTCATCAAGCCCAATTACATACTCAGAATCTGTACTACTGCGCAAATAGGCAAAACTAGTGCGTTCTAAAGCACGTCTCTTTAGGCAAAAAACTCATTTCTGACAAAGTTGCCCAAATGAATCTCAGAAGTGTGCAACTTGTTCCCTGAGTTAGAAAACGTTGAGAAACGGTCGTTTCTGCTAGAGCTGTGCTTCTACACATGTATTTGCTGAACGGTGAAAGCACACAGTAATGCACTTTTCTCCCAGCAAACACACTATTTCTAAGGAAATGGGAACAAACTAAGGAGACACTTGTGGGAGCCACTGTGACTAAAACTGACCTTCCCTACGCACAGGGAAGCAAGAGAAATGCTGATTTCATCAAGCCCAGTTACATACTCAGAATCTGTACTACTGCGCAAATTGGCACGTCTCTTTTGGCCAAAAACTCATTTCTGACAAAGTTGCCCAAATGCATCTCAGAAGTGTGCAACTTGTTCCCTGAGTTAGAAAACGTCGAGAAACAGTCATTTCTGCTAGCGCTGTGCTTCTACACATGTATTTGCTGAACGGTGAAAGCGCACAGTAATGCACTTTTCTCCCAGCAAATACACTGTTTCTAAGGAAATGGGAACAAACTAAGGAGACACTTGTGGGAGCCACTGTGACTAAAACTGACCTTCCCTATGCACAGGGAAGCAAGAGAAATGCTGATTTCATCAAGCCCAATTACATACGCAGAATCTGTACTACTGCGCAAATAGGCAAAACTAGTGCGTTCTTGAGCACGTCTCTTTAGGCAAAAAACTCATTTCTGACAAAGTTTCCCAAATGAATCTCAGAAGTGTGCAACTTGTTCCCTGAGTTAGAAAACGTTGAGAAACGGTCGTTTCTGCTAGCACTGTGCTTCTACACATGTATTTGCTGAACGGTGAAAGCACACAGTAATGCACTTTTCTCCCAGCAAATACACTGTTTCTAAGGAAATGGGAACAAACTGAGGAGACACTTGTGGGAGCCACTGTGACTAAAACTGACATTCCCTATGCACAGGGAAGCAAGAGAAATGCTGATTTCATCAAGCCCAATTACATTCTCAGAATCCGTACTACTGCGGAAATAGGCAAAACTAGTGCGTTCTAAAGCACGTCTCTTTAGGCAAAAACCTCATTTCTGACAAAGTTGCCCAAATGAATCTCAGAAGTGTGCAACTTGTTCCCTGAGTTAGAAAACGTTGAGAAACGGTCGTTTCTGCTAGAGCTGTGCTTCTACACATGTATTTGCTGAACGGTGAAAGCACACAGTAATGCACTTTTCTCCCAGCAAACACACTGTTTCTAAGGAAATGGGAACAAACTAAGGAGACACTTGTGGGAGCCACTGTGACTAAAACTGACCTTCCCTATGCACAGGGAAGCAAGAGAAATGCTGATTTCATCAAGCCCAGTTACATACTCAGAATCTGTACTACTGCGGAATTAGGCATGTCTCTTCAGGCAAAAAACTCATTTCTGACAAAGTTGCCCAAATACATCTCAGAAGTGTGCAACTTGTTCCCTGAGTTAGAAAACGTCGAGAAACGGTCGTTTCTGCTAGCGCTGTGCTTCAACACATGTATTTGCTGAACTGTGAAAGTGCACAGTAATGTAATTTTCTCTCAGCAAATACACTGTTTCTAAGGAAATGGGAACAAACTAAGGAGACACCTGTGGGAGCCACTGTGACTAAAACTGACCTTCCCAATGCACAGGGAAGCAAGAGAAATGCTGATTTCATCAAGCCCAATTACATACTCAGAATCTGTACTACTGCGCAAATAGGCAAAAGTAGTGCCTTCTAAAGCACGTCTCTGTAGGCAAAAAACTCATTTCTGACAAAGTTGCCCAAATGAATCTCAGAAGTGTGCAACTTGTTCCCTGAGTTAGAAAACGTTGAGAAACGGTCGTTACTGCTAGCGCTGTGCTTCTACACATGTATTTGCTGATCGGTGAAAGCACACAGTAATGCACTTTTCTCCCAGCAAATACACTGTTTCTAAGGAAATGGGAACAAACTAAGGAGACACTTGTGGGAGCCACTGTGACTAAAACTGACCTTCCCTATGCACAGGGAAGCCAGAGAAATGCTGATTTCATCAAGCCCAGTTACATACTCAGAATCTGTACTACTGCGCAAATTGGCACGTCTCTTTTGGCCAAAAACTCATTTCTCACAAAGTTTGTCAAATGCATCTCAGAAGTGTGCAACTTGTTCCCTGAGTTAGAAAACGTCGAGAAACGGTCGTTTCTGCTAGCGCTGCGCTTCTACACATGTATTTGCTCAACGATGAAAGCACACAGTAATACACTTTTCTCCCAGCAAATACCCTGTTTCTAAGGATATGGGAACACACTGAGGAGACACTTGTGGGAGTTACTGTGACTAAAACTGAGCTTCCCTACGCACAGGGAAGCAAGAGAAATGCTGATTTCATCAAGCCCAGTTACATACTCAGAATCTGTAATACTGCGCAAATTGGCACGTCTCTTTTGGCCAAAAACTCATTTCTCACAAAGTTTCCCAAATGCATCTCAGAAGTGTGCAACTTGTTCCCTGAGTTAGAAAACGTCGAGAAACGGTCATTTCTGCTAGCGCTGTGCTTCTACACATGTATTTGCTGAACGGTGAAAGCGCACAGTAATGCACTTTTCTCCCAGCAAATACACTGTTTCTAAGGAAATGGGAACAAACTAAGGAGACACTTGTGGGAGCCACTGTGACTAAAACTGACCTTCCCTATGCACAGGGAAGCAAGAGAAATGCTGATTTCATCAAGCCCAATTACATACACAGAATCTGTACTACTGTGCAAATAGGCAAAACTAGTGCGTTCTAGAGCACGTCTCTCTAGGCAAAAAACTCATTTCTGACAAAGTTGCCCAAATGAATCTCAGAAGTGTGCAACTTGTTCCCTGAGTTAGAAAACGTTGAGAAACGGTCGTTTCTGCTAGCGCTGTGCTTCTACACATGTATTTGCTGAACGGTGAAAGCACACAGTAATGCACTTTTCTCCCAGCAAATACACTGTTTCTAAGGAAATGGGAACAAACTAAGGAGACACTTGTGGGAGCCACTGTGACTAAAACTGACCTTCCCTATGCACAGGGAAGCAAGAGAAATGCTGATTTCATCAAGCACAATTACATACTCAGAATCCGTACTACTGCGCAAATAGGCAAAACTAGTGCGTTCTAAAGCACGTCTCTTTAGGCAAAAAACTCATTTCTGACAAAGTTGCCCAAATAGATCTCAGAAGTGTGCAACTTGTTCCCTGAGTTAGAAAACGACTAGAAACGGTCGTTTCTGCTAGCGCTGTGCTTCTACACATGTATTTGCTGAACGGTGAAAGCGCACATTAATGCACTTTTCTCCCAGCAAATACACTGTTTCTAAGGACATGGGAACACAGTGAGGAGACACTTGTGGGAGTTACTGTGACTAAAACTGAGCTTCCCTATGTACAGGGAAGCAAGAGAAATGTTGATTACATCAAGCCCAGTTACATACTCAGAATCTGTACTACTGTGCAAATAGAGATGTCTCTTTAGGCAAAAAACTCATTTCTGACAAAGTTGCCCAAATGAATCTCAGAAGGGTGCAACTTGTTCCCTGAGTTAGAAAACGTTGAGAAACACTCGTTTCTGCTAGCACTGTGCTTCTACACATGTATTTGCTGAACGGTGAAAGCACACAGTAATGCACTTTTCTCCCAGCAAATACTCTGTTTCTAAGGAAATGGGAACAAACTAAGGAGACACTTGTGGGAGCCACTGTGACTAAAACTGACTTTCCCTACACACAGGGAAGCAAGAGAAATGCTGATTTCATCAAGCCCAGTTACATACTCAGAATCTGTACTACTGTGCAAATAGGCAAAACTAGTGCGTTCTAAAGCACGTCTCTGTAGGCAATTAACTCATTTCTGACAAAGTTGCCCAAATGCATCTCAGAAGTGTGCAACTTGTTCCCTGAGTTAGAAAATTCGAGAAACGGTCGTTTCTGCTAGCGCTGTGCTTCTACACATGTATTTGCTGAACGGTGAAAGCGCACAGTAATGCACTTTTCTCCCAGCAAATACACTGTTTCTAAGGAAATGGGAACACACTGAGGAGACACTTGTGGGAGCTACTGTGACTAAAACTGAGCTTCCCTATGCACAGGGAAGCAAGAGAAATGCTGATTTCATCAAGCCCAGTTACATACTCAGAATCTGTACTACTGCGCAAATAGGCATGTCTCTTTAGGCAAAAAACTCATTTCTGACATAGTTGCCCAAATGTATCTCAGAAGTGTGCAACTTGTTCCCTGAGTTAGAAAACGTCGTGAAATGGTCGTTTCTGCTAGCGCTGTGCTTCTACACATGTTTTTGATGAACGGTGAAAGCGCACAGTAATGCACTTTTCTCCCAGCAAATACACTGTTTCTAAGGAAATGGGAACACATTGAGGAGACACTTGTGGGAGCTAATGTGACTAAAGCTGAGCTTCCCTATGCACAGGGAAGCAAGAGAAATGCTGATTTCATCAAGCCCAGTTACATACTCAGAATCTGTACTACTGCTCAAATAGGCAAAACTAGTGCGTTCTAAACCACGTCTCTTTAGGCAAAAAACTCATTTCTGACAAAGTTGCACAAATGCATCTCAGAAGTGTGCAACTTGTTCCCTGAGTTAGAAAAAGTCGACAAACGGTCGTTTCTGCTAGCGCTGTGCTTCTACACATGTATTTGCTGAACGGTGAAAGCACACAGTAATGCACTTTTCTCCCAGCAAATACACTGTTTCTAAGGAAATGGGAACACACTGAGGAGACACTTGTGGGAGCTACTGTGACTAAAACTGAGCTTCCCTACGCACAGGGAAGCAAGAGAAATGCTGATTTCATCAAGCCCAGTTACATACTCAGAATCTGTACTACCACGCAAATAGGCATGTCTCTTTAGGCAAAAATCTCATTTCTGACAACGTTGCCCAAATGCATCTCAGAAGTGTGCAACTTGTTCCCTGAGTTAAAAAACGACGAGAAACGGTCGTTTCTGCTAGCGCTGTGCTTCTACACATGTATTTGCTGAACGGTGAAAGCGCACAGTAATGCACTTTTCTCCCAGCAAATACACTGTTTCTAAGGAAATGGGAACACACTGAGGAGACACTTGTGGGAGCTACTGTGACTAAAACTGAGCTTCCCTATGCACTGGGAAGCAAGAGAAATGCTGATTTCATCAAGCCCAGTTACATACTCAGAATCTGTACTACTGCGCAAATAGGCATGTCTCTTTAGGCAAAAAACTCATTTCTGACAAAGTTGCCCAAATGTATCTCAGAAGTGTGCAACTTGTTCCCTGAGTTAGAAAACGTCGAGAAATGGTCGTTTCTGCTAGCGCTGTGCTTCTACACATGTTTTTGATGAACGGTGAAAGCGCAAAGTAATGCACTTTTCTCCCAGCAAATACACTGTTTCTAAGGAAATGGGAACACATTGAGGAGACACTTGTGGGAGCTAATGTGACTAAAGCTGAGCTTCCCTATGCACAGGGAAGCAAGAGAAATGCTGATTTCATCAAGCCCAGTTACATACTCAGAATCTGTACTACTGCTCAAATAGGCAAAACTAGTGCGTTCTAAACCACGTCTCTTTAGGCAAAAAACTCATTTCTGACAAAGTTGCACAAATGCATCTCAGAAGTGTGCAACTTGTTCCCTGAGTTAGAAAAAGTCAAGAAACGGTCGTTTCTGCTAGCGCTGTGCTTCTACACATGTATTTGCTGAACGGTGAAAGCACACAGTAATGCACTTTTCTCCCAGCAAATACACTGTTTCTAAGGAAATGGGAACACACTGAGGAGACACTTGTGGGAGCTACTGTGACTAAAACTGAGCTTCCCTACGCACAGGGAAGCAAGAGAAATGCTGATTTCATCAAGCCCAGTTACATACTCAGAATCTGTACTACCACGCAAATAGGCATGTCTCTTTAGGCAAAAATCTCATTTCTGACAACGTTGCCCAAATGCATCTCAGAAGTGTGCAACTTGTTCCCTGAGTTAAAAAACGACGAGAAACGGTCGTTTCTGCTAGCGCTGTGCTTCTCACATGTATTTGCTGAACGGGGAAAGCGCACAGTAATGCACTTTTTTCACAGCAAATACACTGTTTCTAAGGAAATGGGATCATACTAAGGAGACACTTGTGGGAGCCACTGTGACTAAAACTGACCTTCTCTACGCACAGGGAAGCAAGAGAAATGCTGATTTCATCAAGCCCAATTACATACTCAGAATCTGTACTACTGCGCAAATAGGCAAAACTAGTTCGTTCTAAAGCAAGTCTCTTTAGGCAAAAAACTCATTTCTGACAACGTTGCCCAAATAGATCTCAGAAGTGTGCAACTTGTTCCCTGAGTTAGAATACGACGAGAAACGGTCGATTCTGCTAGCGCTGTGCTTCTACACATGTATTTGCTGAACTGTGAAAGCGCACAGTAATGAACTTTTCTCCCAGCAAATACACTGTTTCTAAAGACATGGGAACAAACTGAGGAGACACTTGTGAAAGTTACTGTGACTAAAACTGAGCTTCTCTACGCACAGGGAAGCAAGAGAAATGCTGATTTCATCAAGCCCAGTTACATACTCAGAATCTATACTACTGCGCAATTAGGCTTGTCTCTTAAGGCAAAAAACTCATTTCTGACAAAGTTGCCCAAATGCATCTCAGAAGTGTGGAACTTGTTCCCTGAGTTAGAAAACGTCGAGAAACGGTCGTTTCTGCCAGCGCTGTCCCTCTACACATGTATTTGCTGAACTGTGAAAGGGCACAGTAATGTAATTTTTCTCAGCAAATACAGTTTCTAAGTAAATGGGAAAACACTGAGGAGACACTTGTGGGAGCTACTGTGACTAAAACTGAGCTTCCCTACACACAGGGAAGCAAGAGAAATGCTGATTTCATCAAGCCCAGTTACATACTCAGAATCTGTACTACTGTGCAAATAGGCAAAACTAGTGCGTTCTAAAGCACGTCTCTGTAGGCAATTAACTCATTTCTGACAAAGTTGCCCAAATGCATCTCAGAAGTGTGCAACTTGTTCCCTGAGTTAGAAAATTCGAGAAACGGTCGTTTCTGCTAGCGCTGTGCTTCTACACATGTATTTGCTGAACGGTGAAAGCGCACAGTAATGCACTTTTCTCCCAGCAAATACACTGTTTCTAAGGAAATGGGAACACACTGAGGAGACACTTGTGGGAGCTACTGTGACTAAAACTGAGCTTCCCTATGCACAGGGAAGCAAGAGAAATGCTGATTTCATCAAGCCCAGTTACATACTCAGAATCTGTACTACTGCGCAAATAGGCATGTCTCTTTAGGCAAAAAACTCATTTCTGACAAAGTTGCCCAAATGTATCTCAGAAGTGTGCAACTTGTTCCCTGAGTTAGAAAACGTCGAGAAATGGTCGTTTCTGCTAGCGCTGTGCTTCTACACATGTTTTTGATGAACGGTGAAAGCGCACAGTAATGCACTTTTCTCCCAGCAAATACACTGTTTCTAAGGAAATGGGAACACATTGAGGAGACACTTGTGGGAGCTAATGTGACTAAAGCTGAGCTTCCCTATACACAGGGAAGCAAGAGAAATGCTGATTTCATCAAGCCCAGTTACATACTCAGAATCTGTACTACTGCTCAAATAGGCAAAACTAGTGCGTTCTAAACCACGTCTCTTTAGGCAAAAAACTCATTTCTGACAAAGTTGCACAAATGCATCACAGAAGTGTGCAACTTGTTCCCTGAGTTAGAAAAAGTCGAGAAACGGTCGTTTCTGCTAGCGCTGTGCTTCTACACATGTATTTGCTGAACGGTGAAAGCACACAGTAATGCACTTTTCTCCCAGCAAATACACTGTTTCTAAGGAAATGGGAACACACTGAGGAGACACTTGTGGGAGCTACTGTGACTAAAACTGAGCTTCCCTACGCACAGGGAAGCAAGAGAAATGCTGATTTCATCAAGCCCAGTTACATACTCAGAATCTGTACTACCACGCAAATAGGCATGTCTCTTTAGGCAAAAATCTCATTTCTGACAACGTTGCCCAAATGCATCTCAGAAGTGTGCAACTTGTTCCCTGAGTTAAAAAACGACGAGAAACGGTCGTTTCTGCTAGCCCTGTGCTTCTCACAAGTATTTGCTGAACGGGGAAAGCGCACAGTAATGCACTTTTTTCACAGCAAATACACTGTTTCTAAGGAAATGGGATCATACTAAGGAGACACTTGTGGGAGCCACTGTGACTAAAACTGACCTTCCCTACGCACAGGGAAGCAAGAGAAATGCTGATTTCATCAAGCCCAGTTACATACTCAGAATCTGTACTACCACGCAAATAGGCATGTCTCTTTAGGCAAAAAACTCATTTCTGACAACGTTGCCCAAATAGATCTCAGAAGTGTGGAACTTGTTCCCTGAGTTAGAAAACGTCGAGAAACGGTCGTTTCTGCCAGCGCTGTCCTTCTACACATGTATTTGCTGAACTGTGAAAGGGCACAGTAATGTAATTTTTCTCAGCAAATACAGTTTCTAAGTAAATGGGAAAACACTGAGGAGACACTTGTGGGAGCTACTGTGACTAAAACTGAGCTTCCCTACACACAGGGAAGCAAGAGAAATGCTGATTTCATCAAACCCAGTTTCATACTCAGAATCTGTACTACTGCGCAAATAGGCAAAACTAGTGCGTTCTAAAGCAAGTTTCTTTAGGCAAAAAACTCATTTCTGACAAAGTTGCCCAAATGCATCTCAAAAGTGTGCAACTTGTTCCCTGAGTTAGAAAACGTCGAGAAACGGTCGTTTCTGCTAGCACTGTACTTCTACACATGTATTTGCTGAACGGTGAAAGCACACAGTAGTGTACATTTCTACCAGCAAATACACTGTTTTTAAGGAAATGGGAACACACTGAGGAGACACTTGTGGGAGCTACTGTGAGTAAAACTGAGCTTCCCTAAGCACAGGGAAGCAAGAGAAATGCTGATTTCATCAAGCCCAGTTACATACTCAGAATCTGTACTACTGCGCAAATAGGCAAAACTAGTGCGTTCTAAAGCACGTCTCTTTAGGCAAAAAACTCATTTCTGACAAAGTTGCCCAAATGCATCTCAGAAGTGTGCAACTTGTTCCCTGAGTTAGAAAACGTCGAGAAACAGTCGTTTCTGCTAGCGCTGTGCTTCTACACAAGTATTTGCTGAATGGTGAAAGCGCACAGTAATGCACTTTTCTCCCAGCAAATACACTGTTTCTAAGGAAATGGGAACACACTGAGGAAACACTTGTGGGAGCTACTGTGACTAAAACTGAGCTTCCCTAAGCACAGGGAACAAGAGAAATGCTGATTTCATCAAGCCCAGTTACATACTCAGAATCTGTACTACTGCGCAAATAGGCAAAATTAGTGCGTTCTAAAGCACGTCTCTTTAGGCAAAAAACTCATTTCTGACAAAGTTGCCCAGTGCATCTAGAAGTGTGCAACTTGTTCCCTGAGTTAGAAAACGTGGAAAAATGGTCGTTTCTGCTAGCGCTGTGCTTCTACACATGTATTTGCTGAACGGTGAAAGCGCACAGTAATGCACTTTTCTCCCAGCAAATACACTGTTTCTAAGGTAATGGGAACACACTGAGGAGACACTTGTGGGAGCTACTGTGACTAAAACTGAGCTTCCCTATGCACAGGGAAGCCAGAGAAATGCTGATTTCATCAAGCCCAGTTACATACTCAGAATCTGTACTACTGCGCAAATAGGAAAAACTAGTGCGTTTTAACGCACGTCTCTTTAGGCAAAAAACTCATTTCTGACAAAGTTGCCCAGTGCATCTAGAAGTGTGCAACTTGTTCCCTGAGTTAGAAAACGTCGAGAAACGTTCGTTTCTGCTAGCGCTGTGCATCTACACATGTATTTGCTGAACGGTGAAAGCGCACAGTAAAGCACTTTTCTCCCAGCAAATACACTGTTTCTAAGGAAATGGGAACACACTGAGGAGACACTTGTGGGAGCTCCTGTGACTAAAACTGAGCTTCCTTCCTCACAGGGAAGCAGAGAAATGCTGATTTCATCAAGCCCAGTTACATACTCAGAATCTGTACTATTGCCAAATAGGCATGTCTCTTTACGCAAAAAACTCATTTCTTACAAGTTGCCCAAGTGCATCTCAGAAGTGTGAAACTTGTTCCCTGAGTTAGAAAACGACGAGAAACGATCGTTTCTACTAGCGCTGTGCTTCTACACATGTATTTGCTCTACGGTGAAAGCACACAGTAATGCACTTTTCTTCCAGCAAATACACTGTTTCTAAGGAAATGGGTACATACTAAGGAGACAGTTGTGGGAGCCACTGTGACTAAAACTGACCTTCCCTATGCACAGGGAAGCAAGAGAAATGCTGATTTCATCAAGCCCAGTTACATACTCAGAATCTATACTACTGCGCAATTAGGCATGTCTCTTAAGGCAAAAAACTCATTTCTGAAAAAGTTGCCCAAATGCATCTCAGAAGTGTGCAACTTGTTCCCTGAGTTAGAAAACGTCGAGAAACGGTCATTTCTGCTAGCGCTGTCCTTCTACACATGTATTTGCTGAACGGTGAAAGCGCACAGTAATGCACTTTTCTCCCAGCAAATACAGTATTCCTAAGGAAATGGGAACACACTGAGGAGACACTTGTGGGAGCTACTGTGACTAAAACTGAGCTTCCCTACGTACAGGGAAGCAAGAGAAATGCTGATTTCATCAAGCCCAGTTACATACTCAGAATCTGTACTACTGCGCAAAAAGGCAAAACTAGTGTGATCTAAAGCACGTCTCTTTAGGCAAAAAACTCATTTCTGACAAAGTTGCCCAAATGCATCTCAGAAGTGTGCAACTTGTTCCCTGAGTTAGAAAACCTCCAGAAACGGTCGTTTCTGCTAGCGCTCTGCTTCTACACATGTATTTGTTGAACGGTGAAAGCGCACAGTAATGCACTTTTCTCCCAGCAAATACACTGTTTCTAAGGAAATGGGAACACACTTAGGAGACACTTGTGGGAGCTAATGTGACTAAAACTGAGCTTCCCTACGCAGAGGGAAGCAAGAGAAATGCTGATTTCATCAAGCCCAGTTACATACTCAGAATCTGTACTACTGCGCAAATAGGCAAAACTAGTGCGTTCTAAAGCACGTCTCTTTAGGCAAAAAACTCATTTCTGACAAAGTTGCCCAAATGCATCTCAGAAGTGTGCAACTTGTTCCCTGAGTTAGAAAACGTCGAGGAACGGTCGATTCTGCTAGCGCTGTGATTCTACACATGTATTTGCTAAACGGTGAAAGCGTACAGTAATGCACTTTTCTCCCAGCAAATACACAGTTCTAAGGAAATGGGAACACACAGAGGAGACACTTGTGGGAGCTACTGTGACTAAAACTGAGCTTCCCTACGCACAGGAAAGCAAGAGAAATGCTGATTTCATCAAACCCAGTTATATACTCAGAATCTGTACTACTGCGCAATTAGGCATGTCTCTTTGGGTAAAAATCTCATTTCTGACAAAGTTGCCCAAATGCATCTCAGAAGTGTGCAACTTTTTCCCTGAGTAAGAAAACGTCCCGATACGGTGGTTACCGCTAGCGCTGTGCTTCTACACATGTATTTGCTGAATGGTGAAAGCACAGAGTAATGCACTTTTCCCCAGCAAATACACTGCTTCTAAGGAAATGCGAACACACTGAGGAGACACTTGTGGGAGCTACTGTGACTAAAACTGAGCTTCCCTACGCAGAGGGAAGCAAGAGAAATGCTGATTTCATCAAGCCCAGTTACATACTCAGAATCTGTACTACTGCGCAAATAGGCAAAACTAGTGCGTTCTAAAGCACGTCTCTTTAGGCAAAAAACTCATTTCTGACAATGTTGCACAAATGCATCTCAGAAGTGTGCAACTTGTTCCCTGAGTTAGAAAACGTCGAGAAACGGTCTTTTCTGCCAGCGCTGTGCTTCTACACATGTATTTGCTGAACGGTGAAAGCGCACAGTAATGCACTTTTCTCCCAGCAAATACACTCTTTCTAAGGAAATGGGAACACACTGAGGAGACACTTGTGGGAGCTACTGTGACTAAAACTGAGCTTCCCTACGCACAGGGAAGCAAGAGAAATGCTGATTTCATCAAGTCAGTTACATACTCAGAATCTGTACTACTGCGCAAATAAGCAAAACTAATGCGTTCTAAAGCATGTCTCTTTAAGCAAAAAACTAATTTGAGGAAAAGTTGCCCAAATGCATCTCAGAAGTGTGCAACTTGTTCCCTGAGTTAGAAAACGTCGAAAAACGGTCGTTTCTGCTAGCGCTGTGCTTCTACACATGTATTTGCTGAACGGTCAAAGCGCACAGTAATGCACTTTTCTCCCAGCAAATACTCTGTTTCTAAGGAAATGGGAACACACTGAGGAGACACTTGTGGGAGCTACTGTGACTAAAACTGAGCTTCCCTACGCACAGGGAAGCAAGAGAAATGCTGATTTCATCAAACCCAGTTACATACTCAGAATCTGCACTACGGCGCAAATAGGCACGTCTCTTTAGGCCAAAAACTCATTTCTGACAAAGTTGCCCAAATGCATCTCAGAAGTGTGCAACTTGTTCCCTGAGTTAGAAAACGTCGAGAAACGGTCGTTTCTGCTAGGGCTGTGCTTCTACACATGTATTTGCTGAACACTGAAGGCTCACAGTAATGCACTCTTCGCCCAGTAAATATACTGTTTCTGAGGAAATGGGAACACACTGAGGAGAAACTTGTGGGAGCTACTGTGACCAAAACTGAGCTTCCCTACGCACAGGGAAGTAAGAGAAATGCTGATTTCATCAAGCCCAGTTACATACTCAGAATCTGTACTACTGCGCAAATAGGCAAAACTAGTGCGTTCTAAAGCACGTCTCTGTAGGCAAAAAACTCATTTCTGACAAAGTTGCCCAAATGCATCTCAGAAGTGTGCAACTTGTTCCCTGAGTTAGAAAACGTCGAGAAACGATCGTTTCTGCTAGCGCTGTGCTTCTACACATGTATTTGCTGAACAGTGAAAGCACACAGTAATGCACTTTTCTCCCAGCAAATACATTGTTTCTAAGGAAATGGGAACACACTGAGGAGACACTTGTGGGAGCTACTGTGACTAAAACTGAGCTTCCCTACGCACAGGGAAGCAAGTGAAATGCTGATTTCATCAAGCCCAGTTACATACTCAGAATCTGTTCTACTGCGCAAATAGGCAAAACTAGTGCGTTCTAAAGCACGTCTCTTTAGGCAAAAAACTCATTTCTGACAAAGTTGCCCAAATGCATCTCAGAAGTGTGCAACTTGTTCCCTGAGTTAGAAAACGACGAGAAACGGTCGTTTCTGCTAGCGCTGTGCTTCTACACATGTATTTGCTCTACGGTGAAAGCACACAGTAATGCACTTTTCTTCCAGAAAATACACTGTTTCTAAGGAAATGGGAACACACTGAGGAGACACTTGTGGGAGCTACTGTGACTGAAACTGAGCTTCCCTATGCACAGGGAAGCAAGAGAAATGCTGATTACATCAAGCCCAGTTACATACTCAGAATCTGTACTACTGCGCAAATAGGGATGTCTCTTTAGGCAAAAAACTCATTTCTGACAAAGTTGCCCAAATGCATCTCAAAAGTGTGCAACTTGTTCCCTGAGTTAGAAAACGTCGAGAAACGGTCGTTTCTGCTAGCGCTGTGCTTCTACACATGTATTTGCTGAACGGTGAAAGCGCACAGTAATGTACATTTCTCCCAGCAAATACACTGTTTCTAAGGAAATGGGAACACACTGAGGAGACACTTGTGGGAGCTACTGTGACTAAAACTGAGCTTCTCTAAGAACAGGGAAGCAAGAGAAATGCTGATTTCATCAAGGCAGTTACATACTCAGAATCTGTACTACTGCGCAAATAGGCGAAACTAGTGCGTTCTAAAGCACGTCTCTTTAGGCAAAAAACTTATTTCTGACAAAGTTGCCCAAATGCATCTCAGAAGTGTGCATCTTGTTCCCTGAGTTAGAAAAGGTCGAGAAACGGTCGTTTCTGCTAGCGCTGTGCTTCTACACATGTATTTGCTGAACGGTGAAATCGCACAGTAATGCACTTTTCTCCCAGCAAATACACTCTTTCTAAGGAAATGGGAACACACTGAGGAGACACTTGTGGGAGCTACTGTGACTAAAACTAAGCTACCCTACGCATAGGGAAGCAAGAGAAATGCTGATTTCATCAAGTCAGTTACATACTCAGAATCTGTACTACTGCGCAAATAGGCAAAATTAGTGCGTTCTAAAGCACGTCTCTTTAGGCAAAAAACTCATTTCTGACAAAGTTGCCCAGTGCATCTAGAAGTGTGCAACTTGTTCCCTGAGTTAGAAAACATGGAAAAATGGTCGTTTCTGCTAGCGCTGTGCTTCTACACATGTATTTGCTGAACGGTGAAAGCACACAGTAATGCACTTTTCTCCCAGCAAATACACTGTTTCTAAGGAAATGGGAACACACTGAGGAGACACTTGTGGGAGCTACTGTGACTAAAACTGAGCTTCCCTATGCACAGGGAAGCCAGAGAAATGCTGATTTCATCAAGCCCAGTTACATACTCAGAATCTGTACTACTGCGCAAATTGGCACGTCTCTTTTGGCAAAAAACTTATTTCTGACAAAGTTGCCCAAATGCATCTCAGAAGTGTGCAACTTGTTCCCTGAGTTAGAAAAGGTCGAGAAACGGTCGTTTCTGCTAGCGCTGTGCTTCTACACATGTATTTGCTGAACGGTGAAATCGCACAGTAATGCACTTTTCTCCCAGCAAATACACTCTTTCTAAGGAAATGGGAACACACTGAGGAGACACTTGTGGGAGCTACTGTGACTAAAACTAAGCTACCCTACGCATAGGGAAGCAAGAGAAATGCTGATTTCATCAAGTCAGTTACATACTCAGAATCTGTACTACTGCGCAAATAGGCAAAATTAGTGCGTTCTAAAGCACGTCTCTTTAGGCAAAAAACTCATTTCTGACAAAGTTGCCCAGTGCATCTAGAAGTGTGCAACTTGTTCCCTGAGTTAGAAAACATGGAAAAATGGTCGTTTCTGCTAGCGCTGTGCTTCTACACATGTATTTGCTGAACGGTGAAAGCACACAGTAATGCACTTTTCTCCCAGCAAATACACTGTTTCTAAGGAAATGGGAACACACTGAGGAGACACTTGTGGGAGCTACTGTGACTAAAACTGAGCTTCCCTATGCACAGGGAAGCCAGAGAAATGCTGATTTCATCAAGCCCAGTTACATACTCAGAATCTGTTCTACTGCGCAAATTGGCACGTCTCTTTTGGCAAAAAACTTATTTCTGACAAAGTTGCCCAAATGCATCTCAGAAGTGTGCAACTTGTTCCCTGAGTTAGAAAACATGGAAAAATGGTCGTTTCTGCTAGCGCTGTGCTTCTACACATGTATTTGATGAACGGTGAAAGCGCACAGTAATGCACTTTTCTCCCAGCAAATACACTGTTTCTAAGGAAATGGGAACACACTGAGGAGACACTTGTGGGAGCTACTGTGACTAAAACTGAGCTTCCCTATGCACAGCGAAGCCAGAGAAATGCTGATTTCATCAAGCCCAGTTACATACTCAGAATCTGTACTACTGCGCAAATAGGAAAAACTAGTGCGTTTTAACGCACGTCGCTTTAGGCAAAAACCTCATTTCTGACAAAGTTACCCAGTGCATCTAGAAGTGTGCAAATTGTTCCCTGAGTTAGAAAACGTCGAGAAACGTTCGTTTCTGCTAGCGCTGTGCATCTACACATGTATTTGCTGAACGGTGAAAGCGCACAGTAATGCACTTTTCTCCCAGCAAATACACTGTTTCTAAGGAAATGGGAACACACTGAGGAGACACTTGTGGGAGCTCCTGTGACTAAAACTGAGCTTCCTTCCGCACAGGGAAGCAGAGAAATGCTGATTTCATCAAGCCCAGTTACATACTCAGAATCTGTACTACTGCCAAATAGGCATGTCTCTTTAGGCAAAAAACTCATTTCTTACAAAGTTGCCCAAGTGCATCTCAGAAGTGTGCAACTTGTTCCCTGAGTTAGAAAACGACGAGAAACGGTCGTTTCTGCTAGCGCTGTGCTTCTACACATGTATTTGCTCTACGGTGAAAGCACACAGTAATGCACTTTTCTTCCAGCAAATACACTGTTTCTAAGGAAATGGGAACACACAGAGGAGACACTTGTGGGAGCTACTGTGACTGAAACTGAGCTTCCCTATGCACAGGATAGCAAGAGAAATGCTGATTACATCAAGCCCAGTTACATACTCAGAATCTGTACTACTGCGCAAATAGGGATGTCTCTTTAGGCAAAAAACTCATTTCTGACAAAGTTGCCCAAATGCATCTCAAAAGTGTGCAACTTGTTCCCTGAGTTAGAAAACGTCGAGAAACGGTCGTTTCTGCTAGCGCTGTGCTTCTACACATGTATTTGCTGAACGGTGAAAGCACACAGTAATGTACATTTCTCCCAGCAAATAGACTGTTTCTAAGGAAATGGGAACACACTGAGGAGACACTTGTGGGAGCTACTGTGACTAAAACTGAGCTTCTCTAAGCACAGGGAAGCAAGAGAAATGCTGATTTCATCAAGCCCAGTTACATACTCAGAATCTGTACTACTACGCAAATAGGCAAAACTAGTGCGTTCTAAAGCACGTCTCTTTAGGCAAAAAACTCATTTCTGACAAAGTTGCCCAAATGTATCTCAGAAGTGTGCAACTTGTTCCCTCAGTTAGAAAACTTCGAGAAACGGTCGTTTCTGCTAGCGCTCTGCTTCTACACATGTATTTGATGAACGGTGAAAGCACACAGTAATGCACTTTTCTCCCAGCAAATTCACTGTTTCTAAGCAAATGGGAACACATTGAGGAGACACTTGTGGGAGCTAATGTGAGTAAAACTGAGCTTCCCTACACACAGGGAAGCAAGAGAAATGCTGATTTCATCAAGCCCAGTTACATACTCAGAATCTGTACTACTGCGCAAATTGGCACGTCTCTTTTGGCAAAAAACTCATTTCTGACAAAGTTGCCCACATGCATCTCAGAAGTGTGCAACTTGTTCCCTGAGTTAGAAAACATGGAAAAATGGTCGTTTCTGCTAGCGCTGTGCTTCTACACATGTATTTGATGAACGGTGAAAGCGCACAGTAATGCACTTTTCTCCCAGCAAATACACTGTTTCTAAGGAAATGGGAACACACTGAGGAGACACTTGTGGGAGCTACTGTGACTAAAACTGAGCTTCCCTATGCACAGGGAAGCCAGAGAAATGCTGATTTCATCAAGCCCAGTTACATACTCAGAATCTGTACTACTGCGCAAATAGGAAAAACTAGTGCGTTTTAACGCACGTCTCTTTAGGCAAAAAGCTCATTTCTGACAAAGTTGCCCAGTGCATCTAGAAGTGTGCAAATTGTTCCCTGAGTTAGAAAACGTCGAGAAACGTTCGTTTCTGCTAGCGCTGTGCATCTACACATGTATTTGCTGAACGGTGAAAGCGCACAGTAATGCACTTTTCTCCCAGCAAATACACTGTTTCTAAGGAAATGGGAACACACTGAGGAGACACTTGTGGGAGCTCCTGTGACTAAAACTGAGCTTCCTTCCGCACAGGGAAGCAGAGAAATGCTGATTTCATCAAGCCCAGTTACATACTCAGAATCTGTACTACTGCGCAAATAGGGATGTCTCTTTAGGCAAAAAACTCATTTCTGACAAAGTTGCCCAAATGCATCTCAAAAGTGTGCAACTTGTTCCCTGAGTTAGAAAACGTCGAGAAACGGTCGTTTCTGCTAGCGCTGTGCTTCTACACATGTATTTGCTGAACTGTGAAAGGGCACAGTAATGTACTTTTCCCCCAGCAAATACATTGTTTCTAAGGAAATGAGAACACACTGAGGAGACACTTGTGGGAGCTACTGTGACTAAAACTGAGCTTCCCTACACACAGGGAAGCAAGAGAAATGCTGATTTCATCAAGCCCAGTTACATACTCAGATCTGTACTACTGCCAAATAGGCATGTCTCTTTAGGCAAAAAACTCATTTCTTACAAAGTTGCCCAAGTGCATCTCAGAAGTGTGCAACTTGTTCCCTGAGTTAGAAAACGACGAGAAACGGTCGTTTCTGCTAGCGCTGTACTTCTACACATGTATTTGCTCTACGGTGAAAGCACACAGTAATGCACTTTTCTTCCAGCAAATACACTGTTTCTAAGGAAATGGGAACACACTGAGGAGACACTTGTGGGAGCTACTGTGACTAAAACTGAGCTTCTCTAAGCACAGGGAAGCAAGAGAAATGCTGATTTCATCAAGCCCAGTTACATACTCAGAATCTGTACTACTGCGCAAATAGGCAAAACTAGTGCGTTCTAAAGCACGTCTCTTTAGGCAAAAAATTCATTTCTGACAAAGTTGCCCAAATGCATCTCAGAAGTGTGCATCTTGTTCCCTGAGTTAGAAAAGGTCGAGAAACGGTCGTTTCTGCTAGCGCTGTGCTTCTACACATGTATTTGCTGAACGGTGAAAGCGCACAGTAATGCACTTTTCTCCCAGCAAATACACTGTTTCTAAGGAAATGGGAACACACTGAGGAGACACTTGTGGGAGCTACTGTGACTAAAACTGAGCTTCCCTACGCACAGGGAAGCAAGAGAAATGCTGATTTCATCAAGCCCAGTTACATACTCAGAATCTGTACTACTGCGCAAATAGGCAAAACTAGTGCGTTCTAAAGCACATCTCTGTAGGCAAAAAACTCATTTCTGACAGAGTTGCCCAAATGCATCTCAGAAGTGTGCAACTTGTTCCCTGAGTTAGAAAACGTCGAGAAACAATCGTTTCTGCTAGCGCTGTGATTCTACACATGTATTTGCTGAACGGTGAAAGCACAAAGTAATGCACTTTTCTCCCAGCAAATACACTGTTTCTAAGGAAATGGGAACACACTGAGGAGACACTTGTGGGAGCTACTGTGACTAAAACTGAGCTTCCCTACGCACAGGGAAGCAAGAGAAATGCTGATTTCATCAAGCCCAGTTACATACTCTGAATCTGTACTACTGCGCAAATAGGCATGTCTCTTTAGGCAAAAAACTCATTTCTGACAAAGTTGCCCAAATGTATCTCAGAAGTGTGCAACTTGTTCCCTCAGTTAGAAAACTTCGAGAAACGGTCGTTTCTGCTAGCGCTCTGCTTCTACACATGTATTTGATGAACGGTGAAAGCACACAGTAATGCACTTTTCTCCCAGCAAATTCACTGTTTCTAAGCAAATGGGAACACATTGAGGAGACACTTGTGGGAGCTAATGTGAGTAACACTGAGCTTCCCTACGCACAGGGAAGCAAGAGAAATGCTGATTTCATCAAGCCCAGTTACATACTCAGAATCTGTACTACTGCGCAAATTGGCACGTCTCTTTAGGCAAAAAACTCATTTCTGACAAAGTTGCCCAAATGCATCTCAGAAGTGTGCAACTTGTTCCCTGAGTTAGAAAACGTCGAGAAACGGTCGTTTCTGCTAGCGCTGTGCTTCTACACATGTATTTGGTGAATGGTGAAAGCGCACAGTAATGCACTTGTCTCCCAGCAAGTACACTGTTTCTAAGGACAAGGGAAAACATTGAGGAGACACTTTTTGGAGCTACTGTGACTAAAACTGAGCTTCCCTACGCACAGGGAAGCAAGAGAAATGCTGATTTCATCAAGCCCAGTTACATACTCAGAATCTGTACTACTGTGCAATAAGGCATGTCTCTTAAGGCAAAAAACTCATTTCTGACAAAGTTGCCCAAATGCATCTCAGAAGTGTGCAACTTATTTCCTGAGTTAAAAAACGTCGAGAAACGGTCGTTTCTGCTAGCGCTGTGCTTCTACACATGTATTTGCTGAACTGTGAAAGGGCACAGTAATGTACTTTTCCCCCAGCAAATACACTGTTTCTAAGGAAATGAGAACACACTGAGGAGACACTTGTGGGAGCTGCTGTGACTAAAACTGAGCTTCCCTACACACAGGAAAGCAAGAGAAATGCTGATTTCATCAAGCCCAGTTACATATTCAGAATCTGTACTACTGCGCAAATAGGAAAAACTAGTGCGTTTTAACGCACGTCTCTTTAGGCAAAAACCTCATTTCTGACAAAGTTGCCCAGTGCATCTAGAAGTGTGCAAATTGTTCCCTGAGTTAGAAAACGTTGAGAAACGTTCGTTTCTGCTAGCGCTGTGCATCTACACATGTATTTGCTGAACGGTGAAAGCGCACAGTAATGCACTTTTCTCCCAGCAAATACACTGTTTCTAAGGAAATGGGAACACACTGAGGAGACACTTGTAGGAGCTCCTGTGACTAAAACTTTGCTTCCTTCCGCACAGGGAAGCAGAGAAATGCTGATTTCATCAAGCCCAGTTACATACTCAGAATCTGTACTACTGCCAAATAGGCATGTCTCTTTAGGCAAAAAACTCATTTCTTACAAAGTTGCCCAAGTGCATCTCAGAAGTGTGCAACTTGTTCCCTGAGTTAGAAAACGACGAGAAACGGTCGTTTCTGCTAGTGCTGTGCTTCTACACATGTATTTGCTCTACGGTGAAAGCACACAGTAATGCACTTTTCTTCCAGCAAATACACTGTTTCTAAGGAAATGGGAACACACTGAGGAGACACTTGTGGGAGCTACTGTGACTGAAACTGAGCTTCCCTATGCACAGGGAAGCAAGAGAAATGCTGATTACATCAAGCCCAGTTACATACTCAGAATCTGTACTACTGCGCAAATAGGGATGTCTCTTTAGGCAAAAAACTCATTTCTGACAAAGTTGCCCAAATGCATCTCAAAAGTTTGCAACTTGTTCCCTTAGTTAGAAAACGTCGAGAAACGGTCGTTTCTGCTAGCGCTGTGCTTCTACACATGTATTTGCTGAACGGTGAAAGCACACAGTAATGCACTTTTCTCCCAGCAAATACACTGTTTCTAAGGAAATGGGAACACACTGAGGAGACACTTGTGGGAGCTACTGTGAAAAAAACTGAGCTTCCCTACGCACAGGGAAGCAAGAGAAATGCTGATTTCATCAAGCCCAGTTACATACTCAGAATCTGTACTACTGCGCAAATAGGCATGTCTCTTTAGGCAAAAAACTCATTTCTGACAAAGTTGCCCAAATGTATCTCAGAAGTGTGCAACTTGTTCCGTCAGTTAGAAAACTTCGAGAAACGGTCGTTTCTGCTAGCGCTCTGCTTCTACACATGTATTTGATGAACGGTGAAAGCACACAGTAATGCACTTTTCTCCCAGCAAATTCACTGTTTCTAAGCAAATGGGAACACATTGAGGAGACACTTGTGGGAGCTAATGTGAGTAAAACTGAGCTTCCCTACGCACAGGGAAGCAAGAGAAATGCTGATTTCATCAAGCCCAGTTACATACTCAGAATCTGTACTACTGCGCAAATTGGCACGTCTCTTTTGGCAAAAAACTCATTTCTGACAAAGTTGCCCAAATGCATCTCAGAAGTGTGCAACTTGTTCCCTGAGTTAGAAAACGTCGAGAAACGGTCGTTTCTGCTAGCGCTGTGCTTCTACACATGTATTTGCTGAACGGTGAAAGCGCACAGTAATGCACTTTTCTCCCAGCAAATACACTGTTTCTAAGGAAATGGGAACACACTGAGGAGACACTTGTGGGAGCTACTGTGACTAAAACTGAGCTTCCCTATGCACAGGGAACAGGAGAAATGCTGATTTCATCAAGCCCAGTTACATACTCAGAATCTGTACTACTGCGCAAATAGGCAATATTAGTGCGTTCTAAAGCACGTCTCTTTAGGCAAAAAACTCAATTCTGACAAAGTTGCCCAGTGCATCTAGAAGTGTGCAACTTGTTCCCTGAGTTAGAAAACATGGAAAAATGGTCGTTTCTGCTAGCGCTGTGCTTCTACACATGTATTTGCTGAATGGTGAAAGCGCACAGTAATGCACTTTTCTCCCAGCAAATACACTGTTTCTAAGGAAATGGGAACACACTGAGGAGACACTTGTGGGAGCTACTGTGACTAAAACTGAGCTTCCCTATGCACAGGGAAGCCAGAGAAATGCTGATTTCATCAAGCCCAGTTACATACTCAGAATCTGTACTACTGCGCAAATAGGAAAAACTAGTGCGTTTTAACGCACGTCTCTTTAGGCAAAAACCTCATTTCTGACAAAGTTACCCAGTGCATCTAGAAGTGTGCAAATTGTTCCCTGAGTTAGAAAACGTCGAGAAACGTTCGTTTCTGCTAGCGCTGTGCATCTACACATGTATTTGCTGAACGGTGAAAGCGCACAGTAATGCACTTTTCTCCCAGCAAATACACTGTTTCTAAGGAAATGGGAACACACTGAGGAGACACTTGTGGGAGCTCCTGTGACTAAAACTGAGCTTCCTTCCGCACAGGGAAGCAGAGAAATGCTGATTTCATCAAGCCCAGTTACATACTCAGAATCTGTACTACTGCGCAAATAGGGATGTCTCTTTAGGCAAAAAACTCATTTCTGACAAAGTTGCCCAAATGCATCTCAAAAGTGTGCAACATGTTCCCTGAGTTAGAAAACGTCGAGAAACGGTCGTTTCTCCTAGCGCTGTGCTTCTACACATGTATTTGCTGAACGGTGAAAGCACACAGTAATGTACATCTCTCCCAGCAAATACACTGTTTCTAAGGAACTGGGAACACACTGAGGAGACACTTGTGGGAGCTACTGTGACTAAAACTGAGCTTCTCTAAGCACAGGGAAGCAAGAGAAATGCTGATTTCATCAAGCCCAGTTACATACTCAGAATCTGTACTACTGCGCAAATAGGCAAAACTAGTGCGTTCTAAAGCACGTCTCTTTAGGCAAAAAAGTCGTTTCTGACAATGTTGCCCAGTGCATCTAGAAGTGTGCAACTTGTTCGCTGAGTTAGAAAACGTCGAGAAACGGTCGTTTCTGCTAGCGCTGTGCTTCTACACATGTATTTGCTGAACGGTGAAAGCGCACAGGAATGTACTTTTCTCCCAGCAAATACACTGTTTCTAAGGACAAGGGAAAAAATTGAGGAGACACTTTTTGGAGCTACTGTGACTAAAACTGAGCTTCCCTACGCACAGGGAAGCAAGAGAAATGCTGATTTCATCAAGCCCAGTTACATACTCAGAATCTGTACTACTGTGCAATAAGGCATGTCTCTTAAGGCAAAAAACTCATTTCTGACAAAGTTGCCCAAATGCATCTCAGAAGTGTGCAACTTGTTTCCTGAGTTAAAAAACGTCGAGAAACGGTCGTTTCTGCTAGCGCTGTGCTTCTACACATGTATTTGCTGAACTGTGAAAGGGCACAGTAATGTACTTTTCCCCCAGCAAATACACTGTTTCTAAGGAAATGAGAACACACTGAGGAGACACTTGTGGGAGCTACTGTGACTAAAACTGAGCTTCCCTACACACAGGGAAGCAAGAGAAATGCTGATTTCATCAAGCCCAGTTACATATTCAGAATCTGTACTACTGCACAAATAGGAAAAACTAGTGCGTTTTAACGCACGTCTCTTTAGGCAAAAACCTCATTTCTGACAAAGTTGCCCAGTGCATCTAGAAGTGTGCAAATTGTTCCCTGAGTTAGAAAACGTTGAGAAACGTTCGTTTCTGCTAGCGCTGTGCATCTACACATGTATTTGCTGAACGGTGAAAGCGCACAGTAATGCACTTTTCTCCCAGCAAATACACTGTTTCTAAGGAAATGGGAACACACTGAGGAGACACTTGTGGGAGCTCCTGTGACTAAAACTTTGCTTCCTTCCGCACAGGGAAGCAGAGAAATGCTGATTTCATCAAGCCCAGTTACATACTCAGAATCTGTACTACTGCCAAATAGGCATGTCTCTTTAGGCAAAAAACTCATTTCTTACAAAGTTGCCCAAGTGCATCTCAGAAGTGTGCAACTTGTTCCCTGAGTTAGAAAACGACGAGAAACGGTCGTTTCTGCTAGTGCTGTATTTCTACACATGTATTTGCTCTACGGTGAAAGCACACAGTAATGCACTTTTCTTCCAGCAAATACACTGTTTCTAAGGAAATGGGAACACACTGAGGAGACACTTGTGGGAGCTACTGTGACTGAAACTGAGCTTCCCTATGCACAGGGAAGCAAGAGAAATGCTGATTTCATCAAGCCCAGTTACATACTCAGAATCTGTACTACTGCGCAAATAGGCATGTCTCTTTAGGCAAAAAACTCATTTCTGACAAAGTTGCCCAAATGTATCTCAGAAGTGTGCAACTTGTTCCCTCAGTTAGAAAACTTCGAGAAACGGTCGTTTCTGCTAGCGCTCTGCTTCTACACATGTATTTGATGAACGGTGAAAGCACACAGTAATGCACTTTTCTCCCAGCAAATTCACTGTTTCTAAGCAAATGGGAACACATTGAGGAGACACTTGTGGGAGCTAATGTGAGTAAAACTGAGCTTCCCTACGCACAGGGAAGCAAGAGAAATGCTGATTTCATCAAGCCCAGTTACATACTCAGAATCTGTACTACTGCGCAATTTGGCACGTCTCTTTTGGCAAAAAACTCATTTCTGATAAAGTTGCCCAAATGCATCTCAGAAGTGTGCAACTTGTTCCCTGAGTTAGAAAACGTCGAGAACCGGTCGTTTCTGCTAGCGCTCTGCTTCTACACATGTATTTGCTCAACGGTGAAAGCACACAGTAATACACTTTTCTCCCAGCAAATACACTGTTTCTAAGGAAATGGGAACACACTGAGGAGACACTTGTGGGAGCTACTGTGACTAAAACTGAGCTTCCCTATGCACAGGGAAGCAAGAGAAATGCTGATTTCATCAAGCCCAGTTACATACTCAGATTCTGTACTACTGCGCAAATAGGCAAAATTAGTGCGTTCTAAAGCACGTCTCTTTAGGCAAAAAACTCGTTTCGGACAATGTTGCCCAGTGCATCTAGAAGTGTGCAACTTGTTCGCTGAGTTAGAAAACGTCGAGAAACGGTCGTTTCTGCTAGCGCTGTGCTTCTACACATGTATTTGCTGAACGGTGAAAGCGCACAGTAATGTACTTTTCTCCCAGCAAATACACTGTTTCTAAGGACAAGGGAAAACATTGAGGAGACACTTGTTGGAGCTACTGTGACTAAAACTGAGCTTCCCTACTCACAGGGAAGCAAGAGAAATGCTGATTTCATCAAGCCCAGTTACATACTCAGAATCTGTACTACTGTGCAATAAGGCATGTCTCTTAAGGCAAAAAACTCATTTCTGACAAAGTTGCCCAAATGCATCTCAGAAGTGTGCAACTTGTTTCCTGAGTTAAAAAACGTCGAGAAACGGTCGTTTCTGCTAGCGCTGTGCTTCTACACATGTATTTGCTGAACTGTGAAAGGGCACAGTAATGTACTTTTCCCCCAGCAAATACACTGTTTCTAAGGAAATGAGAACACACTGAGGAGACACTTGTGGGAGCTACTGTGACTACAGCTGAGCTTCCCTACACACAGGGAAGCAAGAGAAATGCTGATTTCATCAAGCCCAGTTACATATTCAGAATCTGTACTACTGCGCAAATAGGAAAAACTAGTGCGTTTTAACGCACGTCTCTTTAGGCAAAAACCTCATTTCTGACAAAGTTGCCCAGTGCATCTAGAAGTGTGCAAATTGTTCCCTAAGTTAGAAAACGTTGAGAAACGTTCGTTTCTGCTAGCGCTGTGCATCTACACATGTATTTGCTGAACGGTGAAAGCGCACAGTAATGCACTTTTCTCCCAGCAAATACACTGTTTCTAAGGAAATGGGAACACACTGAGGAGATACTTGTGGGAGCTCCTGTGACTAAAACTGAGCTTCCTTCCGCACAGGGAAGCAGAGAAATGCTGATTTCATCAAGCCCAGTTACATACTCAGAATCTGTACTACTGCCAAATAGGCATGTCTCTTTAGGCAAAAAACTCATTTCTTACAAAGTTGCCCAAGTGCATCTCAGAAGTGTGCAACTTGTTCCCTGAGTAGAAAACGACGAGAAACGGTCGTTTCTCCTAGCGCTGTGCTTCTACACATGTATTTGCTCTACGGTGAAAGCACACAGTAATGCACTTTTCTTCCAGCAAATACACTGTTTCTAAGGAAATGGGAACACACTGAGGAGACACTTGTGGGAGCTACTGTGACTGAAACTGAGCTTCCCTATGCACAGGGAAGCAAGAGAAATGCTGATTACATCAAGCCCAGTTACATACTCAGAATCTGTACTACTGCGCAAATAGGGATGTCTCTTTAGGCAAAAAACTCATTTCTGACAAAGTTGCCCAAATGCATCTCAAAAGTTTGCAACTTGTTCCCTTAGTTAGAAAACGTCGAGAAACGGTCGTTTCTGCTAGCGCTGTGCTTCTACACATGTATTTGCTGAACGGTGAAAGCACACAGTAATGTACATTTCTCCCAGCAAATACACTGTTTCTAAGGAAATGGGAACACACTGAGGAGACACTTGTGGGAGCTACTGTGACTAAAACTGAGCTTCTCTAAGCACAGGGAAGCAAGAGAAATGCTGATTTCATCAAGCCCAGTTACATACTCAGAATCTGTACTACTGCGCAAATAGGCAAAACTAGTGCGTTCTAAAGCACGTCTCTTTAGGCAAAAAACTCATTTCTGACAAAGTTGCCCAAATGCATCTCAGAAGTGTGCATCTTGTTCCCTGAGTTAGAAAAGGTCGAGAAACGGTCGTTTCTGCTAGCGCTGTGCTTCTACACATGTATTTGCTGAACGGTGAAAGCGTACAGTAATGCACTTTTCTCCCAGCAAATACACTGTTTCTAAGGAAATGGGAACACACTGAGGAGACACTTGTGGGAGCTACTGTGACTAAAACTGAGCTTCCCTACGCACAGGGAAGCAAGAGAAATGCTGATTTCATCAAGCCCAGTTACATACTCAGAATCTGTACTACTGCGCAAATAGGCAAAACTAGTGCGTTCTAAAGCACATCTCTGTAGGCAAAAAACTCATTTCTGACAGAGTTGCCCAAATGCATCTCAGAAGTGTGCAACTTGTTCCCTGAGTTAGAAAACGTCGAGAAACAATCGTTTCTGCTAGAGCTGTGATTCTACACATGTATTTGCTGAACGGTGAAAGCACAAAGTAATGCACTTTTCTCCCAGCAAATACACTGTTTCTAAGGAAATGGGAACACACTGAGGAGACACTTGTGGGAGCTACTGTGACTAAAACTGAGCTTCCCTACGCACAGGGAAGCAAGAGAAATGCTGATTTCATCAAGCCCAGTTACATACTCAGAATCTGTACTACTGCGCAAATAGGCATGTCTCTTTAGGCAAAAAACTCATTTCTGACAAAGTTGCCCAAATGTATCTCAGAAGTGTGCAACTTGTTCCATCAGTTAGAAAACTTCGAGAAACGGTCGTTTCTGCTAGCGCTCTGCTTCTACACATGTATTTGATGAACGGTGAAAGCACACAGTAATGCACTTTTCTCCCAGCAAATTCACTGTTTCTAAGCAAATGGGAACACATTGAGGAGACACTTGTGGGAGCTAATGTGAGTAAAACTGAGCTTCCTTACGCACAGGGAAGCAAGAGAAATGCTGATTTCATCAAGCCCAGTTACATACTCAGAATCTGTACTACTGCGCAAATTGGCACGTCTCTTTAGGCAAAAAACTCATTTCTGACAAAGTTGCCCAAATGCATCTCAGAAGTGTGCAACTTGTTCCCTGAGTTAGAAAACGTCGAGAAACGGTCGTTTCTGCTAGCGCTGTGCTTCTACACATGTATTTGCTGAATGGTGAAAGCGCACAGTAATGCACTTGTCTCCCAGCAAGTACACTGTTTCTAAGGAAATGGGAACGCACTGAGGAGACACTTGTGGGAGCTACTGTGACTAAAACTGAGCTTCCCTATGCACAGGAAACAGGAGAAATGCTGATTTCATCAAGCCCAGTTACATACTCAGAATCTGTACTGCTGCGCAAATAGGCAAAATTAGTGCGTTCTAAAGCACGTCTCTTTAGGCAAAAAACTCATTTCTGACAAAGTTGCCCAGTGCATCTAGAAGTGTGCAACTTGTTCCCTGAGTTAGAAAACATGGAAAAATAGTCGTTTCTGCTAGCGCTGTGCTTCTACACATGTATTTGCTGAATGGTGAAAGCGCACAGTAATGCACTTTTCTCCCAGCAAATACACTGTTTCTAAGGAAATGGGAACACACTGAGGAGACACTTGTGGGAGCTACTGTGACTAAAACTGAGCTTCCCTATGCACAGGGAAGCCAGAGAAATGCTGATTTCATCAAGCCCAGTTACATACTCAGAATCTGTACTACTGCGCAAGTAGGAAAAACTAGTGCATTTTAACGCACGTCTCTTTAGGCAAAAACCTCATTTCTGACAAAGTTGCCCAGTGCATCTAGAAGTGTGCAAATTGTTCCCTGAGTTAGAAAACGTCGAGAAACGTTCGTTTCTGCTAGCGCTGTGCATCTACACATGTATTTGCTGAACGGTGAAAGCGCACAGTAATGCACTTTTCTCCCAGCAAATACACTGTTTCTAAGGAAATAGGAACACACTGAGGAGACACTTGTGGGAGCTCCTGTGACTAAAACTGAGCTTCCTTCCGCACAGGGAAGCAGAGAAATGCTGATTTCATCAAGCCCAGTTACATACTCAGAATCTGTACTACTGCGCAAATAGGGATGTCTCTTTAGGCAAAAAACTCATTTCTGACAAAGTTGCCCAAATGCATCTCAAAAGTGTGCAACTTGTTCCCTGAGTTAGAAAACGACGAGAAACGGTCGTTTCTGCTAGCGCTGTGCTTCTACACATGTATTTGCTGAACGGTGAAAGCACACAGTAATGTACATTTCTCCCAGCAAATACACTGTTTCTAAGGAAATGGGAACACACTGAGGAGACACTTGTGGGAGCTACTGTGACTAAAACTGAGCTTCCCTACGCACAGGGAAGCAAGAGAAATGCTGATTTCATCAAGCCCAGTTACATACTCAGAATCTGTACTACTGCGCAAATAGGCAAAACTAGTGCGTTCTAAAGCACATCTCTGTAGGCAAAAAACTCATTTCTGACAAAGTTGCACAAATGCATCTCAGAAGTGTGCAACTTGTTCCCTGAGTTAGAAAACGTCGAGAAACAATCGTTTCTGCTAGCGCTGTGCTTCTACACATGTATTTGCTGAACGGTGAAAGCACAAAGTAATGCACTTTTCTCCCAGCAAATACACTGTTTCTAAGGAAATGGGAACGCACTGAGGAGACACTTGTGGGAGCTACTGTGACTAAAACTGAGCTTCCCTACGTACAGGGAAGCAAGAGAAATGCTGATTTCATCAAGCCCAGTTACATACTCAGAATCTGTACTACTGCGCAAATAGGCATGTCTCTTTAGGCAAAAAACTCATTTCTGACAAAGTTGCCCAAATGTATCTCAGAAGTGTGCAACTTGTTCCCTCAGTTAGAAAACTTCGAGAAACGGTCGTTTCTGCTAGCGCTCTGCTTCTACACATGTATTTGATGAACGGTGAAAGCACACAGTAATGCACTTTTCTCCCAGCAAATTCACTGTTTCTAAGCAAATGGGAACACATTGAGGAGACACTTGTGGGAGCTAATGTGAGTAAAACTGAGCTTCCCTACGCACAGGGAAGCAAGAGAAATGCTGATTTCATCAAGCCCAGTTACATACTCAGAATCTGTACTACTGCGCAAATTGGCACGTCTCTTTTGGCAAAAAACTCATTTCTGACAAAGTTGCCCAAATGCATCTCAGAAGTGTGCAACTTGTTCCCTGAGTTAGAAAACGTCGAGAACCGGTCGTTTCTGCTAGCGCTGTGCTTCTACACATGTATTTGCTCAACGGTGAAAACACACAGTAATACACTTTTCTCCCAGCAAGTACACTGTTTCTAAGGAAATGGGAACACACTGAGGAGACACTTGTGGGAGCTACTGTGACTAAAACTGAGCTTCCCTATGCACAGGGAAGCAAGAGAAATGCTGATTTCATCAAGCCCAGTTACATACTCAGATTCTGTACTACTGCGCAAATAGGCAAAATTAGTGCGTTCTAAAGCACGTCTCTTTAGGCAAAAAAGTCGTTTCTGACAATGTTGCCCAGTGCATCTAGAAGTGTGCAACTTGTTCGCTGAGTTAGAAAACGTCGAGAAACGGTCGTTTCTGCTAGCGCTGTGCTTCTACACATGTATTTGCTGAACGGTGAAAGCGCACAGTAATGTACTTTTCTCCCAGCAAATACACTGTTTCTAAGGACAAGGGAAAACATTGAGGAGACACTTTTTGGAGCTACTGTGACTAAAACTGAGCTTCCCTACGCACAGGGAAGCAAGAGAAATGCTGATTTCATCAAGCCCAGTTACATACTCAGAATCTGTACTACTGTGCAATAAGGCATGTCTCTTAAGGCAAAAAACTCATTTCTGACAAAGTTGCCCAAATGCATCTCAGAAGTGTGCAACTTGTTTCCTGAGTTAAAAAACGTCGAGAAACGGTCGTTTCTGCTAGCGCTGTGCTTCTACACATGTATTTGCTGAACTGTGAAAGGGCACAGTAATGTACTTTCCCCCCAGCAAATACACTGTTTCTAAGGAAATGAGAACACACTGAGGAGACACTTGTGGGAGCTACTGTGACTAAAACTGAGCTTCCCTACACACAGGGAAGCAAGAGAAATGCTGATTTCATCAAGCCCAGTTACATATTCAGAATCTGTACTACTGCGCAAATAGGAAAAACTAGTGCGTTTTAACGCACGTCTCTTTAGGCAAAAACCTCATTTCTGACAAAGTTGCCCAGTGCATCTAGAAGTGTGCAAATTCTTCCCTGAGTTAGAAAACGACGAGAAACGGTCGTTTCTGCTAGTGCTGTGCTTCTACACATGTATTTGCTCTACGGTGAAAGCACACAGTAATGCACTTTTCTTCCAGCAAATACACTGTTTCTAAGGAAATGGGAACACACTGAAGAGACACTTGTGGGAGCTACTGTGACTGAAACTGAGCTTCCCTATGCACAGGGAAGCAAGAGAAATGCTGATTACATCAAGCCCAGTTACATACTCAGAATCTGTACTACTGCGCAAATAGGGATGTCTCTTTAGGCAAAAAACTCATTTCTGACAAAGTTGCCCAAATGCATCTCAAAAGTTTGCAACTTGTTCCCTTAGTTAGAAAACGTCGAGAAACGGTCGTTTCTGCTAGCGCTGTGCTTCTACACATGTATTTGCTGAACGGTGAAAGCACACAGTAATGCACTTTTCTCCCAGCAAATACACTGTTTCTAAGGAAATGGGAACACACTGAGGAGACACTTGTGGGAGCTACTGTGACTAAAACTGAGCTTCCCTAGGCACAGGGAAGCAAGAGAAATGCTGATTTCATCAAGCCCAGTTACATACTCAGAATCTGTACTACTGCGCAAATAGGCATGTCTCTTTAGGCAAAAAACTCATTTCTGACAAAGTTGCCCAAATGTATCTCAGAAGTGTGCAACTTGTTCCCTCAGTTAGAAAACTTCGAGAAACAGTCGTTTCTGCTAGCGCTCTGCTTCTACACATGTATTTGATGAACGGTGAAAGCACACAGTAATGCACTTTTCTCCCAGCAAATTCACTGTTTCTAAGCAAATGGGAACACATTGAGGAGACACTTGTGGGAGCTAATGTGAGTAAAACTGAGCTTCCCTACGCACAGGGAAGCAAGAGAAATGCTGATTTCATCAAGCCCAGTTACATACTCAGAATCTGTACTACTGCGCAAATTGGCACGTCTCTTTTGGCAAAAAATTTATTTCTGACAAAGTTGCCCAAATGCATCTCAGAAGTGTGCAACTTGTTCCCTGAGTTAGAAAACGTCGAGAAACGGTCGTTTCTGCTAGCGCTGTGCTTCTACACATGTATTTGCTGAACGGTGAAAGCGCACAGTAATGCACTTTTCTCCCAGCAAATACACTGTTTCTAAGGAAATGGGAACACACTGAGGAGACACTTGTGGGAGCTACTGTGACTAAAACTGAGCTTCCCTACGCACAGGGAAGCAAGAGAAATGCTGATTTCATCAAGCCCAGTTAAATACTCAGAATCTGTACTACTGCGCAAATAGGCAAAACTAGTGCGTTCTAAAGCACATCTCTGTAGGCAAAAAACTCATTTCTGACAAAGTTGCCCAAATGCATCTCAGAAGTGTGCAACTTGTTCCCTGAGTTAGAAAACGTCGAGAAACAATCGTTTCTGCTAGCGCTGTGCTTCTACACATGTATTTGCTGAACGGTGAAAGCACAAAGTAATGCACTTTTCTCCCAGCAAATACACTGTTTCTAAGGAAATGGGAACACACTGAGGAGACACTTGTGGGAGCTACTGTGACTAAAACTGAGCTTCCCTACGTACAGGGAAGCAAGAGAAATGCTGATTTCATCAAGCCCAGTTACATACTCAGAATCTGTACTACTGCGCAAATAGGCATGTCTCCCCAAATGCATCTCAGAAGTGTGCAACTTGTTTCCTGAGTTAAAAAACGTCGAGAAACGGTCGTTTCTGCTAGCGCTGTGCTTCTACACATGTATTTGCTGAACTGTGAAAGGGCACAGTAATGTACTTTTCCCCCAGCAAATACACTGTTTCTAAGGAAATGAGAACACACTGAGGAGACACTTGTGGGAGCTACTGTGACTAAAACTGAGCTTCCCTACACACAGGGAAGCAAGAGAAATGCTGATTTCATCAAGCCCAGTTACATATTCAGAATCTGTACTACTGCGCAAATAGGAAAAACTAGTGCGTTTTAACGCACGTCTCTTTAGGCAAAAACTTCATTTCTGACAAAGTTGCCCAGTGCATCTAGAAGTGTGCAAATTGTTCCCTGAGTTAGAAAACGTTGAGAAACGTTCGTTTCTGCTAGCGCTGTGCATCTACACATGTATTTGCTGAACGGTGAAAGCGCACAGTAATGCACTTTTCTCCCAGCAAATACACTGCTTCTAAGGAAATGGGAACACACTGAGGAGACACTTGTGGGAGCTCCTGTGACTAAAACTGAGCTTCCTTCCGCACAGGGAAGCAGAGAAATGCTGATTTCATCAAGCCCAGTTACATACTCAGAATCTGTACTACTGCCAAATAGGCATGTCTCTTTAGGCAAAAAACTCATTTCTTACAAAGTTGCCCAAGTGCATCTCAGAAGTGTGCAACTTGTTCCCTGAGTTAGAAAACGACGAGAAACGGTCGTTTCTGCTAGTGCTGTGCTTCTACACATGTATTTGCTGAACGGTGAAAGCGCACAGTAATGCACTTTTCTCCCAGCAAATACACTGTTTCTAAGGAAATGGGAACACACTGAGGAGACACTTGTGGGAGCTACTGTGACTAAAACTGAGCTTCTCTAAGCACAGGGAAGCAAGAGAAATGCTGATTTCATCAAGCCCAGTTACATACTCAGAATCTGTACTACTGCGCAAATAGGCAAAACTAGTGCGTTCTAAAGCACGTCTCTTTAGGCAAAAAACTCATTTCTGACAAAGTTGCCCAAATGCATCTCAGAAGTGTGCATCTTGTTCCCTGAGTTAGAAAAGGTCGAGAAACGGTCGTTTCTGCTAGCGCTGTGCTTCTACACATGTATTTGCTGAACGGTGAAAGCGCACAGTAATGCACTTTTCTCCCAGCAAATACACTGTTTCTAAGGAAATGGGAATACACTGAGGAGACACTTATGGGAGCTACTGTGACAAAAACTGAGCTTCCCTACACACAGGGAAGCAAGAGAAATGCTGATTTCATCAAGCCCAGTTACATACTCAGAATCTGTACTACTGCGCAAATTGGCACGTCTCTTTAGGCAAAAAACTCATTTCTGACAAAGTTGCCCAAATGCATCTCAGAAGTGTGCAACTTGTTCCCTGAGTTAGAAAACGTCGAGAAACGGTCGTTTCTGCTAGCGCTGTGCTTCTACACATGTATTTGCTGAACTGTGAAAGGGCACAGTAATGTACTTTTCCCCCAGCAAATACACTGTTTCTAAGGAAATGAGAACACACTGAGGAGACACTTGTGGGAGCTACTGTGACTAAAACTGAGCTTCCCTATACACAGGGAAGCAAGAGAAATGCTGATTTCATCAAGCCCAGTTACATACTCAGAATCTGTACTACTGTGCAAATAGGCAAAACTAGTGCGTTCTAAAGCACGTCTCTTTAGGCAAAAAACTCATTTCTGACAAAGTTGCCCAAATGCATCTCAAAAGTGTGCAACTTGTTCCCTGAGTTAGAAAAGGTCGAGAAACGGTCGTTTCTGCTAGCGCTGTGCTTCTACACATGTATTTGCTGAACGGTGAAAGCGCACAGTAATGCACTTTTCTCCCAGCAAATACACTGTTTCTAAGGAAATGGGAACACACTGAGGAGATCTTGTGGGAGCTACTGTGACTAAAACTGAGCTTCCCTACGCACAGGGAAGCAAGAGAAATGCTGATTTCATCAAGCCCAGTTACATACTCAGAATCTGTACTACTGCGCAAATAGGCAAAACTAGTGCGTTCTAAAGCACATCTCTGTAGGCAAAAAACTCATTTCTGACAAAGTTGCCCAAATGCATCTCAGAAGTGTGCAACTTGTTCCCTGAGTTAGAAAACGTCGAGAAACAATCGTTTCTGCTAGCGCTGTGCTTCTACACATGTATTTGCTGAACGGTGAAAGCACAAAGTAATGCACTTTTCTCCCAGCAAATACACTGTTTCTAAGGAAATGGGAACACACTGAGGAGACACTTGTGGGAGCTACTGTGACCAAAATTGAGCTTCCCTACGCACAGGGAAGCAAGAGAAATGCTGATTTCATCAAGCCCAGTTACATACTCAGAATCTGTACTACTGCGCAAATAGGCATGTCTCTTTAGGCAAAAAACTCATTTCTGACAAAGTTGCCCAAATGTATCTCAGAAGTGTGCAACTTGTTCCCTCAGTTAGAAAACTTCGAGAAACGGTCGTTTCTGCTAGCGCTCTGCTTCTACACATGTATTTGATGAACGGTGAAAGCACACAGTAATGCACTTTTCTCCCAGCAAATTCACTGTTTCTAAGCAAATGGGAACACATTGAGGAGACACTTGTGGGAGCTAATGTGAGTAAAACTGAGCTTCCCTACGCACAGGGAAGCAAGAGAAATGCTGATTTCATCAAGCCCAGTTACATACTCAGAATCTGTACTACTGCGCAAATTGGCACGTCTCTTTAGGCAAAAAACTCATTTCTGACAAAGTTGCCCAAATGCATCTCAGAAGTGTGCAACTTGTTCCCTGAGTTAGAAAACGTCGAGAAACGGTCGTTTCTGCTAGCGCTGTGCTTCTACACATGTATTTGCTGAACTGTGAAAGGGCACAGTAATGCACTTTTCTCCCAGCAAATACACTGTTTCTAAGGAAATGAGAACACACTGAGGAGACACTTGTGGGAGCTACTGTGACTAAAACTGGGCTTCCCTACGCACAGGGAAGCAAGAGAAATGCTGATTTCATCAAGCCCAGTTACATACTCAGAATCTGTACTACTGCGCAAATAGGCAAATCTAGTGCGTTCTAAAGCACGTCTCTTTAGGCCAAAAACTCATTTCTGACAAAGTTGCCCAAATGCATCTCAGAAGTGTGCAACTTGTTCCCTGAGTTAGAAAACGTCGAGAAACTTGAGTTTCTGCTAGCGCTGTGCTTCTACACATGTATTTGCTGAACGGTGAAAGCGCACAGTAATGCACTTTTCTCCCAGCAAATACACTGTTTCTAAGAAAATGGGAACACACTGAGGAGACACTTGTGGGAGCTACTGTGGCTACAACTGAGCGTATCTATGCACAGGGAAGCAAGAGAAATGCTGATTTCATCAAGCCTATTTACATACTCACAATCTGTAATACTGCGCAAATAGGCATGTCTCTTTAGGCAAAAAACTCATTTCTGAAAAAGTTGCCCAAATGCATCTCAGAAGTGTGCAACTTATTACCTGAGTTAGAAAACGTCGAGAAACGGTTGTTTCTGCTAGCACTGTTCTTCTACACATTTATTTGCTGAACGGTGAAAGCGCACAGTAATGCACTTTTCTCCCAGCAAATACACTGTTTCTAAAGAAATGGGAACACACTGAGGAGACACTTGTGGGAGCTACTGTGACTAAAACTGAGCTTCCCTACGCACAGGGAAGCAAGAGAAATGCTGATTTCATCGAGCCCAGTTACATATTCAGAATCTGTACTACTGCGCAAATAGGCAAAACTAGTGTGTTCTTATCACGTCTCTTTAGGCAAAAAACTCATTTCTGACAAAGTTGCCCAATTGCATCTCAGAAGTGTGCAACTTGATCCCTGAGTTAGAAAACGTCGAGAAACGGTCGTTTCTGCTAGCGCTGTGCTTCTACACATGTATTTGCTGAACGGTGAAAGCGCACAGTAATGCACTTTTCTCCCAGCAAATACACTGTTTCTAAGGAAATGGGAACACACTGAGCAGACACTTGTGGGAGCTACTGTGACTAAAACTGAGCTTCCCTATGAACAGGGAAGCAAGAGAAATGCTGATTTCATCAAGCCCAGTTACATACTCAGAATCTATACTACTGTGCAAATAGGCATGTCTCTTTAGGCAAAAAACTCATTTCTGACAATGTTGCCCAAATACATCTCAGAAGGGTGCAACTTGTTCCCTGAGTTAGAAAACATCGAGAAACGGTCGTTTCTGCGCTGTGCTTCTACACATGTATTTGCTGAACGGTGAAAGCGCACAGTAATGCACTTTTCTCCCATCAAATACACTGTTTCTAAGAAAATGGGAACACACTGAGGAGACACTTGTGGGAGCTACTGTGACTAAAACTGGGCTTCCCTACGCACAGGGAAGCAAGAGAAATGCTGATTTCATCAAGCACAGTTACATACTCAGAATCTGTATTACTGCGCAAATAGGCAAAACTAGTGCGTTCTAAAGCACGTCTCTTTAGGCAAAAAACTCATTTCTGACACAGTTGCCCAATTGCATCTCAGAAGTGTGCAACTTGTTCCCTGAGTTAGAAAACGTCGAGAAACGGTCGTTTCTGCTAGCGCTGTGCTTCTACACATGTATTTGCTGAACGGTGAAAGCGCACAGTAATGCACTCTTCTCCCAGCAAATACACTGTTTCTAAGAAAATGGGAACACACTGAGGAGACAATTGTGGGAGCTACTGTGACTAAAACTGGGCTTCCCTACACACAGGGAAGCAAGAGAAATGCTGATTTCATCAAGCCCCGTTACATACTCAGAATCTGTACTACTGCGCAAATAGGCAAAACTAGTGCGTTCTAAAGCACGTCTCTTTAGGCAAGAAACTTATTTCTGACAAAGTTGCCCAAATGAATCTCAGAAGTGTGCAACTTGTTCCCTGAGTTAGAAAACGTCGAGAAACTTGAGTTTCTGCTAGCGCTGTGCTTCTACACATGTATTTGCTGAACGGTGAAAGCGCACAGTAATGCACTTTTCTCCCAGCAAATACACTGTTTCTAAGAAAATGGGAACACACTGAGGAGACACTTGTGGGAGCTACTGTGACTAAAACTGAGCGTATCTATGCACAGGGAAGCAAGAGAAATGCTGATTTCATCAAGCCCATTTACATACTCACAATCTGTAATACTGCGCAAATAGGCATGTCTCTTTAGGCAAAAAACTCATTTCTGATAAAGTTGCCCAAATGCATCTCAGAAGTGTGCAACTTATTACCTGAGTTAGAAAACATCGAGAAACGGTTGTTTCTGCTAGCACTGTTCTTCTACACATATATTTGCTGAACGGTGAAAGCGCACAGTAATGCACTTTTCTCCCAGCAAATACACTGTTTCTAAGGAAATGGAAACACACCGAGGAGACACTTGTGGGAGCTACTGTGACTAAAACTGAGCTTCCCTGCGCACACGGAAGCAAGAGAAATGCTGATTTCATCGAGCCCAGTTACATATTCAGAATCTGTACTACTGCGCAAATAGGCAAAACTAGTGTGTTCTTATCACGTCTCTTTAGGCAAAAAACTCATTTCTGACAAAGTTGCCCAATTGCATCTCAGAAGTGTGCAACTTGATCCCTGAGTTAGAAAACGTCGAGAAACGGTCGTTTCTGCTAGCACTGTGCTTCTACACATGTATTTGCTGAACGGTGAAAGCGCACAGTAATGCACTTTTCTCCCAGCAAATACACTGTTTCTAAGGAAATGGGAACACACTGAGCAGACACTTGTGGGAGCTACTGTGACTAAAACTGAGCTTCCCTATGAACAGGGAAGCAAGAGAAAGGCTGATTTCATCCAGCCCAGTTACATACTCAGAATGTATACTACTGCGCAAATAGGCAAAACTAGTGCGTTCTAAAGCACGTCTCTTCAGGCAAATAACACATTTCTGACAAAGTTGCCCACTTGCATCTCAGAAGTGTGCAACTTGTTCCCTGAGTTAGAAAACGTCGAGAAACGGTCGTTTCTGCTAGTGCTGTGCTTCTACACATATATTTGCTGAACGGTGAAAGCGCACAGTAATGCACTTTTCTCCCAGCAAATACACTGTTTCTAAGGAAATGGGAACACACTGAGGAGACACTTGTGGGAGCTACTGTGACTAAAACTGAGCTTCCCTACGCACAGGGAAGCAAGAGAAATGCTGATTTCATCAAGCCCAGTTACATATTCAAAATCTGTATTACTGCGCAAATAGGCATGTCTCTTTAGGCAAAAAACTCATTTCTGACAAAGTTGCCCAAATGCATCTCAGAAGTGTGCAACTTCTTCCCTGAGTTAGAAAAGGTCGAGAAACGGTCATTTATGCTAGTGATGTGCTTCTACACATGTATTTGCTGAACGTTGAAAGCGCACAGTAATGCACTTTTCTCCCAGCAAATACACTGTTTCTAAGGAAATGGGAATACACTGAGGAGACACTTATGGGAGCTACTGTGACTAAAACTGAGCTTCCCTACACACAGGGAAGCAAGAGAAATGCTGATTTCATCAAGCCCATTTACATACTCACAATCTGTAATACTGCGCAAATAGGCATGTCTCTTTAGGCAAAAAACTCATTTCTGATAAAGTTGCCCAAATGCATCTCAGAAGTGTGCAACTTATTACCTGAGTTAGAAAACGTCGAGAAACGGTTGTTTCTGCTAGCACTGTTCTTCTACACATATATTTGCTGAACGGTGAAAGCGCACAGTAATGCACTTTTCTCCCAGCAAATACACTGTTTCTAAGGAAATGGAAACACACCGAGGAGACACTTGTGGGAGCTACTGTGACTAAAACTGAGCTTCCCTGCGCACACGGAAGCAAGAGAAACGCTGATTTCATCGAGCCCAGTTACATATTCAGAATCTGTACTACTGCGCAAATAGGCAAAACTAGTGTGTTCTTATCACGTCTCTTTAGGCAAAAACTCATTTCTGACAAAGTTGCCCAAATGCATCTCAGAAGTGTGCAACTTGTTCCCTGAGTTAGAAAACGTCGAGAAACTTGAGTTTCTGCTAGCGCTGTGCTTCTACACATGTATTTGCTGAACGGTGAAAGCGCACAGTAATGCACTTTTCTCCCAGCAAATACACTGTTTCTAAGAAAATGGGAACACACTGAGGAGACACTTGTGGGAGCTACTGTGGCTACAACTGAGCGTATCTATGCACAGGGAAGCAAGAGAAATGCTGATTTCATCAAGCCCATTTACATACTCACAATCTGTAATACTGCGCAAATAGGCATGTCTCTTTAGGCAAAAAACTCATTTCTGATAAAGTTGCCCAAATGCATCTCAGAAGTGTGCAACTTATTACCTGAGTTAGAAAACGTCGAGAAACGGTTGTTTCTGCTAGCACGGTTCTTCTACACATATATTTGCTGAACGGTGAACGCGCACAGTAATGCACTTTTCTCCCAGCAAATACACTGTTTCTAAGGAAATGGAAACACACCGAGGAGACACTTGTGGGAGCTACTGTGACTAAAACTGAGCTTCCCTGCGCACACGGAAGCAAGAGAAATGCTGATTTCATCGAGCCCAGTTACATATTCAGAATCTGTACTACTGCGCAAATAGGCAAAACTAGTGTGTTCTTATCACGTCTCTTTAGGCAAAAAACTCATTTCTGACAAAGTTGCCCAATTGCATCTCAGAAGTGTGCAACTTGATCCCTGAGTTAGAAAACGTCGAGAAACGGTCGTTTCTGCTAGCACTGTGCTTCTACACATGTATTTGCTGAACGGTGAAAGCGCACAGTAATGCACTTTTCTCCCAGCAAATACACTGTTTCTAAGGAAATGGGAACACACTGAGCAGACACTTGTGGGAGCTACTGTGACTAAAACTGAGCTTCCCTATGAACAGGGAAGCAAGAGAAATGCTGATTTCATCAAGCCCAGTTACATACTCAGAATCTATACTACTGTGCAAATAGGCATGTCTCTTTAGGCAAAAAACTCATTTCTGACAAAGTTGCCCAAATACATCTCAGAAGTGTGCAACTTGTTCCCTGAGTTAGAAAACATCGAGAAACGGTCATTTCTGCACTGTGCTTCTACACATGTATTTGCTGAACGGTGAAAGCGCAGAGTAATGCACTTTTCTCCCAGCAAATACACTGTTTCTAAGAAAATGGGAACACAGTGAGGAGACACTTGTGGGAGCTACTGTGACTAAAACTGGGCTTCCCTACGCACAGGGAAGCAAGAGAAATGCTGATTTCATCAAGCACAGTTACATACTCAGAATCTGTATTACTGCGCAAATAGGCAAAACTAGTGCGTTCTAAAGCACGTCTCTTTAGGCAAAAAACTCATTTCTGACAAAGTTGCCCAATTGCATCTCAGAAGTGTGCAACTTGATCCCTGAGTTAGAAAACGTCGAGAAACGGTCGTTTCTGCTAGCGCTGCTTCTACACATGTATTTGCTGAACGGTGAAAGCACACAGTAATGTACATTTCTCCCAGCAAATACACTGTTTCTAAGGAAATGGGAACACACTGAGGAGACACTTGTGGGAGCTACTGTGACTAAAACTGAGCTTCTCTAAGCACAGGGAAGCAAGAGAAATGCTGATTTCATCAAGCCCAGTTACATACTCAGAATCTGTACTACTGCGCAAATAGGCAAAACTAGTGTGTTCTAAAGCACGTCTCTTTAGGCAAAAAACTCATTTCTGACAAAGTTGCCCAAATGCATCTCAGAAGTGTGCAACTTGTTCCCTGAGTTAGAAAACGTCGAGAAACGGTCATTTCTGCAAGCACTGTGCTTCTACACATGTATTTGCTGAACGGTGAAAGCACACAGTAATGCACTTTTCTCCCAGCAAATACACAGTTCTAAGGAAATGGGAACACACAGAGGAGACACTTGTGGGAGCTACTGTGACTAAAACTGAGCTTCCCTACGCACAGGAAAGCAAGAGAAATGCTGATTTCATCAAACCCAGTTATATACTCAGAATCTGTACTACTGCGCAATTAGGCATGTCTCTTTGGGTAAAAACCTCATTTCTGACAAAGTTGCCCAAATGCATCTCAGAAGTGTGCAACTTTTTCCCTGAGTAAGAAAAAGTCCCGATACGGTGGTTACCGCTAGCGCTGTGCTTCTACACATGTATTTGCTGAATGGTGAAAGCACAGAGTAATGCACTTTTCCCCAGCAAATACACTGCTTCTAAGGAAATGCGAACACACTGAGGAGACACTTGTGGGAGCTACTGTGACTAAAACTGAGCTTTCCTACGCAGAGGGAAGCAAGAGAAATGCTGATTTCATCAAGCCCAGTTACATACTCAGAATCTGTACTACTGCGCAAATAGGCAAAACTAGTGTGTTCTAAAGCACGTCTCTTTAGGCAAAAAACTCATTTCTGACAAAGTTGCACAAATGCATCTCAGAAGTGTGCAACTTGTTCCCTGAGTTAGAAAACGTCGAGAAACGGTTGTTTCTGCTAGCACTGTTCTTCTACACATTTATTTGCTGAACGGTGAAAGCGCACAGTAATGCACTTTTCTCCCAGCAAATACACTGTTTCTAAGGAAATTGAAACACACCGAGGAGACACTTGTGGGAGCTACTGTGACTAAAACTGAGCTTCCCTACGCACAGGGATGCACGAGAAATGCTGCTTTCATCGAGCCCAGTTACATATTCAGAATCTGTACTACTGCGCAAATAGGCAAAACTAGTGTGTTCTTAACATGTCTCTTTAGGCAAAAAACTCATTTCTGACAAAGTTGCCCAAATGCATCTCAGAAGTGTGCAACTTGTTCCCTGAGTTAGAAAACGTCGAGAAACTTGAGTTTCTGCTAGCGCTGTGCTTCTACACAAGTATTTGCTGAACGGTGAAAGCGCACAGTAATGCACTTTTCTCCCAGCAAATACACTGTTTCTAAGGAAATGGGAACACACTGAGGAGACACTTGTGGGAGCTACTGTGACTAAAACTGAGCTTCCCTACGCACAGGGAAGCAAGAGAAAGGCTGATTTCATCCAGCCCAGTTACATACTCAGAATCTATACTACTGCGCAAATAGGCAAAACTAGTGCGTTCTAAAGCACGTCTCTTCAGGCAAAAAACACATTTCTGACAAAGTTGCCCAATTGCATCTCAGAAGTGTGCAACTTGTTCCCTGAGTTAGAAAACGTCGAGAAATGGTCGTTTCTGCTAGTGCTGTGCTTCTACACATATATTTGCTGAACGGTGAAAGCGCACAGTAATGCACTTTTCTCCCAGCAAATACACTGTTTCTAAGGAAATGGGAACACACTGAGGAGACACTTGTGGGAGCTACTGTGACTAAAACTGAGCTTCCCTACGCACAGGGAAGCAAGAGAAATGCTGATTTCATCAAGCCCAGTTACATATTCAAAATCTGTATTACTGCGCAAATAGGCATGTCTCTTTAGGCAAAAAACTCATTTCTGACAAAGTTGCCCAAATGCATCTCAGAAGTGTGCAACTTCTTCCCTGAGTTAGAAAAGGTCGAGAAACGGTCATTTATGCTAGTGATGTGCTTCTACACATGTATTTGCTGAACGTTGAAAGCGCACAGTAATGCACTTTTCTCCCAGCAAATACACTGTTTCTAAGGAAATGGGAATACACTGAGGAGACACTTATGGGAGCTACTGTGACTAAAACTGAGCTTCCCTACACACAGGGAAGCAAGAGAAATGCTGATTTCATCAAGCCCATTTACATACTCACAATCTGTAATACTGCGCAAATAGGCATGTCTCTTTAGGCAAAAAACTCATTTCTGATAAAGTTGCCCAAATGCATCTCAGAAGTGTGCAACTTATTACCTGAGTTAGAAAACGTCGAGAAACGGTTGTTTCTGCTAGCACTGTTCTTCTACACATATATTTGCTGAACGGTGAAAGCGCACAGTAATGCACTTTTCTCCCAGCAAATACACTGTTTCTAAGGAAATGGAAACACACCGAGGAGACACTTGTGGGAGCTACTGTGACTAAAACTGAGCTTCCCTGCGCACACGGAAGCAAGAGAAATGCTGATTTCATCGAGCCCAGTTACATATTCAGAATCTGTACTACTGCGCAAATAGGCAAAACTAGTGTGTTCTTATCACGTCTCTTTAGGCAAAAACTCATTTCTGACAAAGTTGCCCAAATGCATCTCAGAAGTGTGCAACTTGTTCCCTGAGTTAGAAAACGTCGAGAAACTTGAGTTTCTGCTAGCGCTGTGCTTCTACACATGTATTTGCTGAACGGTGAAAGCGCACAGTAATGCACTTTTCTCCCAGCAAATACACTGTTTCTAAGAAAATGGGAACACACTGAGGAGACACTTGTGGGAGCTACTGTGGCTACAACTGAGCGTATCTATGCACAGGGAAGCAAGAGAAATGCTGATTTCATCAAGCCCATTTACATACTCACAATCTGTAATACTGCGCAAATAGGCATGTCTCTTTAGGCAAAAAACTCATTTCTGATAAAGTTGCCCAAATGCATCTCAGAAGTGTGCAACTTATTACCTGAGTTAGAAAACGTCGAGAAACGGTTGTTTCTGCTAGCACTGTTCTTCTACACATATATTTGCTGAACGGTGAAAGCGCACAGTAATGCACTTTTCTCCCAGCAAATACACTGTTTCTAAGGAAATGTGAACATACTGAGGAGACACTTGTGGGAGCTACTGTGACTAAAACTGAGCTTCCCTACGCACAGGGAAGCCAGAGAAATGCTGATTTCATCGAGCCCAGTTACATATTCAGAATCTGTACTACTGCGCAAATAGGCAAAACTAGTGTGTTCTTATCACGTCTCTTTAGGCAAAAAACTCATTTTTGACAAAGTTGCCCAATTGCATCTCAGAAGTGTGCAACTTGATCCCTGAGTTAGAAAACGTCGAGAAACGGTCGTTTCTGCTAGCGCTGCTTCTACACATGTATTTGCTGAACGGTGAAAGCACACAGTAATGTACATTTCTCCCAGCAAATACACTGTTTCTAAGGAAATGGGAACACACTGAGGAGACACTTGTGGGAGCTACTGTGACTAAAACTGAGCTTCTCTAAGCACAGGGAAGCAAGAGAAATGCTGATTTCATCAAGGCCAGTTACATACTCAGAATCTGTACTACTGCGCAAATAGGCAAAAATAGGGCGTTCTAAAGCACGTCTCATTAGGCAAAAAAATTATTTCTGACAAAGTTGCCCAAATGCATCTCAGAAGTGTGCATCTTGTTCCCTGAGTTAGAAAAGGTCGAGAAACGGTCGTTTCTGCTAGCGCTGTGCTTCTACACATGTATTTGCTGAACGGTGAAAGCGCACAGTAATGCACTTTTCTCCCAGCAAATACACTGTTTCGAAGGAAATGGGAACACACTGAGGAGACACTTGTGGGAGCTACTGTGACTAAAACTGAGCTTCCCTACGCACAGGGAAGCAAGAGAAATGCTGATTTCATCAAGCCCAGTTACATACTCAGAATCTGTACTACTGCGCAAATAGGCAAAACTAGTGTGTTCTAAAGCACGTCTCTTTAGGCAAAAAACTCATTTCTGACAAAGTTGCCCAAATGCATCTCAGAAGTGTGCAACTTCTTCCCTGAGTTAGAAAACGTCGAGAAACGGTCATTTCTGCAAGCACTGTGCTTCTACACATGTATTTGCTGAACGGTGAAAATGCACAGTAATGCACTTTTCTCCCAGCAAATACACAGTTCTAAGGAAATGGGAACACACAGAGGAGACACTTGTGGGAGCTACTGTGACTAAAACTGAGCTTCCCTACGCACAGGAAAGCAAGAGAAATGCTGATTTCATCAAACCCAGTTATATACTCAGAATCTGTACTACTGCGCAATTAGGCATGTCTCTTTGGGTAAAAACCTCATTTCTGACAAAGTTGCCCAAATGCATCTCAGAAGTGTGCAACTTTTTCCCTGAGTAAGAAAACGTCCCGATACGGTGGTTACCGCTAGCGCTGTGCTTCTACACATGTATTTGCTGAATGGTGAAAGCACAGAGTAATGCACTTTTCCCCAGCAAATACACTGCTTCTAAGGAAATGCGAACACATTGAGGAAACACTTGTGGGAGCTAATGTGAGTAAAACTGAGCTTCCCTACGCACAGGGAAGCAAGAGAAATGCTGATTTCATCAAGCCCAGTTACATACTCAGAATCTGTACTACTGCGCAAATAGGCAAAACTAGTGCGTTCTAAAGCACGTCTCTTTAGGCAAAAAACTCATTTCTGACAAAGTTGCACAAATGCATCTCAGAAGTGTGCAACTTGTTCCCTGAGTTAGAAAACGTCGAGAAACGGTCTTTTCTGCCAGCGCTGTGCTTCTACACATGTATTTGCTGAACGGTGAAAGCGCACAGTAATGCACTTTTCTCCCAGCAAATACACTCTTTCTAAGGAAATGGGAACACACTGAGGAGACACTTGTGGGAGCTACTGTGACTAAAACTGAGCTTCCCTACGCACAGGGAAGCAAGAGAAATGCTGATTTCATCAAGTCAGTTACATACTCAGAATCTGTACTACTGCGCAAATAAGCAAAACTAATGCGTTCTAAAGCATGTCTCTTTAAGCAAAAAACTCATTTGAGGAAAAGTTGCCCAAATGCATCTCAGAAGTGTGCAACTTGTTCCCTGAGTTAGAAAACGTCGAAAAACGGTCGTTTCTGCTAGCGCTGTGCTTCTACACATGTATTTGCTGAACGGTCAAACGCACAGTAATGCACTTTTCTCCCAGCAAATACACTGTTTCTAAGGAAATGGGAACACACTGAGGAGACACTTGTGGGAGCTACTGTGACTAAAACTGAGCTTCCCTACGCACAGGGAAGCAAGAGAAATGCTGATTTCATCAAACCCAGTTACATACTCAGAATCTGCACTATGGCGCAAATAGGCACGTCTCTTTAGGCCAAAAACTCATTTCTGACAAAGTTGCCCAAATGCATCTCAGAAGTGTGCAACTTGTTCCCTGAGTTAGAAAACGTCGAGAAACGGTCGTTTCTGCTAGGGCTGTGCTTCTACACATGTATTTGCTGAACACTGAAGGCTCACAGTATTGCACTCTTCGCCCAGTAAATATACTGTTTCTGAGGAAATAGGAACACACTGAGGAGAAACTTGTGGGAGCTACTGTGACTAAAACTGAGCTTCCCTACGCACAGGGAAGTAAGAGAAATGCTGATTTCATCAAGCCCAGTTACATACTCAGAATCTGTACTACTGCGCAAATAGGCAAAACTAGTGCGTTCTAAAGCACGTCTCTGTAGGCAAAAAACTCATTTCTGACAAAGTTGCCCAAATGCATCTCAGAAGTGTGCAACTTGTTCCCTGAGTTAGAAAACGTCGCGAAACGATCGTTTCTGCTAGCGCTGTGCTTCTACACATGTATTTGCTGAACAGTGAAAGCACACAGTAATGCACTTTTCTCCCAGCAAATACACTGTTTCTAAGGAAATGGGAACACACTGAGGAGACACTTGTGGGAGCTACTGTGACTAAAACTGAGCTTCCCTACGCACAGGGAAGCAAGTGAAATGCTGATTTCATCAAGCCCAGTTACATACTCAGAATCTGTTCTACTGCGCAAATAGGCAAAACTAGTGCGTTCTAAAGCACGTCTCTTTAGGCAAAAAACTCATTTCTGACAAAGTTGCCCAAATGCATCTCAGAAGTGTGCAACTTGTTCCCTGAGTTAGAAAACGACGAGAAACGGTCGTTTCTGCTAGCGCTGTGCTTCTACACATGTATTTGCTCTACGGTGAAAGCACACAGTAATGCACTTTTCTTCCAGAAAATACACTGTTTCTAAGGAAATGGGAACACACGGAGGAGACACTTGTGGGAGCTACTGTGACTGAAACTGAGCTTCCCTATGCACAGGGAAGCAAGAGAAATGCTGATTACATCAAGCCCAGTTACATACTCAGAATCTGTACTACTGCGCAAATAGGGATGTCTCTTTAGGCAAAAAACTCATTTCTGACAAAGTTGCCCAAATGCATCTCAGAAGTGTGCAACTTGTTCCCTGAGTTAGAAAACGTCGAGAAACGGTCGTTTCTGCTAGGGCTGTGCTTCTACACATGTATTTGCTGAACACTGAAGGCTCACACTATTGCACTCTTCGCCCAGTAAATATACTGTTTCTGAGGAAATAGGAACACACTGAGGAGAAACTTGTGGGAGCTACTGTGACTAAAACTGAGCTTCCCTACGCACAGGGAAGTAAGAGAAATGCTGATTTCATCAAGCCCAGTTACATACTCAGAATCTGTACTACTGCGCAAATAGGCAAAACTAGTGCGTTCTAAAGCACGTCTCTGTAGGCAAAAAACTCATTTCTGACAAAGTTGCCCAAATGCATCTCAGAAGTGTGCAACTTGTTCCCTGAGTTAGAAAACGTCGCGAAACGATCGTTTCTGCTAGCGCTGTGCTTCTACACATGTATTTGCTGAACAGTGAAAGCACACAGTAATGCACTTTTCTCCCAGCAAATACACTGTTTCTAAGGAAATGGGAACACACTGAGGAGACACTTGTGGGAGCTACTGTGACTAAAACTGAGCTTCCCTACGCACAGGGAAGCAAGTGAAATGCTGATTTCATCAAGCCCAGTTACATACTCAGAATCTGTTCTACTGCGCAAATAGGCAAAACTAGTGCGTTCTAAAGCACGTCTCTTTAGGCAAAAAACTCATTTCTGACAAAGTTGCCCAAATGCATCTCAGAAGTGTGCAACTTGTTCCCTGAGTTAGAAAACGACGAGAAACGGTCGTTTCTGCTAGCGCTGTGCTTCTACACATGTATTTGCTCTACGGTGAAAGCACACAGTAATGCACTTTTCTTCCAGAAAATACACTGTTTCTAAGGAAATGGGAACACACTGAGGAGACACTTGTGGGAGCTACTGTGACTGAAACTGAGCTTCCCTATGCACAGGGAAGCAAGAGAAATGCTGATTACATCAAGCCCAGTTACATACTCAGAATCTGTACTACTGCGCAAATAGGGATGTCTCTTTAGGCAAAAAACTCATTTCTGACAAAGTTGCCCAAATGCATCTGTGACTAAAACTGAGCTTCCCTATGCACAGGGAAGCAAGAGAAATGCTGATTTCATCAAGCCCAGTTACATACTCAGAATCTGTACTACTGCGCAAATAGGCAAAATTAGTGCGTTCTAAAGCACGTCTCTTTAGGCAAAAAACTCATTTCTGACAAAGTTGCCCAGTGCATCTAGAAGTGTGCAACTTGTTTCCTGAGTTAGAAAACATGGAAAAATGGTCGTTTCTGCTAGCGCTGTGCTTCTACACATGTATTTGCTGAACGGTGAAAGCGCACAGTAATGCACTTTTCTCCCAGCAAATACACTGTTTCTAAGGAAATGGGAACACACTGAGGAGACACTTGTGGGAGCTACTGTGACTAAAACTGAGCTTCCCTATGCACAGGGAAGCCAGAGAAATGCTGATTTCATCAAGCCCAGTTACATACTCAGAATCTGTACTACTGCGCAAATTGGCACGTCTCTTTTGGCAAAAAACTCATTTCTGACAAAGTTGCCCAAATGCATCTCAGAAGTGTGCAACTTGTTCCCTGAGTTAGAAAACATGGAAAAATGGTCGTTTCTGCTAGCGCTGTGCTTCTACACATGTATTTGATGAACGGTGAAAGCGCACAGTAATGCACTTTTCTCCCAGCAAATACACTGTTTCTAAGGAAATGGGAACACACTGAGGAGACACTTGTGGGAGCTACTGTGACTAAAACTGAGCTTCCCTATGCACAGCGAAGCCAGAGAAATGCTGATTTCATCAAGCCCAGTTACATACTCAGAATCTGTACTACTGCGCAAATAGGAAAAACTAGTGCGTTTTAACGCACGTCTCTTTACGCAAAAACCTCATTTCTGACAAAGTTGCCCAAGTGCATCTCAGAAGTGTGCAACTTGTTCCCTGAGTTAGAAAACGACGAGAAACGGTCGTTTCTGCTAGCGCTGTGCTTCTACACATGTATTTGCTCTACGGTGAAAGCACACAGTAATGCACTTTTCTTCCAGCAAATACACTGTTTCTAAGGAAATGGGAACACACTGAGGAGACACTTGTGGGAGCTACTGTGACTGAAACTGAGCTTCCCTATGCACAGGATAGTAAGAGAAATGCTGATTACATCAAGCCCAGTTACATACTCAGAATCTGTACTACAGCGCAAATAGGGATGTCTCTTTAGGCAAAAAACTCATTTCTGACAAACTTGCCCAAATGCATCTCAGAAGTGTGCATCTTGTTCCCTGAGTTAGAAAAGGTCGAGAAACGGTCGTTTCTGCTAGCGCTGTGCTTCTACACATGTATTTGCTGAACGGTGAAAGCGCACAGTAATGCACTTTTCTCCCAGCAAATACACTGTTTCTAAGGAAATGGGAACACACTGAGGAGACACTTCTGGGAGCTACTGTGACGAAAACTGAGCTTCCCTACGCACAGGGAAGCAAGAGAAATGCTGATTTCATCAAGCCCAGTTACATACTCAGAATCTGTACTACTGCGCAAATAGGCAAAACTAGTGCGTTCTAAAGCACATCTCTGTAGGCAAAAAACTCATTTCTGACAAAGTTGCCCAAATGCATCTCAGAAGTGTGCAACTTGTTCCCTGAGTTAGAAAACGTGGAGAAACAATCGTTTCTGCTAGCTCTGTGCTTCTACACATGTATTTGCTGAACGGTGAAAGCACAAAGTAATGCACTTTTCTCCCAGCAAATACACTGTTTCTAAGGAAATGGGAACACACTGAGGAGACACTTGTGGGAGCTACTGTGACTAAAACTGAGCTTCCATACGCACAGGGAAGCAAGAGAAATGCTGATTTCTTCAAGCCCAGTTACATACTCAGAATCTGTACTACTGCGCAAATAGGCATGTCTCTTTAGGCAAAAAACTCATTTCTGACAAAGTTGCCCAAATGTATCTCAGAAGTGTGCAACTTGTTCCCTCAGTTAGAAAACTTCGAGAAACGGTCGTTTCTGCTAGCGCTGTGCTTCTACACATGTATTTGCTGAACGGTGAAAGCGCACAGTAATGCACTTTTCTCCCAGCAAATTCACTGTTTCTAAGCAAATGGGAACACATTGAGGAGACACTTGTGGGAGCTAATGTGAGTAAAACTGAGCTTCCCTACGCACAGGGAAGCAAGAGAAATGCTGATTTCATCAAGCCCAGTTACATACTCAGAATCTGTACTACTGCGCAAATTGGCACGTCTCTTTTGGCAAAAAACTCATTTCTGACAAAGTTGCCCAAATGCATCTCAGAAGTGTGCAACTTGTTCCCTGAGTTAGAAAACATGGAAAAATGGTCGTTTCTGCTAGCGCTGTGCTTCTACACATGTATTTGATGAACGGTGAAAGCGCACAGTAATGCACTTTTCTCCCAGCAAATACACTGTTTCTAAGGAAATGGGAACACACTGAGGAGACACTTGTGGGAGCTACTGTGACTAAAACTGAGCTTCCCTATGCACAGGGAAGCCAGAGAAATGCTGATTTCATCAAGCCCAGTTACATACTCAGAATCTGTACTACTGCGCAAATAGGAAAAACTAGTGCGTTTTAACGCACGTCTCTTTACGCAAAAACCTCATTTCTGACAAAGTTGCCCAGTGCATCTAGAAGTGTGCAAATTGTTCCCTGAGTTAGAAAACGTCGAGAAACGTTCGTTTCTGCTAGCGCTGTGCATCTACACATGTATTTGCTGAACGGTGAAAGCGCACAGTAATGCACTTTTCTCCCAGCAAATACACTGTTTCTAAGGAAATGGGAACACACTGAGGAGACACTTGTGGGAGCTCCTGTGACTAAAACTGAGCTTCCTTCCGCACAGGGAAGCAGAGAAATGCTGATTTCATCAAGCCCAGTTACATACTCAGAATCTGTACTACTGCCACATAGGCATGTCTCTTTAGGCAAAAAACTCATTTCTTACAAAGTTGCCCAAGTGCATCTCAGAAGTGTGCAACTTGTTCCCTGAGTTAGAAAACGACGAGAAACGGCCGTTTCTGCTAGCGCTGTGCTTCTACACATGTATTTGCTCTACGGTGAAAGCACACAGTAATGCACTTTTCTTCCAGCAAATACACTGTTTCTAAGGAAATGGGAACACACTGAGGAGACACTTGTGGGAGTTACTGTGACTGAAACTGAGCTTCCCTATGCACAGGATAGCAAGAGAAATGCTGATTACATCAAGCCCAGTTACATACTCAGAATCTGTACTACTGCGCAAATAGGAATGTCTCTTTAGGCAAAAAACTCATTTCTGACAAAGTTGCCCAAATGCATCTCAAAAGTGTGCAACTTGTTCCCTGAGTTAGAAAACGTCGAGAAACGGTAGTTTCTGCTAGCGCTGTGCTTCTACACATGTATTTGCTGAACGGTGAAAGCACACAGTAATGTATATTTCTCCCAGCAAATACACTGTTTCTAAGGAAATGGGAACACACTGAGGAGACACTTGTGGGAGCTACTGTGACTAAAACTGAGCTTCTCTAAGCACAGGGAAGCAAGAGAAATGCTGATTTCATCAAGCCCAGTTACATACTCAGAATCTGTACTACTGCGCAAATAGGCAAAACTAGTGCGTTCTAAAGCACGTCTCTTTAGGCAAAAACCTCATTTCTGACAAAGTTACCCAGTGCATCTAGAAGTGTGCAAATTGTTCCCTGAGTTAGAAAACGTCGAGAAACGTTCGTTTCTGCTAGCGCTGTGCATCTACACATGTATTTGCTGAACGGTGAAAGCTCACAGTAATGCACTTTTCTCCCAGCAAATACACTGTTTCTAAGGAAATGGGAACACACTGAGGAGACACTTGTGGGAGCTCCTGTGACTAAAACTGAGCTTCCTTCCGCACAGGGAAGCAGAGAAATGCTGATTTCATCAAGCCCAGTTACATACTCAGAATCTGTACTACTGCGCAAATAGGGATGTCTCTTTAGGCAAAAAACTCATTTCTGACAAAGTTGCCCAAATGCATCTCAAAAGTGTGCAACATGTTCCCTGAGTTAGAAAACGTCGAGAAACAGTCGTTTCTGCTAGCGCTGTGCTTCTACACATGTATTTGCTGAACGGTGAAAGCACACAGTAATGTACATTTCTCCCAGCAAATACACTGTTTCTAAGGAAATGGGAACACACTGAGGAGACACTTGTGGGAGCTACTGTGACTAAAACTGAGCTTCTCTAAGCACAGGGAAGCAAGAGAAATGCTGATTTCATCAAGCCCAGTTACATACTCAGAATCTGTACTACTGCGCAAATAGGCATGTCTCTTTAGGCAAAAAACTCATTTCTGACAAAGTTGCCCAAATGTATCTCAGAAGTGTGCAACTTGTTCCCTCAGTTAGAAAACTTCGAGAAACGGTCGTTTCTGCTAGCGCTCTGCTTCTACACATGTATTTGATGAACGGTGAAAGCACACAGTAATGCACTTTTCTCCCAGCAAATTCACTGTTTCTAAGCAAATGGGAACACATTGAGGAGACACTTGTGGGAGCTAATGTGAGTAAAACTGAGCTTCCCTACGCACAGGGAAGCAAGAGAAATGCTGATTTCATCAAGCCCAGTTACATACTCAGAATCTGTACTACTGCGCAAATTGGCACGTCTCTTTTGGCAAAAAACTCATTTCTGATAAAGTTGCCCAAATGCATCTCAGAAGTGTGCAACTTGTTCCCAGAGTTAGAAAACGTCGAGAACCGGTCGTTTCTGCTAGCGCTGTGCTTCTACACATGTATTTGCTCAACGGTGAAAGCACACAGTAATACACTTTTCTCCCAGCAAATACACTGTTTCTAAGGAAATGGGAACACACTGAGGAGACACTTGTGGGAGCTACTGTGACTAAAACTGAGCTTCCCTATGCACAGGGAAGCAAGAGAAATGCTGATTTCATCAAGCCCAGTTACATACTCAGATTCTGTACTACTGCGCAAATAGGCAAAATTAGTGCGTTCTAAAGCACGTCACTTTAGGAAAAAAACTCGTTTCTGACAATGTTGCCCAGTGCATCTAGAAGTGTGCAACTTGTTCGCTGAGTTAGAAAACGTCGAGAAACGGTCGTTTCTGCTAGCGCTGTGCTTCTACACATGTATTTGCTGAACGGTGAAAGCGCACAGTAATGTACTTTTCTCCCAGCAAATACACTGTTTCTAAGGACAAGGGAAAACATTGAGGAGACACTTGTTGGAGCTACTGTGACTAAAACTGAGCTTCCCTACGCACAGGGAAGCAAGAGAAATGCTGATTTCATCAAGCCCAGTTACATACTCAGAATCTGTACTACTGTGCAATAAGGCATGTCTCTTAAGGCAAAAAACTCATTTCCGACAAAGTTGCCCAAATGCATCTCAGAAGTGTGCAACTTGTTTCCTGAGTTAAAAAACGTCGAGAAACGGTCGTTTCTGCTAGCGCTGTGCTTCTACACATGTATTTGCTAAACTGTGAAAGGGCACAGTAATGTACTTTTCCCCCAGCAAATACACTGTTTCTAAGGAAATGAGAACACACTGAAGAGACACTTGTGGGAGCTACTGTGACTAAAACTGAGCTTCCCTACACACAGGGAAGCAAGAGAAATGCTGATTTCATCAAGCCCAGTTACATATTCAGAATCTGTACTACTGCGCAAATAGGAAAAACTAGTGCGTTTTAACGCACGTCTCTTTAGGCAAAAACCTCATTTCTGACAAAGTTGCCCAGTGCATCTAGAAGTGTGCAAATTGTTCCCTGAGTTAGAAAACGTTGAGAAACGTTCGTTTCTGCTAGCGCTGTGCATCTACACATGTATTTGCTGAACGGTGAAAGCGCACAGTAATGCACTTTTCTCCCAGCAAATACACTGTTTCTAAGGAAATGGGAACACACTGAGGAGACACTTGTGGGAGCTCCTGTGACTAAAACTGAGCTTCCTTCCGCACAGGGAAGCAGAGAAATGCTGATTTCATCAAGCCCAGTTACATACTCAGAATCTGTACTACTGCCAAATAGGCATGTCTCTTTAGGCAAAAAACTCATTTCTTACAAAGTTGCCCAAGTGCATCTCAGAAGTGTGCAACTTGTTCCCTGAGTTAGAAAACGAAGAGAAACGGTCGTTTCTGCTAGCGCTGTGCTTCTACACATGTATTTGCACTACGGTGAAAGCACACAGTAATGCACTTTTCTTCCAGCAAATACACTGTTTCTAAGGAAATGGGAACACACTGAGGAGACACTTGTGGGAGCTACTGTGACTGAAACTGAGCTTCCCTATGCACAGGGAAGCAAGAGAAATGCTGATTACATCAAGCCCAGTTACATACTCAGAATCTGTACTACTGCGCAAATAGGGATGTCTCTTTAGGCAAAAAACTCATTTCTGACAAAGTTGCCCAAATGCATCTCAAAAGTTTGCAACTTGTTCCCTTAGTTAGAAAACGTCGAGAAACGGTCGTTTCTGCTAGCGCTGTGCTTCTACACATGTATTTGCTGAACGGTGAAAGCACACAGTAATGTACATTTCTCCCAGCAAATACACTGTTTCTAAGGAAATGGGAACACACTGAGGAGACACTTGTGGGAGCTACTGTGACTAAAACTGAGCTTCTCTAAGCACAGGGAAGCAAGAGAAATGCTGATTTCATCAAGCCCAGTTACATACTCAGAATCTGTACTACTGCGCAAATAGGCAAAACTAGTGCGTTCTAAAGCACGTCTCTTTAGGCAAAAAACTCATTTCTGACAAAGTTGCCCAAATGCATCTCAGAAGTGTGCATCTTGTTCCCTGAGTTAGAAAAGGTCGAGAAACGGTCGTTTCTGCTAGCGCTGTGCTTCTACACATGTATTTGCTGAACGGTGAAAGCGCACAGTAATGCACTTTTCTCCCAGCAAATACACTGTTTCTAAGGAAATGGGAACACACTGAGGAGACACTTGTGGGAGCTACTGTGACTAAAACTGAGCTTCCCTACGCACAGGGAAGCAAGAGAAATGCTGATTTCATCAAGCCCAGTTACATACTCAGAATCTGTACTACTGCGCAAATAGGCAAAACTAGTGCGTTCTAAAGCACATCTCTGTAGGCAAAAAACTCATTTCTGACAGAGTTGCCCAAATGCATCTCAGAAGTGTGCAACTTGTTCCCTGAGTTAGAAAACGTCGAGAAACAATCGTTTCTGCTAGCGCTGTGCTTCTACACATGTATTTGCTGAACGGTGAAAGCACAAAGTAATGCACTTTTCTCCCAGCAAATACACTGTTTCTAAGGAAATGGGAACACACTGAGGAGACACTTGTGGGAGCTACTGTGACTAAAACTGAGCTTCCCTACGCACAGGGAAGCAAGAGAAATGCTGATTTCATCAAGCCCAGTTACATACTCAGAATCTGTACTACTGCGCAAATAGGCATGTCTCTTTAGGCAAAAAACTCATTTCTGACAAAGTTGCCCAAATGTATCTCAGAAGTGTGCAACTTGTTCCCTCAGTTAGAAAACTTCGAGAAACGGTCGTTTCTGCTAGCGCTCTGCTTCTACACATGTATTTGATGAACGGTGAAAGCACACAGTAATGCACTTTTCTCCCAGCAAATTCACTGTTTCTAAGCAAATGGGAACACATTGAGGAGACACTTGTGGGAGCTAATGTGAGTAAAACTGAGCTTCCCTACGCACAGGGAAGCAAGAGAAATGCTGATTTCATCAAGCCCAGTTACATACTCAGAATCTGTACTACTGCGCAAATTGGCACGTCTCTTTAGGCAAAAAACTCATTTCTGACAAAGTTGCCCAAATGCATCTCAGAAGTGTGCAACTTGTTCCCTGAGTTAGAAAACGTCGAGAAACGGTCGTTTCTGCTAGCGCTGTGCTTCTACACATGTATTTGCTGAATGGTGAAAGCGCACAGTAATGCACTTGTCTCCCAGCAAGTACACTGTTTCTAAGGAAATGGGAACACACTGAGGAGACACTTGTGGGAGCTACTGTGACTAAAACTGAGCTTCCCTATGCACAGGGAACAAGAGAAATGCTGATTTCATCAAGCCCAGTTACATACTCAGAATCTGTACTACTGCGCAAATAGGCAAAATTAGTGCGTTCTAAAGCACGACTCTTTAGGCAAAAAACTCATTTCTGACAAAGTTGCCCAGTGCATCTAGAAGTGTGCAACTTGTTCCCTGAGTTAGAAAACATGGAAAAATGGTCGTTTCTGCTAGCGCTGTGCTTCTACACATGTATTTGCTGAATGGTGAAAGCGCACAGTAATGCACTTTTCTCCCAGCAAATACACTGTTTCTAAGGAAATGGGAACACACTGAGGAGACACTTGTGGGAGCTACTGTGACTAAAACTGAGCTTCCCTATGCACAGGGAAGCCAGAGAAATGCTGATTTCATCAAGCCCAGTTACATACTCAGAATCTGTACTACTGCGCAAATAGGAAAAACTAGTGCGTTTTAACGCACGTCTCTTTAGGCAAAAACCTCATTTCTGACAAAGTTGCCCAGTGCATCTAGAAGTGTGCAAATTGTTCCCTGAGTTAGAAAACGTCGAGAAACGTTCGTTTCTGCTAGCGCTGTGCATCTACACATGTATTTGCTGAACGGTGAATGCGCACAGTAATGCACTTTTCTCCCAGCAAATACACTGTTTCTAAGGAAATGGGAACACACTGAGGAGACACTTGTGGGAGCTCCTGTGACTAAAACTGAGCTTCCTTCCGCACAGGGAAGCAGAGAAATGCTGATTTCATCAAGCCCAGTTACATACTCAGAATCTGTACTACTGCGCAAATAGGGATGTCTCTTTAGGCAAAAAACTCATTTCTGACAAAGTTGCCCAAATGCATCTCAAAAGTGTGCAACATGTTCCCTGAGTTAGAAAACGTCGAGAAACGGTCGTTTCTGCTAGCGCTGTGCTTCTACACATGTATTTGCTGAACGGTGAAAGCACACAGTAATGTACATTTCTCCCAGCAAATACACTGTTTCTAAGGAAAAGGGAACACACTGAGGAGACACTTGTGGGAGCTACTGTGACTAAAACTGAGCTTCTCTAAGCACAGGGAAGCAAGAGAAATGCTGATTTCATCAAGCCCAGTTACATACTCAGAATCTGTACTACTGCGCAAATAGGCAAAACTAGTGCGTTCTAAAGCACGTCTCTTTAGGCAAAAAACTCATTTCTGACATAGTTGCCCAAATGCATCTCAGAAGTGTGCATCTTGTTCCCTGAGTTAGAAAAGGTCGAGAAACGGTCGTTTCTGCTAGCGCTGTGCTTCTACACATGTATTTGCTGAACGGTGAAAGCGCACAGTAATGCACTTTTCTCCCAGCAAATACACTGTTTCTAAGGAAATGGGAACACACTGAGGAGACACTTGTGGGAGCTACTGTGACTAAAACTGAGCTTCCCTACGCACAGGGAAGCAAGAGAAATGCTGATTTCATCAAGCCCAGTTACATACTCAGAATCTGTACTACTGCGCAAATAGGCAAAACTAGTGCGTTCTAAAGCACATCTCTGTAGGCAAAAAACTCATTTCTGACAAAGTTGCCCAAATGCATCTCAGAAGTGTGCAACTTGTTCCCTGAGTTAGAAAACGTCGAGAAACAATCGTTTCTGCTAGCGCTGTGCTTCTACACATGTATTTGCTGAACGGTGAAAGCACAAAGTAATGCACTTTTCTCCCAGCAAATACACTGTTTCTAAGGAAATGGGAACACACTGAGGAGACACTTGTGGGAGCTACTGTGACTAAAACTGAGCTTCCCTACGCACAGGGAAGCAAGAGAAATGCTGATTTCATCAAGCCCAGTTACATACTCAGAATCTGTACTACTGCGCAAATAGGCATGTCTCTTTAGGCAAAAAACTCATTTCTGACAAAGTTGCCCAAATGTATCTCAGAAGTGTGCAACTTGTTCCCTCAGTTAGAAAACTTCGAGAAACGGTCGTTTCTGCTAGCGCTCTGCTTCTACACATGTATTTGATGAACGGTGAAAGCACACAGTAATGCACTTTTCTCCCAGCAAATTCACTGTTTCTAAGCAAATGGGAAAACATTGAGGAGACACTTGTGGGAGCTAATGTGAGTAAAACTGAGCTTCCCTACGCACAGGGAAGCAAGAGAAATGCTGATTTCATCAAGCCCAGTTACATACTCAGAATCTGTACTACTGCGCAAATTGGCACGTCTCTTTTGGCAAAAAACTCATTTCTGATAAAGTTGCCCAAATGCATCTCAGAAGTGTGCAACTTGTTCCCTGAGTTAGAAAACGTCGAGAACCGGTCGTTTCTGCTAGCGCTGTGCTTCTACACATGTATTTGCTCAACGGTGAAAGCACACAGTAATACACTTTTCTCCCAGCAAATACACTGTTTCTAAGGAAATGGGAACACACTTAGGAGACACTTGTGGGAGCTACTGTGACTAAAACTGAGCTTCCCTATGCACAGGGAAGCAAGAGAAATGCTGATTTCATCAAGCCCAGTTACATACTCAGATTCTGTACTACTGCGCAAATAGGCAAAATTAGTGCGTTCTAAAGCACGTCTCTTTAGGCAAAAAACTCGTTTCTGACAATGTTGCCCAGTGCATCTAGAAGTGTGCAACTTGTTCGCTGAGTTAGAAAACGTCGAGAAACGATCGTTTCTGCTAGCGCTGTGCTTCTACACATGTATTTGCTGAACGGTGAAAGCACAAAGTAATGCACTTTTCTCCCAGCAAATACACTGTTTCTAAGGAAATGGGAACACACTGAGGAGACACTTGTGGGAGCTACTGTGACTAAAACTGAGCTTCCCTACGCACAGGGAAGCAAGAGAAATGCTGATTTCATCAAGCCCAGTTACATACTCAGAATCTGTACTACTGTGCAATAAGGCATGTCTCTTAAGGCAAAAAACTCATTTCCGACAAAGTTGCCCAAATGCATCTCAGAAGTGTGCAACTTGTTTCCTGAGTTAAAAAACGTCGAGAAACGGTCGTTTCTGCTAGCGCTGTGCTTCTACACATGTATTTGCTGAACTGTGAAAGGGCACAGTAATGTACTTTTCCCCCAGCAAATACACTGTTTCTAAGGAAATGAGAACACACTGAGGAGACACTTGTGGGAGCTACTGTGACTAAAACTGAGCTTCCCTACACACAGGGAAGCAAGAGAAATGCTGATTTCATCAAGCCCAGTTACATACTCAGAATCTGTACTACTGCGCAAATAGGAAAAACTAGTGCGTTTTAACGCACGTCACTTTAGGCAAAAACCTCATTTCTGACAAAGTTGCCCAGTGCATCTAGAAGTGTGCAAATTGTTCCCTGAGTTAGAAAACGTTGAGAAACGTTCGTTTCTGCTAGCGCTGTGCATCTACACATGTATTTGCTGAACGGTGAAAGCGCACAGTAATGCACTTTTCTCCCAGCAAATACACTGTTTCTAAGGAAATGGGAACACACTGAGGAGACACTTGTGGGAGCTCCTGTGACTAAAACTGAGCTTCCTTCCGCACAGGGAAGCAGAGAAATGCTGATTTCATCAAGCCCAGTTACATACTCAGAATCTGTACTACTGCCAAATAGGCATGTCTCTTTAGGCAAAAAACTCATTTCTTACAAAGTTGCCGAAGTGCATCTCAGAAGTGTGCAACTTGTTCCCTGAGTTAGAAAACGACGAGAAACGGTCGTTTCTGCTAGCGCTGTGCTTCTACACATGTATTTGCACTACGGTGAAAGCACACAGTAATGCACTTTTCTTCCAGCAAATACACTGTTTCTAAGGAAATGGGAACACACTGAGGAGACACTTGTGGGAGCTACTGTGACTGAAACTGAGCTTCCCTATGCACAGGGAAGCAAGAGAAATGCTGATTACATCAAGCCCAGTTACATACTCAGAATCTGTACTACTGCGCAAATAGGGATGTCTCTTTAGGCAAAAAACTCATTTCTGACAAAGTTGCCCAAATGCATCTCAAAAGTTTGCAACTTGTTCCCTTAGTTAGAAAACGTCGAGAAACGGTCGTTTCTGCTAGCGCTGTGCTTCTACACATGTATTTGCTGAAGGGTGAAAGCACACAGTAATGTACATTTCTCCCAGCAAATACACTGTTTCTAAGGAAATGGGAACACACTGAGGAGACACTTGTGGGAGCTACTGTGACTAAAACTGAGCTTCTCTAAGCACAGGGACGCAAGAGAAATGCTGATTTCATCAAGCCCAGTTACATACTCAGAATCTGTACTACTGCGCAAATAGGCAAAACTAGTGCGTTCTAAAGCACGTCTCTTTAGGCAAAAAACTCATTTCTGACAAAGTTGCCCAAATGCATCTCAGAAGTGTGCATCTTGTTCCCTGAGTTAGAAAAGGTCGAGAAACGGTCGTTTCTGCTAGCGCTGTGCTTCTACACATGTATTTGCTGAACGGTGAAAGCGCACAGTAATGCACTTTTCTCCCAGCAAATACACTGTTTCTAAGGAAATGGGAACACACTGAGCAGACACTTGTGGGAGCTACTGTGACTAAAACTGAGCTTCCCTACGCACAGGGAAGCAAGAGAAATGCTGATTTCATCAAGCCCAGTTACATACTCAGAATCTGTACTACTGCGCAAATAGGCAAAACTAGTGCGTTCTAAAGCACATCTCTGTAGGCAAAAAACTCATTTCTGACAGAGTTGCCCAAATGCATCTCAGAAGTGTGCAACTTGTTCCCTGAGTTAGAAAACGTCGAGAAACAATCGTTTCTGCTAGCGCTCTGCTTCTACACATGTATTTGCTGAATGGTGAAAGCACACAGTAATGCACTTGTCTCCCAGCAAGTACACTGTTTCTAAGGAAATGGGAACACACTGAGGAGACACTTGTGGGAGCTACTGTGACTAAAACTGAGCTTCCCTATGCACAGGGAACAAGAGAAATGCTGATTTCATCAAGCCCAGTTACATACTCAGAATCTGTACTACTGCGCAAATAGGCAAAATTAGTGCGTTCTAAAGCACGTCTCTTTAGGCAAAAAACTCATTTCTGACAAAGTTGCCCAGTGCATCTAGAAGTGTGCAACTTGTTCCCTGAGTTAGAAAACATGGAAAAATGGTCGTTTCTGCTAGCGCTGTGCTTCAACACATGTATTTGCTGAATGGTGAAAGCGCACAGTAATGCACTTTTCTCCCAGCAAATACACTGTTTCTAAGGAAATGGGAACACACTGAGGAGACACTTGTGGGAGCTACTGTGACTAAAACTGAGCTTCCCTATGCACAGGGAAGCCAGAGAAATGCTGATTTCATCAAGCCCAGTTACATACTCAGAATCTGTACTACTGCGCAAATAGGAAAAACTAGTGCGTTTTAACGCACGTCTCTTTAGGCAAAAACCTCATTTCTGACAAAGTTGCCCAGTGCATCTAGAAGTGTGCAAATTGTTCCCTGAGTTAGAAAACGTCGAGAAACGTTCGTTTCTGCTAGCGCTGTGCATCTACACATGTATTTGCTGAACGGTGAAAGTGCACAGTAATGCACTTTTCTCCCAGCAAATACACTGTTTCTAAGGAAATGGGAACACACTGAGGAGACACTTGTGGGAGCTCCTGTGACTAAAACTGAGCTTCCTTCCGCACAGGGAAGCAGAGAAATGCTGATTTCATCAAGCCCAGTTACATACTCAGAATCTGTACTACTGCGCAAATAGGGATGTCTCTTTAGGCAAAAAACTCATTTCTGACAAAGTTGCCCAAATGCATCTCAAAAGTGTGCAACATGTTCCCTGATTTAGAAAACGTCGAGAAACGGTCGTTTCTGCTAGCGCTGTGCTTCTACACATGTATTTGCTGAACGGTGAAAGCACACAGTAATGTACATTTCTCCCAGCAAATACACTGTTTCTAAGGAAATGGGAACACACTGAGGAGACACTTGTGGGAGCTACTGTGACTAAAACTGAGCTTCTCTAAGCACAGGGAAGCAAGAGAAATGCTGATTTCATCAAGCCCAGTTACATACTCAGAATCTGTACTACTGTGCAAATAGGCAAAACTAGTGCGTTCTAAAGCACGTCTCTTTAGGCAAAAAACTCATTTCTGACAAAGTTGCCCAAATGCATCTCAGAAGTGTGCATCTTGTTCCCTGAGTTAGAAAAGGTCGAGAAACGGTCATTTCTGCTAGCGCTGTGCTTCTACACATGTATTTGCTGAACGGTGAAAGCGCACAGTAATGCACTTTTCTCCCAGCAAATACACTGTTTCTAAGGAAATGGGAACACACTGAGGAGACACTTGTGGGAGCTACTGTGACTAAAACTGAGCTTCCCTACGCACAGGGAAGCAAGGGAAATGCTGATTTCATCAAGCCCAGTTACATACTCAGAATCTGTACTACTGCGCAAATAGGCAAAACTAGTGCGTTCTAAAGCACATCTCTGTAGGCAAAAAACTCATTTCTGACAAAGTTGCCCAAATGCATCTCAGAAGTGTGCAACTTGTTCCCTGAGTTAGAAAACGTCGAGAAACAATCGTTTCTGCTAGCGCTGTGCTTCTACACATGTATTTGCTGAACGGTGAAAGCACAAAGTAATGCACTTTTCTCCCAGCAAATACACTGTTTCTAAGGAAATGGGAACACACTGAGGAGACACTTGTGGGAGCTACTGTGACTAAAACTGAGCTTCCCTATGCACAGGGAAGCAAGAGAAATGCTGATTTCATCAAGCCCAGTTACATACTCAGAATCTGTACTACTGCGCAAATAGGCATGTCTCTTTAGGCAAAAAACTCATTTCTGACAAAGTTGCCCAAATGTATCTCAGAAGTGTGCAACTTGTTCCCTCAGTTAGAAAACTTCGAGAAACGGTCGTTTCTGCTAGCGCTCTGCTTCTACACATGTATTTGATGAACGGTGAAAGCACACAGTAATGCACTTTTCTCCCAGCAAATTCACTGTTTCTAAGCAAATGGGAACACATTGAGGAGACACTTGTGGGAGCTAATGTGAGTAAAACTGAGCTTCCCTACGCACAGGGAAGCAAGAGAAATGCTGATTTCATCAAGCCCAGTTACATACTCAGAATCTGTACTACTGCGCAAATTGGCACGTATCTTTTGGCAAAAAACTCATTTCTGACAAAGTTGCCCAAATGCATCTCAGAAGTGTGCAACTTGTTCCCTGAGTTAGAAAACGTCGAGAAATGGTCGTTTCTGCTAGCGCTGTGCTTCTACACATGTATTTGCTCAATGGTGAAAGCACACAGTAATACACTTTTCTCCCAGCAAATACACTGTTTCTAAGGAAATGGGAACACACTGAGGAGACACTTGTGGGAGCTACTGTGACTAAAACTGAGCTTCCCTATGCACAGGGAAGCAAGAGAAATGCTGATTTCATCAAGCCCAGTTACATACTCAGATTCTGTACTACTGCGCAAATAGGCAAAATTAGTGCGTTCTAAAGCACGTCTCTTTAGGCAAAAAACTCGTTTCTGACAATGTTGCCCAGTGCATCTACAAGTGTGCAACTTGTTCGCTGAGTTAGAAAACGTCGAGAAACGGTCGTTTCTGCTAGCGCTGTGCTTCTACACATGTATTTGCTGAACGGTGAAAGCGCACAGTAATGTACTTTTCTCCCAGCAAATACACTGTTTCTAAGGACAAGGGAAAACATTGAGGAGACACTTGTTGGAGCTACTGTGACTAAAACTGAGCTTCCCTACGCACAGGGAAGCAAGAGAAATGCTGATTTCATCAAGCCCGGTTACATACTCAGAATCTGTACTACTGCGCAAATAGGCAAAACTAGTGCGTTCTAAAGCACATCTCTGTAGGCAAAAAACTCATTTCTGACAGAGTTGCCCAAATGCATCTCAGAAGTGTGCAACTTGTTCCCTGAGTTAGAAAACGTCGAGAAAAAATCGTTTCTGCTAGCGCTGTGCTTCTACACATGTATTTGCTGAACGGTGAAAGCACAAAGTAATGCACTTTTCTCCCAGCAAATACACTGTTTCTAAGGAAATGGGAACACACTGAGGAGACACTTGTGGGAGCTACTGTGACTAAAACTGAGCTTCCCTACGCACAGGGAAGCAAGAGAAATGCTGATTTCATCAAGCCCAGTTACATACTCAGAATCTGTACTACTGCGCAAATAGGCAAAACTAGTGCGTTCTAAAGCACGTCTCTTTAGGCAAAAAACTCATTTCTGACAAAGTTGCCCAAATGCATCTCAGAAGTGTGCAACTTGTTCCCTGAGTTAGAAAACGTCGAGAAACGGTCGTTTCTGCTAGCGCTGTGCTTCTACACATGTATTTGCTGAATGGTGAAAGCGCACAGTAATGCACTTGTCTCCCAGCAAGTACACTGTTTCTAAGGAAATGGGAACACACTGAGGAGACACTTGTGGGAGCTACTGTGACTAAAACTGAGCTTCCCTATGCACAGGGAACAAGAGAAATGCTGATTTCATCAAGCCCAGTTACATACTCAGAATCTGTACTACTGCGCAAATAGGCAAAATTAGTGCGTTCTAAAGCACGTCTCTTTAGGCAAAAAACTCATTTCTGACAAAGTTGCCCAGTGCATCTAGAAGTGTGCAACTTGTTCCCTGAGTTAGAAAACATGGAAAAATGGTCGTTTCTGCTAGCGCTGTGCTTCTACACATGTATTTGCTGAATGGTGAAAGCGCACAGTAATGCACTTTTCTCCCAGCAAATACACTGTTTCTAAGGAAATGGGAACACACTGAGGAGACACTTGTGGGAGCTACTGTGACTAAAACTGAGCTTCCCTATGCACAGGGAAGCCAGAGAAATGCTGATTTCATCAAGCCCAGTTACATACTCAGAATCTGTACTACTGCGCAAATAGGAAAAACTAGTGCGTTTTAACGCACGTCTCTTTAGGCAAAAACCTCATTTCTGACAAAGTTGCCCAGTGCATCTAGAAGTGTGCAAATTGTTCCCTGAGTTAGAAAACGTCGAGAAACGTTCGTTTCTGCTAGCGCTGTGCATCTACACATGTATTTGCTGAACGGTGAAAGCGCACAGTAATGCACTTTTCTCCCAGCAAATACACTGTTTCTAAGGAAATGGGAACACACTGAGGAGACACTTGTGGGAGCTCCTGTGACTAAAACTGAGCTTCCTTCCGCACAGGGAAGCAGAGAAATGCTGATTTCATCAAGCCCAGTTACATACTCAGAATCTGTACTACTGCGCAAATAGGGATGTCTCTTTAGGCAAAAAACTCATTTCTGACAAAGTTGCCCAAATGCATCTCAGAAGTGTGCAACTTGTTCCCTGAGTTAGAAAACGTCGAGAAACGGTCGTTTCTGCTAGCGCTGTGCTTCTACACATGTATTTGCTGAATGGTGAAAGCGCACAGTAATGCACTTGTCTCCCAGCAAGTACACTGTTTCTAAGGAAATGGGAACACACTGAGGAGACACTTGTGGGAGCTACTGTGACTAAAACTGAGCTTCCCTATGCACAGGGAACAAGAGAAATGCTGATTTCATCAAGCCCAGTTACATACTCAGAATCTGTACTACTGCGCAAATAGGCAAAATTAGTGCGTTCTAAAGCACGTCTCTTTAGGCAAAAAACTCATTTCTGACAAAGTTGCCCAGTGCATCTAGAAGTGTGCAACTTGTTCCCTGAGTTAGAAAACATGGAAAAATGGTCGTTTCTGCTAGCGCTGTGCTTCTACACATGTATTTGCTGAATGGTGAAAGCGCACAGTAATGCACTTTTCTCCCAGCAAATACACTGTTTCTAAGGAAATGGGAACACACTGAGGAGACACTTGTGGGAGCTACTGTGACTAAAACTGAGCTTCCCTATGCACAGGGAAGCCAGAGAAATGCTGATTTCATCAAGCCCAGTTACATACTCAGAATCTGTACTACTGCGCAAATAGGAAAAACTAGTGCGTTTTAACGCACGTCTCTTTAGGCAAAAACCTCATTTCTGACAAAGTTGCCCAGTGCATCTAGAAGTGTGCAAATTGTTCCCTGAGTTAGAAAACGTCGAGAAACGTTCGTTTCTGCTAGCGCTGTGCATCTACACATGTATTTGCTGAACGGTGAAAGCGCACAGTAATGCACTTTTCTCCCAGCAAATACACTGTTTCTAAGGAAATGGGAACACACTGAGGAGACACTTGTGGGAGCTCCTGTGACTAAAACTGAGCTTCCTTCCGCACAGGGAAGCAGAGAAATGCTGATTTCATCAAGCCCAGTTACATACTCAGAATCTGTACTACTGCGCAAATAGGGATGTCTCTTTAGGCAAAAAACTCATTTCTGACAAAGTTGCCCAAATGCATCTCAAAAGTGTGCAACATGTTCCCTGAGTTAGAAAACGTCGAGAAACGGTCGTTTCTGCTAGCGCTGTGCTTCTACACATGTATTTGCTGAACGGTGAAAGCACACAGTAATGTACATTTCTCCCAGCAAATACACTGTTTCTAAGGAAATGGGAACACACTGAGGAGACACTTGTGGGAGCTACTGTGACTAAAACTGAGCTTCTCTAAGCACAGGGAAGCAAGAGAAATGCTGATTTCATCAAGCCCAGTTACATACTCAGAATCTGTACTACTGCGCAAATAGGCAAAACTAGTGCGTTCTAAAGCACGTCTCTTTAGGCAAAAAACTCATTTCTGACAAAGTTGCCCAAATGCATCTCAGAAGTGTGCATCTTGTTCCCTGAGTTAGAAAAGGTCGAGAAACGGTCGTTTCTGCTAGCGCTGTGCTTCTACACATGTATTTGCTGAACGGTGAATGCACACAGTAATGCACTTTTCTCCCAGCAAATACACTGTTTCTAAGGAAATGGGAACACACTGAGGAGACACTTGTGGGAGCTACTGTGACTAAAACTGAGCTTCCCTACGCACAGGGAAGCAAGAGAAATGCTGATTTCATCAAGCCCAGTTACATACTCAGAATCTGTACTACTGCGCAAATAGGCAAAACTAGTGCGTTCTAAAGCACATCTCTGTAGGCAAAAAACTCATTTCTGACAAAGTTGCCCAAATGCGTCTCAGAAGTGTGCAACTTGTTCCCTGAGTTAGAAAACGTCGAGAAACAATCGTTTCTGCTAGCGCTGTGCTTCTACACATGTATTTGCTGAACGGTGAAAGCACAAAGTAATGCACTTTTCTCCCAGCAAATACACTGTTTCTAAGGAAATGGGAACACACTGAGGAGACACTTGTGGGAGCTACTGTGACTAAAACTGAGCTTCCCTACGCACAGGGAAGCAAGAGAAATGCTGATTTCATCAAGCCCAGTTACATACTCAGAATCTGTACTACTGCGCAAATAGGCATGTCTCTTTAGGCAAAAAACTCATTTCTGACAAAGTTGCCCAAATGTATCTCAGAAGTGTGCAACTTGTTCCCTCAGTTAGAAAACTTCGAGAAACGGTCGTTTCTGCTAGCGCTCTGCTTCTACACATGTATTTGATGAACGGTGAAAGCACACAGTAATGCACTTTTCTCCCAGCAAATTCACTGTTTCTAAGCAAATGGGAACACATTGAGGAGACACTTGTGGGAGCTAATGTGAGTAAAACTGAGCTTCCCTACGCACAGGGAAGCAAGAGAAATGCTGATTTCATCAAGCCCAGTTACATACTCAGAAT